>NC_142364.1:24141333-24793833 GCF_059441175.1 Urocampus carinirostris | reverse complement strand
GCGGGAAGCGCCCTAAATACTTCAATACTTTAAAATTTGAAAAACTTAGAAATTTTTCGAGAACCGGGATCTTCCCTCGGTAATTGCGAGATGCGACAGGCTCTGCTCTGTCGGACTCAATGGTCACGGGTGGCCGCTATTTAGCCCTGGTGCTCACCTCTCAAAATTGCGAGTCCCTACTATAATTCTGGCTGTCGGCTGGAGAAGGGGGTACAAAATCGGCACTTGAGGGAACGTCGGGCCCTCAAGTTCGGTGCCCTCTAGCGGATTTTTGAGGTACTGCACTCCCATTGGAAACGCATTGGCCATAGGAATACATGGGCGCTCCGTCCACTACGATGTAATTCCCTCACAACATCTGCCCCCGCGTGGCCGCGGGATGCTACTGCAGCCCCGTTGGGAATGAATGGGCCTTTCGGAGGCCATAAATACAGCGCCGCTGCATGGATTTTGGCGGTACTGCGGCTGTCGCTGAAAATACATGGACCCGTCTGAATGAATGGGCCTTTCGGAGGCCATAAACCCAGCGCCGCTGCATGGATTTTGGCGGTACTGCGGCTGTCGCTGAAAATCAGGGGTCAGCAATAAATGATTGGTGAAAAATTAATGCCATTAATTGCGAAAAATTAATGGAATGGTTGCTTAAATTCATAAATCCATTTATTGCAAAATTTAAATAATTAGCAATTATTGCGAGTTTGCGACCCATTAATTGCGAAAATATTCGGGTTTTTTGTTAGTCGATTGCGTCAACAAACGTGCAAATTTTCTCGCCGCGCGAGCATTTCGTATGCGGTCAAGGGCACATACACGCACAATCGGGACAGTGCATGCATACGCGTAAGCTACCGTGTTTCCCCCATTATAAGGCCCAGCTTTTTATGAGAAATGAAATTCAACCTTCCTGCAAATAAGAGGCTCATATTACCTATGAAAACCGTAGATATCAACGTTATTTAACAACGGCAATGCTTTTCTAAGAAATTTTTAGCGAAAATGTATTACTTTTGCACATATTTTTATTTCAAAACCTCAATTTTTGACGATGATTTTGAAGTAAGGCCGGCCTTATATTCGGGGAAACACGGAAGCTGTACGTACATAGTGTGGTTGCAAAGCAGCTTTTTATTGGTCGGGACAAAATCGGGCTTGTTGATTAGCTCACGTTTTGCCTCAAGCACGTACGTCGTGGATGCACATACGCACATGTTGTACACCACTACTATTACGCTGTATTAATTGTAATCTTCGCACGGTTATGGGACCGAAGGAAAAAATGGTTAGAGAGTACTTCACACAGATTGATGTCGTCAACGGCAAATGGCGCTGCTCATGTGGCGCCGAGCGCATCCAACGGCGCAACACCGGTTGGAGCAATTTGGAAAGCCACATTAAAAGTCAGCACTTGCAGAAAGAAAGTGATGCAAAGAAGCAGGAGTCATCCAATCCTGGATCGATAGAAAATTTCCTGTCGTCACCTTCAACCGTTTGCCGAAAAGGAATACGAATCTTCAAGTGGCTGCGGTTGGTTTGTATCGACCTGGAGCCTTTCAATGTTGTTGATCGGCCTACCATCAGGGACATCAGCAATACGGAGCCAATCTGCACAAACACCTTAAAGAAGTATTTGGCCTTGGTGACACAGGGTGTGCGACAGAAAATCGCCTTCGATCTGCCATCCCGATTCGCGGTGGTATTCGACGGATGGACTTGTTCTTCCGATTATTACGTTGGCGTTTTCGCCTCGTATATAAGCCCACGCGGTCGGGAAAGTGCTCTCCTCGGCTTCTCAACACTTTTGGATCCCAAGGCACAGATGGCTGAAAACCACCTGGTGTTCATCGAAGACATCCTTAGCAGGTACGGCAAGTCTATAGCCAACGTGGTGGCGCTTTGTGGCGACAACTGCAAGGTGAACAAAGCCATTGCAAAGCAGTGCAATGTTCCTCTGGTCGGCTGCGCCTCCCATCGCTTCAACCTCGCTGTCAAAGAACTCTTGAAGCCCTACGAAAAGGTGAACTTCTTTTCTATGCTGCTTACTTATATCTCACAATATCTATATTGAAGACAGAGTGCACTCTGTCACAGCGGTTCCACAATATTTTTTTCACATACCCCACGCGGCCACGCCTTCTATCAAAGGAATTTTACGCAAGGCGATTTTAAGCTGCTCAAATTTAGCATATTTCTTATTTCCTGCTTTTACTTTTTTAAGGTACTCTGTAAGTTGAACTCCTTGATGGCTCGCCTGAGATACAGCACGCTTAGTGCACTACTGGATGAGTACACAGACCTTCGACCGTTGACGAGAAATGAGACACGGTGGTCAAGCACGGCAAAGATGGTGCGCAGGTTCTTCGAGCTGCAGAAAATTCTTGCAAAAGAAGTTTTCACCACCGACCCAAGGGTGATGGATTTAC
The DNA here is from genome assembly GCF_059441175.1 of Urocampus carinirostris. Classification (NCBI taxonomy): domain Eukaryota; kingdom Metazoa; phylum Chordata; class Actinopteri; order Syngnathiformes; family Syngnathidae; genus Urocampus; species Urocampus carinirostris. The sequence goes on along the minus strand of NC_142364.1, from coordinate 24,791,413 downwards.
TTCTCAACGCAGCGGATGTTCATAAACTCACTCAACTCAACGGTGATTTGGCCAAGTTGGATTCTTTGACGCTTACTTTGCAGCAAGAAGATCTGACAGTCGCAGAGGCGAGGTACCTCTTTGATGTTGCAATGTCGTCCCATCCTGCCATGGCCCATCACCTCAGTCCCGACGCCGAAATCGTTCAAGCGCCTATGTTTGAGAGGGCTATTGTGAAAATTCAAAACCAAAAACATGGTCAACTTACGGCAAAAGAGCGTCAAGCAGTGGAGGCTCTCAAAGTCACCGAAACTGCACCGGTCGATGAAAGTCCAATAGATGAGTCATCGGATATGGCCTTCGGCCAAAATTTGATAAAACGGCGCCGCCTGAACATGATGCTGCCCACCTTTGATCAATTTATCGATACAACATTTATACTGCCAACTTCCAACATAGTAGAACGCTTTTTCAGTGCTGCCGGACGTGCCTATGCGGATGAACGGTACAACTTGTCAACAAATTGCCTAGAAGCCCAACTTTTTTTGTTTTCTAACAACCGCTTCTGGGACAGTGAATTTGTTTCCCACATCGTTTCATCTAATGAAAATCTCTAACATTTTCACTATCTCCGATGTTTCTATGTTGTACACATTTTTCTTCATAAATGTGTAATAAATAGCAAAACCTCTTATTACTAAGGTGTCTTACTGCGCATGATAATGTTGGCGTGAATGTTCTATCATTCACTGTTCATCTAACCTCAGTTAGTGTTCCGACAATTTGCATATTAACTTAGGAGGAATCGACAAGTTATAATTATAAAACAAGCCCCAACATGACGGTAGCTGATGTGATCACCAATAACTCAGAAGATATTTTTTTGTACTAAAAGTAAAGATTAAAGGGACCAGTTTGTTCGACCATATTGACACGGCTAGTATACCATTAAATTACCAATTAATGGCTAGAAATCCAATAAATACCCATTAATTGGCTTTGCCGCAAAAAAATTAATTTTAATTTTTTCGCACTTAAATATTCATTTTTTTTCCAAAAATCAATTAATGATGACCCCTGCTGAAAATACATGGACCCGTCTGAATGAATGGGCCTTTCGGAGGCCATAAACTCAGCGCCGCTGCATGGATTTTGGCGGTACTGCGGCTGTCGTTGAAAATACATGGACCCGTCTGAATGAATGGGCCTTTCGGAGGCCATAAACTCAGCGCCGGGCCAGTGTTTGGGGAATTGTGCCCGCCACTAGTGGCTGGATACTGGGCTAGTGTTGGGGGACTTGTGCCCGCCAATAGTGGCTGAAATCCGGGCTTGTGTTGGGGGATTTGTGCGCGTCATACCGGGCTAGTGTTTGGGGATTTGTGCGCGTATTATCGGGCCAGTCTAACCCTAACCCTAACCCTAACCCTAACCCTACCATGGACATAGATAGCCTTTACACAAACATAAACACGGTCGCAGGGTTAACAGCAGTAAAGCGCTGGATGGAAAAATACCCGGACGACAAACGCCCAAACACAGAATTACTACAACTATTAGGAATTAACCTCACTAGGAATGACTTTGAATTCAACAAGGAATTCTACTTACAGATTAGTGGCACAGCCATGGGTAAAAAATTTGCACCTGCCTATGCTAAGATTTACATGGCGCATTGGGAGGAAACAGCTTTTGAAAAATGCGACAAACTACCCACCAATTATTTTAGGTACTTAGATGACATTTGGGGAACATGGACACATAGCAGAGAGGAATTCAACCAATTCATAGAAATCCTCAACACACACCATAGTACAATTACGCTCAAACATTCCACAAATGACCACCAGATAGATTTTCTAGACACAACCACTTACAAGGGACCCTCATTCACTCAAACACAAACTTTAGACACTAAGGCCTTCTTTAAAGACACAGACACACATAGATAGATAGATAGATAGATAGATAGATAGATAGATAGATAGATAGATAGATAGATAGATAGATAGATAGATAGATAGATAGATAGATAGATAGATAGATAGATAGATAGATAGATAGATACTTTATTCATCCCCGAAGGGAAATTCACTTTTCCAGCAGCATCCCTAAGCTGAGAACAATCGAAAATAACTGAGAACAATCGAAAATAACACGGGAGCTGCTGGAGTGGCTGCCATTCGTGACGGCGCCGGAGAAACGATTCAATTTGAATCATGTACAAACAAACAAACAATTGAATCATGTACAAGAAATGCACTCTTACACAAAAACAGCCTTCATCCAAAACACACCTACAGAGGCTTAATAAAATGACAGTTGCTCGGATTCCACAGAATCTGCTCGCAAGATACGGACTTTGAAAAGGCCACCCAAACCCTTTTCAAGGCACTGAGACCAAGAGGATACTCAAGATCTTTCCTCAGGCAGGTCCGTAAAACATTTCTAACCACAGGGCAACGAGACACACAGAAAATTATCCCACTAATTAGTACCTACTCAGAATTTAGCCAAATTGCTAATAGAAAAATTAGACAAAATATAAATCAGACACTACAGAACACAAGCATAATCCAAGATTACAAAATCATCTCAGCCTTTAAAAGAAACAAAAACCTGAAAGACTACTTAGTAAAAAGTAAATTACCAGAAATCAACATAACACAAACGCAGGGCCCCACATTCTACAAACAAGCCACCACAGTTAGGAACACCGTCACCAACACAAACTACCTAATTAAACAAACAATCACACCTACTACGGAAAACTGTATATATGTCATAAAGTGTAAACACTGTGACATTAAATATATAGGAGAGACAGGAAATTCTGTCAGATGTAGATTAGCACAACACATTTACAACATTGGGAATATTAGACAAAATTGGGGATTTGCGCGCGTATTACCGGGCCGGTGTGGGGAATTGTGCCCGCCACTAGTGGCTGAATACTGGGCTAGTGTTGAGGGAACGTCAGGCCCTCAAGTATGGTGCCTTCTAGCGGATTTTTGAGGTACTGCACTCCCATTGGAAATGCATTGGCCATAGGAATACATGGGCGCTCCGTCCACTACAATGTAATTCCCTCACAATATCTGCCCCCGCGTGGCCGCGCGATGCTACTGCTGCCCCGTTGGGAATGAATGGGCCTTTCGGAGGCCATAAATACAGCGCCGCTGCATGGATTTTGGCGGTACTGCGGCTGTCGTTGAAAATACATGGACCCGTCTGAATGAATGGGCCTTTCGAAGGCCATAAACCCAGCGCCGCTGCATGGATTTTGGCGGTACTGCGGCTGTCGCTGAAAATACATGGACCCGTCTGAATGAATGGGCCTTTCGGAGGCCATAAACTCAGCGCCGCTGCATGGATTTTGGCGGTACTGCGGCTGTCGCTGAAAATACATGGACCCGTCTGAATGAATGGACAAAATATAAATCAGACACTACAGAACACAAGCATAATCCAAGATTACAAAATCATCTCAGCCTTTAAAAGAAACAAAAAGCTGAAAGACTACCGTACTTTCCGCACTATATGGCGCACCATGTTATAAGGCGCACCTTCAATGAATGATATATTTTAAAACTTATGCCATACATAAGACGCACCCCCTTATAAGGCGCATGGTCAGCTTTTGAAAAAAAATCAAGACTTTTAGGTGCGCCTTATAGTGCGGAAAATACGGTAATTTCCTTTTTCGACTCTAATTGTTGTCAGATTTTTCCACTTTTCCTTTATCTGCTCACAAAAATTCTCAGGACCAATTATCATGGGCATGAAAAGAAAATAAAACCAACAAAATCACAATAAAACGAGATGTTGTTTGCATACACAATCCTGGTCTACGCCGCCTGTTCAACTTCCAGGACCAGACCGAGTATTTAGACGGGAAAATAAGGCTGAAGAGTTTGATTGAAACATCAAGTGAACAAAAAAGTAAATACTTCATTCAAATATGTAGATAAGGATAAGGTGCATTAACAACAACTAGAATTGATAATGTTATGATCAAAGAAATTATGTACTGGTTCAATAATAAAGCTAAACCCATGTGGTAGCGACACATTTAAAAAATCTAACAGTGTGCTCCCTCTCAAACACAATTGAAACGGTTCCGATTGCCTGAACAGGAAAAAGAGATAGAGCAGGGAAATGACGCTTGTCGTCTTTGACATTTTTTTTCACTGTTTACTTCTCTGGCCACTCATTTAAACCACATGGCTGCACGCTATAGCTTGCCGCTATTGTTATTGTTAGCTTTTCCGTGTAAATAAAGCCTGCTTTAATGCCATTCGCCTTCCACAGCTGGTCATGCAAGCGGAAGTTGCAGAGTCCCAACGGATTTAGGGTCCCAACGGTAGCTGCTAAAGTAAGCCATTTACACCAGCTCTGACAAACTCCAGCTATTCGCTCTTTTCAGCTGCTCTGCGAATATCAAGCTCGCTCTGTGTTTAATAGTCAATTGTGAGAATTAACACCAGCTTTCATTTCCTGTCGCGCGCTGGAATTTATCCCCGTAGGCTTCCGAATTTTGCTAAATGCTCTCTCCCAGCCTCCATTGTGCGTCTTCTTCCAATGCACATGCTTCAACTCCATTCTACGCTTCTACAACCTCCAGTGGTGAGTCATTATAAACTGTCACTTTAAATAAACCCTCCTAGGGATTTGCAACTAAAATAAAAGAGATTTGTGAAAGGTATCATTCTAAAAGGGTGGTAGTGTAGCTAATATCTATCTAATATGTAGCATAACCAGTGATACAATTTTTTTCAGTTAAAGGGTAATCCAGCTAATTATTTCTTCCACTGTTACAACATTACTATTACTGACAAAAGCGGTGCGTATTTACGTATGTTATGCGTTTTTACTGTTGAGAATTAATTATCAAAATGTGCCTTTTACCAAACTGTTCGAATCAGTTATCTGACTCCATTAACCAAACCCAACCTACATTCACCCAACAATTTGTGTGCGCTGGTTTCTTGAGGGAAAAATGAACAGGAAAGCCGACATTTCAACAAGGGGGCAGATTTATTTTCCCTAACAATTTAACTAAGTGTACTCAATCGAAAACGGACGAATTAGCGACGTTGGAGTCTGTGGGAAGCCTTCTTCTCAAGTTCTTTTGCTTTTTCCTCTTGGCCCACGTCTCCCCGCAAGATGGTGTGCCGGCTCCTCCCATGGGCGTGCCAAGGAAGCCCCCTGGGCTTCACCATCTCATAGACGAGCGTCCCGATGTCTGGGGTCCTCAAAAGAACACCGACCTTTTTTTGCGTCATCAGGGCCTTTCTGCGTCAACAGCGTCTGGGTGTGCTGATTATCTTATCAGCAGTACGTCCCGTTCCTGCGGTTCCTGTTAACAACATCTTCCACCAGCCTGCCCTGACCTTGTACATTGAACTAAAGCACACTCGGTGAAAATCTTGCATTAAACTGAGTCTATCGAATAAAATCCTTTATAGTCAAATGCATAAAATCCTTCATTATGTACGTTTTTGTGGGTGTTTATGTACATGCCGTGTTATTTGTATATATTATTTACTTTTTATGTTTTTTGCACTTCAAGTGTAGAGGAAATGTGTTGCTGGTGAGGTGCAATACATTCTACAAGGTTCATTTACACAACGTCCGTTCTTTTCTCTTCTATTCAACTGACTCGAATACGGCTCAGAAATTTTCAAATTATTTGACATTAACTTTTTTTGTTAAGTAACAGAAATAGTTGTTTTCCCTGGCAAGTAGTTACTTTCACTACAGTGTAATTCAGTGACTAACTCTGGTACTTTGTGGAAGACGTAGTGAGTAACCATGACCAATTCATAATAACGTGCCAAAAACCAGGCATAACCCAGTCTTATAATTGGACACATTGTGATGGTAAACCATAACAGTTTCGAGTGTATTTTTCAGACGAGTTTATTTGGCTAGATGTGGACCAAAAGGAAAAGGCCTTTTCACAGTGCTAACTGGGTTAGCCTCTAAATCGGATTTAGCGTTTCACATCTGCTCTCGTTCATGTCAATCATTTGGAAACACGATCGACTAGTCACCCGTATTTTGCTGTCTTCAAGAAACGACATCAATTGTGTCTTTGAGGAAATCCAGGTTGAGCTTTTTGTACAGGGTATGTACACGTTTCATGGCCAAATTCAAGCTCTTTTTAAGGACTTCCAATTTCTCCAGTACCATTAAAATAAACCTGGTGTAAATAATTCCACAAATATATCTTCATATTGTTAGTCTTGCAAGTGTATTTATCATGACATAAGATTTTTAGTTTATGAGAAAGTAGCTAATATTTTTGTGGATCTGAACAATATGTGTGTAAATATTTTTGAGACAAATCTCTCTCCATATAGGTGTTGGGTAAACAATAAGAGTAAAACGTAGTTTACATTTTCAGTTGCAGGATTTTTTCCCATTACAATTTAGCACTGGAAAACCCTACCTTATGTTTTTGCTTCGCATTGATTAGATGTCCATAATTTCTACATGATCTTTGTACCAATACACATGTCATAGTGACCTATTTAGATGTAACATGAATCCTCTTGCGCGCAAACCGAAGGGAGCAATGACGCTTTATAAGGCAATACCATACAAACTAATGCCCGCTGCCATTAATCACGTGGGAAGAAGTCCAATGGATAGGTAAAGCCACCAGAAAGAAACGTTGGCCTCATTTTTAAGCGGACCTGGCAACAATTTCAAGAATTTACAAGGTCTTCACCCAAAATCCAAGCACTTATCAATCCTTGAAAACACGTTCAAAGTCAAACATTTTTAAGGATTTAGAGCACCTGTACAAACCCTGATTATGGTATGATATTCACATACAGTTTTGCATATGAATAACTTTTGGTCAACATTAAAAAATACAAGTTTGTCTTTTTGTATTGGAGCAGTTTGAATTATTATTCCTCAATATATAAAAAAAAATTACTGTTAAGCACCAAGGTTAGATGGAGTTAGACAAAAAAGCCATCCATTTTGTTTTGGTTCTAGCCAAAACACAAAAAGGGGTCCAAATGAAATGCTTGACAAGAGAAACTTGACGCAACAAGTTGATAATAATGGAAGAGAATTTTTTTAGCAAAATTTATAAAAAGCAACATGAAAAGTGCTTAAACACATATAAAAAGTTGTTAGAGCAAACAGAACATTGTCATTTATTTTGTCAAAGGCATCTGGGAGTCAAGGACAAAGTATAATTTTGAAGAAAAATACGGCCTTTTTTCTAAGAATAAAACTTTTGAGATGTGCAAAAACAGTGTTCATTTTGCTTGAAAACTCACATATGACCGTCGAATGCTCCCAAGTTATTTGGTCCACGTTTATGTAAATATAAGAAATGAATAAAACCAAAGCACAAGAGATGAAACGAGGCATGCTCGTGCCATTTATTCTTGGTGAGGATGTTAACGTGGTTAACTGCAGTTTTTTTTTGCTTTTTAATATTTTTAATAAATTCTTTCGTCAGTGTGTGTGTGTGTGTTTGTCAAGAGAGAACACTATGCATATACATACGCTTTGTTATTGGCAAGTAGATATGTTTTTTTAAGTACGTTCTTTTCATGTACAATATACAAGTTCAAAAATACATTTTTGTTTTGTTTCCCTCCCGCCCCCAAGAGTCACACGACGGTACAGAAGGCACGGCCATAAGACGGCACGCGGCATTTAGTGAATGCGGACGGAGCCGCGCATGGCGGCTCGAGAAGCGCCGCGTCTTCCTGTTGAGGGGGGTGTGGCTCAAAGGCTTTTTTAGGAAATCTTCAGGCCACGTTTGAAATGAGCGGATGACGACACCGACGAGAAGGCCGATAGCGCTTGGCGGTTAAGCATCGGGGGGACCAAACTGCACAACAGAAGCCCAGGCCATTATTTTTTTCTGGGAATTGCAAAAGTACTGGCACCCTATAACTTTTTGACATATTGACATTTTTGAAGTTTCAAACTTATAGATTAAAAACTTAAATTCATTTTCCATTTGAGACAAAATCGTGAAAAGGAACCAATTCGAGGCTTCAATGTGAGTATATAAGAAAATGAAACTTTCAGAGTAATGTGCTACTTTTGGGTCCTAGAAATCTGGGGTGTAAAACAATTACTTATTAAATGAAGTAACTTTAGAAATCTTGATCAAGATATGCAGAAAGATCTGGCAAACAGGACACTAACCATTTGCATGGACAAAATGCTAGCAATTATGCTGCCAAAGAAAGGAAACCCCGAACTAAGCTCCAGCTACGGAACCATCAGTCTCATCAGCCATGGAAGTAAAGTTATGCTAAATGTCCTACTGAAGAGGCTGAAACATCCTAGCCAAAGAACAGGCAGGTTTCAGGTAGGGAATCTTTTATCGACGCATCCTATGTGAGAAGTTTCAACAACACCAGAGAAACCGCTATCACGTTCAAGAAGGTGTTCTACAGAGTATAGCTAACCGCCTTGTGGGCCACAATGTGAAAGTGCAATATGGACCAGAAACTAGTTCAGACCATTAAAGAACTGTATACGGTACTGATCAATGGTACCATTGGAGGGTGGTTTCGAACCACAGTCGGTGTGCGACAGGGCTGCATTATCTCTACAACTTTATTCAACATCTTCTTGGAGAGGATCATGTCCAAAGCTCTGGAGCAACACGAAGGTACAGTCAGTATTGGGGAATGCAACATCACTAACCTGGGCAGACAACAGTAATGAATGGACTGGTTCCAACTTTGCCAAAACAGGCCAGGAACCATCAACAGTGGAGAAGGCTATCCAGAGTTTCGTCCAGATTGATGCCCGACGACCCATATGGTTAAGGGATCTGCTAACTAGTAACGGCAACTAATTACTTTTTACCTGATTCAGACAAAAATAAGGCATCGAGGAATAACCTACAACTTTTTTTGAAAGTGGATTGAAGAGCATCTTTGAGACAAAGGTAGTGCTTTGCCACCCCCTGGTGCCATTGTGACACCCATTGACACGTTTTTAAGACACTGTAACAATAGTTTAGTTTGCAAGCTTAAATTAGTCATGATTTTGACCACTCAAATAGTATCTCACTAGGTTTTCAGCATGTACCTTTTTCCTTTAACAGGAACATATAGTTGACAAATAATATCTTAGCAGTCGGGAAAAAGAGCATGCTAGTATACAGACGAGAAGCTGGAAATCAAAATGCTAAACCGACTTTATGGAAGACTTAGCTTGAGTAGGGTCTGCTCGTATAACAACCTACAAGTTTTCCCACTACAACTTCAAATGTCTGCATGCTCCACGGAGAGAAAACTGCTATTAGGAGTTCCAATGCTAAATCTTGGGTAGAATTAAACTAGTTAAGAAGTAATAGTAGAATGTTGTTTTACCTGTGCCCGGTATACTGCTTCTCACAATTGACAGAAACTCAATGAATTAATTTACATCATTAGTGAAGTGCAGAGGTTTTTTTATATACCACCATCATGTTCCTTAGGTGAGCCATAGAATATAAAGGGCTTAGTATTTTATCCATTTCATTTTTTTAGGTTATGTGCTTTTCCTCTTTGTATAGTACCTAAATATAGTATTGCATTTTAATACATTTTCTTTGGCTGGGTTAGTGATTGTTTGAGGATAAAAATGCAAGGGACCAGGACTTTAAGCAAAACAGAATTAAGCTTCTCTAAACAAATGAGCGGCGCTATCGGGCTTCTCGTCACTTGCAGCAACATCATGTCGGCAGGCTGACATACGCGCAAGGCATTTTGTTTCATAACGTTTAAAACAACATTCACAGAGTTTGTAATTTGCGCTTTGTAGTGAAAGTTCAGGTGATCTCAGTTTGACATTCTGTGAACTTTGAAATTTTGCATCCAAAAACAATTCACTAATTTTAGCACTGTTCTCCACCAGGAGACAAATGATTACATTTGCAACTGGTTCCCTACACTTTCCCTTCAATGCCCAACAGCCCCCAATAGTTGTGACCGGCATATAATACGCATAAAAAAACAAACATTTTAGAGACATTTCGGACTCGGCGGTGACCGCGGGGTCAATCAGGCGAGGCTCGCGAGCACCGTGTGATGGGACATTTGGCCGAGAGAACAGATGTGCGATTTTGTGTTCAAGGCAGTTGCGGCGAGGTCAAAAATCCAAATGTTGGCCATTCATCAGAACGTCTGACGTTTGGCACACAACTTTCTCCGCTAACTCTACAAACAATCAACAATTTTTGCTTTAGTTCAAAAAAAGAGAAAAAAATGTTGGCTTTGATTGAACACAAAGTGGTTGGGGTTAGGAGAATTTACCGCCACCTGGTGGCCGGCATGAGCATCACAGTGATTCAGGGTTTGACTTAAGGACCAAAAGCTTTCCCCCCACACTCTCGATTTGTTTTTTTTTTGTACTGTGCTGTTGATGTCCGGTTGTCGGCGGCGGGGTGGAGCTGGAGAATTACGGGCAGGTGCCAGGATTCCTGCAGGAGAAGACAGTCCATGTGGTGACTAGGGCTGCAATGATTAGTTGTCATTGTTGAAAAAAAAAATCATTAAGAGATAGAGATAGTCGACAATAAATTCTATTGTTGACTATTGTTGCCAGACATGTTTTTCGAAAAGTGTAAATTATCTTTACATGAATATGATGGGATTATGCACATGCGCAATAGCGTAATTCTCGAGTGGTAACACATACATACAGAAATAGCAACCTCAACATCAAATTTGTTTACCAAAACTTGTAAAGTTTGGGAGCACTATAGTCTTGATTCGGTGAATAAAAAAACTACTAGCTAAATTTGCAAAGCAGACCTCATATATCATGGCAGAAGCTCAGTGATGCATGCACATTTAAAGAGCATGTCAGATAGTTAAACAAAACGGAGTCTGACTCACCTCGGGTAAGATTCAAGTAACATTGAAGCCAATGCGGTTTAGATGTATGCATTGAACATTTTATATGTGTATATTTCATTGTAAAATAGAAATTTAGTGTTATGCCAGACTGTGCCTACAAACGTAGTTGAAACTAAATGCATGCAGTCCAAAGAACCAACGTGAGTTGTTAAAACAATAAAAACAACAAACGTCACTCTTTAAAAATGTTTGAATTCAAACTGTTGAGAATCGTTAAGTCCTCATGTGACTGTCTTTGCAGTTGACCACTAAATGTACTTCACAAAATGAAATTTTATTACTTCTTTATTTATTTACTGTTCTACAGCTGCAAATGAGCCTGTTCTTGTGTTACAGGGAAAAAAAAATACTAACTTGATTTCAATTTGTCATTTATTTGCCTGTCCCTAAAAAGGACGTAGGTTTATAAGTGAATTGATGCCTTTACAGTTTACGGCCATACCATCCCGAGAACGCCCCATCTCGGGAAGCAAAGCGCGGTTGGGCCCGGTTAGTACTCAGATGTGAGACCGCCTGTGAATACTAGGTGCTGAAAATAGGTCATTTGGTACAAGCTCTGCTGCGACAGCACTGACAGTGTCCCCCGGTACTTTCAGTGGAAATGAATTTCCCTAAGGGGACCAAATAAATTAAATTATTACCATTTACTGACCGAACACTGAGCCAAATTGGTTTTAGGTAGGGCATTTGTTCAATAAAAAGATGTATTTTTCATCGTACCCATTTTTCTTGTGTTTAATATAATTTTCCACATAATTAAATCAAGGTTAATTGCAGCCCTAGTGTTGAGCTGGCAAAAAAGTGCCTGTGGTGAAAAGGTGCTGTACTGACCTGGAATCAAGGCGGTTCTCATCTGAAGCTTTTCTGCTGCTGCATCAAGCCAACGTTCTCGTACACTCTTGAGTTGTCCTCACGCAGCCTGGCATGAGACACGTGCAAAAACACAGCTTTTAGCCAGCGCCAATCAGGAAAATGGCTCAAAAAGTGCTCACTCTGTGCAGGTAGGTGTGGGAAGTGGCGTGCACGGAGGAAGGGGACTCTGCTCGCCACCCGTCAGGTCCGACAGAGAATACTTGATGTTGGTGTACTCGCGACCTTTAATCTTACTCTTCTGGAAATCACAAAAATGCATGCAAAATTTGATCATATGTTCTTTAAGAAGGAGAAGAACACATACAAGAAGGGGTATAAGAAAAAGCAAAAGGAGAGGGAATGAAAGACAAAATGAAGTAAGGAAAAGAGGAGAAAAACAAGGAGAGTAAGAGGGAAGGGATGAAGAGAGGGGGGAGAAAGAGAAAAAAAACAGGAAAAGAACAAGCAAGAAGAAAAGTAAAAAATGGAGAAAATTAGAAGATGAAGGAGAAGTATAATAATCTGGTGCGGAGAATACTTTGTATAAAACTATAAAAGTGAAATATCAAATATTAGACAAAAAGAAGAAAAGGAGATGAAGTTGGCGGGACCTGCTCCTCCACAATGCGCCTCTGCAGCGTTTCGATGTAGTGCTGCACAGCCATGTAGATAAAGCGGTACTGAGCTTCTGTCTGAACCATTCCAGAACGCTGAGACCGAACCATCTGGATGCTCTTGGGAACGTCGATGTCGCAGTCCACGCCTGGAATGCACACAAACACACAATTGCGTATGCATGCAAACACATACAAACAGACTTAACACGCACACACCTTTTTCTCTGATTACGTCGATAAGGATGTCAATGACGATGAAAGTGCCAGTCCGTCCGATCCCTGCACTGCAGACGCAAGCATGGCAAGTAAGCACGGGCCTTCTAGCATCCACTACCATCACAAATCTCTACCTGCAATGGACGGCGATGGGTCCCGCATCCAGGATGCTCTCCTGCTTTAAGTTGACTTCCTCTAAGAAGTCAAGAACGCCACCAGGGTCCATAGGGACACCGTGGTCGGGCCAGGCCCGGAAATGGTATTGCCAAACAGTGCGCTCTGTGTTGCCCTTTAGCAAAAATAGATAAAAATAAAACAGACACATCATATCATTCATTCTTCAACACGGAAAGTTAAAATAGGAAAGGGCAACACCAAGTACCGAATTTTCCCGACTATAAAGTGCAGCGAATAAATCCCAATTTCGGCAGAATTTGTGAGTGACAGTGAGGCTTATGGACCACAAAATATTTTGGATAAGATTGGAAATGCATATGGTAAATATAGGTATGCGTTACCATATTAGGTTTTTGGCATATTTCTGTATTTGAGCAACAATTGTGCAATGATTAATCAAATCCATGAATAATTATCAAACTATTGCATGCAACAGAAATCGATGATGGCACGGACACTTTACCACTGACACTTTACCACCTACGACGAGGCATTAGACTTTATCTCATTATAACACTATTTTAACTCATAATGCCAGGAACACTGACTTACAAAGTCCATTCTGATAGGTTAAACTGTTTCTCCACTTCTTTACCAACGAATTTTAGAGACCGGAGAAAATGTCAACAAAATACTATGAAGCCCTTTTACATACACATACATATTAAACAGAGAGGTTATTGACGCACAGGGGAAGAAGTGGAGACACTGTGCACTATGCCAATCAGTGTTGTGGCACCATTAGTATGAATAATGTGATAATAGGATATGGTCCAATGCTATTCTATGTGTCATCCGTACCACTAGAGGCCGAGTGGAAACATTTTAGAGCTCTCACTGACACTACTCGAGTTTGATCGCCAATGCAGAAAATGCTTTGCGGCTTCGATCAGCGGCACATATTAATGCTCTTTAATAGGTACCAAAAACACATGGAAGCTCTTGCTGTAGTCTCAATTTAATGCGCCTTGAGGTCCAGGTGAAATAGTGCTGTAAATCAGTAATTATCAACCACTGTGCAGCGACACACTAGTGTGCCATGAGAGATCGTCAGGTCTGCTGTGTATGTGCTGTAAAAACTGGGGGTATTATAAACTATATTGTAATTAAACATACTGTTTAGTGTCATTTTATCGCATTTTTAGTAAGATGTGTGGCTCAAAATTTTTCCATTGTAAAAACATGCCCTGGCTCAAAAAAGGTTGAAAAACACTTCTGTAAATAATGAAAAATATTTTACAAAAGACTATTTTTGGGGGGTGCACCTTATCATCAGTTGCGCCCTATAATATGAAAAATAGGGCAATAACAGATATAGGATCGGTTCAGATGCAAACCAATTATTCAGTACTCAAAACAGTCTTAGAATTAAAAACTAAAAATTCTAAAAATATTATATAATTGTTAAATGTATGATACTAATATGTTGAGATTTATAGGCATGTCTTCAAAAGTCTGTTTTTTGTGGGGAAAAGAATGCGACTTTTTGTATTACTGGTATCAAGGACTAATCTGAACTATATGTATTGAAAAAAGTGGTATCCCCAGTTACAACACATAAGAAAAATTAAAGAAAGAAAAATTACCTGCCCCACTTTGGAGAGTTTCAGTTCTCTGAGGTTATAGTCATGCGCCGATGTTTCTCGGACGTTGCGAACGCGCATGGCGCCGTATTCCTTCAGGGCGGACACGTCTGGCCAATACTTCACGCATTTACTCTGTCGACATACACACACAAGGGCAGCGAAACTGTTCAAGACTAAATAGATAAGAGTAGATATGGGAAAGGAATTGTGACAAAAGCATACCCCAAAAAAATCAATTAAAAAAAAAAATATACAAAAATCAAATTATATTCAAGTAATGCTACATGCAGATGAAACAAACTATCATAACATGCCGTGTTTTGTCTGCAAGGTAGTCCAAGTATGTTTGCTTTTAGGACAAAACTACTTCAAAAATTCTAACGCAATGGGTGCAGAAATGTATTCGAGCAAATTCTGATCAACCAAATATGAAAAAAATGCAAGCTTTAAGGATTACCCAAACTACTGTTGAGCACCCTGAACGATTCATGGTGGTAGGGCTGCACTGATGAAAGCTGATTGGTTGGACAAATTCGTGAGCATATCGCTACTTGCGAATAGTGCTGCTCTTATATTTCCCACGTTTTACCTTTTTTTCTACCGCAGTGTTTGTTTCATTGCGACCTAGCGTTCAACCTATGAGAAGTAGACAAAAGAGGAAGTGCACACACTGTATTGTTTATGAAAAAAAGATCCGGCTTGTGTCTGCAGTGAGGAACGATAAAGAATACCAGATAATTAGGAGTCCTGCCTCGTGTTTTTTTTCCACCACAACTAAGGCCTTCAACTGATTTTACGAATTCATTTGTAACTACAAGAAGCAGATTGCATGAAAAGGTGGAACTTTTATATGGATCTCATATTTGTGGTGAAGGAATTCTTGGTGTGCAAAGTTCATGGGCTACTTGGAAAAAAAGGGGGCCTTCGAGAGCCCTGATCCTTCCTGTTTTAATGTACTCTAAAATTCAGGAATTATTAAGATTTTAATATTAGGGTAATTCAAATACAAAAGTACACATTTCTATAAAAAACCTTATTTATGTACAAATTTCAGCTAAGGTGAGAAAAACTTAAAATGGTGCAACTACCTTCCCTCTTTCCACCTCCTTGGTGGTCATGACGATGACTCGCGAGTTCTCCTGAAACACCATTCTCCAGAAGTCGCTGATGCTGTTCTGCAGGCAGCCTTGGGTGGCAATGTACGACTTTTTCGGCTTGGTGCTGTTGCACTTGTTATCTCCTTCGGGCTGAACGTAACACAGCCACAAGTCAGAGGTGATGCAGTGTAAAATCAGCAATCGTGCACGATGGGCTGGGAATTTACCGCGCTAGACGATACTACTGTGATGATGTTGGCATTGATGTAGTCAGAGCCCGGCTCGTTAGGGTCCCCGTCAGTAAGGACCACTCTAGTGTGGTCGACTGGGCACAGAAAGCAAAGAGCAGTTGGTAATTGTCCACAATGCAGCAGGCCCATAATCAGAGAACATCAGAGTCATTCTGACTCACAAGGCAGAATGTTCTTGTATCGGTTCTTGTTCTTGTTCTCCGGCCTCTGGCCCTCTTTGCGGCTGTATAGCAGTTTGCATTCTTGCTGCTGTAAGGTCTGCGAGGAAATGACAACTTTTAAGACTCGTTGGATGCCAATAAGAACAAAGCATGCT
This sequence comes from Urocampus carinirostris, assembly GCF_059441175.1. Lineage (NCBI taxonomy): Eukaryota > Metazoa > Chordata > Actinopteri > Syngnathiformes > Syngnathidae > Urocampus > Urocampus carinirostris. The sequence continues at coordinate 24,775,427 of NC_142364.1, read as the reverse complement.
AAAAACAAAGCAGCGTGCCAATCTGTAGCCCTTGGCTTGCTACTCATTTGCACTTAACATGCTATCGTATGCATAGCACAGGGCTTACCAATATTTTTAAATCTGAAAACTACTACTTTGTTATGGTAATAATGTGAAGATTGATACACATTTTTAACTCATAACAGTTATGCTGATAATATGATGTTACTATGTTGTAATCATTAGTAGTGGGACCAAAAAAGGTTCTGTCAACAACACACAACAAATCTACCCCAGGAAAGGGTCCTGGGCAATTTTGTGTATAATTGATGAGGTAAATCTAAGAAAATGTTTTATCATTAAAGACACAATAATAAGAATTGCTGATGTATGTGAAGACCCTCATCAGGTTAACGATCTTCCACTACTTAGAAAACGTGCTACCAAAATACCCTCTCTTATTCTTTACATTTAAACATTTCAATGGTGAGCCATTTTCAGTATAGGTGAACTACCCAGGTGTTCTTTGATGTCTGCCTGGGACCTTGAGACTTGAACAGAAATAATTCGGTTAGTCACTAACAATATTTGTCCTAAGTTTTTATTTTACTGATCACATTGTTTTACATGGTCTATCTATTGTACACATGTGCTATTGCTGATTTCATCGATTAAGAATTACCAAGTGAGTTTTAAAATGTTGTGTATGGTCACAAATCAAAATTTAAGTTTGCTTGACGTGTTAAATAAAAAGTGAGTGAAAAGCTCACCTCAAACTCCTCCCAAAAGCCTTGCTTGACTTTGTCAGTCGCCTCTGCCAGTTTGCTTAACTCCCGCACTCGACTTTCGATCTCAGCTGCGTTAATGCGAGTGGTGTTGAGGGGCTGCGAAAGGGTGGGAAAGTGAGACAGGACAAAATATGTGCTTAAAGGATGACTTATAGCGGCAGGACAAGGCTACGGACACACAAAAAAAGCAAACAACTACCTGCTTGAGCTGCAACACTGTGCCAAGGGTCTCAACCATGGGATTCTTTTTGTAGTGCTCCACCAAGTCTGTAAGGGAATCAAACTTCTCGCCACCACCCACGTCATACTTCAGATCGTGCTGGAAAGAGTAAAGGCTAAGTCAAACTTCTGCAGGTTAACATATTCTGTTTCTGCAAAAGTTTCTGTGTTTTTTCTGTCTCCTACAGCAAATCTCCTAGACAAGGAATTGGTAAGAAGCACTAGACCACTAATATGCTAACTTCTGGCCTTGGAGATTTTGTGCGATGAAAAGGAAACAGTTAAAATTAAAAAGCAAAAGTTCAAACCAAGCAACCCGCCCCCCTCCAAATTCACTCTATTCTGAAACGATCACAATAGGTTCATTTAAGATGTATATTTAAGATTTTCAAAGGTCTCCCCCACAAGAAAAACCCCATCCTCAGTAATAATCAAACATTTTATTTCAAATAGGGTTCCCACTGCTTAAAACAACTTAAATTCAAGGCTTTTTTAATGACTTTTAAAATCAAATTTAAGATCAAGTCGACAAAATAAACGATTGAAACAAACAAACAAACAAAAAGGAAATATTTCTTTCAAATAATACATTGTGCCTGGTACACATTAGCCATGGCGAAAAACGTTCATCGGACAACCATTTCTCATTAAATGTACTTTCCCACGGTCAAAATTAAACGAAGTTGCTATGTGTATTGCGAGTAGACCTAAGACATGCGTCTGCCCTGAAAAGCCCAACTGAAACCACATCACCATTTTGATTGTTTCATTATTGTGTACACGCAATGTTGCCATGAAAGTAAATTGGGGAATTATTGAAAAATTCATTCAAATTAGTAAATGTTACTAAAGATTTTTAGTTCAAACCAATATAAATCATATTCATGTGTTCAACTTTTTGAGACATTTTAATGCCATTTAAGGCCTTTTTTAGAATAATAAATTCAATGCCCTTTGAGACTTTTCAAAGATCCGCGGAAGTCCTTTTCAAAGCACCTTTCAGGACACCCAAAATGTATACCTTTAAATTGAATAAATAATTAAATTCTAATGTTGGGTAAAATTAATTTGCAGATTGAGAGGAATAAGCAAACCTAGAATAGGTATAAATGGTAAAAAAGAATGCTTGTACTAATGTATTACACTAAATGTCACAGAAATACGTGGCAGGGTGAGTTTTACAAAATACTTGCAAAAAGCAAAAACTCTAAAGAAAGTAAACATAGCAAATCAAAAAATACTGCAATCAAGGCTCACCTGGCATCGGATCATGACGTGCGTAACTTTAGGCTTGCTGTCGCTGCTGTCCGTCTTGTCATCACCAGTGCGCACTGAGAGCACAAAGTCCCCGGGGTGGCTCTGGCTCTCCCTCACCAGGAAGCTGCCATTCTTGCCTTTCTCAGTCAGCAGCTTCTCTGCCTCACGTCCTGACAAGTGTCCGTGAAACCATCTGCAAATACACAGTGATCAGACAGTAAAACTCAGTGTATACATTTTTTGATACAAAAATCTTATAAATGGTATCCGATGATGATGTACCTCGTGAAGTGTTCTGTATGTAAATAAAGACTCACCTTTCTGATGTTGGATCGGCGCAGTTGAGTGGATACTTGAGCTCGATGACGTCACCGTTCTTCTCCTTGAGCTGCCCATGATGCTCCATGTAGTACTGAACCAACTCAGCAAGTGTGGCAAACTTCTCGCCACCGTACAGGTCGTAATAGTCGCCCGTGTTCTGGATCTTGATGTGTGTAACGGCACCATTCCGCCTTGAGGACAATAAGGGACAAGCTACCATCAAAAAACAGACTTCTTTTGAAACCCGCCCAGTGCATCATTGCCTGCCCCTTCGACTCCCTGATGGACATTTACCTCACTTGGCGCCTCAGCACAGCACAAAACATCAAATACAAATCAGCTCCACTTTATAAACGCCACTTGATTCATTTTACTACAAACTTGGCTGCAAAAACAAAAATTAAGCGTTGTAACGCTACACAGGTGACCGTCGCCATGTCACTCAGGTCGGGAGAAGTCAAGTCAGTCAATTTGGCACACTCAAACTCACAACACTCATGCCAGGCCAGGATTCAAACCCAATACTGCCTGCATCTTAAGCAAGCTAGGTAACCACTGTAATATCCACAGATCTGATTACTTTGATGACACTACATTTTGTTTAAACAAAAATGCAATATATTTTTGTCAAGAAGATGTCACTGCACTGAATTGTGTCAAATGTCTTAAGCACTCAACCATTTCAACATGTTTTCTTCAATAACCAAAGCATTGGTGAAGCTGTATCGAGACTCAACACACTGAATTGTGGAAAATGCTTCATACACTCAACAATTTTGACACATCGCTTGATATTGATTTTCTGATTGAGAAAGCTTTGTTTTTTTCCATCATTAGTGTTTAGTCTGCAAGAGGCTTCTACTTTTTCAAGAACACACGTGTAACTAAAATTTAGTTATTCACTGCAGACTTATGTCAGATTTTTCAAAATCCAAAAGCAAGAGGTTTTCACCCAATTGATATTTTTTAAACTTCAAAAGATAATACTTTTGCAATTTTACAAATCATAACAAACCGCCTAAAGACAAACTTTACTATGATGTAGCTGTGGCCTTAAATTTAATTTGAGATTAAATTCCATTCAGTTGTTCAGAAATCAGCTGAAAATGTACAGAATCCGAAGCGCTTAAACTTGTTTAGTGAAAAAGTGACTCAAAAGCACCAAGCATTTTGTTAAATTTATGTTGAAACGGCTTAGTCATTGCCACCTTTTGTGTCGCACTGTCATATGAGATAACTGGGTAGAAAAAGGAGAACTTGTAGATCTGGGCAATCAAATGTGACCTGTTGTTAGTGTTACCTCGAGACAAACAGCAACTCAGATGCAAAATAGCATGATCAAAAAACAAAGACTAAAAAAGAGTCAGCTAATTTAAAAGGGATGTCATCCTTTGGAAACATCCAGCCACCACTTCTGTGAGTAATATCCCATCCAAACTGCAGACATTTTAGTTGATTAGACATAACTCAATATCAAGATGTTTGGGATTATTTTTGGATGCCATGTAACAATTTTAGGGCAGGGGAAATGAGATCAATGGCTTAGTTTATCAGTGAAATTCCAAGAAACACACATTTTAAATGTATGTTTTTTTTGTTCATGTACATAAATGTTCTCTCAATTTGTACATACTATGATAACACACAATTGTATTTGTTCATTACATTTTGTGAACACAATACAGTAACGCTTTGCTACCTGAAGACAGCTGGGCAATGGCTTTTGGCACCTCTGTGATCCACTTTAAGGATGCGCAGTTGAATAAAACTTACCGTACAGACAGAGTGAAGTCTCCAGGGTTACTCTTGCTTGGTCTCGCCAAAAAGCTACCATCTACACCGCGAGTAAGCAGCAGGTTTTCCGCCTCCACCCCAGTGATGTTAGGGTGGAACCACCTGAAAAAAAGGACAAAACAGCAACAACATAACTGATTTTGTAGTTGCTGTATTGGAATTCTTGCAAGATGTCAGCTATCACTAATGTTTATTGTTGGTTTTGACTATGTTATGGCTGTCGGTGACCATCTAACATCCATTGCAGTCTGGGCATTTGGAAAAGGGAATTACCGCATGTGTGGCCCCTTTACAAGGTTTCTTATTTTCCTCATGCTGAGGTTTTTGAGTTTATCCTTGCACTCATGTAGGTTTCCGATCAGAGGATGTTATATGTATGGCCCGTACAGGCCTAGGAGACTATCTGTAATAAAGGGCTTTGCAAACAAATGTGACTAGACTTTGTATTACGTTAAGCCTAAATAATTGTATAAGTTCCCATATTAAACAAAACTGGCTTTATCTAGGATTACACTATCACTCTTCATCCTAAATTGTTTTACTGTTTGTCTCGTTGAAAAGCTCTTTTCTTCCTGTACATAAAGGAGCTCACAGTTGTATTGTGGTCTATGTTGTCACATACTACAGACATCACGAGCACTTAGAAATCAAAAGAGAGGAATCCAAAAGTTTCATTAGCGATCGGAAAGCTCGGTTATTTAATTGCTTTGTTTACAATGTGTGCAGGGAGAGGTAAACAACCGGTCACTGGTGTGGGCTAATCGTTTCCGACGAGCTGGCTGCCACCGCGTCCCCCCACAAACGTCGGGGACACTTGGAGGTTGTTTAACGACGTGCAACCGCAAACAAAAAAAAAAGACCGCTAGTTGGAGTTACGGCTAGACAACTTGCCCAACGCCAGCTTCGGTTGTTGTTTTCTATGGAAGCACTTACCTCCGAGATGTCATTTTTTTCACTCCACTTCCTTTCCACCTTGGCAGCTAACTGTAGCTTTCCAGTAGCTAGATAGCGAACCTTCCTGAACGTTTTTCCCTCGAGTCACTGGGAAAAGACGTTCATCGGCTCATTTCCGGCCAAAACGTGCGCCAAAATCACGGCATCCGCAAATATAGTACGATATATTCTCGCACGAAAAAGTTGGTTTGAAGGCCTGTCCCAGGGACTTCAGAATCAGTCGATTGTTGGACGTCACCAAACCTGCGACAACCGAAAAGGGCTCGTTGGATTTTCACAAGGTGCAGCCCCTGACTACTATTGCACCGCCCCTTTTGCAATGGACCAACGACGGTCTACACAACGGGACAACAGAGTGATAAAATCAAGCTCCGCTAGTTCTATTTTTGCGCTTGCGCAAAAAGTTAATGTATGTTATTACTGTACCACAAATGAAATTATGGTGTATCACAATATTTTATGAAATCACTTAAATATTTGCAAATATGTTGTCCCCATGTTAAACCTTTTCGGCAATTAATCCACAAAGATAAACGTACATATTATGATTTAAAAAAACATAGCAAATGTATTATGTTGTATTTTATTTCTTGATTTCAAAATAAAGTTAGCATTTATTTTTAGTTTGCTTTAAGCTAAACTTTTCAAAACCATTGGGGGGGATTTTGCAAGGGTTATTGTTCTATATTCTTTATCGGTTATCCATTATCCGTTATCCTTCAAATCATAATACGCTACAAAGCCAAGGGGCCGAGACACTTGCTCCAGCCGAGAGGCTGAGTAAAGGTTCTAGCCACAGAGCCAAGCAGCGATCATTGCGAATGCACCGTTCCCGGAGACACTGCTGATGCGTGGAGTGGACAGAGCAAGATCTTATTTCATCTCCTGATTGCAAAAATCAAAGCCACCAAAAGCTATACACAAGTGTGCTTCATAGAAAGTGTACAAATTCAGAACTGCAGTTGAGCAAAATCAGAACTTCGTTTAGTAAGGTAGTCCGTTGAAAACTATACGTTCAGCACACCAATATCACACAATTTTATTCGAAACATAAACATGTATTAATCACGGTTTGTGGAACCCTTTACCAGCCTGATCAGAGGGGGCACTTTCTCTGGTGTGTCTTGGGAAAGTACAGCCTAGTGGCACCCATCCCTCTTCAGGGCGTTTTTGTGTAGGGGTTTGAACCCCCACATGAAACAGATACATAAGTACTAGTTTCCATGGTTACCAGAAGCCTCCTGATCTGACTCGGATAAAGATCTTTAATCACCGGATTCAATTAAAAATACATAATCTATACATCTAATGTACTTTATTTATCTGTTCTAATTTTAAAACGCCCTTTTAACTTCAGAATGCCGTTTACAGAAGAATGATTCACATAATCATAAAACATGAGGTAACTTGGGGTTGTTGCCCGTTCAAAAAAGTTTATGCATTATACAAACAATGATATGGGAGCAAAGCAACCCAATAAAACCAAGCTTCTGTATATTAAAAAATAAAAACACACTATATTTAAAGAGGGACACTTATGTATATGTACAATTTCCAAATCACAACAATGACTGTGATGTTACCAATATTCATATGTATCGTGCATTCTACACAAATATAAAACTATAACAAACCAAACTAATTTCTTTTATTTTAACAACAGGCTTCATTCATATTTTAAGCATCTCAAACTTGTCAAAAAGTAGTCAAGTCTAGTCATGTTTATTTGTATAGCCCTTAATAAAAAAGACTGAAGGTTTGAGTTTTTCCTTGCCCTCATGTAGGTTTTAGATCAGGGGATGGTGTAATAATTGTCTGTAGTCTGTAATAGTCCGTGGTATGAACAGCCCTTTGAGACTTCTTGGAGTGAGGAAAAACTCAAAACCTCAGCATGAGGAAAATGAAGAAACCTCGAAGTGTAATGTGATGTTCACAATTGTCAAGTGACACTCCTGAACAGTGTTGAATGATCCCAAATCACTTTGTAAATGCTAATAAACGTTTTGCATTAAATAAAACATGTGAAGGGTGGCACAGCAGCTGAGTGGTTGGCACGTCCGCGGCACAGTTCTGGGGTCATGGGTTTAAATCCAGCTATCAGCCTTCCTGTGCGGATTTTACATGTTCTCCCCGTGCTTGCATGGGTTTCCTACGGTCACTCTGGATTCCTCCCACATTCCAAAGACATGCATGTCAGGTTGATTAGCCGGTCCAAGTTGACCCAAGGTGTGGTTTGTCTGTCTCTGTGTGCCTTGCAACTGTCTGGCAACCAGTCCCCTGCCCACTGCCCGAAGATAACTGGGATGGGCCCCAGCACCCCCGCGACCCTACTGGGTATAAGGGGTGCAGATAATGGATGGATGGATAATGGATGAAAATACATTTGAAAATCCGTGACTCTTTCGTTTTTATTTTTTATTTTTGTAAAAAGCATGGAATTGTTATTTCGATTGACAACTGTCGAAGTTTGTGTATTTTTTTAATATTATTTCTAAAAAAAAAATCGTAGTAGTGGGTAATACGAGTTTCCTAGGTTTGACCCTCGCCGTTCGCCGTCTAAGCCGTACGTGGCAATCACACGGCCGCTGCAGTTTTGGGCTTCTCTCCCGCACTACCTCTGCCGCACGCAACTGCAACTGGGATAACATTTCCTCCCAAATCCTTCATTTTTTAACTGAAGTCCGCGAACAATGTTTACCACTTCGGAGCTTTTTGTTTTGCTAACCGTCCTTTCCGCTACTGCGTCCGGCTACTTCGTTAGCATCGACGCCCAAGCTGACGAGTGCTTCTACGAGCATGTCACTTCAGGCACCAAGATGGGCCTCATGTTCGAGGTCGCCGAAGGAGGCTTCTTGGATATCGACGTGGAGGTGAGACGCTCAAAGGGAGCAAGAGTGAGCTGCCCACCGGGGCTGCGTTGGCCCGGTGAAACTACTGAATCAAAGTGCTTGCAAACCGGCGAAGGCCTGGTGGTCCTGTCCCGTCAGCCGCCATCTGTTAGCGGCGGCGTTGCTAATCCTGTGAAACTTGTCTTTCGTGTTTTGGTTTCTTACAAGAGTAGGGATTATTGTTTTAAAAGTAGTTTAACGTAAAAAGATAGACCATGAAATTTAATGTTTATTTGTCATCGACGTGCTACATTACATTAAGAATTCGTGTGTTTTGGTTTTTTACTTTATTCTTCAAAATGTTTGTCATCACACTCTAAATTTGACGTCATTAAAACCCAGATTCTGCCTATTTATATGTGCTCAGTAACACGTGAATCTGCACCTTTATATTGGGAAAATATATTCGGTGACAGCCGTTAATGTTTTATTGTCTTATTCAACACCCTAATGCACGGATCGGGAACCTTTTTTGACATGGAAGCAAAATATTTAAGTTTAAAAACAAATGTTTTTTGAGAGCCACACGATCTATTCAAAGACAAAATTCAACATAACCACCAAGCCTGCTTTGCGGACATAAGCTAATTGTTCAGCACATTTTAATTCACTGTGTGACAATTGGTTTTTTAATGAAATATTTGAAATACTATTACCAGTGCATGTGTCCACTATTAACAAATACACTTCTTAAAATTGGTCTCTCGCTGTTAAGACTGGCGAGGCTCATTTCGATTGTCATTTTTGACATAATGATTTCAAGGTAAGATGCGAGCAGAATTCTTTTGTAAAAAATGTCACAAAATATTGTAAATGCAAAGGATACGGATAAACATGAAGGATTGTGAAATGTGGGCAGAGATCCGCCCACTCCTAAGACTCACCCAATCAAATTGCTTTGGGTGTTTGGCTGGCCTTTTCAGTTGTTTACAGTTTTTCTGTGGGTTTTCACCACAAAGTGTCTCAATATTGAACACATATTGGATTCCATAGGCACGTACAGCCCAAACTCTGTTGATTGGTGTAACACCAGGACTGTAAAAAAAAATAGTCAAAAGTTTGTCTCTATATAAAATTATACATATATAAAATCTGGACCGAACTTAAGTAGTACTGTGTTGTTTTGGCTTCACATTCAGTAATATAATTCTATGTATAAAAGTGGACTGCATACAAATATTATGCGATTACGTTTATTTATATTTAGAGTGCTGTCAAATGTCAACATTTTAAATAATTTACTCCCGAGCATTAGAAAGTTTGAGTTTAAACAATTTTTTTACATGTATACTTTAAAAACGCCTTTGATGAATCTTTTAGATTTACCTGAAAAATGGCTAAATTTATCATTCTTGGCTTGCTGGCTACTGACCAGATACATTTCAACTTGTTTAAAGGCATTGGTGACTCATTGGCTAGAGCTTTACAGGTGTTGTGCATGGGAACACCATTGTCGTTTGCAAGAAGCATGCGTAGATGCAGTTTACAATAATCTGAATGAAACTATTAAAATAAATGTAATTACCAAAAGATTGCAATTTCTCTTTTTGAAAACTAGATTATTTTAACTTTTAACGTATTTTTCCTGATGCAAGAATGATGATGCCATGTAGGTCTTAATTAACGTTTGTAAACCTGTAATTACTTCATTCTCATTCGCCCTTTTTATGTCTAACTTGCTGATACATAGTTACTCTTGTTCCATGAATACAGCCATTGTGTATTTTAATTATTTCACTTGTCAGAGTCATCCGGACTTTTCTATCTGTGTGTTTGTTGTGTGTCTGTGTTTGTGAAATGTACCACCTTGTTGTTTTCCAATAGCAACCCTGCTAGTTGCTCAGGTGACTTAGGTGACTTGTCTCTAAAACACAAACTGCAACCTTTCATTACTTCTCTGTTTGCTTTTAGGCTAACTGGCTATCAGCCATTTTCAGGAGTCTACACCCGGCCTAACATGGTCAGCAGGTCTTACATCAAAACGAGCATATTAACCCTAAACGAATGGTTGTAAAGTACTCAAATTTAGATTATTATAATGTATCAATTCTTCATTTTCTGAACTTCACAAACCAACAGAAATTCACTGACTAATAAAGTACTCATGACACTTTTTTATTATACTGTTATGTGCCTGATTTAATAATTCAAGTTTGATTCCTTCCAGATAACCGGTCCTGATGGAAAGCAGATCTACAAGGGAGACCGGGAGTCGAGTGGCAAATATTCAGTGGCAGCTCACATGGACGGCACCTACAAGTTCTGCTTCAGCAACAAAATGTCCACCATGACTCCCAAGATCGTGGTGTTCACCATCGATATTGGAGAGGCACCTAAAGGCCAGGACATGGAGACGGAAGGTGAATGAGTGCTGCTTTGCTTTAGGTCCCCTCATGCTGCTCTTTGCCTTTCACTTTCCCTCATTGAGTCACTTTTGTATGACTGTCTTCTGGATGCTCTTTTCCTCCTTCCTTGCAGGCGGTGGCACGTGGGATGGTAGGCAGATAGAAAGTGGACTTTTTCTGTATATTATAAACCAGATATTCCTGACTATTGTGCCAGGGCACATCATTATGACAGTCAATTGGTCAGAAAAAATACTCCATATTATTATAATCTAATTCACCAATGCCAGTTTTAGATAAACCCGAGCAAAGGTTTGCTGGCTATGAACGAACCATGACAGGACACATGATCCTTACCATGGCCAATCTCGCAAATGTCTGTCCTTAAGAAAGATATGTTTAGGAGGAAACAAAATCAAATACAGTAAGACCTCGGTTATCGCGGTTAATGGGGACCAAAACCACCTGCGATAAGTGAAAATCCGGGAAGTAGCGGCGCACCTCTAGGCTAAAATGCTTCGAAACTTTATAAGTTTTGGTACACGTCCATGATGTTGGCACTGTCGTTTCTGTATGTTACCGCTAGAGACAGAGACGCTACTGAGAATGAGCGAATCTAAGCAAAGATAATATTCAGGTAGAGATGTGTCACACTGTTGGAAAAATGTGACAATGGAATTCATTGTCTGCTATTTCTACTATGAAATTTTTGTTGACAACATTGACTTATTGCAGCCCTACTGTCAATTGAGAAAGTTGTTTTGATTAAAAAACTTTGCCTATCTATTAAAAATCAAGCTATTCAAATTGATGGCAGGACATTTACAATGCAGTAGCTTAATTCTTTGGTGTAAAAAATTTTCACACAAAGAATGTGCTCTGGCGCAATCAAGGTTGGGAAGTACTGGGCTAACCAGAGTTGCTGTCTGTAGTTGAAAGTCACTAATAGTTGCACGGTATTGCGTGTAAGGACTTGGTGTGATTTTGCTGCCGCACGGTGGAAAAACGCTGCCTGAAAAAAGTTCTGGTAATCCACGCTAGTTGGACAGGAAGCTTTTACTCACTCTAAAGAAAACTGTTCTGCATGGCGAATGTTGTGCTGTATAGATCATTGCTGTTGTGACTGATGTACTTTTTGTTTGTTTATATGTAATGGCAGCGCACCAAAACAAGCTGGAAGAGATGATTAATGAGCTGGCCGTGGCCATGACGGCGGTCAAGCATGAGCAGGAGTACATGGAGGTCCGTGAGAGGATACACAGAGCCAGTAAGTGCACACGGATTGTTGAGAAAAGCCACACCAGTCTTGCAACATAATGATGTAATTTATACTGCATGTTTAGAATGAAAACTGATGATTATATTAAATTGTTATCAATGGGCTTGAATTGCCCTCTGCCTTTTATGTGAAAAACTTTTTAAGAAAAGACTCACAGACCTGCCCTCTCTTTGCTTTTTGTCCAGTCAACGACAACACCAACAGCCGAGTAGTGTTGTGGTCCTTTTTCGAGGCCCTCGTTCTTGTGGCCATGACCCTGGGACAGATTTACTACCTGAAGAGGTTTTTCGAAGTGCGGCGAGTGGTGTAGTGGAGCACCAGCATCATCCCTCATGCTCTCCGAGACAATTCTTTACACTCTGCAAAGCAGACTGATGTTTTTCACCACTTTCTTTTGTTAAGTTGTACAGTACGGCTACAAAATACGTAAAGTGGTTTGGGGTTTGTTTTTTGTTTTATTTTTAACAGGTCCCACTAAATGCACAGTTAATTAAAATGTCAGAACTGCTCTGTCACAAGTGAAAATTTTAAATCCCAATGAAACTACTGGAAGTAAGGTAGTTGTTTCTTTTGGTCAAATTTTGGTTTGGTGTGTGGTGTTTCAATCTCATCGACTACTTTAAGGAAATTAGAAAACGTCAAACGGTTTCAGTTAAATGGCCACATTTTCTAGTAGATAATTCAATGGGGGGGGGGCTGTCATGGTGGTAGGGAGGTCCTGATTTACTGACTGCTGTGTGCTTTTTTTTTTTTTGTGGCTGCGTATTATGTTTGGGGGGTTAAATTATCTGAAAGTATAATAGTCTGGACTTGTTCTGTTGTTTTGGAGCACTTCCATTGAGACGCAGTATTTGGATGTAATCTGGTTTTTTTTTTTTTTTGGTTTGTTTTTTTGTTTTCTTGCTAAACGTCCAAAGTTGCCACAATTTGTGGCTGCGTCCTGTGCATCTTAGCTCAACTGGAAGTGCTCCCAAGTTTTTCTATTAAAAACAACCTTTGGTGTTTGCTCAGGCAGGAAAACTCCTCTGCGCTCAGTCTCCACTTTTCAAACTCTTGACACTGATGCATCCATCTGTACAAATGTAAAATGGTTGTTGAAAACAAGCCCCAGATTTCATAATAAATTCCAAACCGTGCCTGGCTGGAAATGTTTTGCTAATACTGTACTTCAAATGACATTATCATGTGTCATGGTTTGCGAATGCTGTTCCATTTATTTTAAAAAGTGTAGAGAGACAGTTTCTCCCCGTGCTTGCGTGGGTTTCCTCCGGGCACTCCGGTTTCCTCCCACATTCCAAAGACATGCATTTCAGGTGGATTGTCCGGTCCAGATTGTCCCTAGGTTTGAATGGGCGAGCGAGTTGTCTGTCCCTGTGTGCCCTGTGATTGGCTGGCAACCAGTTTACGGTGTCCACTGCCCGATTATTCCTGGGATGGGTTCCAGCACCCCCGCGACCCAACTGAGGATAAGCGGTGCAGCTAATGAGATGAGAGAGAGACAGTGATATATAAATTAAGATTTAAGAGGAAAAGTTACGCCCACTTACCACGTTTTTGATAGGTAGTATTTTTTTCTATTTATACAGTTGCATTTAAATACCTGTTTTTAGATTATATGCACGAATGTTTCAGGCAAAATTAAAAAGATCTAAGTTTTGTTTAAGTTGTTGCTTAAGTTTCCCACCGGAGCGTAATCGACGCAACACAAGTAAGCCATTTTTTTCTGAATGCTTTTGGACTACCCGTTCTTCATTCAGTAATTCATTAAAATAATTGCTTTGAATAGTTATTTTCTCCAAACCCGTTGGCGTTTATTTTAGATGTATGGCTGCATTAATAAAACTTGATTGATAAACGCAAACCGGAAGTGTTAATAAATTGTGTAGCTTTAGCATCGGCTACCGGTTCCGGGGTAGCTACTTTCCAGCATGGAAAACACGACTGATGGGACGTGGGACAGTTTACCTGTTCAATTGAACACCAATATCTTAAAAACGCTCTGCGAGCTCAATTTCACGTATATGACGCCTGTCCAGGTATGATCAGTGATTTGACTCAATGGTATAAAAGTACATCAGAAAATTACAGTATCTTAATACTCTGTCTAATTCCACCCAGGCTGCCTGTATCCCACTTTTTGTGAGAAACAAAGATGTGGCTGCCGAGGCGGTAAGTCGAAATATGTGTCAAAAAATAAAGTAGATTGAAAACAAAGATAATTTGTTTAATCGAATTGATTTTGTTTACCACAAACAACGTTCTGCATCTACTTTATTTTCCCACTTTAAATGTTGCTTATTATTTATACGTAGCAATGCAGGATTTTGTATTTATCCGTTCAACAGATTATTTTACTCAGTAACAAAAACTGTCTCAATCTTTCTATATATAAGCTTTATCGATTACGTATAACATTTGCTAATGTGCTGCGACAATACATTAACAATCTACGATTATGTTTCGTCTGCTACCAGTGACCGAGACGATCGGGATTAGCTAGGTCTAACAAAAACACGCTTTTTTTTCCCGTACAAAAAATACGGTGTTCACTATTTTAAATTAATCAAAAATGTTAACAATACTGGAAAAACGTCAACGTGTGGCATTGATTGACTGTGAGGACCCTAGCGACTCGTTTTTTTTTCTTTGCAACTTGTGACGTCATGAGATGGGTATCGAATAGTGGGGATAAGAATATTTAAACATGGTTTAGGCCTTTTAATAATGCAATGTCCGTCCACGTCTTGCCGTAGATCAATAGTCTGATTAACAACGGAAGATTAAAAATTGCTTTGCCAGATCTGAAGTGAGCACTACAAAGACAATAGTTTTTATAAAGACGGGGTTTTTCAAAAACTAGCCCATCTACTGGACATCCACGGCAGAGAATTGTGTCACGTGATACACATCTATGAGTCCCTAATTTATTAGAGTGTGTTCATTTACATTCCTGTTTTGTGTATTGCGACATATTGTTGTACAGGTGACCGGGAGTGGTAAGACACTCGCTTTCGTCATTCCCATTCTGGAGGTTTTGCTCAGGAGAGAAGAGAAGCTAAAGAAGATGCAGGTAGTTTTTTTTTTTTTGCCTTTTTCAGTGGTGTGTATGGTGGGTAGATGGGTAGCTTACGTGACAGGTTCCAAATATGCCCTGTTACCACAAATTGGGAATGCCTTTGTTTTAAAAGACCTCCAATATTCCAAATAAAATTGACAAGTCCCATACTAACTTCACATTAGAAATTTATGCTCACATTTCTGACATTTGCATGTGTATTTTTGGTATTAACATATCTTATGTATGACATGTAGATCGGTGCGCTGGTGGTCACGCCCACACGCGAGCTAGCCATGCAGATCAGCGAAGTGATCGAACACTTCCTCTGCAAATTTCCACAGTTCACGTAAGCTGAACTCCATTCAATACATACAAAATACTCAGATGAAACAGACCATTTTATCACAGCAGGTTTTTGTAAAATATTTGACATTTTAACTCCTGTCATCCTGGCTTTCAGGCAGATGCTGATGATCGGCGGCAACAACCCGATGGAAGACGTTGAAAAGTTCAAGGCAAGCGGGTAAAGGCACATTTTGTATCAGAAAAATAGAAACGCTGTGATGGCTGGCGGGAATAATTTTAAATCCAAACCCAAATTACACGTGACCTGTTATATGCTGTGATTTCATGTTCTCAAAATGGCCTTAACCTAAGGTGGATAGAAACAGTTGGATTTTTATGCATATTCTAAAGATTATTAACCATAAATTTTTGATTAGACAAGCCTCTTGATAAACCAATATAGTCATGTTTTTTCTTTTGGAGTAGACTCATAAATGTTTGTTGTATTGCAGGGCTAACATTGTGGTTGCTACGCCTGGCCGCCTGGAGGACATGTTCCGCAGGAAGAAGGATGGTGTGGACCTGGCCAGCTCTGTCAAGAGTCTCGACGTGCTTGTTTTGGATGAGGCTGACAGACTCCTTGACATGGGCTTCGAGAACAGGTATACTACTTGATAGCATTATAAAACAAAGGCTGAGAAAACATTATCCTCCCATTCATTATTTTCATAGACAAGGGAAAACGTGCACATTTATTTTGAATAGGAAAACCTATCCAAATTGTTTCTTTAAAAAAATAAAACCTTTAAATACGATTCTTGTGGTTTTTACTCTTGCCAAGGCCATGTATACTCAAAAAATATTGTCTCTGATGCGTATAAGCCTTGTTTTAGTAAATTTACTTTATTTTTACAGCCCTTTCCAACAGTCCTTTCAGGGTACCAAAGTGATTACAGTAGAGAAGTAATAAGTAAAAACCAAGCAAAAATGAAAACGATGAACAATAAAATACAACAATATTGAATAATATAAGATATAATCAAAGTGTCGTCATACTACTGGGTATTAAAAGCCAATCCTGAAGAACTGAGTTTTTAGCGTGGACTTAAAGATTCCCAGGTCATAAACGAGACTGATCTCAACGGGGAACTGATTCCAGAGCCTGGGGGCTGCAACAGAAAAGCCTCGGTCACCCCAGCGTTTATATTTTGACCTGGGATGTGACTTCACAAGCTTTATTTGGATAAAATTAGAGTTTTGAAGTGGTCGTGAGGCTCAGGAACCATGATGGCGTGAGCAATGTTGCCGGTGACAAGCTATTATAATTAACTGCTGTTTTGAGGAATTACCACTCAAACGTTTTAGTAGTCTATCTGGAGTTACTAATTTGATTTGGTAATGTTTTACTTTTTGTTTCTAATCTAATAACTGACATGTTGTGTGAAGCAGCCAGGAGTAGTTGAGCATATCTGTTTAAAACATGTAACAGTAATATAGATATTCTTACATCATATAGTCGGGATAAGACTGTCTTCATATAATGCTTTAAAGATATTGTCAATTGTATTTTCATATCTACTTTTTTGTTGTTTTATATTCTATGTTGTTTATTGATTTATAAGGTGATTTTTTTTTACATTTCATAGAAGATTGTTCATTTTTTAAAAGAACTTTTACTAGAATCTATTGAAGTATTTACAGGAGCATTTGTCAATTTTTTATTGGGGTGATGTTCTCAGCGGCCGCAGAACGTAACTAAAAAGTTACTTGTTGTGTAACTTTGTTTGTTTTAGATCCATTTATTCACAAATTATTTTTTTTTTTAGTTTTTAAGTAAGAAAGTAATCAGTAAAGTAACTTTCAAGGTTACCGTGGCAACACAGGACATGTGAGAAGATGCTTTGGTTAGTCATTTAACATAAAATAATAATAACATAAGTACTAAAGAATTATTTTGGGGTTGTTAAATAGAGAACGGGACCCTGCAGGGTTGTAATTTGCTCATATTTTGCTGCAATCTTTGAGGGTCTACAATCAATGACAAACCTATGAATTGTGGGTGTTCAGTTTTTCAGAGATTTTTGTCTTTTTGAATCTAAGTATTGTCCCATTACGGTAACCCATTAGCTGAAAATATTTGGCACACTTGAAGGAATTGGACGAAATTTTGAACTTTTTTACTCGAAAGTGCCACTTCCGGCTTGTAACATCATTGCAGCCTCGTTCATAAGTGACGGTCTCAAGACTGATGTATAATTCAATCGCCTACCATGCTGGATAGGGATGCGAGAGCACAAAAATGACGCCTTATGAGAGATTTGTATTGTAATAAATGCAACAGGGCTGCCTGACGAAATTTTGGATAATTGTGGACACGTTCGGGCTATTAGCAGGATTGATACCAAGTTGTAAGGCCAGAACAGGTGCTTCAAATCCTGGACATAGTTTGAATTATAATGTTGTGTTTTCAAAGACAGAAAAGTGCTTGAATTTTGCGTAAAATGCTTGTAAATATTTGAAAGTGTTGCTGTGTGTTGCAACAAGTCTTCTTAAAAACGAAGCCGGCAATACTCTGCTGTGGGTTTGCTTTTCCATTGCATTTCTTTCCTTGTAATTAACAGCAGCTGGCATTAGTTTGTATAACATTGTCCCATGAAGCGTCATTGCCCCCTACAGGTCACGCCCAACAGGTGCCTGCTACACCCAAACGGGGCACTATTAAATGTGTATTAGTGCAAGGATTACGTGTCAATTATGGACATTTATTGTGGGCCATGCAAAAAAAGGTTGCGTTTCCCAGTTGTAAATTGTAACGGGAAGAACTTCCTGCCACTGAAAATGTAAGCTACATATTATCATTGTTTTACCCAACATCTATACAGAGTGAGAGTTGTCTCAAAAATATTAACATTCGTATTGTTCAGATCTACAGGTATATTTGCGATCAACTCAAAATCTAAAAATCATATTTTGATAAATGTATCAGCGAGATCAAAAATTACATTTGTAAATCCCTTAAAAATATTTGTATCTGAAAATAAAAACATGATTCTCACTGAACTTTTTCGTATATTGATACTTGAGAAATTGAAAGTCCTTTAGTGATCACGTTTGGCCATAAAATCACATTTGAACCCTGCAAATATAAACAAATAAAGCTCACGGGGACGAGCATGACATCAATTTACACCACTCACCTGCCCATTTCTCCTACCTATAGTGTGCCACCCGAATACCTTTGATATAAGGAGACAGGCGCGGTGAAAAAAGCATGAGATCTTTGAACTCAGTTGGGTATTGTTAGCACCTACCTAACTGAGAAAATGTTTAACTTTTAACTTTATTTTTAATTTTTCAGAATATTTGGGAAGACTCAATTAAGAATTAAAAATTGTGATGAGCTTCTCCCCGCCAATGTTTTTATTTTAACTATGGCATTTTTCCTGCAGTCTGAACACCATTTTGAGCTTCCTGCCCAAGCAGCGGCGCACGGGGTTATTCTCGGCCACGCAGACACAGGAACTAGAGAAGCTGGTCCGTGCTGGACTCAGGAACCCGGTCCGCATCACCGTCAAGGAGAAGGGCGTTGCGGACAACGCCGCCCGGAAAACGCCATCCACACTTTGCAACTACTACACGGTCAGTCATAAGCACTTTTGCACGCATTCAACATGCTCACGTTTACTTTCCTTCAGGTGTGTCGTGCTGAGGACAAGTTTAACCAGCTGGTGGCATTTTTACGGCAACACAAACATCAAAAGCAGCTCGTTTTTTTCAGGTACTACTATGTCACGACTTATCCGAATAGTGTATAAACATTCTGAGTCGCACGGTCTCTTTCTCTTTTATTCTTTCTTTTCCTTTCCTCTCTTTCTCTCCTTTTTCCTCTCTTTGCTCTTTGGGTTAAAAAAGCTTGGGAGAGCGGCCAACCCAGGAGGGGAAAAAGGATTTACTGATTGATTTGTTTTCTTTATATCTACCTTTTATCTGCCTTGGAAGTAGGGTTAAATAGACTCAATATTTTTACCAGGAAATCACAATGACGCAGCAATGATTATCTATTTTCAGAACAGGTCTGCGGGCACCACAGCTGTCCTTTAAGGGAACCACGTTGGAGACCTTTGCTATAGACCTATCCAATTTTTCTAATTTGCATTCATGAATAAATATACATGCGGACATCTACCTGTCCATCTTGTATTACTTTTATTTGTTTGTAAATAGATAAATTGCATCAAACTGGTTTGGAAACTCTCTGAGTTAAAGTATAACAATATATTTGGTCCCTTTCAAAATGTGGGTGCGTCGTTTGAGGTGTCCTTAAAAAGATGAAAGTAGAATATTTTCTCTATCACGTATGTGTTAAAAAGGCCCAACTGAGTTTGAGGAGCCTTTTATTTTTTCCCTGCGGCAAAAATCTGCTATTATCTTACTTTTAGCAAAGCTGTTCGGGATGTACAATACAATAGGTAAAAGGAAAGGGGGTGGCGGAGGTTTTTTGTTGAGTTACTTTATGCCTATCATCGCAGTTTTTTTGTTAGTGTTGTATAAAAAGCGTAAAAGTAAGAAAGAGCCGTTTTGGATACAGAGATACCTTGGTTTTTGCAGTTAATGGCGACCTCCATGCTAGCATCTGGTGTCCTTTAATGGAGACGGATATGGCAATGATTAAAATAAGTCCATCCCCAATGTAGTGGTTTTTCCCAAGGGTTGTGGCCCCAAATCATCCATATGGCTAACAGACCTATTATTGGCAAGATACAGGGTCTGCAGCGGTGGCTTCGGAGAGTTTTTAGCCTAGCTGTTAGCAGTAGGCCGAACCAGCACCACCACTCTTGCCTTCTCCCCAGATGCCGCCCGAGTCGCTTCTGGAGGCCAATAATAATCCCACAAAGTACCTGTTGGTGATCAGCATTTCTTGCATTCTTCTGACTTTCCTTACAGTCCGATTTACTTAAAGAATTTCTCTTATAATGTAACGAGCTGCTAAATGCTAGCTGTAGCCGTGCTCTGAGTTGGTTTACATCCGGAGACGTAGGCTGACAATATACATGAGCCCATCACGAGCTCACAGTCACATCAGCCTATCACAGCCGCACACACAGACAGTCAAACCCACCAACACAGAGTGCCCACCTTTACCTGTCCCTAATGAACACAATGCACGATGCCATGATATCAATGAAAACTGTAGAGAAAATTGCTTAAATTGTGTATTACTTGGTTCAGAATCTAATTAGGTGGTTACCGATTCGGCCTGCTGGTAGTGTTCACGGTTCTTCACACAAATTAATTTAAGATAGCCTTACATTGTGTATATCATTTATAATGAAGGAAGCAATACTCTAAACATTTTCTATATTTAATTTGTGAGGAGGAGGAAAGAAGGGTGATAGTGGGCGAATCCGCCCCCACTGCATGCCCGCTTCTCTGGGTCTGACAGTGCCACCTTGCGCGCATCCTGCTCTGTATGGATGCCCCACAAAGAAAAAAAAACAATCACGGGTGCACAATTAAAAAAATAAATCAACAAGAGAAGCCCGGCCCGAACCCAGACGTAATGATTGATGTTTTCGGCTCAAACGTAATTTCTCTTACCTCTAATCCTCATCATTCTATTCTCATATTCACCTTGCAATTTTTTATTCTCCTGCTTTTACTCTTGTTTTAAATGTTTTATCTTGATTTTCCTCCTCTACTCTCTCACCAACCCATCTTCTGCCTCTTTCCATCCCTTCCTTTTCTCATCTTCCTATTCCTTTACGGGCACTGAAAAAGCTGCGGTCAATCATGGACAATTCATCACATCCACTACACAGCATTATATCCAGACAGAAGAGCAGCTTGTACCACGGACAGACTGAAGAGATCTTTTCTTCCTCATGCCATGAGGCTCTTTAACTCCACCAGGCGGAGTAAAGGCCCACATTAAACCACACCGCCTACATTGCATATTACCGTACTTTTATTGCAGTGTGTATTTTATGTAGCACTATTTAAATACTCTATACAACACGCTACAGTGGGTATTAGCACGTCACATTGGGTATTTGTATATTGTATTCCTTTTGCTTTATTGTATTGTTCTCAGCGAAGGGATGCTGCTGGAAATGTGAATTTCCCTGCGGGAATGAATAAAGTATCTATCTATCTTTCTTTTGTGATTCTTCTCGTTTCTTTTCCTGTTTGCATCTATTTTTATTCCCCACCCTTATTCTTCCCTTTATGCCCTATCCCCCTATTCGGTTTTCTTCTGCTCATTTAAGTTTCATTTTATTGTATGAAAGTTCTATACAAATAAAAAGGATTATTTTTCTCTCCTTCCTCCTTGTAAGCACATGCGCCTGCGTGGACTACTTTGGCCATGCTCTGGAGACACTGGTGAAAAAGGTCCCCGTCTACTGCATCCACGGCAAGATGAAACATAAGCGCAACAAAATCTTTGCCGACTTCCGAGCCCTTAAAACGTGAGCGATGGTTGGCACGTCAATCCATCCTTGCGGCACTCTTACATCTGCCACATTTCTGCTGCAGCGGCATCCTGGTGTGCACAGACGTCATGGCACGCGGCATCGACATCCCTGACGTCAACTGGGTGCTGCAGTACGACCCCCCCAGCAGCGCTAGGTGAGTTGTGCATGTTTGCTAAATTGCATCATAGATAAGTCAGAACAACTCTGCCCACTTTCCAGTGCTTTTGTGCATCGATGCGGTCGTACGGCAAGGATCGGAAACCATGGTAACGCGCTAGTCTTCCTGCTTCCAATGGAGGAGTCATATGTCAACTTTCTTTCCATCAACCAGAAGGTTACCTAAGTTACTGTATTTTCTGTACTATAAGGCGAACCCTCCAAAAAGTATTTTGCCGTATATTTTCATACAAAGGCGCACCAGAACGTAGATGGCATGATATTGATAAGATTTGGGCTCTTTATACATTTGTGGCATATAAAAGTGTAATGATCATTAGGTCGTGATATATTGCTGACCAGGGTTGGGTAGGGTTACTTTAACTTGATTACTTTCAATTACTTTTGGATTACTCCAATACCAAATATAATAATAAAAGATAAAAGAACGCCTCCCTCGGGAAGTGTTCCGGGCATGTCCCACCGGCAGGAGGCCCCGGGGGCGGCCCAGGACACGTTGGAGAGACTATGTCTTTCGGCTGGCTTGGGAACGTCTCGGGGTCCCGTCGGATGAGCTGGAGGAGGTGGCTGGGGATAGGGACGTCTGGGCTTCCCTTTTAACGCTGCTACCCCCGCGACCCGACCTCGGATAAGCGGAAGACAATGGATGGATGGATGGATGAAGACAAAAGAAACTAAATATGAATAAAATGATGACTCACAACACGTGGTAAGCTTTCTCCCCTGGCTTTGATCTCTTTGATCTCCGGCAAAACTAACATAAAATGCGACAGAAACAAAATGAAAATAAATCCAAACAGCTTGCCAACATCATTTTTGCCGTTCCATGTATTCCGTTACTCCCCAAGCCTGCACAAAATTTAGTCATTTTATTCATATTTAGTTAGTCTTTTATTAGCATATTTGGTATTGGAGTAATCCAAAAGTATTTGAAAGTAATCAAGTTAAAGTAACCCTACCCAACCCTGTTGCTGACAAAAATCGAAAAACATTGTTTGCAACCAGAATTGAACCCGGATCGCGGCGGTGATGGCGCCAACACTTTACCACCAGCAGCACAGATGGCAAACGAAAAGCTATTAGAGCTAACGTCATCATCACACTATTTTTACTCTTGGTGACAGAAACACTGCTTTGCATAGTGCATTCTGATTAGTTTAAACCCTCTGTCCACTTCACCTGTGCATCAATAACTTTTCTGTTTAATATGTATTGGTTGGTTGGTTGATCCCTTAACCACTAGGGTCGTAGGGGCAACATTTTGAACAGAAAATGGCTTGTATTTTGTTGTACAACTTTTTTTTTCTGTTTCTGTCTTTTAAGTTATTGACGCACAGGTGAAGAAGTGGGGGGACTGTTTAACCTATCAGATTGTACTAAGCAAATCGGTGTTTCTGGCACGTGAGCAAAGATAGTGTGATAATGAGATAAAGTCTAATGCCTTTTTGTATGTTATCTGTGCCACAATCTAGTGATAAAGTGTTTGCTCCTTGATTGCCAAAACCCGGGTTCAAATCCTGCTGTATCTATTGTGATTTGGATCAGCGATGATTAATTGTTCAATCGTTCCTCATATATGGAAGTTAAAAACTTGCATTTCCAATACTATCTGCCGTTTATTAGGCGCACCATGTTATGAAGTGCACTTTAAAATTTCTGCCGAATTTGGGGTTTCTAGGTGTGGTAATTAGAGGGAAATATTGCCTGGTGGCACTTCTGTCATCAGCTCATTTTGGAAAAATTCCCCTCAATCATTTTTTCTGCAGTGTCCACTACAGAAATTGCCCGCTGTGAACGACGTGGTGGACGTTTTGCCCAAAGTGAAGGTGCTGGCAAAGGCGGACCGCGCCAACTTTGATAAGGGCATGAAGGCTTTCGTGTCGTACGTTCAGGCCTACGCTAAACACGAGTGCAGCCTCATCTTCAGGCTCAAAGGTAAAATCTTTATCAATCATCTTCACAAACCCGTCTGTCCCAACATGTTTTCTTTTTTTCTCATAGATTTGGACTTTGCAGCAGTAGCCCGCGGTTTCGCCCTCCTTCGCCTTCCAAAGATGCCGGAACTGCGCGATAAGAGTTTCCCTGACTTCCAGCCAGCGGCAGTGGACACTGAAACCATTCGTTACAAGGATAAACAGCGTGAGAAGCTGCGGCAGAAAATGCTCGCAGAGCGCAAATTGAAGGAGAAGGAGGAAGATGACACAATGAAGGCCAAGAAAGTCATTCACAAGGAAGCATGGTCCAAACAGAAGGCCAAGAAGGAGAGACGCAAGAAGAACGCCACTAAGAGGAAACGTGCGCAGGTAGAACATATTAGTGTTTGAAAAGTGGACTCAGGTTGTTGCTACAGTGTCCCCTCTAGTTTACAAGATTATTTTTTACCAGGATCAAGCTCATATCTAGAATTTTATGTTTTAAATGAATTATTCTCATGACAAAAACTAAAAAAAAAATTGATCTGTTCCAGGTCACCCAAAAATATCCAACTAAATCCTAAATGGCTATAAAACACATCTTCCAGATCACTTAAAACTCATTCAAATAATTCAATATGAAGGTACAGTAATAAATAAATAAGATATTAACCAAAAAATGCAAGTTTATTATGAGCACTTACAATGGACAAAGTTGGCGGTTTCTAACTCGGAGTCTTGGATGTGCATAGCTTTTCTGCATGATACTCCAGCAGCGGCTTTAATTTTTAGTCACCACTGACATTGGAGCTTAATGCAAAGGTTACACTATGTTTCATTGACTTGTGGTCTCTTTCATGGACATGTGGCCCTGCAGCTATTTCTTCTCAGCGGTGATAAATGTTCTGCGTGGTATTTTTTTTAAAAACTGCTCGTTTCCTTGCAGTTCAACCCTTGCTGCGGGTCATAACCTTCTCCAGAAATAAGTGAAGAGCGTAAACTATTCTGCGACTTTGGTATCTGCACTTGCTGCTTCCCTATGCTGTACCAAAGCCAGAATGACAGTCCATTTGAGCACACAATCCTCTAGTGGTAGATTCTAAATTCTAATATTTTATCTTCTGTCGGGTAAGATTTTTGCTCAAAAAACATCTCATACCTCACAGAAATAGAGTAGCTCATATGTAGAGGCGCCACTGTGTTTGAAAATTTGACTTTGTTGTTACCAGAGATGGGTTGTTTGTGGCATTTGAAAAAATGTCTGTTTAGAGTGTTCCAGCGTAAATAACTCAGGAGGTTGGGTCAAACTAATTCAAGTCATTAATTGGTCTAATCTCGAACTAAATTTGGTTTTGTTGGCCCTAACGGTTGAGTAAAGCTAACCAAATAGACCGGTTTTTGACGTTTCTGTGTTGCCTCTAGGGCTCCGATGACGAGCATGACGACGACATCGATGAGCTCCTCAAGGACACTCGTCTCCTAAAAAAACTGAAGAAGGGGAAAATCTGTGAGGAAGACTTTGAGAGACAGATCACTGGAGGGGCGCATCAATAAAGACTTTTTTTATTCTTTTTATTGGCGTTTCATAAATAGAGCTTGATTAGCTCGTCACTGACAGCTGAAGGCGTGAGGACGCCCAGGTCAGTGAAAAGCAACGTGATGAGAGAGGGCGGTGTGTAGTCCACCAGTGGATGTTCCTCCGACAGGTTGGCAAGAGTCTTCAATGTGTCCGCCTTGTACTGAACAAAACACAAGCAGTCAGGTCGGATCAGTCGCACATGAAAACCTTAAATTGGGTTGAAGCTCAACATTTCTTAGCTGTCCCATCTCCATTTCTGAACAGATTCAAACATCTAAATTAGGGGTCTCAAACTTGCAGCCCATGAATATAGTTTGACGCCTCCGCCTTTTTATGGAGGTTTAACGTCAGTGTGGCCTGTGAGAATTGGGTACGAATTCCCGGAGCAGCCAGCGACGAGTGCAGGATTTAAAAGAAAAAAAAGCTGGTAAATGCGAGTTCTGTCTGATGTGTGTTTTAAACATGATATTTGAAAGTCAAAGTACTTGGCTGGTGGCTACTGTTGAAACCGTGAGACAAAGTGAAATTGGCAGAGAGAATGACAGAGGGAGGGAGAGACAGACACCACATTCACATGGACTTCTAACTACCGACAAGTATATTTTTCTTCTCACATTATCTGATTTCTTATGTTCTCTATATATTTATTGATTACTGATTGATTTATTTTGATAATAATCTTTGTTGATTTTATTATTTTAACATCTTATTTGTGTAGAAAAAAAAGACATTTAAAATGGTGGAACGTTAAATACAATAGTCCCACTTCACCTGGAACCTGGAACACAGACAGTCCCTGAGTAAATTGAGTTTGAGACCCTTGTTTTGGATACAATTATTAAAATGATGTTATTTTGCAGTATTTTGCTTTCTCCATGTAAAAAGAAATGAAACATTGATGTTTTTAAAAGGCCATATTCTATTTTTCGTCTAACATTACATTATTCTTGTGCAAAATTATTTTGGGGATTATATTTTTTTCCATGCATGGGAGATAGGAAGACCATCTCAATTGGTCATATTTTTTTAACTTTTCAATATTGCCATAACTGCATGCTAGCATGGCCATTATCACATGACAAATCTTAACAGTAAGGGCACTATCTCACGTAAAAATGCTTAATTATTTCCTAGTTTTAACAAACTATGTGATTGGTAAAAAAAAAAAAAAACTAAGTGCAATTATTGTTTTCAAAATGAAATCGTTTTTTAGCCTTTTTCTCAAGCCAATAATTATCAGTAATGCCATTTTCACATGTTTTCTTATTTGGCAGGCAAGGGCCATTTAAAAGTCCTAGTATGGTACCAAAGTATGAAAATGTACTGCCATTGGTTGATCATTTTCCGCATGTGTGACATTTCATGTCACATTAGTCACCAACTCATTTTACCTTGAACTTGTCGGGCACATCCTGCTGATTGAGCGGATATAGACGCACAAATTTGAAACTCTCGGCCACCACGTAGAACGCTTTGTTGTGAGCTTTGGCGCACACGGCCATCTGGTAGGTGCCGATCTGCAGGGCGGGCACGGGGGACATCAATTGTTGACAATCAAATGAGAAAACATGCAAGGGGAATGGTGAAAAACCTTGTTGATGATGCCGCCGCTTTCCACCACGCCTTCTGCGCCTACTATCACCTGATCCACCTTCTCCAGGACATACCTGAGGCATGCAACGTCAAATAAAACACAACAGGGGGTTGGTTTTGGACATTCTAAGGTGTGCTGCAAGCGGTTTGCTCCTTGGATGAAGCAAAGAAACATGAAATTACCAGTTAACTCACTCTGAAACATCAAAGACATGAAATAACGAAAAGCAAATGTGAGTTTCTGTAAAAAGTGTTAAATTACAGAATAATGATGAGTTATAACCGAAAAAGTGAATCATTTACTGTATTTAAAATGTTTGGGAAACTTATTAGAAGAGTACACAAACATAACAGCATGGTCTCTTGTTATCATTCAGTTTGCGTTGTAAACAATAATTCTATAAGGTTATATTACATTAATTTAATATATAGGAGGATAAGCCGGGCAGAAAATATTGATGGATGGACTAAATACGCACTAGATACAGTACATATTCATACTTGATCCCCCAGTTATTCTCTCTTTAGTACCTTGTTCATACACTATGTTCAAGAAACCAAAACAGTACAAAAATGAAACCTTGCCACAAACGTGAATACAAAAAGTCTACACATCCCTCTTAACAATCTTATCTCTTCCCTTGTTGGCAGCCATAACCTACAGCAAGGTTATTGATGTCCTGTGTTTGCAGAAAAAAAGGGATTACGTAAATATAAGAACCCAAAACATAACCTATTCAACACCTTGTTTGATTATCAAAATAAAGGCAAACTATAATTCCAAATTTTATATAACTGTTAGGACTTGGTTAGTTTTTATACATTTCTAAAAGCATTGGAAATATTCAAACCCCTCTAAATTTGTAGGTGTGTTCTGTTTTATATGGAGGGATAGAGCCAGTGAAGACAGTCAAAAGTATTGGCAAGATTCTAAAATTTTCTGACTACATTTCAGAATTTTGAGGAAAAGAGTCAAAATTCCAAGGCAAAAGTCAGAATCCTACAAATATTTTTTACATTATCACTGGTCTGAATCAACTTTCACGGCTCTGTATGAATCAGTGACATCAAGCTGAGAGTCTCTAAAACCATTTGACAAGTCTTGAATGATTCTCAAATACAATTCTGATGTTTTCCGCTTATTCAGGTTTTTTGGCCTTTCAAGCATTCGCGTTCAAATACTTTCTCACCCCACAGCAGCGTCCAAGATGATTGTGACAGGAACGTTGAGTTTGCTCAGGTGTTCAGCCATTAGTCGCCTTTGAAAACCAAACAACAGCATGATATAAAGAAAATCTTTCAGGATTTGTGCGCCGTAGGCGGCAACTCACCCGGCGCCATCTGGCTCTGACTCTGTGACAAACACGGAGAAACGTTTCTTCTCAGCTGCCGCCTTCTCCAGCACTTTGAGGACCACACGGGAATACGAGTGTGTCAATATTTTCTGTCCGAGAGCAGGGCAGGTGGGAGAAAGTCACAATATGTTAATGATAGATAGATAGATAGATACTTTATTCATCCCCTAAGGGAAATTCACATTTCCAGCAGCATCCCTGAGCTGAGAACAGTACAATAATAAAGCCAAAAGAATACAATATACAAATACCCAGTGTGACGTGCAAATGCCCACTGTAGCGTGTTATAAAGAGTAACTAAATAGTGCTACACAGAATACATATTGCAGTAAGATTCGGTAATATCCAATGTAGGTGGTGTGGTTTAATGTGGGCCTTTACTCTGCCAGGTGGAGTTAAAGAGCCTCATGGCATGAGGAAGAATGTCAGTCAGATGTTGTTTTGACAAAATGAGTATGAGACTTACAGCTCCATCTTTGATGAAAGTGTGACACAGTTTGGCCACTTTGCCCCTGGACATGGAAATCTTGTCCACAAACAGTTGTCCACGCTCTTCCATCACTTTCTTGCAGCGAGACAAGTCCTGATAGGGGTCCCCATGGTGAAGACAGCACAATTTAGTGAGAAGTTGCACACTGCTATGATGGCACACAAGATCACATGTCACTTAGCACGGCTTCGCCCAAGTGGCGATTGTGAATGTGCTAATATAGAAGCCAACTGTTTGAAAAGTTTGTTTGATTTCAAATACAAATCTGCATGCTGCCATTTATTTTCAACTTGTACAACTTGCAATGCATAAGGTCCAACCTGGTGCTCCAACGATGTGAGGCTTATGAAGCGCAGGAAGAGGTCGCCGCCCGATGACACAGCCACAGACGAATCCACGCTGGTCAGACGGTTGGTGGCCCACTTCAGGTTCTCCCTCAGGCCCAACAGGGTCTCACCTGAAAATCACAACGGGATCATTAGTAATACCAGCAAGAGCAACACACATTCTTGAGTTCAACTCACCTTCATCTCGCTTGAGGAACTCAAGGAGCGTGCGAATGGCGGCCACCGCCGAAGCAACATCGGGATCTTCCCTCAGCTGGCCGCGGAAGTACTCCAACAGCTCTGGACCACAAATTAAAAGAGCAAATGGTAAAAATAAGCACTAAAAAAACACGAGCAAGTAATGACTACATTCGTCATTCATGAATAGAGAATGTGACCAAAATGTTTGATCAATACTAGTAAAACATGATGTTTTCACGTTTACAATCAGTAGCAGTACAGTAGGACCACGTAGCAAAACTCAAAGAATACATACACAGGATATAACAGCACCAAATTGAACAAATATTACAACAAGAAATTAATAAGGGAAATAGTCTGCATTTATATAGCACTTCGGCCACAAAAATTATGAAAAGCATAAAATAACAAAATGCACTAATTTCACAATGTTATTCTCCCTCTCAGCTCTTGTCTTACCTTCTTCATTCATGCCCCCACACTTTGGTCTTCAGGATGCCAGCAGTTTCTCGTGACTAGCAATTTATCACAGCCTTCAAACTCAATCGGGATAGCGGTAAATAAATATTTTCGGCGTTCGTTAAAAAGTAAATAAAACTCACGCTTTTGGTTTGCAACTTTTGGTGTCAATACACGTCTAGATAGCCGGAGACGCTTTACTGCGATTTGACGGGTCGCGTGGAGATGACGTCACTAGTTTTTTCCCCCTGTCGAAACACGAGTTTTGTGTGTGACATTTTTTCTGCCACCCTGTGGACGAGAGACGTTTCCAGTGGAATGATTCTGCTTTTTAAAGCCCCAGCGTGTAATATTTTACCACTAGATGGCACTGTGTTGTTTGATACGAGCGATGGCTAGTGACACACAGCAGAGCGTGGCGGCAGGATGCTGTAAGAGCACGGCGCCGATCTAAAAAGGGATTCCAGGGTGAAAAAGAAATACAAATATTTCGACCAGTTTTTTAAATATAAATTAACATTGGTATGAAAGTTCATTTATTTTTGCTTAGTATTCAAATCAATGTTTTTTTTCACTCGACCGTTTTTTTTGTACCACCAGGAGGCACTGAATATTACACACTGTTAATTTAAGATTATTTCCCAACTGGACATACCAATGAGGTTTTACATTATTAACGGGATCATCTCCTTTACATTTAAAACTACCTGACACACTTCCAAAGCATTTCACCCTCCCCTAATTGAAATAAATGTAATGTGATGATTAAAAATAGAATTTTATAATATTGGATTAACAAAACTGCAACATAGTGTACAAACAATAAATATACATCTGTGCATCACTGATAAATGCTTCTTTTCCTTGTTCTTTCGTTTATATGCTGTAGGCTGCAGATTTTTGAGTATTGTGATACTTTCAAACAGAATATCACTTAAATAAGTTTAAGTATACGGGTACATGAATTAAAGGGAGAGTGCGTAGTGGAACTGAGCACGCGTGTGGATAAGAGAGTATTCGGTTGGTTTGGACACATTGAGAGGATGGATGAGGAGCGAATGTTGAAGAGGATCTAAAGAGCAGAAGTAGTTGGAAGGAGACAAAGAGGAATGCCACGATTGACGTGGGTGGATGGTTTTATGAGTGCACTGCATGAAAGAGGTCTAAATATAGTGGAAGCTAGAGCTCTTGTTGGTGATAGGAATGAGTGGAGATGTGTTGTAAAAGGATAGTGGGATGTTTAGACGCGTTCTAAGGGATGGGCAGGTCACCCGTATGATGCAGCAGGGGTAAACCAGTGAAAGCTGTTGGGAACTGCTGCTGTTGAACAGAAGAGTGTGTTGTGTCACCCTGACCCGAGTGACATGGCTGCTTTCTTGTGTCCCGTTTCATCAGGAGGGATGAAAGCATGACCAACTTGGGTGCCGAGGTGCCTAACTTGTTTGGGCATTTGGGTTGGCCATGTTCCAAAATATTTTGGGTGTGTTTTTTGCTCCTTTTTCCCTTTTTATTTTCTTTGGTTTTGTATGTTTGTCTTGCTGTCGGTCACCCCTTTCAAGGGATATTACCAGGGTAGATAGATAGATTTCGATGTTTTGTGTAGTGCAACCAGAAACTAATGCTTAGTTACTACGGAGACTCAAAGTGACCAAATTTCTCAATTTCTCTTGTACAATAATTTTTTTGTCCGATTCTTTTGCAAGGTTTTTGGTTTTCGGAGACCCTTAGCAGTCTGTTGGCGGACACTGACCTCAGCGCCCCTCAAGGTGAGGCTCATTTTATGTAAAATAAATGCAAATTTCTTGACTTGCCTGTTAATATAATTCTTCTATTTGGTTTATTATTTAAATCAATATTGTATTTTAATGAGTGTTTTTACCATCAGGAGGCATTACATAATACACACTGTTACATTAAAGGATAAGACCATGCTGCAATGTTTATTCTTATCTGCCATCTATCATTTATCTTCCAGTTTCATTTCAAATAGCAGTTTACCGAAACTTAATGAATATCTTGCCTTGCAGCAAATAATCCACAAAAACATGCAAGGCTGCATTTCAATTCTGGTTTAGACAGTGAATTTAAGGCGTGTGCAGCATTCAAATTCGCATAGACCCCATGTACCATCTCCATCCAGTAACATACCTGTCAACCTGTACGTTTTTGCCGTACAAAGTACGTTTATTATGCATTTTGAGACGTGTACGACGTACGAGAAAATCTGTACGGAAAATGCAAATTTGTCAATTATGGGTACCATCCGGTACACACAGATGATCACGAAACGGCAAATCAATCAACGTTTTTTTTCGATGCAAACAAAGTGAGCGGTTTGATGGTACTGTGCGCATGCGTCTGCAGCCCCGGATTTCATGTGGTAGTTGTGTAGTGAGAGGAAGTCCGTCTCATTTCAGAGAACCGGCTTTTTCGGCTCAACTCATTAAAGAGAGCCGGTTCTCAAACGGCTCACTTGCTTCAATGCACTATATTACGAATCATTACGTTGTATAAAAAAGTTAAGAAAAAAAGTTTAAAAGGAGAAAATGAAAAAAGGCAGGTTCGTGGTTAGTATATTACCAACAATAAATTATTGCAGAAAATGAATTAATAGTTTGAATAAGAAAATGTATTATTCTACTTAATTATATTTGCATGTATTTTTTTCCTTCCACGGTGAACGTCCAAGCTACTTAATTTTTGAACCTTTTTTATAATAAACCTCATTCATGTTGAGCAACTCAGTATCTCACAACAAAATGTTAATTAACAATGTACAATATAACATGTTAAACTACATAAACACGTTTGAAAAAAAATATGGTGTGATATTATTTTGTATTTTGTAAGGGAAAATTCAACATTTTGTAAGGGCATGGAGCCGTGGAGGTTGGCATGTATGCAGTGAGCCAGCTGCATAAAGCGTTTGGGGTTGAATTAAATGATTTGCATTTATATAACACTTTTCAAGTCAAGACTTCCCAAAGCGCTTTACATTGTGCATCACATTTCCCAATAGCGGCCGTACAGCCATGTGAGGCGCTAACCTGCTTATTGGGGGTATTAGGGGTTCAGTGTCTTACCCACGGACACTTCGACATGTAACATGGAGGAGCCGGGATTCAAACTGCGATCTCTTGATCCCAAGACGAGTGCTCTACCTCCTGAGCCACTGCCACCCCTAATGCTTACAAATACTTTTGCACTAGCAAAAACTTGAATAGCATAGTGGTTGGAGGGGAAATACCTACTTACACAGTACACTATGGCCCAATCCCATTTC
This sequence comes from Urocampus carinirostris, assembly GCF_059441175.1. NCBI lineage: Eukaryota > Metazoa > Chordata > Actinopteri > Syngnathiformes > Syngnathidae > Urocampus > Urocampus carinirostris. The sequence continues at coordinate 24,742,429 of NC_142364.1, read as the reverse complement.
TCTCACTCGGCCCTGAGGACCCTCCAGTGAGGTCCCTCGAAGAGGAGTGCCCTCCGCGAGTGAAGTGCAAAGCGGAAAAGGTTTGGACAAGACTTGCAAGGTTCCACCCCTGTCCAGGAGATGGCGGTAATATTAATTGGCTGTAGACCTCAGTGACGTATTGGTCTACGTCACATGTAAACAACTCGAGTCTCAACTTGTAGTGTGTCAGTTGGAGAGTTCGTGCAATGTTAAAAATGCCCGCTACTGCTGTGTTATTACCGATTGCCTGAAAGCTCATCATCTTTTCCGTGTCTCCAATAAACGGAGGAGAAATGTGCTATACTGAAGACAGCTTCGGCGCTATGTAGTGCTGATTCATCTTTACAAGGTACGTACACTCATTAAAAAAATGACCCGTTCGGTCAAATACAGTAAAAGTTAACATACAATGCACGTTCACATAATACCTTATGTTTGTGTAGACATAAATGGCAATCTACTTATTAGTATCTTAATGCCATTTTATGACATATAGTAGGGGTCTTTAGTGTGTGACATGATGAAAAGTAAACAAACACAAGAACAGTCCACCTGACCCTTAAGCTGACATAATATCGTCACCAAACTTCCCTGTACGACCCAAAAACCTTGGTTCATAAGGAATTTAATTCAAAAGAGTTGTCATTGGATATAAAAAAGCTCATTTCAACATGTTTTCATGATGCTTACATCATCTATGCCCACATTTATGTCTAAATTGTCTGTTATCTATTGTGTTCCAGAGTGGCTGTCCCATAAGCGTGGACAGGTTGGACAGGAATGTTCCCATCCTGTGCTTATGGTTCGATGTGAAGTCAAAACTCATTCAGGACTTAAGGTTGAGCAAGAAGGTCATGTGGGCCCTGCAGGAGCTGCTAAAGAGGGAACAGGGCCATGGCTGAGGGCCTATACTGGCTGGCCCACGGTCTGTCCTACCGTGTGGTGTCACGGGTCTTCAGGGTTCCCAGGTCCACGATACACAGAATTGTCCAGGTAATATGGAATAAATTGCCCAAAAGCCATGTTTTAGGCTTTGGAAGTCAGACCCACATTTGCATTCCGTGCTTTTCTGCATTACTATTCAATAAACATCTTTATTTTGAGTAACACCTTGGTGGTTTATTTCATAATGATGTGAGATACTGTGTGTGAACTATGTGACTGTTGGACAGAAAACAACTACAAATCACTCCAGTTTAAATAATAGTTTACTTTCAGAAAAACAAAATCACATTGGGCCGAAATACATAATAGTAAATAAATAATATGCCACAAATTGTAACAAAAATATACCAATACTTCCATAAAGCTGGAAAACAAAAAACTGGAACTTCATTGAGTTCTTAATAAAATAAAATATTTTCCTTTTATAAAACAAAGGGAAACATTGCAGGGATGTCACTGTTCTGGAAATTTGTCCACGAGCTTCCCAAAAAGGACGGGAACCGCTCAGTTTTGGCCACAGTTTCCTCGAGCCTTTTCCTCACTCCGGCAGACTCCGCTTTCAAAAAGTCAAGGAGTGTATCGTGCTTCCTTTTTTTTCTGGGTGATTTGGGGTTTGGCGCCGGATTAGAAGATGCCAACGACGTGCCCGTCGGTGTGGATGGCGTGGTAGCTGTGATGGTGGCCAGCTCTTCCACGGGACGTTCTACATTGGCCTTTAGGTTGGGTGGAAAAAACAAGAATTACTTAATGCTTGTGTATTGCACAAAAACAACTGTATAGGATGCTCAACAAGTTGATGTGAGAAATTATAGGATGTGTTCTGGATAATTATTTGATAGTGAATAGATACACAAAATTGACATGTTATTCTTATGGCTGTAAGAGCCTTCTATTGGCCAGCATCACATATGCTTTAGAATTGTCTCCACATTTGGACAAGATTTTGAAAAGGTAATTAGTTTACTTAATATGTGTTTACAGAGAAGGCAGTGGACTGTGTGATAGTAATTTGTTTCAACTGTATTTCCACGTGAAATTCGGAGACATTACTCATAATGCATGATGAAAACTAATGCATTCTGATCTCACATGAAATAATCATATTGTAAATAAAACACGACACCCGAAATTGTGTGCAGTAAACAAGCGCGTATGTCCAGAACGTTATTCTGACTATGCTCCTTTAGCGACTGGCCATGTACATGTAAAAGCACGACTCGTTTAAGATACAAACAGGGATGGGCTGAACCGTGGTTTTCTGCAGTTATCCTACTTTAGAGTTTGTAGCGTGAAGATTATTTTTTGGCAGCTCCCTTGGTAGATTTGTGCACTTCGTAAAGTAGCGATTTTGCAATGTTCATGTTTTAACGCGAAAATACGATTTTCTATTGCATTTACGTCCAACTAAGATATCTCAATACATTTCGTTGCAAATACATGCGTGGTTGTGGAAAACTACTTACATTTGTGCGGTTCCTTTCCGGGCATGTTTGTTGATATTGAGAATTCGCAAAGCCTTCTGGGTAGTCACTTCGCTGCCAAGGGAGGTCGAGAGCCCCCTCGGTCTTGAAGTGGCTACGACATGGTTTGAGGGCACTTCTGCCTCGGTCTTGAGAGTATCGGGACACACCCCATTTTCACGTGAACGCGCAAACCGAGTGACTAGGGCACATAGCGAGTGAAAGTGCGAAGAATGGGACTCAGCCATAGTGTCCATAACTTCAGTATAGAGTGGCATTTTATAGTAGTGGTTTAGGCTGGTTTATTTGTTGTGGTAAAAATGTATTCGCACTGACATATTGGCACAACCAATTAAGACATCAAACATTTAATTTAATCATTTACAATATGCATCTTGACTAACAGGAAAAAATGACATGATGTGACATGGGTCCAATGTTCGATTTGTGCGGTAATGTATTCAGACTTCATGTCCATTTTGAAGCGCACCAGAACCGTGCGAGTCGTTCGTTCGGAGAGTGGGTCCAGACAGGATGTGATGATGGCAAGCTTGAACTTCTGTCTCTAGTAAATGGCGTCCGCTTCACTCGTCCTTGTTTTCGTAATTGTGTTTGATGTGTTTCCATAGTTTCTAGAATAGGACAAAACCCGCATCAGAGAAGTGTATGACTCAAATTGGCAACGGGGAACGCTAGTTTAGCTAATATCTAGCCGCGCGCTTCGCCCTCTGCTTACAAGGTCAGGTTAAGAACACAATTTACACATCGGTTAAGCATCTTACCCCGTGATTCATTTGTTCAAAGATCGCGTCGCCGCCTTGGTCGAATATTCGCTCGAAGAAAACAGCGCCGACCATAATGGTTACGGCAAAAGTGGAGGTTCTCCTGAAGAGCAGGTTGTATACGGACTTCGCAAGCGCCATGTTGTCAGTGGAGTCGGGTGATGCTACTGCGCATGAGCGCTTCCCCATTTCCGGAGAAGCCAGTGTCACATTTTTTGAATACAAATTAAGATGTGTTTTCACTGCAAAGTTTGAATTCATTTATTTTATTATTGAATTCGATTGTTTTGATTCAAATCTGTTGTACCCTTTTTACAGTCTAATATGTATTTTGTGCCCTTAATGTTAATGTGAGTTTAGATTAGTTCCACAAAAGTTTAACATGTTTATTTGTATAGCCCTTAATCACAAAGAGTCTCAAAGGGCTGCACAGATCATGGACTTTTTTGCAAGTAAAACTAAACATGGAGGTGATCGTGAAACTAATTGTCAATTTATTTTGTTCAGTGAATTTCTGCACGATAATATTTTTGAAACAGCTCCAACCATTTAAAAGTCAATAAGCAACACAATGCAGATGTTTAAACAGTGGTTGTGTATATTTTATTGTACAGTACTGAATGTCATTCACTGAAGAAAAAAACTCACGTGTTGACGTGAAATAATAACTTGAAAGTACTGTTGTAATATTGAAATATGTCTCTGCTTATACTGTCACGATTGTATAAATTCTTGATTCATAACTTCTTTATTTATTTAGTCGTAAAATGTAACTTTGGTAGTGTTTTATTTTATAGTCAGAATTGGCCATAATTGCCAATGTTGTGTTTATCACCTCTCTGAACAAAATACACAATGAGAGACAGGAAATGTCTTCTTTTTCCAGCTCATGAGGCGATGTAATCAGGTCAAGAAGGCCACTGCACAAGATCACAATAGGTTAAGTCCAGCTTTGGCTTGTTCCTGAGCTACTGTGTTTCCATTTGGTACAGGAGCTGGGCTAAGGTGGACAGAGGGAGGCTGCAAAGGACTGTGAAATCAGCAGAGCGCATCATTGCCTGGCTTTTCCTCTCTCTGATGGACATCTACTCCACTCGGTGCCTTAGCAGGTCCCAAAAAACAACCAAGGACAGGTTACATCCAGGCACCAGCTGTTTGGACTGCCTTCCTATGGAAGGCACTACACGTGCATCAGAGCAAGAACAACCCAAATAAGGAACAACATCTTCCCAAAAGCCATTATCACCCTGGTCTCCTATCTACAGCGTTAATGATCCTTTAGCACATCTTTATCGTTTTAATTTGTTTTACTTGCATTGAAAGCAGGAGACAATATGTACAATATGTTGTTTTCCATCACATCCCCTTCAACTTGTAAATTTGCAAACCACAGGTTCAATGGACATATTTTCAAATGCAGTACTTGCAAGTAAATCAAATAGGCAATGTGCTTATAACAATCGAAACGGAAGTCCTAAGTGCGGCACTCCGTGGCATATGTTTGTTTGGTCCATCTGCTAAATGAATCCCTCGAGGAACATAGAAAAACCAGATAGGTCTGTGAATTAAATCACCATACACTGTTCTTTTGACAGGGTTATTAAATAATTTACATATGTTTTAAAACTAATGTATCAACCAAAACACTTAATTTTAAGTAAATCCCTTGGATCTATATTTTAATCCAACGAGCCTCACAGTCGGACACAAAAAGTGATGCACGTCCTCTTAAAAGTCGGCTCGGGTGTCTCGACATCAAAACCTGAGCCCCAAGATAAAACCCTATTTTGCGACGTGTAAACAAACCATTGGCGACAAAAAGTTTTTTCTGGACATCGAAACTCACTCAACATAAAATGGTAGGTGTAAAATAATGCGTTGCCTGTCGTATTTATTTCTTCATGCAGATAAATAACACTCAATGCTAAAACTAGCTTGCCTCCATGTGGCTGTATCAGACTAGCTAGCTCGATTTGTTTACACCAACAAAGACATCATCTGCGAGTGTGAAAATTATTTAAGTCAAACTATTTTATTCCAGTAATTGGCGATTAAATTCTGTGATTCACTTTTAAGCAGTTTTGAAGAAATAACCCAATTAAAAATGCAACTTTCTTTTTAAAATTGACATTGTCCTAAAATATTGATAATGACATCTCAATAATAATAAAGTTTTATACCTACAATGTTTTCTCAAAGATTACAAATGCATCAGAAATTTAACATTTTGTTTCCTTCAAAATGTTTACTGCGCCCCAATTTAATATTTCTGTATTTTATTTCTCCCAAGACAATGCTGTTTATCTAAACCAGTAGCATTTGTATTCCTGAATATAAAATACAATTGTATGTATTTACATGTAGTTTTTATATTTTATAAGACACTGAACCCCTAATACCCCCAATAAGCAGGTTAGCGCCTTTCATGGCTGCACGGCCGCTATTGGGAAATGTGAAGCACACTGCAAAGCGCTTTGGGAAGTCATTGACTTGAAAAGCGCTATATAAATGCAGATCATTTCATTTCATTATTAATTCTCTCAATAATAGTTTGGTCGGATGGTTGGTTGTATCCCTCAAGTCAAGTCATGTTTATTTGTATAGCCCTTAATCACAAGGAGCCTCAAAGGGCACCACAGACTATTGCAAACTGCAGACTACACCATCCCCTGATCTAAAACCTACAAGAGGTCAAGGACAAACTCAAAAACGGCATGAGGAAAACAAAGAAACTTTGATAAGGGACCATACATGAGGTAATCCCCCTTCCAGGATGACCAGGCTGCAATGGAATTTGCATTAACAAACAATACAATTAAAAATCAAATATAAAAGAGTTAATATATAATGTAAAACGATATAAAAATGGTTACCTATTCAATATTATTAAAACAATACAAGGCATGAAACATGTCTGTGGATATCTAATGAATCCAGATTGTATGACATTTGTGTTTTTTTCATGTAATTACAAACAAAAAATAACTTTATCATGCTATTTATAGTTTCTGAGACAGTTGTATTATGCAACATTTTTTTTGCTTCCTCTTGTGGTTTATGAATTTGCAGTATTTACAATCGGGTGTTAACCCTTAACCGCTAGGGTCATAGGGGCACCATTTCCTGTGTTGAGTCTTGGGAAAGCCTGGTGGCGCCCATCTCCCTCCAGTTCAACATATGTTTCCACCTAAATGTTCTAACCATTGCTTTACGGTCCTGTCTTTTTATTTTTTTATTGAAGACATGTTCTTTCCATCCATCCATTATCTTCTGCTTATCCGGGGTCAGGTTGCGGGGGCAGCAGCCTTAACAAGGAAGCCCAGACATCCCTATCCTATTCTATTCACCTTGTTGAAAATGTAAAACGATATCTATTAATTCATTTCATTTGGATTTACAGCCCCAGAACGAGCACATTGAGCTGCACCGCAAGCGGCATGGCTACCGCCTGGACCACCACGAGCGCAAGCGCAAACGAGAGAGCCGCGAGGCCCACACCCGCTCGAAAAAAGCCCGCAAGATGATCGGCCTCAAAGCCAAACTCTACCACAAGCAGCGGCACGCGGAGAAGATCCAGATGAAGAAGACGTGAGTACCATAACTGTTTTATTATTTCAGTAAAGAGTGACAAATAGTGTCTTTTGAGTGCACATTTTCTTAGCTTTTAACTTCATACTTGTAGTAATAGATGTCATATCTGTGTCCAGCATCAAAATGCATGAACAAAGGAAAACCAAGCAGAAGGATGAAGAAAAGACCCCCGAGGGCGCTGTGCCCGCCTACTTGCTGGACCGTGAGGGCCAAATGCGTGCCAAAGTTCTTTCTAACATGATCAAGCAAAAGCGAAAAGAGAAGGCGGTGAGTCCCAGTCTCGACACCCATATCCACATTTGTCTCTTTGTGTTTCTGACCTTGATCTTGTCTTTCAGGGAAAATGGGAAGTGCCCTTACCCAAAGTGCGAGCCCAGGGTGAGACAGAGGTGCTTAAAGTCGTGCGCACTGGCAAGCGGCAAAAAAAGGCCTGGAAGAGGATGGTGACCAAAGTGTGCTTTGTGGGCGATGGCTTCACTCGCAAACCTCCCAAATACGAGCGCTTCATCAGACCAATGGTGAGGCAGGGTTCAAGTCACATGACTTGACACAAGTTGCAGAAGATGGTAATCGGCAAAAACACATTTTACAAAATTGTGGAGGAAAAAAAGAAAAATGTTTCATGTAAAATTTTGTGAATTTCCCTATTATGAGATTTAAATTCTTATTTTTTTTTAGGAAGACAATATATAGAATCCAGTCTTATAAAACAGGAAGTACATATTTACACATTTGTCTATACAATTAGTAACAAGTATAATTTTGATGGGGGTTGATTTATTAAGGGGGTTCATCACAGAAAACAATATTGAAATGATAGTGAAAAAAGATTTTGTTTCCATTATTTTACTTTATTAAGTCATTTTTTTCTATTTAAAGAAGCTAATTCATCTGCTGACAAAAAAATAACGATTTATCTTCCATCTTACTATTTTTAGCACTATTTTCCTCATGTTTAGCTAGTAAGAAAAAAATACTTGCAATTATCTACCTGCTATCATTAAATTTGGCTCATTTTAACTATCATTTGATCTTTAAAAATACTTAAATAAAATATGGAACTACAAAAACAATAACAAGAGAATTAAATTGTAATAGTAAAAAAACTAAGTTAAATATGAAAATTCGTCAAAATAATAATTTTTCAAAAATATTTTCTTTTGTTAGAAAAATGATTTTTTTAATTCTTTTTACTTGAAATACATTTTATATTTATATATTTTACTTTATATATTTTTCAGAAATATAGTTTGGAAATAAATGAAATTAGTAAAATATCTGCCAACGTGGTCTTTTGTATTTCAGGGTGTTGAACTATAAACATTAAAAAGGAGCCTTACGGTATTTGGAACTTTTTTTATTTTACCCGTGGCCACAATCTCCTGGCTTATTATCGTTGCAGCCTCTTTCAGCTTGTTCATATTGCACGTGTATCTGGTCATATGGGGTTCACAATGCAATGATCAGCAACACTGAAGTGTACATTTCAGTCAAGAGCATAGGGCGACAAAGGAGAAAACGACCATACAGCTTCTCAGCACAACTTTCATGTCGGTGCAGGGACTACGCTTCAAGAAGGCGCACGTGACGCACCCTGAGCTGAAGGCCACCTTCTGCCTTCCCATCCTGGGTGTGAAGAAGAACCCTTCATCGCCGCTCTACACCTCGCTGGGAGTCATCACCAAAGGAACCGTAGTGGAGGTCAACGTCAGTGAGCTGGGCTTAGTCACGCAAGGAGGCAAAGTCGTGTGGGGTAAGGCCTTTAACTCGCCTCCTTAAAGTGACCTTATTTATATGTGTATAACGTGCACTCGTGTAGAACGCGCACGCAAATATTTAATTCAAAATGAGTTTAACATTCCCAAAAAAAAATCAGCTCCAAATAAACATTGTAAGTTGAATTTGTTCGGCCATGATTAGAATCATTTGACAATGTAAACTAAGAACACTATAACATGAACTTTTCAATATTTATTTGATGTCCTTCAAAGTCCAATTCATCATCAGATATACCTCAGAATGTCTTCCCTCGTTGTGGGTTCTAGGTTTTATTTGTCTTTCAGGGTAACTTTCTTTTTTCTCCATTCTCTCACTTTGTCAGCATGTGCGCTATTTACAAAATGACCAAGTCAAAATAATCCACCCTCCTCATAGCAATTCAAGAGCGGTCTAGCATTAAGAGCATCCCAATTAGTGAAATTGAATGCTCACAATATTTTTTGATGAACGCCTAAATAAATCAAATATGTTCAAACAAAATAAAAAGTATAAAATACAATCGTCAAATTGTAATGAGTGTTAACTTGGTGACTCAATTCAAGTTTTTCTTTCTTTTCGTTGCCAATGTTTTTGTTTTTTTTCAAATGATGATAAACATTCCCCATGCGCAAAAGATGACAATATGCTCAATAATCTGCACCTCCTGTTGATTAAAATGTCATAATTATTATTTTTCTTTTTACTCCATATATTTTATTAATTTTCACATTTTTTCTTGGTATTTTTGCCGCACGTTCTGTTTCCTCGTTAACCTTAGTGATTGGCTGTTTCTTGTCAATTTTGTTTGTAATGATGAAAATCAATAAAAATGATTTTATAAACAGGAATATACTTTTATTAGAACGAGGATAAGCCGTGCAGATAGTGGGTGGGTGGAAAGAACGGTCTCAAGGCGCTCTTTGCCGGACCAAAGTGGTGCTATAACTTTTAACTTGACAAGAAATGGCAAAGTACTCATTAGCATTGATTGGGAATGACGTAATTAAAGGCTAATGCTTTTAATAATCGATATCATTGCTTCGTTGTTGCAGCCCTACACATCGTAAATGTGTACATATTTGCGTTGCGAATTAATTGGATTTGAATCGGTCGCTATTGGCTCAAGATTTTGAAGTCCGATTGATCATGACTTAGGCGGCGCAGTGGTTAGCGCATGTGCGGCACAGTTCATGTCTTGGGAACCTCCTGCGTGGGTTCAAATCCAGCTCCAGACTTCCTGTGTAGAGTTTGTATGTTCTCCCCGTGCTTGCGTGGGTTTCCTCCGGGCACTCCGGTTTCCTCCCACATTCCAAAAACATAAATTTCAGGTGAATTGGCTGGTCCAAATTGTCCCTAGGTGTGACTGAGCGAGTGAGTTGTCTGTCCCCGTGTGCCCTGCGATTGGCTGGCAACCAGTTCAGGGTGTCCCCTGCCCACTGCCCGATGATTGCTGGGATGGGCGGTGTAGCTGATGAGATGAGGATCATGACTTCCTAAAAAGGCCCTTGTAGGGTGTTACTTGCTAAGGGCTGTAACAAAAACCTTGCAATTCGCCAAAAGTGGAGTCAAACGGAAGTATGAAAAAAAGAGTCTGTTTATTTTTATCGGGGAGTAATGAAGCCAAATATACAGTTTCAACAAAGATCGTCAAACAATGCAGGAATGCTTTTAGGCAGATTTTGTTTATCTGCATTATCATGCGTATCCTACCCTGTTTGATTCACTGGAGTTTCGTGAATGCAACACCATTTTTGCAGGAAATCATGTAATGGGTATAAGTTCCCAGTGTTTTTATAGTTTCCGGCTAACTTGTTTCAGACTGATCGTAATGTTTTGTATTTTTTTTAAATCATCATGTCTGGAATCTCAGGAGTTTAAGCTTTCCAATGATCGGTGGCTGGTGATATCGCAAGAACACAACTTTGGGCAGTCAGAACGTTAGGTGTCAAGATTCGTCATTATCACCGCCGCGTTGCATCCAATATTTTGCGATTGTGGTCAGCGATATCTTTTGATCAATCATTGCACAAAAACGGTAATATAAGCTCCCTAAAAACTACTACTATAACGTGCATTCGAGTTTTTTTTAGGTAAAAAAATGCATGGTATACACCAAAGATAGTATTGGTCCCTAGGTAAATATTAAAAATATGAAAAAGACAATAGTAACTTTGCTCTAGATATTTGTAATTGTGCAAAATGCAATGCATAACTCCCATTTTAGTGTGGGTGAAGAAAGAAATGAAGAGAAGGCGTTACCGTAGCTGTTATAGAACTTCCACGCAAGGGATTTGAATATTGTTACTAAAAATAGACTGTGTCTTACTGGTCGAGGGATGTGGTCGCATTGATATTCTGCGATTTTGGGCAGCAATATTTCGACTGATCAATCGTTGTGCAAATAGTTATATACCTCTTGTATAACGTGCACCCAAACGCTGATACAAATGGTAAATATTGTTCTGTGCTCTTACTTTGACCTTTCCTTTTCAGGTAAATACGCCCAAGTGACAAACAACCCCGAAAACGACGGCTGCATTAACGCAATCCTGCTGGTTTAAGACTTTCCAAACTCAAGACTGCTTGGTGAAGACTGCATTGGAAGATCTGTTTTTTTATGTAAACCCAAAAAGAACCACGGCCATGAAATGGTAGCAATCACATTACAAGAGGAACATCACTTTATTTTGCAGGATGTTCATGGATTCTTTCAAAATAAAAAGCTGATGGCTATCAAATACTGCAAGTTCTTCAATTTGTTTCAAACTTTAACGTAGAAATGAATAGAACAGCGTGAGCATGTTGATTATTAAAACCTGCCTCGGTTGAGGCTGTGGGTTTGTACCCGGTCAGTTTTCCCCCCACACATGAAAGCTTGTTCCAATGTGATCGCTTCACATTTGCTCCCATTAGTGGCAATAAAGGGTCACAAAAATGTATACCGTAAATTAAGGTCTACTGTGCGCACCCGATTAAAAGCTGCATGTGCAAATTTGAAAGATATTCAACTTTGTTTCTTGTACAAGCTGCACCAATTTCTAAGCCACAGATTTAGAAGAGTAATTTGGATAAACTCATTCACGTCAATTTTACATTTAAAAAAAATCAGCGAGAAAATGTCCAGAAAAGTAACATGACACTTGTTTGCAGCTGTCAATGTCAAATAGCGGAACAGTCAATATTTGCACAAATGCAACCAAAACATGATTGCAACAAAACATACTGTACTGATAAAAATTCTAAAGCCCAATATATTTAAGTCGCATTATCTTAAACTCTCTCATCAAAAACAACAAAGTGATAAAGACCAGGTATTATTACTCCGTAAAAAAAAATCATATCTGGCTTTTGAATTTTAGTCAGTGCAGTAAATTGAGGTTTGTTTTGAGTCTGTCTGCATATGAGTGTCTTAATCCCAGAACAATGTGTTACCTTCAGTACTAAACATTTTCCCGCTATGTTTTAAAAAAATGCAAGTAATGAGTGTAAATGAGTTCCTTTGAATGGCCGCCTAAGCCAGGTGCTTAAAATCCGGTGCGGCTTGTATACAAAAAAAATCAGTTGGTTTTCTTCCTTGAATTTGCCCATGCGGCTTTTAATCAGGAGCGCTATGTAGTTCAGAATTTATGCTATTTTGTACATTATGCATTTAAGATCAAGGATTCTAATCTAGCCTGTGTGAATGATCAAAACAGTTTGTCCAATAATGTCTAAACATCAAATTCTGTTTTTCTGCCACCTGGTACTAGCAATGACAGATTTAACAGTGAAACCCGGTTGGAAGCAGGAAAATAGATTGGTGTATCAATAAAAAGGGGGCGTAGTTTAATGATTTAAGGCAAGTTCCTCAGAGTTACTAAAAGCCCAAAAAATTTACATAGAAAAGAAAACTCAATATTTAATTTACATAAGTCATGAAATCATGTTTCTTTCCTTCAGTTTGTGCGACAAGTCTCAGTTTTTTTTTTCCATCCGTTGGAAAACGCACAGCAGTTATAAAAAAAAGCGTCCATCTTTCGGCGCTCTACGAGTAGTAGTATTCGATCTTGCTGTTGATGGTTTTGCATCCCTTGACGGAGAAGACACGCTCAGCTTTGGGGAAGTAAAGCAGGTCGCGCGCTACGTTGCTAGCCACGTTCCCGTCGGGCTTCAGGCCCTGGTCCGCCATGGCGGCCATGGCGCACTGGACCACGTGGTTGTACTCCAGGGGAAGGAAGGGCACGAAGAAGTCCACTAGGTTCTTGTCGATCAGGCTCGTGTGCCATAGACCACCTGCAAAAATGGAAGAAGTTTTTTGGGGTGGAATACTTGTGGTTAAAAAAAAAAAGAAAGAGGTAGCATAAATTCCAGACTACAGAGCGCACCTGATTGAAAGTTGCATGTGCAAATTTAAGGAAAGACTCAACTATTTTTGGATAAGCCGCACTGGATTTTAAGCGGCAGGCTTAAACAGCCATGAAAAATAAATTCATTCATGTACATTTCTTACACCAATCCACCTCACGAAAATAAAATAAGCGGCCTTGTAAGCCACAGTGTTTAAAATGAACAAAAAAGTAGCAGTAGCCCAGAATTTACACTAATTTTTGGTAAGGACGTTTAATCAGCTCACTTCTTTTGTTGTTGAAGACTGACAGAGCGAGAGACGTTTCCAAGTCCTTCAGCTTGATATCCTCTCGACTCTTTCCCGAATTCCAGAAATCCAACGTCGTCTGTACGATACCCTCACCGCCGGCGTTGCTATGAGATTTCAAAAACGGGCTCGTTACTCTAATTTGTTTAAAAAGTTTACGGTCCGAGGGCCTCACCTCAGAAATATGAAAATGGCTTTTCGGTAAGAGATTCCGTCCACCTTGTCATAGTAGTCCAAATAAGGCTTGATGCTGTCGATGAGACCTGGATGCATTTTGTCCATCTCGTCAAAAATGAACATGGATTGAGCGCAGTTGCTCACGTTGCCTTTGATCCACTGCTGCAGGTGAGTCTGCAATGACAAACGGCACATTGATCCAAATATCGATATTATCCATAAGAACCAAGCAGTACAAGCCCAACAAAAAGTATGGAATCACCAGTCTTGGGGAAAGCCCTAACTTAGGCATTTTATTCTGTAGAAATACTTAAATCACTAACTCAAAACAATCGTAAGGTCTTTCCAAAGTGCAACGTATTGGTATTCAGAAAGACTAAAAAAAAAATCACTCAATTTTGAGGAAAAAAAAAATGGAATCTGTGCAATTTGAGTAGAAAATAAGCCAGTCAATTTCCTTTCCCTAATTGGGCACCCGGCTTAAATTAAGTCGTTAGCAGTTAAATAAAGAGTGAACCTTGGAGAGCTCCTGGACTAAGTGGATCGGCAAGAATCATGGCTCCAACAAGAAAGATGTCTCGAGACCAAAGACAGGATAGTCAAACATCTTGAAGAAGGTAACTCGACTCGTATGGTTACCAAAGATGTGGGATGTTCACTGTCAGAGGTATTGAAGATTTGGACCAAGTTCAAAAAGCATGGAAAGTTTGTTTAAGTCAAGCTTACTGGTAGGCCAAGGAATACATGTACACATCAAGAAAAACATCTAAAGGCCATATGTCTTGAAAACAGAAAACAAGACAAATGAAAAGGAAATGGGAGGAAGTTGGAGTCAATGTATGTGACAGAACTTTGAAAAATCAAAGGAAACGGGATTTTCATATAGGAAAGCTAAAATGAAACAATCGTTGATGCTTAAGCAAAAAGGATCAAGACTGGAATTGGCTAAGGAGAGGCAATCATGGACTATGGATGACTGGATAAGTATTATCTTGAATGATGAGTCACAAATCTGCATTGGACAAGGTGATGATGCTGGTACTTAAGTTTTGTGCTGTTATGATGAGATTTACAAAGAGGACTGCCTAAAGAAAATATCAAAATTCCCCAGTCTTTAATGATATGGGGCTGCATGTCAGGCAATAAATGCGCATGTTTACATTGACAATTATTTCTTCATTTGAAAAAATGTTTGGGGATAATGAACTCATTTTCCAAGATGAAATACATCATGCCACAGAGCAAAAATTGTGAAAGCAGAAAGATGCATCCAGTCAAATAGCCCAGATCTCAACCCAGTTGAAAATCTGTGGTGGAAATTGGAAAAATAATAATAATAATAATAATAATAATAATTGTCCACAGCAAGGCTCCGACCTGCAAAGATGACCTGGCTGCAATCAAAAAGAGTTGGCACCAGATTAATGGAGAATACGTTTCTCATGCCAAAGGTGGTGCAACCAACAACTAGTGATATGTTTTGATTGCTATTTCTGTCTTGTTTTTCATGATTTCATTTTCCCCCTCAGAATGGAGTGATTCCACATTATTTTCCCTGCGGTTGTTCAATAAAAGTACCATTTACTGACACCACCAGTTTTTTTATTCATTTCTTTTAGCGCTGCTGAATGCCAAGCAATTCAAAATAATTTATTATTTTTTTAAATGCTTTTTTATCAGTGTTTGTGCTGCAGATAGATAAAAATTTCAGAGTGAGTAGTTGTCCAAGACTGATGACTCCATACTTTTTGCTAGGGATACGGTACTTTGCCGATTTTCATCTTGCATTTTGTTATGCAGTCCGAATGGCTAAAGACTCGCCTCGCACAAAATCAACTACAGTTTAGAGTCAAAGTGCGACACCAAAAGACGTCGTTTAGGCTGTACATGGCTAAATAATATTATATATGAAAGCTGAAAACAATCTGTTCACAGTTGAGAGACAAAGAACAAAAAAAAAAAACAGGAAAAAAAATGTTAAACCCACCAAAGCACACAGAGCAATTTGATTGAGCAGTAGGAATGGGCGGAGCTATACATACAGTGCGTGCACTCCTTTTGCAATAGGCTGTTATACAATTAAGAAAAAAATATATTTAAAAAAGTGTACATACTATACATACAGTAAACCCTTTCTATAAAGTGGTTTATCTTTCACGGTCTCGCTGTTTCACAGATTTTCGTCATCCATTGTGTTGCGCATTCTGATTGGCTATGAAACGTATTCAGTAAAGTGTGAGCTCAGAGTTGGCCAATTGCAATTACATCAGAATCCCAAAAGAGGGCGGCAAACGACATATCAGTTAATGAATGTTTGGGCCTGAAGATAGTTTTCCTACCTTGCAATGAATAAGTGTTTTCAATTGTATAATAAATGAAAAAAAAAAACGTTTTTACTTCGGGTAACCCATGTGATAAACTAGGCATTACTATATCACATTACTCCAAATGTCATAACCTACCTTGTATATTTCAATCTGGCCAGCGTGCGGAAAATGGAGCTCAGCGGTAAAGATGTGCACGAAATCGCTGTCCATGCCCTCCTTGTAGATGTTCTTGGCGATGAGGGCGCTCGCAAAGTTCTTGCCGGTACCGGTCCAGCCATGCAGGGACAGCACAAGCGGTTTTTTGGGGTTGGGGTTTTTGATGAATCCCCCCACAGCCTTGGAGATGATGTGCAACGCCAAGTGTTGCCCAAACAGCTTGGTAGAGAGATCTTCCTCCAATCCTGCACACGCAAATTCAAACTTGAGACCGCTCAAGAATCCGACAATGCGGTTAGCGATTGTTGAGAGTATTTTGCGATACAAATAGTTTTCAAATAAATATTTGCGATTTACATGTGCGATTTTTAATCTTGCTTGTGCGTTAAGACATACGATTTTTAGATCTTCAGCGTGAATATATTTATTTTCAAGACAAGGGGTTGGGTAAAACTGACAGTATTATGTTGCTTACATTTTCAGTTACAGCAAGTTCTCACCTTTACAATATAACAACGGGAAACCCTTCCTTAATTTTTTGCATAGCCCATAATCGATACATAATCATTGTCCTTATATACATTGCATAGTGTCCTGTTAATCACTCGGGAAGAAATGCAATGGCAAAGTGAAGTCTCCAGAGAGCATTGTCAGTGGCATTTTTATGCAGACTTGAGAAAAATGGCAACAATTTTGAGGATTTCCAATCACTTCATCCAAATTTCAAGCCCTTTTTAATTTATACATTTAATTTGGAGCACCCGGACTAACCTTGAATGAACCTTCATCTTATTCATTATGTGATTGCAAGAACAACAAAGCAATATATCAACTGCACAGGGATCAGAATGGAGATTTTCATTTTCAGCTGAAATAGCCAGGGTCCAGGGGCCGCAGGCCCCGGCCAGGTCCAGGGCGGAGCCCGGTGGGGGACTCAGGGGGGCAAACCCACCCGAAGCCAACCGCATTTATCTTATTTGCTATGTGAAAATTGCACTAGAATGAATTAAATCCAACAAAACAGAAACCATGTATTTTTTTTCAGTTTTAAGATGTTTAAAACAATTGGGGGATTACATTGTTACAACCATCACCATTGTTGTTGTGTTTTGATGATGAAGATGGACCTTGTATTTAGCTACTAATCAACAATATATATGAAAATATATACATTAATAACCATTCATCATTAATTTGAAAATAGAATGCACAA
Source organism: Urocampus carinirostris (assembly GCF_059441175.1). Classification (NCBI taxonomy): domain Eukaryota; kingdom Metazoa; phylum Chordata; class Actinopteri; order Syngnathiformes; family Syngnathidae; genus Urocampus; species Urocampus carinirostris. The sequence continues at coordinate 24,725,366 of NC_142364.1, read as the reverse complement.
ACTGAACATGCTTAAAGAAAATACATGTCAGTCTGTGACAGTCTTCTCCAGCCATGACCACTTAAATTTATTCTTGATTCCTTTATCAATCTCGGAGACAAAAGCCTCGTCTTCTTTTCTTAGTATTTTCATATTTACTTTTTCAAACACTCATTTCACCGTTTGAAAAGACCGGAAGGAGCGCCATGTTTGAGAAAGCCAATGCTCTGAACAAAAGCTCCGCTGATTAGGTTCGCTGATAACCATCGACCAATGGTAGGAGTCGATCCATTTGTTGTGTGTTATAGATCTTATGCGCTGCGCTTCTTTTTGCCGATTTTTCTCGCGATCTCTAACTGCTAACTTGGGGTGATGAAACAGTCACGTATCATACCTCACCCCCCCAAAATATTTTCTCATCGAATTTAGACGATTTACGGGAATGACCTTTGGGGTTCAAAAACAGCGGAAATCCGCGGATCCGCGGAGAATTCTGATCCCTAACTGCAGCAAAGAAAACAAGCGTCTCCTTTTGATTAAACGCATTAATAAATAAGTAATCATTCATTCCAAAAAAAAGTAAATGCTAGGAAAAAAAAGCTTGCTAATACTATCACTAATTACATTGTTTGGGGCTGAGGTGCCAAATCTTATCCTTGGGCTCACTGTTGCCCTCTGCCTTGAGTCCAGAGAAATGCCTTCCTCACTCTGCATCTGCTCAGCACAGTAATATGTTACAAACTAAACGTATCAATGTTCTGAACATGTGAAAAGTTTAGCCATATTGAAAAAGGAAGTCCAAAAAGATAAATGAGAAAAAAATCCAACACTGAATAAATGTAACAATTACCAATTTTTTAAAAATATACAATTTTTAATTGTACGGTTCCATAATGATAGGTGAGGCCGTGCCTCACCTGCCTCCCCCGATTGCACGCCATTAACCATCAAGGTGTTGTGCGTCTCCCTAATGTGCAGAATTCATATATCTGCCAATAGTCTTGGCACCAAAGAAAATGATGTATGCCACTCCAAGAAAAATTTATTGTTGCAATCAACATCAAAACGAAAAGGAATTATGATCAAACCATGACTATCATAATGCTAACAAAACCTCAAATGTTTTGCTGATGATTAGCATTCTTACCCGTGGTGTTGAAACTATTCAAGAGAAAACAAAAATCAAATGGTGATCTTATCGTTAATCACACTAGTCTAGGGTTTAACTATGGAGGACTAAAAGCTCCATAATTCGATTGAAAAAACAGACATTAAAATTATAAAATAACCCCCAAAGCAAACGTGCAATTATTGAAAACAGCCCTTTAAAATTACAAAGAAAAAACCTTTAGCAAACTATATTTCAAATAAAATATATAAAAAATGAATCTTGCTAAATATTCCAACATGCTTTTTATTTTATGAGGTCGTTTTTATTAATTAAATGTTTGTTTTAGGGATGTTTATTATTTGACTGTTAATTTCATAATAGAATTATTGCACTCCATAGTTGGCAACAAACAAAAAAATAGCATTTTTGGAGCCACAAGAAAATTAAAAGCTTTTTAGAAGCCTTACAAGGAAGGCAAATCACACACACACACTTATATTTATTGGAAAACGTTTCAGAGAGATGGGGATATAGAGAAAAATGAAAGTCTCCCGAAAGCTAAGATGAGGAAGTTAAACCGAGCATATGTACTGTATTAATGAGCTTAACTGCAACCACTGTGTTAGTGGAGGAAATACCGGTGCGCTTGCTATATTTAAACATGTTGCCAGGACAAAATGAATTAAAAAAAAAAAAACTATTATTCTACTAAACTATAATCGAGTTTCTTTTTTTCACTTTCCAGTGAACTTTGAACTCATTTACGCATTGACCTTTTTATATTTTCAGTGCAACAAATAAACTGCAAAATACTATTAGAAACTATGGTTTATTTTTGTTTGTTAAAAACCTAAATCGTGAAACACATTATCCAAGAAAAACACTGGGAACATTAAGTAAAATATTTACAATTCTGAAAAAAGGAATCCAAAACAATGTAAACTTTGAAATACTCATCTAATTTATAGTCAACAACACAGAATCCATGGGTAGGGGGGGCAGTGACGGAAAATGAGCTGGCTGTCTACTGCTTGAGATGATGAAGCCTGTTGTAAACTGTGGCTGCATGCTCTGTTGTTCGTGTTTAAACGTGCATCAGTATTGTGCATATGTTTTGGGGGGTAACAATAGGTGTGCCCCCCGTGCATTTAATATCCCACCTGAGACTCACGTCTGGTCACGCCCCTGGTTGCATGCATGCAAGTCGATGAAAAAAATAAACCTTACCTGTGTTGTTGAAGGCTATCCATTTGGAGTCGCAGCTCTCGTGTAAATAATTGTAAATGGTTCGGCTCAAGGCTGCACCGATGCCGAAGACCACGGTGGTGGTAACGGGGTCAAAAGCGCACGCCGGTATCGCCACGATCGACAAAATATGCAGCCACAGAAACACACGCGTGGCTTTCATCGTCGAACACGAAATACTTTTTGTTAGATAGCCTTCTAGCGCGAAACAACGTGACACTTCCGTATACGTCATCAAAACGTGACAACAATTCAGAGGTTACCCATTGATGCGTCGTTCTTGAACGAAACAAGTCTATGCCCCGGCTCTTGGAAGCGAACGGCGGGAGCCGGCTCACCACCTAATAAGAGCCGGTATCCTTCGAAACGCTTTTTTCCCCACCCTCTTGTGATGGTTGCCCATGATTCCTTGTTGTTAACTTTAATTTGTTGAGTATTGGTTGATTTTTTTTTTGCATCTTATCTTGGGGTTTTTTTGTGGACCTGAAAATATTTTTATTTACATTTCCTATGTTTTTCATGGATAACATGTTTCAAAATTAGCTTTTTTATGTAAAGTTCATTATTGAATTCATTATTCCTGTGTAGTTGTTTTTTTCTAGTCTATTTTTTCTATTTAAATTTTGTGTTTTTCAGATATTAAAGTGAAATAATATAAATGTTATTATACTTTCATAGAACAATAGATTTTATTTGAAAAATATTAGTGTTGTGCGTAATGCTACATTATTATTGGTAATGAAATTATTATAGGGACCCGCAAAACCACATCTTTATTATTTTTCTTTTTACTCTAGCTTTTTTCTTCCTATTTCCTTTTTCCTGTGTTCTCCCTTTTCATTTTATGTGTTTTCTATTTATGTTGCTTTTCCCCCCAGCTTTTTGCTTTGTTTTTTTTTCACGTTTTTTTGTTCTCTTCTTTTCTTTCTATTTTTTTCTTGCTTTTCTCGCCTTTCCCCCTAATTTTTTATTGTTTCTTTTTCTTGCTTTGTTAGTAGCTTTTTACGTCTTAATTCTTATTATTTTCATTTTTTAAATCTTCCTTTCCCCCCTTTTTTATTATATTCCTTTCAATTTATTGTTTCTTTTTTCCAGGCTTTTTGCTTATTTTTTTCCTAACTTTATTCCTTCCCCCCTCACTTTCTTCTAATCATTTTCTCTCACTTCCTTCTTTTCTCACTCCATTTTTTTCTTTTATTCTTTCCACCTTTTGGTTCATTCATCCTTGCTTTTTACTTCTTTTTTTGCTTTTCCTTTCATCTTTTTTCCCCCTTACCATTTATGCACATATCTTGCATAAATTGTTTGGTTTCCTGTGTTTTTCATTTCCTTTTACATTACAAATCCGTACTACATTAAATGAAGACTGAACCGCCATGTAGCATTATTCAAAACGGATAAGGATGTTGCTCGTATGAAATGTCAAGAGACACTCTGTAGCTTAAGAAGCGTCACAACTTTAGGTGACACTGAATCCCTAACGCCCCCGTTAAGCAGGTTGCTGTTGCCGCTATCGGTGTGTGAGTGTGTGTGAATGGGTCAAGTCAAGTGATTTTTATTTGTATAGAACTTAATCACGATCAAAGAGTCTCAAAGGGCTGCACAGGTTATTGCACAGACTATTATTTCAGACTATTATTACACCATCCCCTGATCTGAAACCAACACGAGGGCAAGGAAAAACTCAAAATGAGGAAAATGAAGAAACCTTGAGAAGGGACCGCACATGTGGTAATCTCCCTTTCAGGATGACCAGGCCGCAATGGATGTTGCAATTACAAATAATACAGAGATATTGTCAACAAAAAAATATAGGTTATTCATATGCTATAGAGTAGAAGTGTGTTTTAAGCTTAGATTTAAACATGGGTAAGTGTAAAGCACAGTGTAAAGTGCTTTATATATGCAGACCATTTACCATTTCCCCCTTTGTAGTCTTTTCAAGCATAATGTTACCTAAAGCCTGTTACATAAAGCCTGTTATCTTCGCGGAATATCAATTGGTAGGTGTCATCATCCATCTGAAGGATTGTGTCAAGAACTTGTCTGAACTGGCAATTACATAAATCTATTAAAAACATTTTCATTTTCCTCAACATGAGGTTTTGAGTTTTTCCTTGTCCTCATGTAGGTTTTACAGTGCATCCGGAAAGTATTCACAGCGCTTCACTTTTTCCACATTTTGTTATGTTACAGCCTCATTCCAAATTGTATTAAATTAATCTCATCTCAAAATTCTACACAAAATACTCCATTACGACAATGTGAAAAAGTTTTTTTTTTTACTTTTTTTGAATTTATTAAAAATAGAAAACTAAGAAATCACATTTACATAAGTATTCACAGCCTTTGCTTAATACTTTGTTGATCCACCTTTGGCAGCAAATACAGCCTCGAGTCTTTTTGAATATGATGCCACAAGTTTAGCACACCTATCTTTAGGCAGTTTTGCCCATTCTTCTTTGCAATAAGTCTCAAGCTCAATCAGGTTGGATGGGAGACGTTTGTGCAGAGCCATTTTTAGATCTCTCCAGAAATGTTCGATCGGATTCAAGTCTGGACACTTGGCTGTGTGCTTTGGGTCGTTGTCCTGCTGAGAAATGAACCTTCGCCCCAGCCTGAGGTCAAGAGCGCTCTGGAGAAGGTTTTCATACAGGATATCTCTAAATTGCTGCATTAATTTTTCCTTCTATCCTGACTAGTCTGCCAGTTCCTGCTGCTGAAAAACATCCCCACAGCATGATGCTGCCACCACCATGCTTCACTGTAGGGATGGTATTGGCCTGGTGATGAGCGGTGCCTGGTTTCCCCCAAACATGGCGCCTGGCATTCACACCAAAGAGTTCAATCTTTGTCTCATCAGACCAGAGAATTTTGTTTCTCATGGTCTGAGAGTCATTCAGGTGCTTTTTGGCAAATTCAAGACGGGCTTCCATGTTCCTTTTACTAAGGAGTGGCTTTCGTCTGGCCACTCTACCATACAGGCCTGATTGGTGGATTGCTGCAGAGATGGTTGTCCTTCTGGAAGGCTCTCCTCTCTCCACAGAGGAACGCTGGAGCTCTGACAGAGTGACCATCAGGTTCTTGGTCACTTCCCTGACTAAGGCCCTTCTTCCCCGATCGCTCAGTTTAGAAGGCCGGCCGGCTCTAGGAAGAGTCCTGGTGGTTCCAAATGTCTTCCATTTACGAATAATGGAGGCCACTGTGCTCATTGGGACCTTCAAAGCAGCAGAATTTTTTCTGTATCCTTCCCCAGATTTGCGCCTCAAGAAAATCCTGTCTCGCAGGTCTACAGACAGTTCTTTTGACTTCATGCTTGGTGTTTGTGCTCTGACATGACATGCACACTCAACTGTGGGACCTTATATAGACAGGTGTGTGCCTTTCCAAATCATGTCCAATCAACTGAATTTACTGCAGGTGGACTCCAATTAAGCGGTAGAAAGATCTCAAGGATGATCAGTGGAAAAAAGATGCACCTGAGCTCAATTTTGAGCTTCATGGCATAGGCTGTGAATACTTATGTAAATGTGATTTCTTAGTTTTTTATTTTTAATAAATTCAAAAAAAGTAAAAAAAAAAAACTTTTTGTGATTAAGGGCTCTACAAATAAACAAGACTTGACTTAATAATCGGTTATATGTAGTTTTAAGCAATTGAAACAATTTGAAGAGCCGTTTGCCAGTTAAAAGAAACGGCTCTTTTTAGTAAGCTGAGCCGAAAGAGACGGCTCTCGAAAAAGAGCCAGAATTCCCATCACTAGAGGCTGCTGGCTACTCTTTGATACCGTTAACTGTTCTCAGAGAAGTTTGCCAAAACAACATTTTCCCCATTTAAAATTGATCTCGATGAGTTCTTTAATAGTTACCAGTTCTGTTGAAGGAGATCCACTCTGGTCCACAACACTCATGGAAGTAGTAAAAGATGTTCTGGTAGCTGGCTAAGAAGCCTGTCAACGCCGCCGCCATGCCCACTGCGATGCTGGTGCTGATGGGCTCAATGGCCGCCAAGCTGGCCGAGCACAACAGCAGCAGATGCAGCAAAGACAGCACCACTTTGGGCCTCATCGCCGATAACTTTGAACTTTTTAAGATCACATTTAAGCGTCGAAGAATCTTTTCGACACTCGTTCGCTCTGAACGCCTTACTACCGGAAGTAGCTAGCGTGGCGTGTGGTCACGTGCCTAATCCAACTTTGTTTATACAGTAGATGTTTACTAATTCTTTTTTAAACTTTTGGTCTCAGTTTATCGATCTGGGTTTTGAAATACATTCAGTCTTTTTTCATTCATCATTAAATCAGGGAAAAATCGAGACCTGGCGGTCAAAATGGATTGTGTTGCCATAGACCAGGGGTGTCAAATTCATTTTAACTCGGGGGCCACACGATATTCTGTCGGGGGCCGGAGTAGTAGATTAAAGAGAAAGAAAATGGGATAAATAAATAATAGAAAGAGGGAGGGAAAAGGAGAGAGGGCGGGATGAAGAAAGAAAAAGAGAGAGGGAGAGAGCGTGAGAAACAAAAGATATAAAGTCATGAGAGGGGGAAAAGAAAGGGAGAAGAAGTAAGAAATCCAAAGAGAAATAGAAAGACAGAAGGAGAGAAAAGAAAGCGCAAAGGGTATGAAGAGAGAAAAGGAAAAAAGAAGTTGGAGCAGAAGAGGTTAAAAGACATACAGAGAGAAAGAGACAAAGAGCAACAAAGGAAGAGAAAAAGAGACACAGAGAGTGAAAGACAGAGACAGAGTGGGAGAAAAGGGTTGGAAATGAAAGAGAGAGAGAGAAATAAATACAAGTACAGTGTCTTTGTGAAAGGCACCTGGCTTTGGCAACATCAAGTTGACATATTTCAACCTGCAGCTTGTGTTTCTCTTGTGCTTCTCTGAGTGTTGTCTCGCAGGTCGGATTCAATGTGGAGTTAAACTTTGGATCAAATTACAGGATCAGCTCAAACAATGTCCAAATATTCACCTGTTCAAATCTAGATACAAAAACACAAAATTGGCAAAGTAACAGGAAGAAAATGGCTTCTGAATTATAAGCAAATGGAAGATGCAAGCAAATCAACATTGTTATTATTATTATTATTATTATATGATATTGATATAATAATTATCATGATTATTATAGCTGTCATTAAGTTTTTATTTTTCTCATTGGTGTCTGAATGATATTTAGTGATTACTAGCATTATCAAGTTAATAGATGCGTAAAACCAAATTAATCTGGTATCATTATAACTGTTATTATCGTGATTATTACTATAACAGTTATGTGACCTTATTGTTATTATTATTAATAACATTGGTATCCAAATATTGTAATTGAGCAGAAGCCTTATACAGTCAATAGATGGGTCAAGCTAATAATTAAGCTTATTATTATTGCAACGACTATCATCACTATTATGTTTATTGTTGTTGTTATTATTATCTTTTTCAACCTTATGTCTATTATTATTATTGCTATTGTTGAACATTGTGATTATAGGTCGCTGGTTCGCGCCTCGGCCGAGTCATACCTAAGACTTATAACATTGGTAAAATGGCGGCGCCCTCTGTTGGCTGCGGCTGCATCGGCTCGCTACAACGGGTCAGGTGTATCGACATTTCGTTCTGTGTACATTGTTACAAAGAATGACAATACAAAGGAAATTATTATTATTATTATTATTATTATTATTATATAACTGTCACCATCATATTACGCAAATCCATTACAATCTGGATCTATATGAATAAGCAAAAAAACTATGAGGTGCTTAATACTGTATTTAGGTGAGGATAGTAAAAAACAAACAAAAACTAAATTGGGGATGCAATCACATAGAAATACATCTTAAAAAGAACACAAAACAGACATATACTGCACATTTCAGAGTGAGGGCAGACAAGTGGGAGCTTGATGCTGGAGGCATCTGGCTTAAGCTCCCGTACCATGTCTTTTTAATGCACGGATCAGGACACTCAAGAATGGTGGTCCAACTGCCTGGGGGCGTACCCCCTAAGGTAGCAGGTCTAAACACACACCACATAACGGTCAGTTTCACTATGAGCACCCAAGATAACTATGTTATCATAATACTCTAATTATATAATATGCTGAAAATGTATGGAGACAGTAATGATGAGGGTGAAAAAGGTGATGGAAGTAGTGATGGTGATGATGATAATATAATCAAGATAATGTTTATCCACAGAGCCAATGTAAATATGTATACAGTATTCCATCCATTTTCTGCACCGCTTATCCTCAGTAGGGTCACGGGGATGCTGGAGCCCATCCCAGCTATCTTCGGGCAGTGGGCAGGGGACACCCTGAACCGGTTGCCAGCCAGTCGCAGGGCTATACAGTATTCATAAGTTGTTTTCTGACATGTAAATACACAGGGGATCTAGAAGTAATTGTTGAGGAAGTCTGGGGGTAGGATTTAATAAGCACATGCTTCTGCCTACTCCCCAAGAGACCCCGTTTGGCTGTAAATCACTGAATAATCCTTTATATAGAAGCTCATTGAACTTTCTATGTTCATTGTTAAGACACTTTATGAAGAAAATGCACAGAATAAACTTCAACCCAAAACAAACATTTTACCTAGTAGCCCTAGTAAAGCACCTAGGGCAATTTTATTGCGATAGTGGTAGGAATGGGCATTGCTATACACAGGGCATGCACACTCTCATTTGCCCATCCCCGTCTGCAATGAAGGTAAATTGTTGGTAACCTTGTTTGCAGTATTTTGTGACATTTTCCAAAAGAACTTTGATTGCACCTTGTCTAGAAAACCTTTGGGCAAAAACGACTGTAACAATAAGCCTCAACACTCTTAAGTAACTGCGAGAGGGAGACAAATGGTAAGTGGTATATTTATATTGATTTGGGACACCGGCTCTGGCATTGTTATTGTTTCCTAGATCTTATCAAACCATCTAATGTCACACAGTGAAATATAATGTGTAGAGTATTCAACATTTGGTCAGAATTCCATTTCGCAATGTCGGAAAATGATCAAACAATGGCAAGACATGTGAAGTGTATACTGTGTTTTAAGTCAATCACATAGATCTGTTATCTGACTGATACTGGTGGAATGTGAGGTTGGGGAGGGGGGCGTAAGCTTGCATTTGCGCCTCAAATGTTGCTGTGACAACTCCACCACAGGTGGTCTGCCCCTCCCAGGAGACTGGAACCGAGAGCTGGTACACGTTTCACCTTGCAAGGGCAGACGGAATTTGGCCAGCCAGAAGGCGAGAGGGCATATCCTAACAAGAACAACTGGATCAAAATCCTGGACGGTCCTGACCAAGTCTGAGCTCAACAAGCAGCCAGACAACCTTGCCAAGTCAGCAGCCAAGCTTGATCAAGCTAGCAGCCAAACCAGTAGGACAAAGCCAGAGACCTCAGAGAAGCCTCAAGCCACCAGCAGTCAACCTCTCCTTCAACACTTTGCATCTTGTGGTCCTCGTCCCAACCGGCTGTCGAGCCTATGAGGATTCTTCATCGCTCTACAGCCGAGGACATAAGGACTGGGCCGTCATCTTCATCGACGCAAAACTTCACAGAACATCGAATTTTTGCTAGGTATTGGTATTGCTGTGACGTAAAAGTGTGAACTCTATCAAAAAACAATAATGTAATAATCAAGCCAACGTTGTTGTCCATCCAAATGGTGCCAGTTTAAGTTCTCAACTTCTAGTTTGTTTTGATTCATTTTCTTATTATTAAAAGGAGGGATAAAAGAAGAAGAAATTTTTTTTACAGTTTAATAAAAAAGCAAACACTGAAAAACACAGGAAATATAATGAAAAAAATATGAATTTATAAAAAACTACAAAATTATTTTAAACTTTTTTATGCTCAACAAATTTAAAGTTAAGAACACAGAATCCCCCAGAAATGCGTACAGTATTTACCTATCACAAGGGAAAAAAGCTGTTGATTGGTGGGGAGCAGGGTCCCATTGTTCAATTTCAAGAGCCAGCTCCCAGGGACTTTTCATTTACGAACGACACGAGTCGTAGTGCCGTCAAATATAGGGCTTCCATCTTTAGCGAATCAGCCTTCATTCACCTTATCTTTCGGCGCATTAGTAAATACTGCATTCGTAATTGCTATGTAACTATATGGTATTTTGAATGGTTACATTATCCGAAAAGACGTGACGTAAACAACTCGGGGGGATGAAAACCGCGCCACTGAAAACAGCAACAGGTGGGTTAGAGCATGCCGCCGTTGGCGTTTTGCAGCCAAAGTAACGCACCTCTTTTGACCGTCAGCAACAATGACGGCGTTCTAACGGCAGAAAAAATAAGTAGTTGGATTACGCTGTTACTAAAGTTTTTTTTTTAAAATATTCACAACAGCGTTATTCCCAACACTGTTCATTTAATACTGCAAGTCATTGTTTGACCAAGGCAGCTCATTTTTCTCTTGTGCTTCTCCTAGCATTATGTTGCGGACCACATAAAATAATGTGGCGGGCTACATCTGGCTCACAGGCCACGAGTTTGACAGAGGTGCGTCAAAGCATTTGATTAAAAACGATTATTTCCAGTTGACGGCAGCAACTTGGTTGCCTTCACCTCGGCACTGACAGGAAGGGCAAAAACGTCTTCTTTATCAGTCAACATTTTTTAAAGCGTAGACACACAAAAAAAAGTGTTGCCACACTTGCTAAGAATGCCCACAATCCTGTTCAGCTTTGGGTCATAGACTTTCAATGCTGGAGCCGTCAAGCTAGAGTTTGTTTGCAATAATAAATGAGGTCACTCTTATCAGATTATCACATTTTTCCTGAGATGAGTGCGCTTTTATTTGGAGAGTACTGCAATGAAGCAAAGGTGGTGTTTTGGGCCCAAATCAACCCCACTCCAGCAGCAAGAGGTGGAGGTAAAAAAAAAAAAAATCAATTCACAGAAATATCACAAAATATACTTGCTTTCATACCTCAAGACATCTTTATCACCATTCAGCAAAGAGATGAAGTTGTTGCCTGGGATCTAAATATGTACATATATCTTTTTGTACGTCTGTGTGTCGCCATCCACCCAAGAAAATGGGGAAAGAGTTTAGATATAACCTCACGCTTTCATAGGAATTCAGGTAGGTTACTCCGGATGTGAAAATTGCCCTGAAAAAGCTGTTCAGCCTTTTTGTCTTGTTGACTCAACAATTTTTCCCAGAAAGACATTCCACTCTGTAAGGCCAAAACGACATTGAATATCAACGTCATATTGTGCAGAATGTCAGGTAGGTTATCCCAGATGTAAAAAACTGCCCCAAAATGATGACTTGGCATTTAGGGTTTATTTGACTTGATCTGCTATCTGTTTGCGTCACGCTATTTTGAAAATGCCAATATGCTATTGGTTGAGCACCCTACCATAATGCCTTTTTTCACTTCATTCGGTTCAGAATCTCGCGTGCTTTGTAAAGTGTTTGTGAGTCAGTGATTTAATTCTCTTTTTTTTTTTGTACTGTATTTATTCAAGGCTATCAGTGATAGCAAAGAGAGAATCAAAAACACAATAACCATGGAAAAGAAGCTTGTGATTATCAAGAATCATGAAGAAGGCACCAAATGGCTAACTTTGCTAAAATGCATGGCTGTGGGGAACTAACGATCAGAACTTATTAAATTAAGGAGGCAATAAAAGCGATGAAATCAAAGGGCATGACAAGCCTCGAAAATCAAAATATTTTTTAGTAGATTGTTACCGTTTTCTACCCCCACTGTGGCCACCTGCTACTCCACTCATCTACTCATGGCAGACCAAAAGTAAAAATAATTCCATTTTTCCTTTATATTTATATTTATGTATAAGGTTATCTAATCATTTTGCAAATTTCTCACATATCAGTAGCACTTACTGTATAGTTGGCTGGATCCCTTTACCACCATTTCCTGTAGTGTCTCTTTGGCAAGTACAGCCTGGTGGCACCCGTCCCTCTCCAGGCCAACATATATTTCTCCTCGGCCTCGAACCAAGTACCTTTCATGTATATTATTTTGTTATTTGAATGTTTTCATCTTGGGTACCAGAAATTCCAAGCTAATTACAATAGGTTTCTATACCCCGCTATACAGCAATTCCACTTTGGGATCACGACCTCTGGATGGATAAATGTTGTATCCCGGGGTTCTACTGTACTTGTAAGTTCACTGAATAATAATGGAAAACAATTATTTTTAACACATTTTATGTTTTGTTATTCAAAAACGCTATTGTTTGTATTTAACTATAAATTCATACTCAGCCACAATTACAACTTCATAAAATTATAACTTTGTTGATTTCACAAGTGATCATATAACTTTTTTCATTTTATTGTGCCGAGTGTTTTGTAGACAAGTAGGGCCTGGAATTTGTTAAAAGCAAACCTGTTTGAGCCGGTTAGACAAAAAATTATTCTGCAGTGGAAAAGTACCAAAGTTTTGGTTTGCCTAGGTTTCGTTCCTCCGGACATCCCTCTCAATATAAGAGTGCCTGTCAGTCATTTTCTATTTTTTCTATGTTTCGTTTTCATTCATGGACTGCCCTGCCAGTATGAAAATAATTAACAGTTATGCTCGTCTTTGCACTTTTGAATGCCTACAGCCTTTGTTCTGAGGCTCGGAATAAAAAGAATAAAACTGAAAGGACCGCCTCGTGGATCAGCCTTTATTTTTAACGACTTTCCGTCTTACACCCTGGATATGGAAAAAACACGCCCAGGACTACAAATGCTTTGTTCTTCAGATACCCAAAATAACACTTCTTAAAAAATGAAATAGGAAAACAATTTCTACATTATATCCCTAATAATAAAGAATCACTTTTTTTTTCCTTTAGTGGAAGTGACCCTCTTTTGTGTTGACTTATGGACCCCCTACTAGTATAAAAGTGATTGTCAGCCATGTTCGTTTTCACACTTGTAAATTCCTGCTGCATTTGTTATGAAAGATATCCCCCTTTTTTTCCAGTAGAAAGTGGGTCTTCTGGTCCGCTTGGCACACGTGAGCCCTTCACGTAGTATTGCCACTTTCTGTCCATGGTCTTGCAGCCCTTGGCCGAGAAGACGCCCTCTGCTTTGGGAAAGTACTCCAGGTCACGCGCCGCTTTGTTGGCCACCGTGGCGTCGGCCTTCAGGCCTTGCGCAATCATGGCGGCCATGGCACACTGGACCACGTGGTTGTACTCCAGAGGCAGGAAAGGCACGAAGAAATCTACCGGGTTGTTACTCAGGCTCGTGTGCCGCAGCCCGCCTATCAAAACGAACATGCCAGACATTATTTTTCCTTGAAGGTTCTGTTGGTAGTACACAAAATCATACTTGGACTTATTCCCTCATATCGGTCAGATTTAATTTCCCCCTATGTTCCCGTCCGCAGCCTTGGCTCTGAAAATGCTGGTCTACTAGTGATTCAAAGAGCCAAGAAGAGATCTGCAGATTCGAGAGCGTTCTCCATTCACTCTGCAATCTCAGTGGAACTGTTTGAATCTAAGCTTAAAACATTTCTATTTTATAGCTTATGAATGACCTAATTTCATGTTGACAATATCTGTGTATTATTTGTTATTGCAACATCCATTGCAGCCTGGTCATCCTGGAAGGGGGATTACCTCATGTGCGGTCCCTTCTCAAGGTTTCTTCATTTTCCTCATGTTGAGGTTTCGAGTTTTTCCTTGCCTTCACGTAGGTATCATTCATTGTTTCATTCATTATCTTAATATGCACTAACTCTTTTGAGGCTACCTCACCCTCTTATATAGCTTTAAAATGATTTCAATATTAAATTCTTTAATATTTCTACTCTGAAAGCAATCTACTATTAGGGTTAGGCTGTAGGAAATCACAAGTGCAAACACGAGAACGACTGACAAGCAGGTAAAAGCCAATTTTCAAGGTCAGGTCAAGTCAGGTCATGTTTATTTGTAGAGCCCTTTATCACATGGAGCCTCAAAGGGCTGCACAAACCACAGATTGTTGCAAACTACAGACTATAGACTATTAATACTTTGTCCGATGGAGCGACGCAAACCACCTGCACCTGAACACCACCAAGACCAGGGAGATGGTGGTGGACTTCAGGAGAACCAGAACTCACCCGGTTCCTGTAACCATCAAAGGAGAATGTGTAGAATTTGTCCAGACCTACAAATACCTGGGTGTGCAGCTGCACAACAGACTGGACTGGACTGCCAACACAGAAGCTCTATGTAGGAAAGGGCAAAGCCGACTTTACTTCCTCAGAAGGCTGGCCTCCTTCAAAATCTGCGAAAAGCTCCTGAAAATATTCTATGAGACAGTAGTGGCAAGCGCCCTCTTCTATGCGACAGTGTGTTGGGTAGGCAGCGTCAAGAAGAAGGATGCCTCTCCTCTCAATAAACTGGCTAGGAAAGCGAGCTCTGTTGTGGGCAAAGAGCTGGACAGCCTAACAACAGTAGCTGAGAGACGGGCACTGGAAAAGCTGCGGTCAATCATGGACAATCCATCGCATCCACTACACAGCATTATCTCCAGACAGAAGAGCAGTTTCAGCGACAGACTGCTGTCACTGTCTTGTACTACGGACAGACTGAAGAGATCTTTTCTTCCTCATGCCATGAGGCTCTTTAACTCTACCCGGCAGAGTAAAAGCCCACAGTAAACCACACCACCTACATTGCATATTACCGAATCTTATTGCAATATGTATTCTGTGTAGCACTATTTAGTTATTCTATATAACACGCTACAGTGGGCATTTGCACGTCACACTGGGTATTTGTATATTGTATTCTTTTTGCTTTATTATTGTATTGTTCTCAGCTCAGGGATGCTGCTGGAAATGTGAATTTCCCTTCGGGGATGAATAAAGTATCTATCTATCTATCTATCTATCTATCTATCTATCTATCTATCTATCTATCTATCTATCTATCTATCTACTCCATCCTATGATCCAAAACCTACATGAAGGCAAGGAAAAACTCAAAACCTCAACATGAGGTAAATGAAGAAACCTTGAGAAGGGAGCACACATGAGGTAATCCCGCTTCCAGGATGACCAGGCTACAACAGATGTTGCAATAACAAATAATACACAGATATTGTCAACATGAAATAAAGGTTATTCATATGCTATAAAATATAAGTCTGTTTTAAGCTTAGATCTAAACATTTCCACTGAGGTTGCAGACCGAATCTCAGGGGGCAGTTTATTCCACAACATCGAGGTCCAAATGGAGAATGCTCTCAAGCCTGCAGATCTCTTCTTGGCTCTTGGGATCACTAGTAGACCAGCATTTTCAGAGCCAAGGCTCCAGAACAGAACATCGGGGGAAATTAAATCTGAAAGATACGAGGGAGCAAGTCCATGCATGATTTTGTATAATACCAACAGAACCTTAAAATCACATCCTAAGCCAAACAGGGAGCCAATCCAGGTTCGCTAAAACCAGGGTAATGTGATCAAACTTTCTTGTCCTAGTTAAAAGCCTTGCTCTAGCATTTTGTACCGTCTGCAGGCTTTTGATTTTGAACTTCAGGGGACCAGAGAGTAGTAAATTGTGTCATAAATATTTTTCTCTGCCTTTATCCTGATCGTTTTTTTTAATCTTTTTTTCACTTTGAAATCCTCATTACATGTTTACCCTAGAGTACCATGTCCAATCTCGTTGCAGACAACGTTTCCCAACGTTTATACCAATGATAATATAGACATTTCAATTCAATACAAGAAAAGTTTTTATTATTGTGACTATGTGTGTAATATTTAGCTAGCGTATAGATGACACCCTTTTCATTTTTTCACGTTGTGATAACGTTTTCTATTTTCTGACCCTATTCATACTGCAATAAGTAATAACAATGGCAAATTATATTCAGTTAGAATTGCATTTTTAGTTATGGTTAGAACTTCAAGAATAATTTTGCTCAAACTCTTGTCCATTCTTGTCCAATTGGCAGAATAATTTAATCATTTCAGGTCTTATTTTTCTCTTATACCTAACTGTTTTTCCAGAAATAAATAAAATAATTTGTGATGGGCAACTTCCAATACCAATATCTGGTGGATTGTAGTGCATTTAATAATAAGGAACTAAGCGTTAGAAACATTTGGAGAAATACATTGAAATGCAATGTTAAAGGAAAGTTATATTTTGGGATTTAAATGTATTTACTCTAAAATATAGGTCTGTTTGGGGGAAGTCGAATGGTCGGGGAGAATTTGATGTACTATTGGTATTGATAGCTTGTATCAAACATCAATAAAATACGAAAGTGACACTGTGTAATACCTAACCACTAGATGTCGCTGTATTTTGTAATACACCCAAAACCAAGTGAAGAATGAAAATTATGGAGACTCAAAGTGAGGAACAACACAGTTTTTCTTTTCATTTATCTGCCCAGTCCGCCTCAAGGTTTTTGGTGTTTTGGGTACCCAAAGCAGCAAAATATAAAAAAATGCCCTAAATAAAAACCATGGACCTATAAATATTTTAAAAACGCATCTTCATATTACAATTTATGTATGTTTGCTTATTATTCAAATTATTATTATTTTTTTCAGGAATTGCTTTTTTTTACTATTAAAAGGCGCTGAATAATACACACTGCCTCTAAAATAAGGAAGAAAATTTAAATAGCCGCTAACTTTAGTTCCTAAAATTATCCTCAGTAGGGTCGCGGGGGTGCTGAAGCCCATTCCAGCCATCTCCGGGCAGTGGGCAGGGGACACCCTGAACTGGTTGCCAGCCAGTCGCAGGGCACACAGAGACAGACAATCCACTACTAAAGAAATACTGCAACTAAAACTATGACTATGGATGTACTATTAAAATCATCTCATCTCATTAGCTGCACCGCTTATCCTCAGTAGGGTCGCAGGGGTGCTGGAGCCCATCCCAGCAATCATCGAGCAGTGGGCAGGGGACACCCTGAACTGGTTGCCAGCCAACCGCAGGGCACACAGGGATAGAAAATTCACTTTATTTAAAAGATTGTTTTCCTAAGGGGGCAACACGGCAGGGCAGTGGTTAGCCTTCCGGTGAGGAGTTTGCATGTTCTCCCCGTGCTTGCGTGGGTTTCCTCCCACATTCCAAAAACATGCATATCAGGTTAATTGGCCGGTCCAGATTGTCCCTAGGTGTGAATGAGCAAGTGAAATGAAATGAAATGAAATGATCTGCATTTATATAGTGCTTTTCAAGTCAATGACTTCCCAAAGCGCTTTACAGTGTGCTTCACATTTCCCAATAGCGGCCTTGTATTGCAGCCATGTAAGACGCTAACCTGCTTATTGGGGGTATTAGGGGTTTAGTGTCTTACCCAAGGACACTTCGACATGTAACACGGAGAAGCCAGAATTCGAACTTCCCTCCCTTGATCTTGATCCCAAGACGAGCGCTCTACCTCCTGAGCTACTGCCGCCCCCAAAGTGAGTTGCCTGTCTCTGTGTGCCCTGCGACTGGCTGGCAACCCCTGCCCACTGCCCGAAGATATTTGGGATGGGCTCCAGCACCCTATCGACCCTACTGAGGATAAGCGGTACCGATAATGGATGGATGTTTTCCTAAGAGTAGAAATATTGAAATAATTTAAAAACTATACAAAGAGGGCGAGGTACCCTCAAAAGAGTCAGAACATAACAAGATAAGGAAGGAAACATTCTTCTGACTCGTTTACGTAACCTTTGAAAAAATAAGAACAATCTTTCGTGATATTTATCAGCTCACTTCTTTTGTAGTTGAAGACGGACAGAGCGAGCGGCGTCTCCAAGTCCTTCAGCTTGATCTCCTCTCGACTCCTCCCCGCATTTCTGAAGTCTAATGTCGTCTGCGCAATGCTCTCACCGCCGTCCTGGCTGTCACATTTCACAAAACAGTCTTTTCTTACTTTTCGTTTGAGTCAATTTCATAGACGCAGCCCCCACCGGGGTCCAGTTTGGGGCCTCAGCGTTGCATCTCTGCATTTATGCAGATGATGCGGTGCTCTTGGTTTCCTGAAGCCGTGATTTTTAGCTCTCACTGGAGCGGTTCGCAGCAGTTTGAAGATCAGCACCTTTAAGTCTGAGACCATGGTTCTCCGCGGGAAAACGGTGGCATGCTCCTTTTGGGTTGGGGATAAGTGGAGGAGTTCTAGTATTTCAGGGTCTTGTTCACGATCGAGGGTAGGTTAGAACGGCAAATTGACTGACAGATCGGTGCAGCGTCTGCCGTCATGCGGACCCGGTCTGTCTTAAAGAAGAAGGAGCTGAGGCGAAAGGCAAAGCTCTCAATTTACCGGTCGAGTTACATTCTTACCCTCACCCATGGTCATGAACTGTGGGTCATGGCCGCAAGAACAAGTTCCCAGGTACAAGTAACTTAAATAAGTTTCCTCTGCTGGGTGGCCAGGCTCTCCCTTAGAGATAGGGTGAGAATCTTGGTCATCCAGGAGCAACTCAGTGTAGAGCTGCTGCTCCTTCGCATTGAGAGGAGACGATTGAGGTGCTTCTTATATGGAAGCCTCCTAGACACCATCTTCAGGAGATGTTCTGGGGATGTCCCACCGGCAGGAGGCCCCAGAGACGACCCAGGACACGCTGGAGAGACTACGTCTCTATGCCTAAGAACGCCTCGAAATCTTGTTGGATGAGCTGGATGAAGTGGCTGGGGATAAGGAGGTCTGGGTTTCCCTGCTGAGGCTGATGCCCCTTGCCCCGACACCGTATCAGTGGTAGTTAATGGACGGATGGAATGATGGAATGATGGATGGATGGATGGATGGATGGATGGATGGATGGATGGATGGATGGATGGATGGATGGATGGATGGATGGATGGATGGATGGATGGATGGATGGATGGATGGATGGATGGATGGATGGAAGGATGGATGGATGGATGCCCGAGTCATTTTCCTGTTTGAAGGGCTCACCTGAGAAAGATGAAGATAGCTTTCCGGTAGGAGATTCCGTCGACGTTGTTGGTGCTTTCCAAGTAAGGCTCGATGCTGTCAAAGAGGCTTGGGTGCATCTTGTCAAAATCGTCAAAGATGAACATTGAATGAGGGCAGCTGCTCACGTTGCCTTTGATCCACTGTTTCAGTTGAGTCTGCGACAACAATGACATCAACAAACAACCTGAGAACGGCCTAAAATTATAAGCACAAGTCTGTGAGGTTGTTTCTTCTCATTCAAACACATTTGGCTTATTTTAAGCACCTAGAAAGAATTTGGAACTTTTTTGCTCGCGGCCGCCACCTTCTGGCTTGTGTCATTATGGCAGCTTCTGTCAGCTTGTTCATGATGGAATTCGTCAACATACTTGAATAAACTCTTCTTATTTCTTCTTTCTTGGGGTTTGGATTGGCATTATGATTGTACTTTAAGAAGGTCTTTTTTTACGTTCACCATTTTCATGCTACATTAACAAATAGAGAAAAAAACTCCCCTCAACTCCATTGTTCCAATGTTAATAAAGTAAGATTTAGATGAAAAACAACATGTATCGTGCACACATATTGTACAAAGGAAGTAAACGTCGACACAAGTAACGTCACTTGACCTATGCACACAGGAACAACATGCAACAATGACGGAGACCGCATGAAACAGTCAAACAAGATATTGGAAGAATTATGGCACTAATGCAGTGCTTTTCAAATATTTTCGGTCACGCCCCCCCTGGAAGCAGAAATTATCTCGTACCCCCCTGAGATTTAGCTTTTTTTTAAAGTGATCACTAATTATTGGTGGGGACATAAAGATTGCTTGATATTGGTAGTAACATGTTACCTTAGTCTATACCAAATCCACGCCCTTTGGTACATTTTCGCGGAACAACAACTCAAGCGTCTTATCAGCGTGATTGGGTTGTAACAACCTAATTTATTTGGCTTTATGCTGTCTGCTACCAACATTTTTAACACAGCAAGCACACCGGCCTTTGCTTGTTACCCTCCAAAGTCGCAGTGAAGTGCTACAAGAGGAGACTTTTGATTGTGTCTTTACCTCGTCTATCGTCACCTGTCCCCGTATTGATGTTAGTCATTTATTTTCATGTGGTCACTTAAGGGCCTATAACAGTTTGTGTCTACACTTCGTGCTCAATGCTTATTGACCCCTTGCACGTGAGGTCACGTTGCCTTCTCTGGCAGAATTAGAGCCATGACGTGCAGCAGGGTGCACTTGAGTGCACGGTAGTTGAATAGGCAGTCGAGTTGAAACCAATACCAATAACCACGACAGAAGAATACAGCCACCATGGTGAATTATTCCTATGCGGTGGGCAAGCTTCTAAGTCCGATTTGGAATTATATCCCTTTAGATGGGGCAGCACGGCGGGACAGTGGTTAGCGTGTGTGCGGCACAGTTCTGAGGTCATGAGATCGAACCTCCTATGTGGAGTTTGCATGTTCTCCCCGTGCTTGCGTGGGTTTCCTTCGGGCACTCCGGCTTCCTCCCACATTCCAAAAACCTGCATGTCAGGTTAATCGGCCGGTCCAAATTGTCCCTAGGTGTGACTGAGCGAGCGAATTGTCTGTCCCTGTGTGCCCTGTGACTGGCTGGCAACCAGCTCAGGTTGTCCCCTGCCCAATGCCCGAAGATAGCTGGAATGGGCTCCAGCACCCCCGCGACCCTACTGAGGATAAGCGGTGCAGATAATGGATTGATGGATGGATGGATCCCTTTTGATGAAGACATAAGATGTTTTTGAATTAAAGATAAGCCATGTGAGTTGTGTTAGCTTTGTACATTTTTTTGCATGCTATCGAGCTAACATTTGATATTCATCTCATCTCATTAGCCGTACCGCTTATCCTCATTAGGGTCGCGGGGGGCTGGAGCCCATCCCAGCCATCTCCGGGCAGTGGGCAGGGGACACCCTGAACTGGTTGCCAGCCAATCGCAGGGCACACACGGACAGACAACTCATTCGCTCATTCACACCTATGGACAATTTGGACCGACCAATTCACCTGAAATGCATGTTTTTGGAACGTGGGAGGAAACCGGAGTGCCCGGAGGAAACCCACGCAAGCACGGGGAGAACATACAAACTCCGCACAGGAAGTCTGGAGCTGGATTTGAACCCACGACAGGTTCCCATGACATGAACTGTGCCGCACAAGCGCTAACCACTGCTCCGCCGTGCTGCCCACATTTGATATTATTTTGGTAATTATCAAGCTAAATTTTGGCCTCCTTTCTAGCTAGCCATTTAATTTTGGGTCTGGCTATTTAGATGGCTTTTACTCTTTTAGCTAGTTATCTAGCTCCCTCTTATTTTTTTACCCGAGTATGAACTTTACATTAAAAGATTATTATCATTGATAGTCATATTTGGCATTTAAATTACATATATTGCTTAAAATATTCCCGTTCTTAAAAAATATTTGATATAGCTGATGTTATATTTCTCTAGTTATTTTTGTTGTTGTTGTTGTGTTCTGTACAGCCCTTTGAGACTTTTTATGATAAAGGGCTATAAAAATAAATATGACTTGACTTGTATCGCTCAGTAGCTAGTATTGCTAATGCTATCATCGTTTTCTCTAAATAGTGCCTTTTGAGCATTCCGACAAGATGAGTCACCTCATCTAACAGCTGAACAAAATTTGTTTGACTAGTCATCACCAATGGTGTTGAATAATAGAGCTTTTTTGTTGTTGTTTACAAGTTGGTGCCTCGTCCACTGTTTACATCAGGCTACTACAGCCCGTCATGGTTTCGTCACATGGTTAGTGCAAAGGGTCAATAATATCGTGCTTAATGCACTGTGTGGAGGCTAAATGTAAACAAAACACTCTGCCACTGAAAACGCCAACCCCCCTAGTGTTGTGGAGGCGCAGTTGCACTTTTTTCTGGGAAAGCAGTTAAGTCGCACCTGCCCCCTCCTTGACGGATATCATTTTCAGCTAATAAAGAGATGTTATCAGCTAAAGAATACAAACCCAGAATATCACATTAAGATAAAAAAACAACTAATCCTTGTTAAACAAAATACAATTGATTTCCTTAGACAGGAGTTGAGTGGAGTAAGACTTTCCTCAAAAGTGACAAGTTATTGTCAGTAGGACAGTGCTTTATCTCCCCAAGGATGGATAAACTCCGTAGGTCATTTGTGCGTGGAATATTCTGCAATAAAACTTTGCTCATCCCTCAGCTTTTATTGTGTCTCATGATTGCATACTGTACCTCGTGGGAGTCTATCTGGCAGGGGTTAGTAAAGTGCTGCGTGAACGCGAAGATGTGCACAAATTTGCTGTCCACGCCTCTATAGTAGATGTGCTTGGCGATGTGAGCAACCGCAAAGTTCTTTCCCGTGCCTGTCAAGCCGTGCAGGGACAGCACAAGCGGCTTCTTGGGGTTGGGGTTGTTCATGAAACTGCTCACCGCCTTGAAGATGATGTCCGACGCCAGGTGTTGCCCAAACAGTGTGGTGCCTAAGTCGTAATACAGACCTGGACACACAACAATGAATGCTGCTTAGTGTTCAGTTTATGAATTGTGTATTGACAAGTCAAGTCCATTCACAGGTATTTGTAAAGCTCTAATCACAAGATGTCTCAAAGGACTGCACAGGTTACAATAACACCATCCCCTGATCTTAAACCAACATGCGGGCAAGGAAAAACTCAAAAACCTCAGTACGGGGAAAAAAACAAACCTTGAAAAGGGGCCTCATAAGTGGTAATCCCCTTTCCAGTATGACCAGGATGGAATAGATTTAGCATTGGGTAACAGTACATAAAC
This sequence comes from Urocampus carinirostris, assembly GCF_059441175.1. Classification (NCBI taxonomy): domain Eukaryota; kingdom Metazoa; phylum Chordata; class Actinopteri; order Syngnathiformes; family Syngnathidae; genus Urocampus; species Urocampus carinirostris. The sequence goes on along the minus strand of NC_142364.1, from coordinate 24,702,324 downwards.
ATAGTAAACATCAATAAAAGAGAACACTAGGTAACATGTTGAAATTTGACCAGAAAGTCCCTGACAGCAACGGAACCTAGAGACTGTAAAATTGTCCAAAAAAGTCCATGACAGCAACAATTTGTTTTTATAGTAGACTTGTACATACAGAACTCGGTCAGAATATTGAGGTATAATTATTCATTTTCTGCAATGCGATTACAAAAAAAACAAAAATCGTCATACATTCTGGATGAGTTACAATTTGACGGAAATATTGATTCCTTATATGATCTGGATATTGCTGATAATGGTTTACAGCAGGTGTGGGAAAACTTTTTGATCCGCAGGCTGCATTGAGATGTAAAACCTTGCATAGGGGCCAAGTCAAAAGGGGGGAAAAAAAATGATTGATGCATTTAATTGTTTTGTGTATGCTGATAGAGTCTTGAAGTTGATGCATTGGAAATACATGAGGAAACAAATAACATAAGCCTATGCAATTATTCGCATGTGGGTTTGGATGCACAACGTATAGAATAGAATAGAATAGAATAGAATAGAATAGAATAGAATAGAATAGAATAGAATAGAATAGAATAGAATAGAATAGAATAGAATAAATTAGTCTTTATTGTCATAATTATGAATGTGGGAAAAGTTGTAGCCAGCAAAATTAGACATGAAACTCTAGGTTAAAATAAAGACTTTAAAAAGGAAAATAAGATAAAGTAGCCACATAGTGCTAAGAGAATGGCCCAAGTTAGAATAATAGTGCAAAGAAATTCCATGCATTGTAACAACAGTGCAAAGAAATTATAAAAAGTAGTGCAATAACATTGGCAGCAACAAAAAAATTCCCAAATAAGTTGCAATACATACTGTCACGGTTGCCATGGTGCCCAATTGGCCCCGCCCGTGTGGCGCCAGCTGCGGCTCGTTGACAGATTGGCTTCCCTGCTATTTAAACCCAATCCTGTTACTCTCATTTTGTCAGCCCGTCTGCGAACCTCTGTTTTTACAAGGCAAGCCTTTTTTTGACCCTGACTCTCGCCTGTCCCGTTTTTGCTCCCATTTGTCTCTGGCTACGACCTGTTTTGATCCCGACCAAGTCTGCTCTCCCGTCCCGACTTACGACCCGTTTTTGATCCCGACCACGTCTGCTCTCCCATCCCGGCTTACGACCCGTTTCTGACCCCGACCACGTTTTTGCTCTCCTGTCCCGTCTATAGACCTGTTTTTCTGTCCCTGACACCGCCATTGCCCGCTACGGAAGATCCACTTCCGTATTCGGATCACAATCTGATTGCAAGTGCGACTTGCTTCCCGCGTCCAGTGAACACCGGACCGTGGGTGCAGCCCTTCCTTTTTCCTTCAATAAAACTTGTGAGAAACGTAACGCAATTGGGTCCTGTTTCTGTTCTGGTCCTGACACACACAAGATATTTTCCCCTTGTTTGTGAGCTTGTTTAAGGTGGTGATTGCCCTAAAGATATATTATCTCCACTTTTTTAAGCATTAAATTTAATGATTCGCCTGAAAAAAATTAAAATGCAATAGGTCTAGTTCAGGAGTGTTTTTTAGTGTATGGGGTTGGATAAATATCTTTATAAATGAATTTTTTTTAAAGCAATTGCATAAAAATGTAGCCTGTTTTATGAATGGCCATGATGAGCAAATTAGGAATAAGGTATTAATGGGGGCACACAAAGGACCACTGAGGATAAGGCACCTAGAAAACCAACACATTTTTATTTGTACTACTTTTTAATCATACAAATAATTTTTCTTTGGCGAGCCGTAGTAAAACACCCGATAGGCAGGTTTGTATATATTCATAATTAAATGTTTTGCCAATATGTCAGTAAGTTTTTGTGTTGCCACTATACTTTTAGGCTATTGAACGCTGTTGAGTGCATAAAAAAATTATTACCTGTGGCGTTGAAGGTGATCCATTTACTGTTGCATTTCTCGGGAAAACCCGAGTAAAGAACACCAACCAATGCGGCGCCTATACTAAAAATTGTTGAGGTGATGGGTTCGATAGTACAAACTCGCACCGGCATAATGGACAAAATGTGCAGGCACAAAACAAAGCGTGAGACCTTCATTGTCCAACTCCAAATGGCAAAACTTTGAGTGCGCTCGACAAAAATCAAACGCGTATGCTGTAATGCATTCTGTCGACCGTAGGAGGACGCTCCAGCACATTTGTATCATGAAAGGAATAGCAATGGGAATTCCGGATCTTTTTATAGAAAAGGATTTTTCGGCTCGGCTCACTAAGAAGAGACGACAATTTCGGCTCCCAATCGGCTTTTTGGTTGTTTATGTTGCTTTACTACCAATGATTACAGTATGTGACATTATGCACAAAATGACTTAGAAACGAGAAAAGAAACAACAAAAAAAGAAAGACAAAAACATTAGAAAGAAACAAAATAATGAAAGAAAAAAAAGAAAGACAGAAAAGAAAACATTTTTTGACAAAAATCTAGGACGAAAGAAAAAGATAAAAAATATATTTATCTTTCATGTTGCATTTTGGTCGTTTGATGGTTTTATTTTAGTAAAAAAAAAAAACGGTAAATTTTTGCTCGTATTGGACAAATTTTGTTTGTTCTTTGGTTGCTTCTTGTCATGTTTTGGTTGTCTCCTGGTTAATTCTTTTCAGTTTTTGGTCAATCTTTGTTTTTTTTTAATAGTTTGTTTGGTAGGTGGTAGTTAGTAGTTGTTTCTATTCGTATTTTGGTCATTTCCTTCTCTTTATTTTGTAATTTTTTTTTCTGTTCTTTTCTTTTCCGTTTTTGTCCAATTCTTGTCATGTATTGATCATTTTCTCGTAAATTTTTGTCTCTTTATTGGGGTCGTTTTTTGTCTTATTTTGGTTGTTACCATGTAATTTTTCCCCGTTTTTTGATCCATTTTTGTTGTTTTTTGGGGGGATTCTTTTCTCGTAAATACTTGTCATAATTAAAATTGTTTCCTGGTCAATTTTTCTTCATTTTTGGTCAACTTTTTTTTGGACAATTTTTTTGGTTTCTTTCTTGACATATTTAGTTCGTTTCTTGGTCAATTTATCAATTTATGTTTGTTTTTTTAGTCAATTTTTGTGATTTTTGCGGCAATTTTTATAAAATTTGGAGTGATTTTTGTCAGATTTTTGTCATTTCCTCGTTATTTTTTGTTGATTTTTTTCTGGTCCATTTTAGGTCATTCTTTTGTCTCTGTTTTTTCAGATTTTGGTCAAGTCAAGTTAAGTCATGTTAATTTGTATAGCCCTTAATCGTTTCCTGGTCAATTTTTGTTTGTTTTTTGTCAATGTCAGATTCTTGATCAATTGTTTTCATTTTTGATTCCTTTTTGGACGTTTTTTGGCCTTTTTTGGCTTTGCTTTTGGGTCATTTTTTGGACTAAGTTTTGGTCTTTTCGCAAGTTCGCAAATTTTTATGATTTTTTGGGACAATTTATATTAGATTTTGGGTGATTTCTTCTCAGATTTTGGTCGTTTCCTCCTCAATTATAGTTGATTTTTTTGGGTCCTTTTTAGGTCGTTCTTTTGTCTTTTGTCATACTATGCAACATCCTACATGCTCACATTTCTTGTGTAAATATTGTGTAAATTATAACCTTTATCTTCTTTGTTCCTTTATAGTGTGTAAATTATAACCTTATCTTCTTTGTTCCTTTATCTGTTTTGTTTTCTTTTATCCTCACTGTCAAATGTGAAACTGGAGTGCCACGTCGACTTTCGTTGTCACAATATGTTCAACCCATTTTGTAACAATGACAATAAAGGTATATTCTATTCTTATATTCAATTCTACTTTGGTTGTTTCCTGGTCCATTTTTGTTTTTTGTTTTTTTGTCAAATGTCAGGTTTCTTGACTTGTTTTGGTTGATTCCAGGTCAATATTTTCGTTTTTTGATTAAATTTTGTTTTTTTCCGGACATTTTTTTGTGTTTTTTTGTTTGTTTTTGTTAGCTTTTGGGTCATTTTCTTATTGGGGATTTGGATGTTTCGTAACTCCGTTTTTTTGTTGATTGTTTGGTCCATTTTAGGGCGTTGTTTTGTCTGTTACTTGTCATATTTTAATCGTTACCTGGTTATTCATTTACTTTTTTTAAATATGTGTCTGTTTTTTGGTAGTTTCTTGTCTTGTTTTGGTTGATTCCTGGTCATTTTTTCTTTTTTGATTACTTTGTGTTCGTTTTTTTGGAACATTTTTTGTTGTTTTGCTTTTGGATTCTATTATTTATTGTGTTTTTAGGTCGTTTCGAAATTTTTTGTATTTTTTTTTTGGTCAGTTTTGTGCTTTTTTTTTGGTGGAGGTTTTTTTGGGGGTTGTTTTTCTGTTGTGTATTAGGTTTTTCCTGGTCAATTTATTAGTTTTTGTGAGGTAGAGCACTCGTCTTGGGATCAAGAGATCGCAGGTTCAATTCCCGGCTCCTCAGTGTTATATGTCGAAGTGTCCTTGGGCAAGACACTGAATCCCTAATGCCCCCAATAAGCAGGTAGGCGCTTTGCATGGCTGCATGGCCGCTATTACCAGCTCAGTAGCCTAGATGGTAGTGTGCCCGCTTTGAGACTGGGAGGTCGCTGGTTCGCGCCTCGGCCGAGTCATACCTAATTGGTATAATGGCGGCGCCCTCTGTTGGCTGCGGCTGCATCGGCTCGCTACAACGGGTCAGGTGTATCGACATTTCGTTCTGTGTACATTGTTACAAAGAATGACAATACAAAGGAAATTATTATTATTATTATTAGTGTGTGAATGTGTGTGTGAATGGGTAAGTGTGAAGCACATTGTAAAGCGCTTTGGGAGGTCTTCATTGATTTAAAAAGCGCTATATAAATGCAGACCATTTACCATTTACCATTTTTTGGGTCATTCTTTGATCAGCTTTTGGACATTTTTTGTTTGTTTTTTGATTGTTTGTTTTGTTTGTTTTTTGTTTGCTTTCGTATCATTTTTTGCTTCGGTTGTTGGTCATTTTGTTGCCAGTTTTTTATTCTTTCTTGTCATATTATGGTCGTTTCCTGGTCGATTATTTTGATTTTTGTCAACGTTTACCTGATTTTTGTTTTTTTCTGCTAAGTTCAAACAACAAATTTAAAGTCAACAGCATACATTCCTTGGAAAAAATGCATACTGCATTCACAAGAGAAAAAAAGAGCGTCTCAAATTTCGGCACAACACCGGCGCTCGTCGTTCATTTTCAAGAGTCGGCTCATAGACTGGTTTCGTTCACAAACGAGACCTCATTATACGGGAAACGAAGAAGTACAAGAAAAATATGGCGTCGTCAACGTCCCGTTCTGTTGTCTGACATATTCGTTATTTGTCGAATGGTTTCAACGTATTAATAAACTTACTGCCTTCTAACTAGCTCAGAAACGACATGACATAGTTACTGCAGCGACAACTAAATGGACATTGTGTCTGGCTCGAAGCCAGCCGCTACCATGTCGGACGAGGTGGAGGGCAGCGGAGGCGGCGGCGGTCTTCCCCACCTGGAATCCATCAAGACGGAGCAGGGGCTGTCGGTGAGCGGCGCTGACGAAGCGGCCAACCCCAACGTGGCCATGGGCATCAAATTCATCCTGCCCAACCGCTTCGACATGAATGTCTGCTCTCGATTCGTCAAATCACTCAATGAGGAGGACAGCAAGAACATTCAGGACCAGGTCAACTCCGACTTGGAGGTTGCCTCCGTGCTCTTCAAAGGTTTGATCATCACCATAATGATGCACTATAGCACTATAGTATATTTGTATGATTATTTATATGTCTTAGAAATACTACAAGTTTGTTTTAACATATCAAACTGAAAACCTAAACGATTTTTTAAAAAGAAGAATTGGACATAGTGAGCCACACCATATACATTTAAGACAAAATAAAGTCACCTGATCTCCAGACAAAGGCTAATTTTGGTTACATTTCTTTCACTGTGTGACGTTTGATGATTTCGTAAAATATATGAAATAATAATGTCCAGTCCCACATCAATAAAGATCCCAGTTAAAAAGTGTATCCCTCCAACAGATACTGCGGTTTTTGCTTGTACAACACAATACGTTGACATCTACCAATCAAATGTTATATGTCTCCGTGTCACTTTAAACTTTAAAAATGTCAAAGTTCTTAGCGCGCTGGAGATACAGTATAGAATGTTTTTACACAAACTAGGGAGAGGAAGTGGATTTCTTCTTCAGGGTGGAGCAGCGCCACCACACGCCGGCAGTAAGAAGCACCACAGTAACGTCCTGTACTCGGAAAAATTCTAACTTACAGCAATGTCCGGATATTTTTCGACAAAAATAGAATAATAGAATAGAATTTACTTTTATTGTCATTCTTTGTAACCATGCACACAGAACGAAATGTCGATACACCTCACCCGTACAGTTAAACTGTAGTGTTTGTATCTACCGTTTTTTGGAAGTAGGGTAGCGTCTGTACATAGATGAAAGAATAGGTATGAAATGTTTTATGGAGTTTAGAAGACGGACAGAGAGTGACTGGGTTAAAGAGGAAAATGAAAGTCTCCCGAAAGCTAAGGCGAGGAAGTTTAATGAAGCAAATTTTGAAATCAGCTTCTATGCTACCACTGTGTTAGACGAAAAAATATGCGCTTGCGATGTTTAAAAATGTTGGCAGTGGACGGAATAAAACTGTCAATCAACAACATTAAATCACGCTGATAAGACAGTTGAAGTTTTGGGGGAGGGGCGCGAGAGGTTTTCTTCCTTTAAGGGGGACTTAACAGAAAATACTTGAAAAGCACTGTTTTAAAGCGATTTTTTTTTTACACGTTTAACTTGTGTTTTACATCCACCTTTCCAAGCAGCCTATTTTTTTTCAAAAACCCTTTTATCAAGTCAAAGTGAAAAAAAAATCTGCATTATTTTTCACCCCTCCATGTTTTTGTTTATAATTTAGCCCTCAAAGATGGTTTAAAGGTAGAGCGCATCATATAAGGTGTCCTTTAAAAAAGTTAAAAATTCTAGCTACTATGTGTTGACAATTCTCAATTGTGTTCAAATCCCTGCATCTATCTGCTTTTAGTAAAGTTTTAGCAAAGATGGAACACATTAGGTAGGACAAATGGGTGTTGAGGAGAGTGCTTCATGAAAATGGTGAAAATAAGAAGAGGTTTTCAAGTACAATCGAAATGACAACCCAAATCCTAGGAAAGATAATAAAACAAATACTTTATTCGAGCACATCTAAGAAATACACGTACTTGCAGATGCATCATGAGCGAGCTTGACAGAGGCTGCAATGATGACAAAAGCCAGGAGATGGAGGCAGCAAGTACAAACGTTCCAAATTCCGTTGCGCTCCTTTAAGATTGTTTAGGTTAATTTTAACAATCAGTTTTGCACCAAGGTGCGAGCACAGTTCATTTGTAAAAATGTAGCTAGATACAACAACCAAGAAAGATACCGATGTATTTACCTTCAGCTTGTGACATAGTCACAGTTCTTACCTTGGGAATCAAGTGGTCATTATTCGTCCTCCATTCTGTTTTATCGATGCAAATCTTCAACATTTGTTAAATCTACAAACATGTCTCAAACATCCTTATGCGCTTTGTTGATCATTCACCATTCTTAGATTACAAATTACATGCTTGAAAAAATATCCATGAAATTGAAGAATGTGTATTCTGATGCATCTCATTTGCTAAAATACAAATCCTGATGACATTTGTTCTTACCTGGCTTAAAGGTAGAAAAGTGTTACAGGGCTCCTGCCGCTAGTGGTAGAAACACTGATTTGCCCTTCTGGCCTAAAGGCACACCTGCCTCGTGAGCCATACGTTTGTGACCCCTGTTCTGTGATCACAAACTAGTCTCATGTGAACCTCCATAATCCTTTTTTTCCAGCCGAGTGCAACATCCAAACATCACCATCGGCGGGCATCCAAGTTCGCCACGTATACACGCCGTCCACTACCAAGCACTTCTCGCCTATCAAGCAGTCTACCACCCTCACGAACAAGCACCGCGGCAACGAGGTTTCCTCCACACCACTCCTCGTGCACTGTATGTTTTCCGTGCCCAGTTTGGCTCACCGGACCCTTTTTTTGCAGCCGTTTTGTTAATACTCTTTCCTGATATTTGTCGAGGCAGCTTTATCCATTCATCAACTGGCAGCTCAAGGCGAGATGGTCTTCCTGGCCAGCAGGATTGAGCAAGGTAAACACAAGAGAAAAACTGAATATAGCGAATGCTTATTTATCATGTGGGTTACATTCCATTAGGAACACATAGGCAGAAGCCATTAAGTGGAACTTTCTCAAGCATTTGTTTGCTTTTTTCCCGAATGACTGTTGGACTGCCGTATTTTTTTCATGAATGTGAACTGAGAGCAGAGAGACTGTTTAACCAAAACATATGGCTTGTTGGTTGATTTGATCCATAAAGCGAGTCTCTAGGTCATTTTTATCAAAATATATGATTTTTTTAAATAAAGTCAAAACAAATCCTCTGTACAGCAGCTAGATGGGAGTGTTGAGTTTGTATAGCATGTTGAGTTAGTTTAGGCGTAAAACTGCATCCACTCAACTGTTAAAATAAACCAGTTACACATTTATTGTCAAACATGTATTTTCCCCCGTTGTTTGTGAATAATTCTGTCATCCATGCCAAGAGTGTGTAGGGTAGCCTAGATGGTAGGGCGCCTGCTCCGAGACTGGGAGGTCGCTGGTTCAAGCCTCGGCCGAGTCATACCTAAGACTCACAACATTGGTACTCATTGCCTCCCTGCTTGGCGCTCGGCATTTGAGTCACTGAATATTTTTTTTTAAAAAAGCTGCATTGGCTCGCTACAGTTTAACTGTACAGGTCAGGTGTATTGACATTTCGTTCTGTGTGCATGGTTACAAAGAATGACAATAAAAGTAAATTCTATTCTATTCTAATGATAAAACATAACACGAGCTAACCGGCATGATTTTTTTAGTGATTAACCAGGGCTATTTTAACCCTACTTTAAATAATTACAAACTTGTAATAACAAAGTAATTTCTTAATGAGTAGTTCTTTTCAGAAATGCATATCAAACTGGTAGCCCCTTGGGCTAATCGGCAACAAAGGAGTAGCTCTGAAATTGTTGGTGACTCCTGGTTGAGCTACTATAAACAAATATATATATATAGGATACTGAATTATAATAAAAGAGTATTTGATTGATAAAATAAACACATATGAGAAATAACTCTGTCACAAGACATATTTTATGTGAAAAGATGAAACAAAATGAACATGTAGTTCTATACAAAATCAGATGTAAGTTTGTAGATTATAATGTGTCATCACACCATCTGATTAAAGAGACGATCCGTATCTGTAAAAAGAAAACAATAGCTGGTATTTCTGAAAATAGAAAAAGAATATTCCAATTAAAGCAGTTTTGGTCACTTTATTATGGGTTGTTGCTGTGATGTCAAATCAATATATTCGAGTACATAAAGACTGATAGATTATTGTGGCAGTTTTTTGTCCTGCAGTCTAATTGTCGACTATATTAAAACGTGTAAGCACTTTTCATTTGTTTCCCTCTTGTGAATTTCTTCTTTCATTTAGAAAAAATACAAAGATCAAGGGGTTTCCGGTAACGGTGTAAAATTGTTACAGCTGGAAAACCAGAAGGGAAATGTAATTATCTGCTCTTGCAACTTTACCAACAGGTACTAGAAATTAAAGTGGAAACTAAAAAAAAAAAAAAAGAATGTGTTTTGCAAATTTAAGGCAATTTTTTGGGGATTCTAGGGGATTTGTTTGAAAAATGTTGATGTTTTTCTTAAAAGGGGGTGGATAAGGGAGTTTTATGTTCTTTTGCTTTATTATTGTACATTTTTCTTATACAGCACTTTGAGTTGCATTTCAGTTCCTGAAAAGTGCAATATTAAAAGATTTGGATGTGTTTTTTTTTTTTTTAAAGAGACTGTGATCAATGCACAAGACGAAGAAGGATTCACGCCACTCATGTGGGCAGCAGCACACGGGCAGATTGCCGTGGTAGAGTTTCTGCTTCAGAATGTAAAAATAACCACACTGGTGCATATGCATAAGGTGTGAAAATGATCATTTTGATCAAAGCGGTTCGTTTGTGCACAGGGCGCCGACCCGAACTTGTTGGCCAAAGGACGAGAGAGTGCTTTGTCGCTGGCGTGCAGCAAAGGATACACAGACATTGTCAAAATGCTCATCGACTGCGGCGTTGACGTCAACGAGTACGATTGGGTCAGTCATGCACTCGCGCACTTTTAATTGCGATAAGATTCGAAGTTCCAGTTTACGGTTTTCAAGTATTATTTGTGATTGGCCAAAGAATATGGAGGACCGATACTGTTATGTGTAGGAGTAAATGTATGAATAAATAAATACCTGTAAATATATTCAATATCAACAAATAACACATAAACCTAAATACTGTATCTGACTTATATGCAATTTTTTCATCTACATTTGCATTTTGACATTTATTCTGATGTTGGTTTCGTCATGTATTTTGTTTCAAGTCATGTTTATTTGTATAGCCCTTAACCACAAAACATTTCAAAGGGCTGCACTGACCACCGTTACAAAATCCCCTAACCTGAAACTTAAATGAGGATAAAAAAAATAAATAAGCCTCAGCATGAAAATTGAGAAACCTTGAGAAGGCCCCACAGCAGGGTGTGGGTGACCAGGCTGCAATAAAGGTTGCATTTGGTAACAATACACAAAATGTAGTCAACATTAAATATAGGTCATAAAAGAATGTCCAGTTGACAGCTGCCGGCACCAAAATCTTCATGCATTTACAGACGTTGCCCAACTTATGAACGAGATATGTTCCAGATGATCGTTCGGAAGTTGAATTTGTCCGTAAGTTCCTTCAGTGATATATTTTGTATGAGATGTATATTTAAGGCTTGTGTAAGTAACCTGTATTGTTTTGTACTATAAAAATAAACATTTCATAAAATAATATGCTCTATAAAAATAAATAAAGTTCAGTTTAACTTACTTTTGGAAGGGGTCCACCTCCGTAGTAAAAAGTGGCTGAAAAAAAGCGTTCCTACAATTTTCTCAACCGCATCAAGCTTTCCTATTCCACTTTCATATAAAAAAAAACTGCTCGCCGCTTCTTTACTCTTTACACCAACCATATTGAATGAATGCACGAGATACTAAACAATGAAAATGTCAGTTCTTAGCGCGCTAGATACAGTATTGTATGTTCACACACGAACTAGGAAATAGAAGCCAGATTTCTTCTTCGGCGTGGATGTTGGGTAACCTCTCACAGCGCCACGCGGCGGAAAGAAGTACTACAGCACTGTCCTCTACTCTCATAAAGGTGCACACAATACAAAATCTAACTTACAGCAGTGTCCTGATATTTTTCGACATCCTGAAAAAACATGCTCGTATCTACCATTTTACGTATGTCGAATTGTCGCAAGCAGGGGAGCGTCTGTCTTCATTTTTTGTGTAATTTGTCATTTTTTTGTGTGTGTTATGATGTGCATATTTTTGTTTATTTTTGTCTATTTTTTATGTATTTTGTCGGGTATTTGGTCATTTATTTTGTCATGTGTTTTATCGCGTACTTTGTCTATATTGTCATTTATTTTGTCGTGTATTTTATGTCCATGTTGGCAATTATTCTGTTATGTAATTTGTTGTTAGTTTTTTGGTGTATTTTATCAGTTATTTTGTTGTGTGTTTTGTCGGGTATTTTGTAATTTATTTTCCGTGTATTTTGTCATTTGTTTCGGTGTTCTTTTTTTGTGTAGAATAGAAAAGTCTTCATTGTATGCAAAGAGATTAGACTAGGCACCCCAGGGTAAATCATGTAATAAAGACTTAAGACAAAAAGATAGACTATCAGGATAAATAGGCAAAAAAAAAAAAAAAAAAAACAATCACAACATGGTGTTTAGGAAAACTAGCCAAAGTTATGATAACAATGCAATGAAAAAGAATAGTGCTTCTAAGATAAGTGCAATAACATTTAATAAATTGTAATGAAAAAAAAAAAACATATATACTGTGCATATACAAGTTTGTTTTGTTGAGTTTTGTCACAACAAAATGTTATTCAAATAAATGGGCGGGTCAAACTGCCCGACTTTTATATTATTGGTTGATCAGTAATGGCTGCTTGGTCGCTTCCTGCTATCTGAGCAAAGAGGCATTACGGTTAAACGATTCGCTTGTCGATCAACCAGTAGGTGAAACGCCTCATTTGAATAACATTTTATTGTGACAAAATCAGGGCTCCTGCGGATCCTTGAAAAGTCTCAAAAGGCATTGAATTCATTATTCTAAAAATAAGACCTGAATTGGTATTAAAATGTCATAAATCCAATTTTCGAAGATTTTAACAATATGAACACATGAATATGATTCATATGCGTTTGAACTAAAAAAAAAATTAGTAACACCAATTGTTTTTTTAAAAATAATTCACATTTAGTAAATTGGTATTTCTACATACCGGTCCTCCATAAAAAAATTAAAACAGCCGCATTTCCATATATCGATGTTGACAAGAGGCCACTGTGGCGTTTTTAACAATGCATTTTTCTTCACCTCTCAGAACGGGGGAGCTCCGTTACTCTACGCTGTCCACGGCAACCACATTCGCTGCGTGGAGTTGCTGCTAGGTAAATACAACCACAAAAGCAAAATTTTAAAGGGACTGTGTAATATTGCCTCCTAGTGGTACCACAAAACATTTATTTAAATACTAGGTAAAAATACACGATCAAACATACCAGTTAATTGTTGTAACAAAGTCTTATGCGGAGAAATTTATCTCTTTTGCATGGTGGAATCCCTACCTAGAAGTCCATGATTGTCTACCCTCTTGCTGCTATGCGGTGCTCATTTGGCACTGGTTTTCTTTCGCATTAGACAAAACAGTGCCATCTAGTGGTCAAATATTACACACTTGGGCTTTAACACCAAGCTCCACCTGCTATTCAGTTGTGGCATTTGATTTTCCCGCAGAGAGCGGCGCCGATCCCACTGTTGAGTCCGACTCTGGTTTTAACGCCATGGACATGGCCGTGGCCATGGGACACCGCAGCGGTATGTACCCGATTTGGATGTTTGGGTCGGCAAAAAATCCTAACAAAGGAAAACCTGGCCAGGTGTAGTATGAAAAGAAAATGGCAGGCGGGAAAGTAGTGCAGTATACCCCCAGGATACAATATTGATCCGTTCTGAGGTGGGGATCAAAAAGTGAAAATGATGTATAGCAGGGGGTTGAACGCTTATGATCATTAGCTCTCATATCCCTGTACAAAAATATTGAAATAACAATAGTACGTGGTAAGTCCGGCTTAAGTTTAAATCGGTGTAAACTTTGTCAAATAGGCCATATGCATAACGCACAGCACAGATGAAATTACTCTCACCCCATGGGCAAACATGCAATAAAAAGGACACAAATGATGGTCCAGGGATGTGATATTATGATTCCATGCAAATGATTACATACAATTATAAATAGATGTAAATGAAAGATTGTATTTACGTCTTGTCTGACTTAAATTGAGTTGTTCCAGTGTAGCAGCAGGTGGATGCAGAGAGGGGAGGACACAAAAAGCGTGGATTGTAATTGGTTTTAAAACCTCCACTTGTTAGTATTGCACTAATAGATTTGCCTCCTTATTTTTACAAATAGTCCGAATCGTCGATTGCTTCCTGACATGCAAGGGTAACCCTTCACACACCCTCATATTTCTTGATAATCACAATCTTCTTTTCCAGATTATTGTGTTTTTGCTTCTCCCTTGAGTATCATTGCAAGATTGGAACCCAAATTAAGTAAATACAATACATGAAATATAGTACTCAAAAAGGCATTATCGGAGGTAGTTTAGCCAAACAGCTTTTTTTTTTTTTTTTTTTTTTAAATATTCAGTGACTCAAATAGCAGACTTACATTTTTTGAGCATGTAAATTTTTTATATAGAGTCATATAGTGAATAAAAAGACTTAAGAGGGCCTGGAAAAACATTTTACATTGTAAAGGGAAATTGTCGTGAATGTGGAATCTTGTGGGATTTTCTGTAACATGGTACCGGTCATGTTCAGGTGGTAATGACACATTTGTGCTCCTATGTGCAGTTCAACAGGTGATGGAGGCACACCTTTTGAAGTTGCTGATGGGCATCAGAGAGTGACATCAGGCTAATCCCTGTACTTGGTTTGTGCTCTATGTGCAGTCACATTTTTTTTCAATCATGTTGTGTCAAAAGAAAATATATACAATTTTAGTATGATTATATTTTCTAATGGTTCAATTATCTGGGCAATATTGTAATTTTAATTTAAAGCAAATAGGTTTCTTTCAATTCTAATTAGTGTGCACACCATCATTGTAAAAAAAAAAAAAAAATTTACCACCCGCACTTGAAATATTTTCCCCAATTGTCGTCCGATTTTTTTTAGAACATGATTAAAACATTAAGCACTCTAGTTTTGTTTTAATGTTACAAAAATGTTTACCAAAAAAAAGGAAAAAAAATTGTGTCTGGGGAATTAAGCCCTTCATACATTTATTTATTTTCGCATGTGTGTTAATTTGACAATGCTTGTGTGTAGTAAAAGGTTGTTCATTAAAAAGTCCAAACAAATATTTCCAATTTTATTCTCCACCTAGCATTCATCTTGAAAGTACACCATTGAGACAAGCCGGCATGAGTAGCTTTGGGAAAAAAAATGCACATGATTGACAGTAGTTTAAATGGCAGACACGACGATGCTTATAATTCACATGATTCATTAACACGGAGGAAAAATATTTTACACACAATCATTGGGCGCAACTAAATCGGCAGGGGCAACACAAACTGAAAAGGACGCACGTGTGGATTCTCTTCCCCACCTTGCAGTCGCGAGGTTCCAGCTTTGCCCCTACTTGGTCCTCTAGTTGGCTTCATTCTTGGATGCCTCGTCAAAGTTCTCCACAAGATCTGTAAGCAAAACAAAGTTCTGTCTTTCCTTAAGGCGATCATTCCCCCCCCCCCTCAACATTTTTATAAGGATCGACCGATATGGGTTTTTCAGGGAAAATACAAATCATTAGTATTAAGAGAACCTTATAACCGATTCGTGGAACAGATATTCATTTGCTGTAAAACCTTGAAAATTGGCGTAAGAAATTTTTACTGCAAAAAAAATTATACAATTGTTATATATTCAAATAAAAAAATAGGCCGCTGAAAACGTTTACAGTAAATAAATTTGAGTTAACACTAACATGACTATTGTTACACTTTTACATGATTGATAAGTGGTGGTATTTGTCTAGTCTCCCAAAGCCCCCCCCGCAAAAGGTTGAAATCATGTCTTGCTAAAACAGGGATGTCAACAGTATATAGGGGAGTCAGATTTTAACTTAAATTCAAACATTTGTCTACACCGGGAAATCTAATAAAACCAGCGTCTCATTCACAATGGTTCTCTGGTTACAGCGATCACTGAACAACTATGTACAATAATCATGCATTACAATAAGGCTATTATAGCACACCTTAAACATGCTTTACGAAATAGGTACTATAGTACGCTTTATAAAGCCCACTTGCGTACTACTAGTCGTAGTCGTGAATATTATACAATTTAGCTACATTGCGTTGGTGACATTTGCACATGTCTGAATAAGACTCATTACATAGACAGTGATCACTGTTTTAACAACACCAACCAATATTTTTTTAGGAAACAGACTACGATCGTGCCACTCTTTTTATCAGAAGTGTAGCGCTGAGAAGCATAGGAAAAGCTGAGTGCGTGTGGAGAAAAGCAGTAATTGCGAATATGAAACATTTTCGCGACAGCCCAGACTCTCGCTAGTGGGGAGAGCTTCCTGCCTCAGTGGCTTCGCCCCCGGTGACTTATCCAATCAGAATATCCGGGGTGGGCAGCGTCAAAGACAGAAGGCAGAAGCGGAAGAGAAAGGCTTGCTCGGTGTTGTGCTTAATAATCGGCGCGTCAAATAAATATGCCGATACGGATATCAGTCAATCTCCCCAATATCCTTGCTGATAACCCCTAATTTTTCCTACAATTCATTTGTCTAAAAGACAGCGGAACAGCTACATAATAAGTTATTAAAAAAACAAAAATAGCAAGATTATTAAACAAATTTGAACATTGACGGCACATTCCAAGTTTCTATACAAAACTGACAACCGAAGAGAAAAATAGATCTGACCTGGCACTTCGTCATCGTCTTCTTCTTCGACGGTAGCAATGGGGGCTTTGCCGTCTGAGGCTACCGCAAAAAGAAAGATGATTTAAACAACAGGAATCACTCAAACATTCAAATGACTGCAATTACATAAATGGCATGAAATGAAATGTACAGGGATCCCTCGGTCTTTGCGGTTAATAGGGACTAGGACCACCCGCACAAAATGAAATTCTGTGAAGTAGCGTCGCACTTTCACAGAGGTCCCAAAGGGTTGAACTTACCATGAGATGTCATGACCGACAGAGAGTATACAACTAACAATTTGAGATCTACAAATAATAACACAATGGCAGTTCATTGGTTTTATTGTCGTTATCAGGGCTCCTACAGCATAAGGCAAGTTAAATTCAAGACTTTTTATGACTTACATACCTTTTAAAATCAAATTTAAGACCAACTCAACCAAAAATACCAAACACATGAATTAGAGGCAAGTTTAAACAAACTTTGTTTTGTTATCACATTTTGGTCGAGTTGAAAACTTTGTCTGAAAAACATGGCACTCTCCAGTTTTTGTCATAGAAATAAATAAATGAAAATGTTTATAGTACATTATGGATCCTCAGTCAAAACCGGCAGATAACTAATTCCAAAGTACTCTTCTGCCACATTCATGAATTCATTCATGATGCATGATACATTACTTTTTTACTAAATCTTTTTAGTCCGAACAAATATTAATCTTATTAACGCCACATTTTTGAGACTTCCGAAAATTGGATTTACGACAGTTTAATGCCAAAGAAGGCTTTATTTTATTTTTTTATTTAAGGATCTGCAGTAACCCTGATTATAAGAAATTAAGACGAAATTGGACGACATTTGTCAAAAGCAAACGCAGCTTCAGGTATGAGCGAAGAGCACCCACTTCCAACACAAACTCCATCTTCCCCCGAGTAGTCTGGGTTTTATCAGCCCGCGACCCTCACACGAAAATCTGAACGCTTGGACCCATGGTTTTATTGTCATTACACGAAAGTAAAACAAAATTGGACAGCTTCTACTTTCAGTGTAAAAAAAGCAATTTAGAGAGCGGCTGGCTAGCTGCGCGCCAACATTACAGCGTCCTTGAATGGAGGCAGATCCATGCGCTGATCAAAATAATCGTGAATGTAAGTTTCCCATGAGTTGTTGATCAATGTTGTCCGTTTAATGGCTAATGGACGAGGTGTTGGCAGTAGGCTGGACCAGCAGCACGGCTCTTCTCCCAGACGCCGCAGAGTTGCTTCTTGAACCAGATAATAATCCAAGTAAGCACGATTTCGTTGCGCTCTTCTGACTTTCCTTGGGAGTCTGATTTAATCGATTAATTTTTCAATGCAACAAGCTATTAAAAGCTATCGCCCCTTCCTAGCTTGTTTTTATTCGGAGGCGTATACTGCGCATGTTCACCCTGGTTGTTTGACTGACAGCATACTCTGGCCTACCAGAGTAGTAGACGTAAAGTCATGCCCACCAAATCTGCCCAGTGCAGTCAGCGCTCTCTCAAACTACATTAAAGGATACGTTGATATAAATGATATAGAATTAAAAATCTGAAGAAGTGAACCAGCGAAAAACGAAGCAGCGACGGGTCTCTTCATTTCAATTATGGATATGAGCAAGAGCAGAAAGTGGTTTAATTTTAGGCAAAATTTAATATTTTCAAACATTCACATAAGAGGCAGCAGGAAAATTTAAGATGAAAAAAATTTAAATAATATTCACATTAAATACACGTGTGGCTGAACATTTTTCAGATTGTTAACTTATGTGACTAATAATAAAGATGTATTTACTGCTTTATTCAATGCACCTGAAGAAAAATCAATTATATATATAGAGAGCAGTTTCATCAATTATGTAATACATTCTAAAAGAATGAGCAGCCTGTAATTAATTTCTGTGCTAACAGAATACACCACCCACTCTAAGCGCTATATAAATGCAGACCATTTACCATTTCTTTTTTCTTTTCCTCAATCATCCAATACAAAGCGCTTGGCTTTAATTGGCTGCAAAATACACACACTTTTATGGGACACTAAGCATTATTTGATCACTAGATGTTGCCGTATTGTGTCCTGAAACCGAAAACAAGTGCTACAAAGCACAGAAGAATACAAACTACAGAGATTCAAAGTGACCACATCGCACCAATTTTTGTTCTTATTTTTGCCAGCCTTTGTTTTTGGTCTTTGGGGTACCTGTATCAACAAGATGGCGGACAACCAGCTCTTGTTATGTAAAATAAATACACATTTTTCTACTGATGAGTGTTAAAAAAAACTTGTTTATGATAGTTCATGTCCTTTTTTCTTTTTTTAAACAATGTTGTTTTTTTATTTAAATAAAATATTTGTTTTTATTCTAGGAGGCGCTCAATAAGACAATGTCCTTTAAATGCAACCATTCTCTTGAAAATGTGCCAAACTGTGGCAAATGGTACCTTGCTTGGGCAGTGCCTCGGCAAGCCTCCGGAGGCTAGTGAGGCTGTCGGCTCCGAGCTGGTTAAGGATTCCCGGCAGCATCTCTGTGAGCTGTTTGGTCTCAGCGTGGCCCGTGACGGTGAAGGTGTTGGCGGCCAGTGAGGCTTGCACTTTCGGGTTGTTGAAATGGATCACCGTGCCCTGGTTGGTGAACATGTTCACCTGCAAAAAGACAAGGTGCTTAGCGAGGAACAGTAACAAAACAAAATGGTAGAACAGTGTTTCCTATAGAATTTTGTGAGAACCTGGTGGGTGGACAGTCAATAGGGGTCTAGAAGCATGCTCCCCCAGGAGACCATTCTGTACATTTAAATTCAACTGACCTTCAGATGCATTGCACAAATACACACCAATTGGGGGGCGTCGTTGCTGCCTTACACTTTCCGGACAAATTTCAACATGTTATCTAGTTTTCTTTTTTTATTGATGTTTACTACAGTTTGTGTACTGTACCTCAATGCTAAATCTATCCCACCCTGGTCATCCTGGAAGGGGGATTACCACTTGCAGGGATTAGAATTTTCCGCGGATCCGCGGATTTCCGCTGTTTTTGAACCCCAAAGATCATTCCCGTAAATCGTCTAAATTCGATGAGAAAATATTTTGGGGGGGTGAGGTATGATACGTGACTGTTTCATCACCCCAAGTTAGCAGTTAGAGATCGCGAGAAAAATCGGCAAAAAGAAGCGCAGCGCATTAGATCTATAACACACAACGTGGTTTAGCTAACAAATAGGTTCGCTGATAATCAATCAGCGGAGCTTTTGTTCAGAGCATTGGCTTTCTCAAACATGGCGCTCCTTCCGGTCTTTTCAAACGGTGAAATGAGTGTTTGAAAAAGTAAATATGAAAATACTAAGAAAAGAAGATGAGGCTTTTGTCTCTGAGATTGATAAAGGAATCAAGAATAAATTTAAGTGGTCATGGCTGGAGAAGACTGTCACAGACTGACATGTATTTTCTTTAAGCATGTTCAGTTTGTGCATTCTATTTTCAAATTAATGATGAATGGTTGTTAATGTATATATTTTCATATATATTGTTGATTAGCAGCTAAATACAAGGTCCATCTTCATCATCAAAACACAACAACAATGGTGATGGTTGTAACATTGTAATCCCCCAATTGTTTTAAACATCTTAAAACTGAAAAAAATACATGATTTCTGTTTTGTTGGATTTCATTCATTCTAGTGCAATTTTCACATAGCAAATAAGATAGATGCTGTTGGCTTCAGGGGGGCTTCGCCCCGCTGAGCCCCCCACCGGGCTCCGCCCGGGGCCTGCGGCCCCTGGCTATTTCAGCTGAAAATGAAAATCTCCATTCTGATCCCTGCACTTGTGAGGCCCCTTCTAAAGGTTAATTTTTCCTCACGCTAAGGTTTTGAGTTTTTCCCTACCCGCATGTTGGTTTAAGATCAGGTAATGGTGTAATTGTAATCCTGTGCAGTCATTTAGGACATTTTTGTGATTAAGGGCTATATAAATAAATGTGACTTGACTTAAACAATTGGGTTGGTGATCATTTAGATATTCAAGTAGAATTTTTTGAAATTTTCCACGTGCATGCTTTAAGGGGTCTACAGCAGCAATTTAAGGCTCTAACCTCCTCGATGCCGGAGATGTTATTGACGCCGAGCTTCTTCAGGGAGAACTGCAACTTCTTGTCGTCGGCTGTAGCTGTTCTGTGCACTACCTTCTTCTTTCGCCGTGCGGTGCCCTAAAGCAAACAACCATCCGTTAAATTAAAAGTCCACAAACCCATTATTACTAACATTCTTTTTACGTTTACACTAATTTGATGTACTCTGCGTATGACTTACCTTTCCCCCTATGCGTACTTGCGCCTGCAGTTTAGCTAATTTCTCTGGATTCATGATTACTTCTCTCATCTGTAAAGACAGCGGGGAAGAACATAAACAGATTAAATTCACAACTTTTATGTCACGAAATGCGAAACACAACTTTTGGATACAGTATTAGGCTCTCAACCTAGCTTGAATAATGTAATAGAAGTGCGATATGTAATTCAATTGACAGTTGTGTTGATTTAAAGAAGGGAGAATTAAAAAGTTGTGTTAACTCAATTTTCCTGTATTACAACTGTTTGGGGTTTTTTCTCAAAAAGGCGCGGCTGTGTTTGTATCAGCAACTCCCGTTGTTAGCCTTTAGCCGCCCCTGCGCACAACGCAACAAGAGCCAGCTAACTTCGAGCGCTCCTCGGTCTCGGTGAGCCTCACACCGATAAGCACGGATTTGGGGAACGCGCACCAGACTTATTGGTGCCTTACAAAAGATCATTGAAAAGCCTGACACTCACCTGTAAGCTAACAGCAGACACATGCGTGAAGCAAGATGGTCGCCAAAGATGATGGCGGAAGTGGCGTCAGGGGAAAAGCGGAAGTTGTAGAACGCGCCTGAAAGATTTATCTTACAAATTTGCCCTTCGTCTTGTTTCGCAGGTTCCATCCGTCGAGTATCTGCACCGCTTATCATCACTAGGGTCGCAGAGGTGCTGGAGCCCAACTATCAGAGGTCAGGGGACACCCTGAACTGGCTGCCTGCAAGTCGCAGGGCACACAGAGTCAGACAACTCATTCATTCATTTATATCTAGGGACAATTTTGACTGTTCTATTAACCTGGCATGCATGTTTTTGGAATGTGGGATGAAACTGGAGTCCCTGTAAGAACAGGGGGAACATGCAAACTCCGCACAGGAAGGTTGCTTGCTGGATTTGATCCCATGACCTCAGAACTGTGCTGTGGACTCGCTAACCACTCACCGGCCGTGCTGCCCGTTTGCTATCCCAAAAAACATTTGTTATGGAATACATTAAAATCGCATAGAAATGAGTATTATTAATGGTGGATACTTGTAGCACAATATATTTACTTGTAGCACAATATATTTACTTGTCTAAGTAATCTTAAAGGCACAACATTTTCTTTTTTAAACTTTCAAACAAAACATGTCAACCAGTGTCTGTTCTACACTAAATTACTCCGTGGGTTAGACCCCCTCCAAAAATGCTTAAATAATAAATACATATATATTTTTACATAATAAGGCAAGTATTAATCCCCCAAAAATGTGAACAAAACAGTAATTTATAAAAATAGAATAGACTTGATTGTGTGTGATAGTTGGGTGGGCGTGATCGTCTGTGTGCACGACTGTGATAGTCTGGTGTAAGTGTGAAGCACATTGTAAAGTGGCTTGGGAGGTCTTCAGTGACTTGAAAACAGCTATATAAATGCAAACCACATACCATTCTTATCCTTATACAGCAAATTACACACATTTGAATCACACAAAATAAATGTAGTCATATAATGAAAAGAAAACACTAACTAAAGCCTGAGCTTTTTGACTTATCTTGATGCAAAAACATCAATAATATCATTAAAGGCAATCAGCTCCCCTGATATGTTATTAATGCTGAAGACAGCAAGGCCGGTGAGCCGTTCCTGAGTCATGGTTGACCTCAGGTACGACTTGATCAATTTACGTTTTGGTTAATAGAGATTACATGTTTGCTGGGTAAAAACCGAATTAGTATTGTACAAGGATAACAAAAACACAATAGTAGAAAGACCAACAAACAAAAACGAGAAAATTCACATTAGCCCTTCATTTGATACATGATATCGACAATCCGTATCATACAAAGAAAACTACAGTAGTTACGAACTCTTATCATTTGCTTGTTTTTTTTTTTTTAACTCTGATTTGGGAACCAGATGGATTGAAATGCTTTCTTTCCATCTTCCGAAATGCAGTTGGTTACCACATTCGCCTAACATGCGAAAGGTCCCTGGTTTGAGACCAGGTGGAAAGATTTGTTGGCCTGGAGAAGGAAGGATGCCAAACGGCCGTACTTGCCCAAAACACACCACAGGAAATAGTGCCCGAGTGGTTAAGAGATTCAACCAATCAACCTCTAATGTCAATAGATGCCCATAAGCCAACTGTCAATCATGACAAGTGGTCAAGGTGAAAATGGTCAAAGTAAGTAAAGGACTCTTTCAAATAAAGTCCAAATGCCAATTCAAACCCCGAAAAGATGAAAAAAGAAGAATTTATCCATCTGAGAGAACACTTATTCATGTGTTTGTTACCGTCTCGATTACAGTAATGCACTACTCTTTGGTCTCCCGAACTCCAAAATCAAGAGCCTTCAGCTGGTACAAAATGCTGCAATGAGGCTTTTAACTAAGACAAGAAAGTTTGATCACAGTACCATGGTTTTAACTAACCCGCTTTGGCTCCCTGTTATCTTAAGATGTGATTCTAAGGTTCTCTTGGGATTATACAAAATCATACATGGACTTGCTCCCTCATATCTTTCAGATTTAATTTCGCCCTATGTTCCGGTCCGGAGCCTTTTCTTTAAAAATGATGGTCCACTAGTTATCTCAAGAGCCAAGAAGAGATCCGCAGGTTCGAGAGCGTTCTCCATTCGGGCCTCGGTGTTGTGGAATACTGTGCCCTCTGAGATTCACTCTGCAATCTCAGTGGAACTGTTTAAATCTGGTCTTAAAATACACTTCTATTCTATAGCATATGAATAACATATATTTTATGTTGACAATGTCTGTATTGCAACATCCATTGCAGCCTGGTCATCCTGGAAGGGGGATTACCTCATGTGCAGTTCCTTCTCAAGGTTTCTTCATTTTCCTCATGTTGAGGTTTTCGAGTTTTTCCTTGCCCTCGTGTACCGGTAGGTCTTAGATCAGGGGATGGTGTCATAATAGTCTGTGGTTTGCAATAATCTGTGATCTGTGCAGCCCTTTGAGACTCTTTGTGATTCAGGGCGTCACAAATAAACATGACTTGACTTGACTTATGAGCACGCGCCATACAAGCAGCTTTACAGAGGTTGCAATGATGATTTCAGCCAGATGAGGGCATCAACAAGTACAATGTTTTGATGTTACTGACACCACCTTTAATGATCGCAATTCAGCAATGACAAACCTTACAAACTCAACTCACAGCAGGACTTCACTTTGTAGAATAAAAACTAAAATAATTTGGGTAAACAAGTTTATTTTATTTACCATATAGAAAACAAACAATTATTTTATCATTTTCTTTAGTTATTTCGCCACTTGCTGTAAATTCAGTATGGCTTATTTTGAGTAGTATTGTATTTATAAAAAAAACTTTACTGAGTGGTTAGCGCGTCTGCAACACAGTTCTGAGGTCATGGGATCAAATACAGATAGCATCCTTCCTGTGCAGAGTTTGCATGTTCCTCCAAGCTTGCGTGGGTTTCCTCCGGGCACTCCGGTTTCCTCCCACATTCCAAAAACATGCATGTCAGGTCCAAATTGTCCCTTGGTGTGAATGAGCGAGTGAGTTGTCTGTCTCTGTGTGCCCTGCGCCTGCCTGGCCACCAGTTGAGGGTGCCCACTGCCCATACCCAAATAAATTATTTTAAAAAAACGTATGAAATACGGGGGAAAAGAATAAATCAACAGGTATGCAATCAACGTTTAGAGTCACCCTCAAACATGATACAGGAAATCCCATCTCCTAATCTTTCAAAATAAAGCTTAAAGGCCTTAACAATGATGTTGAAACACCAAGTTTGGGGGTTTTCCTTAAAGTTGTCATCACCATTATTTTTTAAGCTTAGCGCTACTTTTGTGTAACTGATTAGCATTTAGCAAGTATTTAAAAAAAAAAATCACATTCTTACTATAGGCGGCGCAGTGGTTAGCGCGTGTGCGGCACAGTTCTAAGGTCTTGGCAACCTCCTGTGTGGGTCCAAATCCAGCTACCGGATTTACTGTGCGGAGTTTGTATGTTCTCCCCGTGCTTGCGTGGGTTTCTCCCGGGCACTCCGGTTTCCTCCCACATTCCAAAGACATGCATTTCAGGTGGATTGGCCGGTCCAAATTGTCCCTGGGTGTGAATGAGTGGGCGAGTTGTCTGTCCCTGTGTGCCCTGCGATTGGCTGGCAACCAGTTCAGGGTGTCCCCTGCCCACTGCCCGATGATTGTTGGAATGGGCTCCAGTACCCCCACGACCTTACTGAGGATAAGCGGTGCAGTTAATGAGATGAGAGATGAGACATTCTCACTATGTTGTTTGTTGTGTTATTAGCTTGTTGTAATTATTAGAAGTAGTAGTCATCCTCTAAACAGGGATGTCAAACTCCGTTTTCCTCTGGTGCACCGGATCCAGACTTTCTGTTCTCAGGTGGGCCGGATCAGTAAACGAATGGAAACTTGTTTTTCAGTATTGTGCTTTCTAATTCAGCCTACCCTATATATTATAACCATGGATGACAGGGGAAATTTTCTTAGCACCTCACAATTATTCTCAAACAATACATTTTCTCATGTTTGGCGTTGAATGTGTCAACTGGTTAATCTTAACAGTTGAGTGAATGCAGTTTTACACCTGAACCAACTCACCACGCTTACAAACTTAAGTGAGAGCTATGAAAACAAATGTAATGTTTGGCTTAACTGTACCGGTCTGAAAATATTAAAAAATACATAACCAAAATTTTAGCAGTGCATGGATAAGAAGATTGGACTAAGTCACATCAAACTACTAGGCAGGGCCTTCTAAAGTTGAGAGCATACACTTTACTGCCCTCTAGCGGTCAGAGGAAATATTTGGTTAGGAATTTAAAGAAAAAAAATCGTATTTTTTTGATATTATTGACCTAGAGTCGTGCTTCTATCTATCTATCTATCTATCTATCTATCTATCTATCTATCTATCTATCTATCTATCTATCTATCTATCTATCTATCTATCTATCTATCTATCTATCTATCTATCTATCTATCTATCTATCTATCTATCTATCTATCTATCTATCTATCTATCTATCCATCTATCTATCTCCATCCATCCAAGTTATACAAAAAAGCAAATTTATGGGGGAGCAAAATGGCACTAAGGCATTTATGGTAGCGCCACCTGCTGGAGAAAAGTTTTTTTGTTGTTGTTTTTTGTTTTTTTGTCAATGCTTATCACCCGACTAATAATTGAGACACTGTCTTGCCTAATATTTACAAGACACCCCCCCCCCCCCCCCGTTTTTGTGGCATAATTTGTCTTGTTAGTTTTGTCTAAAATAAAAACTGATTTGTTGTTTTTTTTGCGAAGAGAATACTTTAAATCTTATTTTCAAATATTTAATTACATTGTGCAAGTAACCCAAAGAGTTCCTCCTACTACTATTATTATTGCTATAGTTATTATGATGATTATTATGATTATTATTATGACTAACTTGTGAGTGTGCATGTTTGCGTGCGCTCTCTTGTGTGCATGCATGTGATACACATCATAGGATCACATGCCCTTCAGACCTTTTAGTGCAGGGATTTTTTTTAATGTGCAGAATAGAGATAAAACAAAAAGGCATGTATTGTTTGTTTTTATTGCAAAATTTAAATCCTAATATTTTTCACTCCTTTTAAAGATTTCAGCAGAAATGCGGACCCCTTTCAGCAAGTATATTGCACTAAAGCATTGAGAAACTCCTCCTGCGTGGATATATATTGTATACGTTCATGATTTTGTATCTAAAATGTTCATATACCAGCCTAAACTTCCTTTATTGAAAACAATCAAAGTACAACAAAAAATACAGCTTTTCCTACGAAAAAAACGGGGGGTATGTTTATTTTCAGTTTGTTACTTATATATTACATTTTTTTTTTCATATATAACTCGAATACGTTTAAATGAAATTGCATACTTGTTAAAATGTTCACGTGTCAAACTGAGGCCCAATTGTGCACTTTTGGGTAAAAACAACCTCTATAATAGTATTATTTTGATCCATTTTCTGGGTTGTTTTACAGAAAACGAATAAATTATTTGGGTTTTTATACCCCGAATGCCCCGAACTCTCTGATATGAATTAACAAATTCTGGGTGGCTTATTTTAAAAGGGAGAAATATGTCATTGCAGGATTTTCTTGGAACAGAAAAAAACCCAACAACAACAAAAATAGGGCAATTTGGGAAATTTTACAGACATTTTTGTGAAATTGAAACAAAATACCCCAATTTAGAAAAAGAAAATATACAGTCCCGCGAACCTACTGAGGATAAGCGGTGCAGATAATGGATGGATGGATATACATATACAGTATACAGTATTGAGGGTGGTTCAACATTTGGGGTGGGGGATATTGGTTAAAAACGAAATACAGTACACCTTTCCCCGTTGTTATCATAAAGAGATATTCGGTACTACAGTATTTAGCACCTGTGGTAAAAAAACATCATTCATCAAAAAACTATTGACTATAAAATAATAAGCAAAAAATACATGAACTATCATATAACCGAGCTTTTTTTCTCAAATCACTCGTAGGTCCAGAAATTTGTAATTTACAGTATTTCATGTAACCTCGTCTGGTCCAAAAACTGAGAATAAAATGGTGCAGTCTACGTCGTTTGCATTCTTTTTCGTGCTTTTTAGCACTCATTTTGCCTTGCTCTACACAGTACAGCAACATCTAGTGGTTCAATATTAAAATCAAACTAGTCCATTTCCAGGCTTGGGTAGGGTTACTTTGACTGGATTACTTTCAATTACTTTTGGATTACTCCAATACCAAATATGCTAATAAAAGACAAAATAAACTAAATATGAATAAAATTATGACACACAACACGTGGTAAGCTTTCTCTCCTGGCTTTGATCTTTTTGATCTCCGGCAAAACTAACATAAAATGCGACAGAAACAAAATGAAAATAAATCCAAACAGCTTGCCAACATCATTTTTGCCGTTCCATGTATTCCGTTACTCCCCAAGCCTGCACAAAATTTAGTAATTTTGTTCATATTTAGTTTCTTTTGTCTTTTATTAGCATATTTGGTATTGGAGTAATCCAAAAGTAATGAAAGTAATCCAGTTAAAGTAACTTTACCCAACCCTGTCCATTTCGTTGCGTATTCATTTAAAAACGACAACAAAAAACGTGAAACGAAATGAATGAAATATTTCCCATGGTTCATAAACAATGAAACCCATTTTGTGGGGATTGTCTCTACAAAACAATACAGGACGTTGGGTCTAAACACAATGTTAGAATTGGTCCATTTTGCATCCAAACCTGGGTTATGGCTAACCCAACTATTTTACGACTGTGTGTGAAACCCATCCTCTTATTCTGAGTTTCTCAACTGATGGGTGGCGACCCAAATGTGGGTTCAAGACCAGTGGTTTCTTCAAAGCACAAAGAGCTATAGTACTTACTTTTTGATGAGCTGATCAAAAGAAAATTTCATTTCGTGCACTTAAATAACTTTTTGTTTAATTTATTTTGAGTTAGTGCACGACAACTACTCAGTTAGCGAAGTTTCCCTGGTAAAAGTAACACATACGAGTTTAGCTAGGGAATATTTCATTAAATGCACGGTTTTACTTCATTTTTGTAGATGTTGAGTGGGTTGAAAATGGCGAAAGTTACTAAAGTTCTAAACAGTTACAGAGGAAGTATTTTATTTTATTTCATTTTAACACTGAAGATGAAGTGTTTATCTTATCATTTTTTGCACTGTCAAATGTTTTTACATTGTACTTCATTTACACTTACTTCATTTCTATATTGTACAAACGAAAACTACACAGTTGTCATGTTGACTATGTTACAGTTTTTAAGTGCCATATCCCGATTGTGTATAGTTTTTATTCAGATGTGATCACTGTAAATTAGAAGTGAATACTTAATTGTTTCCCCCATTTATTAGTCTTTATTTTGTATATTTTTGGCAACTGGAGCACCACTTTAATTTCGTTGTATAGTAATACAATGATAATAAAAGTGATTCTGATTCTGAAGTGAAGTGTTTTGTATTTCATTAAAAAAACTCAGATAATTGAGCAGATCTGGCTTGTGAATACTTAAAAAAACTATTAAAATATTACTAAAACACTGCTTTGGAAATACATCAAAAATTCTTCCACAGAAATACTTCAAAAATATCACTTTATATTACTATATTACAAAACACTACCAGAAAAATATTACTACAAAAATACGGTACTACTACAGAGGTATTACAACAAAATTACTGCAAAAATACAACTAGAGTGATACTACAAAAATTCTACCATGTAAATACGACAAAAATACTACAAAAACAAAACTACTGTAATACTTTATTACAGAAATGATTAAGATATACATCAACAATTCTACAATATAAATACAACAAAATACAACAGAAATAGTACAAAAATACGAAAATATAGTCAAATAGAGTACTTCTACAAAAACACCGAAATCATTAAGGAATTGTAATATTACAAAAATACTACAGACATAAAAAACTACCATCCTAATACAACAAAAATACTCCAGAAATACTAAGAGTGTAATACCATGGACAAACTACCAAGAAAACTACTGCAGAAATAGTACAAAAATAAAACTACAGTAATACTACAAAAAAAACTACTGAACTTCAACAAAAATCTTACTACAGAAATCCTCGAAAAATACTGTTAAGAAAGTACAACTGTAACGCTTGAAAACTAAACATCAAATGAATTGCTTAAAACAGGGACCTTGTTACATTATTTTGCTTTGATCGTGATCGTTTCAAGACCAATTTGATGAGACTACGTCAGGAGGTAGCGCTCGTATTGGGTTCAAGAGGTCACAAGTTCGATTCCCGACTCTTCAGTGTAACGTGTATGTTGAAGTGTCTTAATGCCCCAAAATAGCAGGTACCTTTCATTGCTTACACTGCTTTTGGTGTGTGTGAATGAGTAATTGTGAAGCACATCGTAAAGCGCTTTGGGAGGTCTTCATTGACTTGAAAAACGCCATATAAATGTAGACCATATACATTTTACATTGAATCTAGTTCAAAAGACCTATACCATGTAAATGTCTGCATGTATATTTATTCCCAAATTTGAAAATGGGATCTTTTTCTAAGATCAGACCATTGGCCCAAAATTTTGGACCCAATGCGGCCCTCGACTCCGAATAGTTGCCCATCCCTGGATTAGAACATGGGATGAGTTCTAGTTCATTCAAATGCTAAAGTAATAGAAGGCCCTAAATCTAATTTTGCTTAGGGCCCCACGAAGTCTCAGGCCAGCCCGTTAAGTATTGTCCGCACGATTGTACTCGGAAAGCAATTCGCTCCAACGAGATTCTTGACTGAACAGTTGTGTTGCAGCGCATTCTTGGAAAGTGGGAGTGTAACCTAAAAAAAACAGCTAGATGGCGCCAGACTCAAGACAACATCTGCAAGAGTCGCTCGACGAAATCCCGACAGCTGCATACGGAGAACTTCGCTGAACCATTAACTTCAAACTAACATTAAAAGGAGCTTTTAAAATGCATGTGTGTTTTTAAGTAAACATTTATTTAAAATCAGTTTTTTTTTCCTGACGATTGCATTCCTACTGTTTCAAAGCTTAAACAAAAAAGACTGTAATATTTGTTTTGTGAAAGCAGCGAGCTTGTTTAGCTTCTGCCATTTAAATGTCATTCATAAAAATGTTGTTTTATTGCTGTTCCACAGTTTTGTGCATGTGCGTGTGCATGTGTTTTTGTGTGCTTTCTCGCATGCTTTGAGTTACCCGTGACTGATGCGAGTTAACAGCTGACTTTTTTTCCTCATTCCAGAATCGTTGTCGGATAATGGAGATAACTAGCGACTCACGCAACTCCAACTAGCCTTTTTACTGAATTTGATTGTCTTTATTGTTATTGATATCAACCTGGTGAAACATCGTATGCAACAAGATTAGACTGGCACTCCAAGGTAATAAATATGTATTAAGGAAAAAAGATAAACGACTGTCGGAATAAATAGGAAAAACATACTAGGGCTTAGAGATTGGCCCAAGTTATAGGTGCAATGAAAGAATAGTGCCAGAAAACTTAACAGCAACAAAAAAAAATCCCAAATCAATTGCCAGATTTATATTTGTATAGATTTGCACGCTTGTTTCGGGTGGTGACTGCCCTTGCTTTAAGGGACCTGTAGCGCTTAATTCGTACACATACATACAATAGTATACTTTAAATGTTTGCACAACTTTTTGTTGCACTTTAGTGAACAGTTTTGTTGTACTTTTATGCAGTTTTGCGTGTTTTAGATTTGACTGCAGGTTTATTCATCGTCGCGTTTTCATTTACTGGCGGGCTCTGCTTTTTTTGTGTTAATCGAACCGATAAGATTTCTTTAAAATTATTTTCAAGCACAATTTACGATTTTGTTTTGAGTTTTAACACCTTTTTTTGCTTTTTTTATTCCATAAAAAAAGATTTTTGTGCATCTTTTCTGTGAGACTCTGTCAGCCTTTTTTGGAGCTTTTTTGTAGGTTGTACATGTTTTCATTTTTCAACTCCTTTTTTCTTTTCTATTTTTTATTAGTAAGGGGAATTAATTTAATTTAAAAATTTAACACAATTTGTTGTTGTTCTATTTCTCCCTTTGGAACATATTTATGTTTCAGTCGGTGTATCAAAATGTTAGTTATTTCATATTGTTTTTAATAAATTAAACATGATAGTTGTTTCATTACCTCAATAAATACTTAAACTAGCCGCCCTTGTTGAAATGATGACTGCAGTTTCGTTTTTAAATTGACTAGAACAGAATAAAATAGAATAAGTCGTTATTCTTATTAATGACAATGTGAACGTTTTTTGCAACGAGATTATACGCGGGACTCTGGGATAAATATGTAATAAAAACTTTAAAGAGAAAACATAAGATAAAAATAATTTCAGGATAAATAGGCAAACCTATTTACAAATCTATTTCAAGGCACTGTTTCCACTTAGCCGCACACTGACGTACACATATACATCAAAATTGTATAGACTATGTACTGTACATAGTTTTTTCCTTTCTGTGTGTTTGATATTATTGTTGTGGTATCGTTGTTTTAAACTTATTTTATCAACATTTACACCCGGGTTGCAAAGTAAATTTCATATGCAGTTTTATGTTAATGACAACAAAGACTAACTTAAATCTTGAAAATAAATATAGAATTCATTTATTTATATGTTGAAGAATTGTATTTTTATTCAAATATGTTGAATATTTTTTCCTTAAGGGGAAACGGCTAGAATATATCTATATATATATATATAATATATATACATAATAATATATCATAAAACATTTAAAATAATATTGGATTAAACCATGTGTAGGTGTTTTTGTTTTTTAGGGATTGCAGAACGTTGTAATTATAATTTAGCAGCTTGTTAATTAAAACTCTTGTTTTTTAAAAGTCTATTTCATACTTGTCAACTTCAGCCATGCAATTGCTCCCCTTATTACTGATTAAAATTCCCGTTATTAAGGTATAATAAACCTTACAAACACAATGCAGCAAGACAGACTGCGTAAGATAAAAACAAAGATAATTTGTGCAAACGAGTTTGGTTTACCAAAATTAAATAACCCTAACAATTCTTTCAGAATCTTTCTTACTCCCCCCCCTCCCCACAGTAGTAAAGACAGTGTTGCTTACTATACGCATTAGGATATTTTGACACAAGGGTCTCTAACGTGGTGCCTGCGGGCACCAAAGTGCCGCCTAAGAACCACTGAGGTGCCCGTGGACAGGTTCATAAATGAGCGCAAACGTGCTGGGTACTTGTTATTTTATAGTTGTTGACTTGAGTCTTTTTTATCCTACTTCCAAAAATTAACCTGGTAATAACATAGTAACAACATAGTAATAACATTATAAGTTGTTATTTTAGAAATGCATATCAAACTGGGTGCTTTTTGGGCTAATTAGTTACAAAAAGTAGCTCTCGACTTGAAAACGGATGGAGTCCATTGATTTAAAGCATTTTCCCCGTACAAAAATTGTTATACGGTTGACACCAACTTAAATGATCAAATAAATTTATAATACGGGAAAACCATAAGTTGACAGGTATGATATGATAAGGGTCGATGCTAGCTGCCGTTGCATATGTGCACATGTGACAAACAGGGTTCCAGTAGTTCTATAAATCTTATTCTTATTCTTTTTGTTTGATTAATGGAAAAATAATTAAGTGAACCTTTTCTCGGTTGCGTCTTTTGCTCGGCCCGCGTGACGCGCAAATCACGTGACAGTCGGGCCGGTATAAATAGTGGCGGGCGTACCGCCCCCTCCCGGATTCACTTCGGGCCATCGCGTGGCGTTTACTGGCCTGGCCCGGCAACGGACGCCGACCCGCCTGGGAGCCTATCCGGACATATAGCAGGCAAAGGGGAGAAAAAGAAAAAAAAAAGTGGCTCCCGTTTTCTGCCCCCTCCTCCTCCCTCCTCCTCCTCGCGTGAGCCTCGTCGCGGGAGGGGGGCACGGCGGCGCTTCCCCATCCGGCCTCGGCGGACGCGGCCGGGCGTAAGAGGCGAGCCATGACTTTGAGCTCCGAGATGTCGGCGGAAGAAACCGACATCGACGTGGTGGGCGAGGGGGAGGAGGCCGAGCGTGGACGCAGCGGCGGCTCCCCTCCGTCGCAGCCTCCTCATCCCCAACCGCATCCCTCCGACGCCTACAAGCCAGCGTCGGCGCCTGGCAAGAACCCCCTGGTAAAGCCGCCTTATTCCTACATCGCCTTGATCACCATGGCCATCCTCCAAAGCCCCAAGAAGCGGCTGACCCTCAGCGAGATCTGCGACTTCATCAGCAACCGCTTTCCCTACTATCGCGAGAAGTTCCCCGCCTGGCAGAACTCCATCCGCCACAACTTGTCCCTCAACGACTGCTTCGTGAAGATCCCGCGGGAACCCGGCAACCCGGGCAAGGGAAACTATTGGACGCTGGACCCAGAGTCTGCGGACATGTTCGACAACGGCAGTTTCCTCCGACGGAGGAAGCGGTTCAAGCGGCAGCAGACGCAGGAGTTGCTTCGGGACCACGGCGGTGGTTTCCTCCCGGCTTATGGCTACGCGGGCTACGGTTGCTGGAGTCCCCAGCTGCAGTCCTACCACACGCACTCGGCTCTTCTGGCCTTTCAGCAACAGCAGTCGGCCCGGCACGGAGGCACCGCGCTCCCCGCTGCTTCTATGCTGCCCTCCGCGGAGCGTCCCCGGGGTCGTTTCTACCCGCAGCTCGGCGTCGGGCCGCAGAGCTCGCAAAAGGCGCACCGCTCGCCTTTCTCCATCGAGAGCATCATCGGAGGAGGAGGCTCGCCGAGCCCCTCCAGGACTCCCCCCGTGGTGGTGCCGGTGATGGGCGCCGCCTCGCTCTCGGCTGTCTTGCATCCGCTGGAGAACTTCACCGCCGGCGGCTGCTAAAAGATACTAAAACGAACGAAAAAAAACAAACAAACAAAAAAAGCACACACGCACACACAAAAACAACCCCGCTCAGTCAAAGGTAGGAGGATTATTTTTGTATGTTTATCGCGGCGCGTGGAGCGTTTGGGATGCGCGTTCACGAAATGATATTTAACGTTCCCATTCTTATTCCGGGAGCTTGAAAATCAGGATGTTTGGACTTGTATTCTCCAGCCACAATCTCAGGACGAATTGCTATAAATGATCACGTGTTGCTTTTGAAAAAAAAAAAAATAATAATAATGTATTAATGTGTCAAACACGTTTCTTTTTACTATTATTATTATTCATAATATGAATAGTTTTGCCAATTTGAACAGTTTTTTTGATTTTAAACTTTGTAATAAATAATGCAGAGTCTTAAAAAATCATTTATAACATGCAGTCTGTGTTTATTTGTGAAAAGAAATAAATAATGTACATTTTTTTGGAGGGGGGTACGACGAAATGTAAATGAAGTGTGATATTTTTACACAGTTTGTTTTTACAAGGAGAATAAATTCTGTTTTGAACAAAATAATCTACGAGGGTAAATACTTTTTTTCGTCTTTGTTTAGGGTTCATGCTTTATATGGCGGATTATTTGGATTTATAGCTGCCCTTCGTGTTAAATATGTTCGTTCATATTTACCACCGTTCAAAAAGTTTGGGGTTACCCTGACCATTTTTTTTAAATCTTGTCACGGTAACCTCAAGCTTTATAAATCACACGAGTTGCAAATAAATGGAAATTATAGTCTAGCCATAGAAGTTAGAAAAAATGAAAACATAATTTTATCCTTCAAACCTTGCTTTCGTCAAAGTATGGAAATATTACAAGCGAACCCAAATTTTTGAATGGTAGTATATATATATATATATATATATATATATATATATATATATATATATATATATATATATATATATATATATATATATATATATATATATATATATATATATATATATATATATATATATATATATATATATATATATATATATATATATATATATAAATATATATATAAATATATATATATATATATATATATATATATATATATATATATATATATATATATATATATATATATATATATATAAATATATATATAAATATATATATATATATATATATATATATATATATATATATATATTTATATATATAAATTAGTATATTAGTATATTAGTAAAATAATATTATAATATTAGTAAAATAACCAGTGTTGATTTAACACTCTGTAGGTAAGAACCATATGTTCACTGAGGTAGTTCTTGTTTTTCTGTAGGCTATTAGGGTACTTGGTTATTACTTCAAGATGGCGGATAATTTTGATTCATAGTTTTTAAGTTTAACCCTTTTAGTGTTAAGTTACACTAGTTATTTTAGGTGGGTATGCTCAGTAATAGAGTTGATTTAACAATTAGAGTAAACTTTTGACACCACCTTAATGTTATATATATATATATATATATATATATATATATATATATATATATATATATATATATATATATATATATATATATAAATACAGTAAACTTTTAACACTAATTACAAGTGTTAAATTAACACTGGTTATTTTACAGTGTATATATATTTTCTTTTTTACCGTGTTCACTTTTATCTGGTGATTATTTAAAATTTGAGGCTTACAAACATTAAAAATATGATACTTTTATTCACATGACAGCAACAGTATATGACTTTAAAATGTTGCTAATTATTTAACTGTATCTTTCTCCTGCAACGCTTACACAAACAAATCTAAAAGGGGCCTGTACATTTGTAAACAATCTCGTTGAACTAGTATTAGCCTTCCAATAATCCATTGCGAGGTTTTCTTACTTAATGCCACGTTCTAACATGTTTCGTGCTTTTTTCATGCCACATTTAGACATGTTTTACGGTGCATGCGCAGGAGTGTTGGGGGTGCGTGACCCTTGTCACACTCGTGGCAACAAGGTGCAGGCTGCAACCTCACGCGATACTTCCCGTCGTGCCCTCATTTTCAACATCTGCAACCGCGCTCGCTCATGCATTTCGAATAGCAACTGCTTAACGCGGCTGCGAGATACGTTAACGCGTTTATTTTCCCCGGCATCGCTTTCGTGACTGGCGTGCAAGCGAAACGTGCGCGTGCGATAGTATATAGCGGCTAAATCGGTGCATCGCTCGCAGCGAGTTCACTGGGCCACGAGAGGACAGACATTGCGTGATGATGTAACACGCGACGTGGGGAGAGAGATGGTGAGGAGGTCAGTGTGTTGATACAAAAACAAGGAAAAAAATATATTATGAGTAAGGTATAATGTGCATGAAATTATGAAAAATGATATCAATCAGCGCAGGGGTGGGCAACACCTTTAAAACATGTGGAAGACCTATTCATTTTTTCCTCATTTATCAATAAATATACATGCAGACATCTGCTGTACATTCAATATTTCTATACAGTATATTCATTTTGAAATAGACTCGTTTCATCAAATTTATTTTGAAACACTCACAATTTAATCAAAATAACAAATTATGTACCAGTTTAAGCCCTAAATTTGATATTTAATTTTGTAGTAATACTGTAGTCGTATTTTTTGTATAGTCGTAGTATTTCTACAGTCAACATTTTGTAGTATTCCTGTAGTATTATTTGTGTACTAATTTTGCAGTAGTGTTTTTAGAATCATTCTCTTGTAGTATTTTTGCAGCTTTTATTTTGTAGTATTTCCATCGTAAAATTTTGGAGTACAGTATATCTTTAGTATTTTGAAATGGATTGAATTGTCTTTTGTGCAACGAGATTAGACATGACACTCAAGGGTAAAACATGTAAAAAAATACTTTGACGATGAAATACTATCAGGATAAATAGGCAAACAAATAATTACAACATAGTGCTTAGAAAACTGGTCTAAGTTATAATAATAATAATGCAACGAAAAGAATAGTGCATCGTAAGTATCATGCAATGAAAAAAGTTCAATAACATTTTTGTAGTACAGTACTACCGTAGTTGTGTTTTTGTAGAGTTTATGCGGTAATATTTCTGATGTATATGTTGTAATATTTCTGTTGTAGTATTTTGTACTATAGTACTAGAGTGATATTTTTGTAGTATTTCTGTAGAGGTATTTTTGAGGGTATATCCATAGTATTTTTTGTAACACTTGTGTAGTATTTCCATAGTATATTTTTTTTAATATATCTGTAGTATTTTTGTAGTTTTACTATAGTTGTATTTTTGTATGATTTCTGTCGTAATAGTTCTGCTGGATTTTGAATTTTAGTTTTACTGCAGTGGTATTTCCATATAAGTATTTTTTATAGTATATTAATAGTATATCCATAGTCATAGTTTTGTTGCAGTATTTCTTTAGTAGTATTTATTTTGTAGACACACAAAGGGAAA
This sequence comes from Urocampus carinirostris, assembly GCF_059441175.1. Classification (NCBI taxonomy): domain Eukaryota; kingdom Metazoa; phylum Chordata; class Actinopteri; order Syngnathiformes; family Syngnathidae; genus Urocampus; species Urocampus carinirostris. Next base: position 24,664,891 of record NC_142364.1, on the reverse strand, counting down.
CTGGGGACAAAGTTGGCACTATAAAAACATTTTATTACAATAGGTACTTTATTTACTGTTATATTTATATATTGTGATTATATTTTGACCATTTTCGTTTGGTGGACCGGGCGAAAAAGCCAACGGGCCGCATGCGGCCCACCGACCGTACTTTGCTCACCCCTGAATCAGGGTTATGAATTAGTGAAGATGCACATGGTGCATGTGCATTTTTATAATTTTCCATCTTTTTACGTTTTGAAAACCTTTATGTCGTTGTCTTTTTGCAGCTTTTGAAAAATGTGCATTCTATTTGAACACGGTGAAAGAACCAATGTTAATTTAATACTCTGTAGATAGGGAGCTTATGTTCACTGAGCTAGTGTTAAGTGTATTTTTTAAATTAACACTGTTACTGAGTACCTTAAAGTAAACAAAAATCACACCAATTATTGGAGAGACATTACATGCACAACATTTAGCAAAAGAACGTGACAAAAATAACAATAATTAAGACAGGGGTCTCCAACTCGATATATTTGGGGGCCACTGGAGCTAGGGTCTAGGTAAGGTTGGGTCATCAGTTTTTCACCCAAAAATGTTTTTTTTTAAATCTCTACACAATATAGGATCTAAAAAAATCACAAATAAAAAATGGGGTTTGTAGCATTTATGTAGTATTTTAGAAGTATTACAGTAGCAGTATTTTTGTACTATTTCTGTAACATTTCTGTAGTATTACTTTTGTTGTATTTTTTGTAGTATTTCTGTAAAACTTTTGTACCATTACTGCAGTTTTATTTATGAAGTAGTATTTCTTGTATTTATAGTATTGCTGTAGTAGTCTCTCTTTAGTATTTCTGTAGTTGTGTTTTTGTAGCATTTTATAGCATCTATTTAGCGTTTTTGTAGTATTATTGTAGTTCTGTTTTTGTTGTAATTCAGTAGTAGTATATTTGTAGCATTACTGTAGTAGTATTTCTTTAGTCGTTTTTCTCTAGTAATATTGTTGTAGTATTTCTGTTATATTTCTGTAGTATTACTTTTGTTGTATTTTTTGTAGTATTTCTGAAGTATTTTTGTAATATCACTGCAGTTGTACTTATATAGTAGTATTTCTTCGTGTTTATAGTATTGCTGTAGTAGCCTCTCTTTAGTATTTCTGTAGTTGTATTTTTTGTAGCATTTTTAGTATCCATTTAGCATTTTTTGTTGTATTATCGTAGTTTTTTGTTGTATTTCAGAAGTAGTATATATGTAGCATTACTGTATTTTCGATTGTTCTCGATTGTTCTCAGCTCAGGGATGCTGCTGGAAATGTGAATTTCCCTTCGGGGATGAACAAAGTATCTATCTATCTATCTATCTATCTATCTATCTATCTATCTATCTATCTATCTATCTATCTATCTATCTATCTATCTATCTATCTATCTATCTATCTATCTATCTATCTAGTAGTATTTCTTTAGTCGTTTTTCTCGAGTAATATTTTTGTAGTATTTCTGTTATATTTCTGTAGTATTACACTTTTGTTGTATTTTTTGTAGTATTTCTGTTGTAGTATTTTTGTACCATTACTGCAGTTGTATTTATGTTGTAGTATTTCTTTGTGTTCATAGTATTGCTGTAGTAGTCTCTCTTTAGTATTTCTGTAGTTGTGTTTTTGTAGCATTTTATAGTATCTATTTAGCATTTTTGTAGTATTATTGTAGTTCTGTTTTTGTTGTAATTCAGTAGTAGTATATTTGTAGCATTACTATAATAGTGTTTCTTTAGTCGTTTTTCTCTAGTAATATTGTTGTAGTATTTCTGTTATATTTCTGTAGTATTACTTTTGTTGTATTTTTTGTAGTATTTCTGAAGTATTTTTGTAAGATCACTGCAGTTGTACTTATATAGTAGTATTTCTTCGTGTTTATAGTATTGCTGTAGTAGCCTCTCTTTAGTATTTCTGTAGTTGTATTTTTTGTAGCATTTTTTAGTATTCGTTTAGCATTTTTGTTGTATTATTGTAGTTTTTTGTTGTATTTCAGAAGTAGTATATATGTAGCATTACTGTAGTAGTATTTCTTTAGTCGTTTTTCTCGAGTAATATTTTTGTAGTATTTCTGTTATATTTCTGTAGTATTACACTTTTGTTGTATTTTTTGTAGTATTTCTGTTGTAGTATTTTTGTTTCATTACTGCAATTGTATTTATGTTGTAGTATTTCTTTGTGTTCATAGTATTGCTGTAGTAGTCTCTCTTTAGTATTTCTGTAGTTGTATTTCTTTAGCATTTTACAGTATCTATTTAGCATTTTTGTAGTATTACTGTAGTTCTGTTTTTGTTGTATTTCAGTAGTAGTATATTTGTAGCATTACTGTAGTAGTACTTCTTTAGTCATTTCTCTCTAATAATATTGCTATATTTCTTTTTTCTTTTCAGAATTAAAGCAAAGCAAATTTGGTCCCTTTTTTTAGGACTAAATGTGTATTTAGTTATGTAGCCATTTTGTAGTATTTTTGTACTATTACTGTAGTTGAATTTTTGTAGTATATATGTAGTCGTATTTCTGTATTAGTATTTTTGTATTATAGTACTGCTGTAGAAGTATTTCTGTAGTATTTAATTTTTGTTTTCAGACTTAAAGGAAAATAATATATTGGATCCCTGCTTCTAAGAATTTCATGTTTATCTAGTTTTGTAGTCATCTTAAAATATCTTTGTAGTATTTCTGTAGCATTTTTTAGTAGACACACAAAGGGGACAATGGGGACAAAACTGTACCGAAAAAAAACAACATTTAAAAAAACAGTATTAGTTTATTTACAATAACATATATATTGTTATGATATTTTTTACCACTTTCTTTCTGTGGGCTGGATTAAATAGCAGCATGTGGCCCGCAGGCCGTAGTTTCCCCACATTTGCTTAAGTGTTAATTTAATACGGTTTATTTTAAGGTACTCCATAATATTGGTATTTTAACACTTAATAATTAAACTTTTAACACAAATGGAGTGAACATAAGGTCCTTTTCTAGAGAGTATTGAATTAATACTTGTAATTTTAATGAAGTACATATAATATATATTGCTAAACCCAAAAAAAATCAATATTGTCAGTGTAGCCTACACAACTTTGAATGGTTGCTTGTTAATCAGATGTGACATTCAATTTACAGCTTGTATTTCATACTTCGTATTACATATTTATTAAACCTTTTATATTTAGGGTTAAAGGTTGCAGATATCACTCCAAACAAAATACTGTGTTCAAATTTTTGAAAAGCTGCAAAAACTCTTCAAAGTTTTAAAACCATAAAATGATTGCTACTATAAAACACGGATGCACAATGCCAATCTTTGCTCTATCATCGCCTTAAATTTTTATTTTTGTCAAAATTTTGTAAACAATCCCGTAGAACTTACATTTATCTTTCGAACAGCAAACGTTATCACGTGTAGTTGGATTGCTATCACTCTTAAAATGTAAGATTTTACTGTTCCCTAACACTGTTTATTTCGAGATAATAAGCAATAGTGTTAATTTAACACTTAAAGAGTAGACCTTGAACACTACCTTAGTGAACATAAAGTCCTTATCCACAAAGTGTTAAATCAACACTGGTTATTTTACATTGAATGAATGAAGGTTCATGCTGTACAATGCATTTAATTCATATAAATTTAATTTAATCTCTTTTTTTTAGAATTGTCTATATTGTCATTCATAGCAACGTGGTGAACAACGTGTACAACAGAGTTAAGACGTGAAACTCCATGATGAACACGTAATAACTCTTTTATTACAGGTTTTTACGGATTTTAAAAAGAAAAATAAGCTGAAAAAAGAATATTAGCTTAAATGAGATATCATTTACAGTATAGTGTAAATTGGCCTGAGTCATATGTGCATCAGAACAAATAGTGTGGCATTAGCTCAAGAGGTAAAGGGCTCGTCTTGGGATCAAGCGGTCTCAGGTTTGATTCCCTGGCTCATCCAAGTTATACCTCGAAGTGTCCTTGGGCAAGACACTGAATCCCTAATGCCCCCGATAGCAGGTAGTTGCCTTGCATGGCTATCTGTTAGTTAGTGTGTAAAAGGGAAAAGTGTGAAAAGCACTATACATAAACATTGCAAAAACCAACATATTTCCAAAATAAAATATTACTTAACATTTTTTTACATAGAAAGCGTTTTCTCTTGTGATGGCCCTGGGGAAGAACAGTCTCTGAGACTGTTAACAAGTGTTTTTTTTTTACCCCAGACATTTAAATACATTTATCTATTTATTGATATAGAGGGCTAAAATTTTGTTTTTGAAAGGGTTTGTGCCTGAGTTCATTGTTTGAACTTGCAGCCTTACCTACCTGTTAAGTCCAATAATTTATACTCTTATTCTAAAAATCCTGTTAAATTGTGGCTATTTCAAAAAATAGGATTAGATTGATTTTTTGGGGTGTTTTTGTTCGTATTTCCTTTCCAGCTTCTATTTGTGTCGCGTTTGAGGAAATACAGTATTACGGAGGCTTTGAAACATGTGCACAAACCCATTCATGAAAGGTTAACCTGCAAGGGTTGCTTTATTAAGTCGCAAATGCGTGCCTTTCTTGCTGACACACACAAATCCCGAGTTTTAGGGCATGAAAGTGCAATGACCCACATTATAGTTGCACGTAAAAGCACCAAAGGCAGGCCACATTATGCACCCCACCCAGCACCTGTTTAGAATTTACACAAACAAAAATAAAAGACAATGTACTAAATGATAATTATAACAAACCTCTAGTTAATTTCAAGTTTTGAATCACAAAAATAAGACTTTAAGGAAAGTAGAGATTATTTACCCCATCTTTTTTTTCCCTGGGTGGATTAAGTGGACATGAGCAAAACTGGCGCTCAGTGAGCATTTGAACTCGGGTTCAGAGGTCACATGGTAAGGGGACAACACGAAACCCTTCAAGAGTTCAAGACACGCAAAATCCTGCTTCCGAAAGCGTTCTGAACTCTAGGTTTGTTGTAATGATAGTTTACGGTGATAACTACAAATATTAGAAAGTTACAAAACAGTTACACATGGTTGCAACTCCGGTATAGGAAATTTGTAGTAGAGAACAGTCGAATTAAGAAGAACAAAAATCTGAAGAAAAAGGAAATTGAGGCTGAAACAAAGATGGGAAATTGACGTTCACAAGTTACGTTCAAGCTTAAAGTAAACGAATGTTTTTCGAACTGTTGATTGTAACCCTTCTCTCATTAGACAGATACATAGATACTTTATTCATCCCCGTAGGGAAATTCACACTTCCAGCAGTCTACCCCGTTGTTTATTAACAGATTAACACGCTTGTAGCGGAGTGGTTGACGTCACGCCAGTCCAAAAGTTCGACATCCCTGCGGCAGATGGAAATCTTTTCTTTGTGAAAATCCAGGGATACACCACCTCGTGTTAGCAAGTCCGCCCTCCTCTCCGATTCCCCCCGGCTTTCTTGTCTCTGTATAGCGGCGTTGAAGCCGGATAGCTCCGGGTAGCTCCGGGTGGCTACACGTTAGCGTCCGGAATGCATTTTTGTGCGCTAAAACCCATGTCCCATAGGATAGAAGTAATCCATAGTGTAGTTGTCAAAACGGGAAGAAAAAACACCGAAGATAGGAGCAGACAATAAAACAATAGGGCAGCTGCTGGGAAAGGCAGCCGCTCGTGGCAGCGCCGCGATCACAGTTATTTTTAATTAGAAGACACTGTGAGTATTTAGTGCCTCATAGTGTTCAAAACATAAAAAAGACAACATTGATATAGATAATAAGCAAAAAATGCATGTAAGTTAAGTCATGTTTATTTATATAGCCCTTAATCACAAGGAGTCTCAAAGGGCTGCACATACCACAGACTATTGCAAACTACAGATGATTATTACACCACCCCTGATCTAAAACCTACATGAGGGCAAGGAAAAACTCAAAAACCTCAGCATGAGGAAATTGGGGAAACCCTGAGAAGGGACTGCAGATGAGGTAATCCTCCTTCCAGGATGACCAGGCTGCAATGGATGTTGCATTAACAAAAGTCTAGAAATTTGCATTCTTTTTACATAACATGAGCCTCACCGCGAGGGAGCTAACATAATTGTCGGCCAACTTGCTGCTACAGGTATTCCAAAAAACAACAGGGTTACAAAGGATTGGGAATAAAATGAAAGACTAATAAGGTGCAGTTTGGTCACTTTTAGTCTCCGAAGTTTTTAGCATGACACCATACAGCGACATCAATTGGTCAAATAATGCACAATCTCCCTTTAAAAATCTTGCAAAAGCTTTTACGCATGTTTTTTTTGTTTGATTTTCTTTCTACCCTTTCCAAACTTCATTTTGACCTTCCTTACTCTTGTGTGTTTATGTAACTTATTTCAAATATTTTATTATTAATTTATGAAGAAAGCATTTCATGTTCTGTCCATCTATTTATTTACTCATTTAAATTACATCAACATTTGGAATTCAGATACAAAAATATACAAAATGCAAAGTACTTTATCAGATAAGGAGCCTTTGAACCTTTAATATGTCACAAAGCAAAGGAAGCAACGTCATCGCTGCAAAGTTTGTTTTTCAACAAAAATAGCCACAAATGATCCAATGCGTACAGTAAATAATAATAATAATAATAATTTCCTTGTATTGTCATTCTGTGTAACAATGTACACAGAACGAAATGTCGATTACACCTGACCCGTTGTAGCGAGCCGATGCAGCCGCAGCCAACCGAGGGCGCCGCCAACCATTTTTTAAGTCTTAGATATGACTCGGCCGAGGCGCGAACCACCGACCTCCCAGTCTCAAAGCAGGCGCCTTACCATCTAGGCTACTGAGTGGTAAATGGTCTGCATTTATATAGCGCTTTTCAAGTCAATGAAGACCTCCCAAAGTGCTTTAACAATGTGCTTCACACTTGCCCATTCGCACACACACACTCACACACCAATAGGGAGTCAGCCATGCAAGGCGCCAACCTGCTTATTGGGGGCATTAGGGATTCAGTGTCTTGCCCAAGGAAACTTCGACATATAACACGGAGCAGCCGGGATCAAACCTGCGACCTCGTTTTCCCCCAGTGATTTAGGATCTAGTATGAGTATTGACAAATGTGGCTACCCGTCAATGTGAGATCCAGCTCACCTCTAAAGGGTGAGATAAGTTTTACACCAAAAAAACAACTGCAACCAGAGTATGAAGGTGCTGTATCTGAGTCAGATCAGGAAGTTCGTCCTGCTAATAGTAAAAATGAAGTGGTGCCTTGAAGAGCATAGCGGTTAAGGGATCCATAAACTAAAAACTCTCTTTATTTATTCATTTGAAGCCAAATGTTTTCAGACCAGGCCATAAAGTCATTGACTCTCTTGATAAAAATCATATGTTTTAATACTACTCAAAATAACATTTGTAACATTAGTTCCTAGAATGCAAAAATCTTAGATATTTGTGTCTTTGATTGTCATTGGTTTATAAGAGTGTTAGCTAACTGTTAAGAATTACACATGTCATAATAAAAGCCTACAATAACAAATGAGTATAATGCAGACCGGTTTTCAAAAAAGCTCAGCAGTGACCGGTCATGGTGATTTTCTAGGAAATCTGATTTCTAATCTTTTTTAAACGCAACTAAAGTCTAATTCTAATAATTATAACCTGACAAGAACATAATACAGGCGCTCCACTACCTAAGAACATTCGAGTTAGGAAATACGGTAGATACGAAAAAAAATTTCGGGATGTCGAAAATTATACACACATTGCTGCAAGTTAGATTTTGCATAGTGCACCTATTTCCGAGTAAAGGGCGCTGTGAAAGGTCACCCAGCATCCACCCCTAAGAGAAATATGTTTCCTCTTCCTAGTTCCTGTGTGAACATACTGTACTGTATCTCCACCGCTCTAAGAACTTCGACATTTTTATTGTTTAATATCTCGTGCATCTATTCAATATGGTTTGTGTAAAGCAGGGGTGTCAAAGTCAAATGGACGGAGGGCCAAATAAAACATTTGGCTACATGCCGAGGGCCGGACTGTCCAATCTTTACTGAAACCAAGATTTAACCTACTGAAAACACAACAAATATATTACAATATGATTGGATAAATAAAGCAATATTTTCGTATGACTCTGTCAGTCATTTTTAATTTCAGCAGGCACAAAATACAAATGTCCTTTATATAAAAAACTCGTAACATATCTCATAACAACTCATAACCATTTTCTATCATTCAATCAACTGAAATTATTAAAAAGAAATATTGCCTCGAAATACAATAAAATAAAGTGCAAAAATCTCTTGTTACTTAAAACCAATAGCAATCAACACACTGGACCTCATCTGTCCTGCTCAAATGTACATTGGCTTTCCTTTCTGGGCTTTCTCTGGGTTAGTGTGAAAAAAAGGAATTACTGATTAACAAATAATAACAATCAAAAGTCATTTTCTCTGCTAAATAGGAGACAATTTCATTAAAAGACTGTTGTCCATATCAAGATCTATTTTCCATGAAAAGCCGAAAAACAAGAAACACTCCCAGGACAGAGTCGGCAAACAAAAACAACATAGTCAACATAGACAATAAAGCTTTAAAATTCCCGAGGGGAACAACAAAAAACAAGACCTTCTTTATGTGCATATTTAACTTTTAAACTTGAACGGAGTAAAAACTTCAAATGTGTAATTGCACAGGAAACATTACTGTATTATTACTGTATTTACATACATTTATATACAGTACTGTATTACTACAACTCTACATTACTTGTTTGAGGCGTGTGTTTTGTTTCATGATGCCGTCTAATATTAAACTCTTTCATCACCGCCACACTTTCTCCACTTAGCAGACACACAGGTTTTCCAGCTACCTCCGTGAACATGTACTCCAACTCCCACCTTGTTTGAAAGCCCCAGTTTTCATTGTCCACCTTCCGTTTAGCCATTTTTGATTTTTGCTGTTTGCTAATGACTGTTGCTTATCCACTGCTGAATAAATCAAACCGCCCCCCGTTTTCTTCCCGCTCGGCGCGTCCCCGTTGCATTGTGGGAAATGTAGTATTCATGCGTACTGCGGGCTGCAGGCTTGCAGCGGCCTGCGGGCCGGATCTAATAATATATTGATATCGTCACGCGGGCCAGGTAAAACCCTCTCGCGGGCCTGATGTGGCCCGCGGGCCTTGACTTTGACATATGTGGTGTAAAGTGTCTACCAAGCTAATGAACAACGTAACCCAACTTACAAGCTACAGCTATTTGGCTAAAGTTACAACCTAACCTCTCAGGTCAAGCTATTGTGGTTTTGTCGATTTTAACCAAACATGGTCGGTAAACTGGGAAGGGGGACACGAGAAATGAATGATACGCTTACAAAACAAGATATAAACATCATCGAAAGTGAATCGTTCAACATAAGTGGAGGCAAGGTAACATTGCCGTAGTCAGCGGGGATTTTCCCAGTGGCCGGCGGACACTTTGTGTTTATTGTTGTAGGCCGAGTGGGAGTTTGCAATAAAGGTGGCGCTAACAAATGCCTGTTATTTTTTCGTGGCGTCGGTGCGCCAGCGTGATGGATAAGCTACATTTCGGGCGTATTTCTTCAAGAGGAATGCGCCAAAGCAAACATGGTAAAAAAAGATGAAGGGGAAAAAAAATTCAAAATAACAAAAAAAAACCCAGCAACATAATTCTGTGGTCGGTCCACCAGGAAGATGTGCGAGTTCATGCTGGGGTGAGAAGGCCGACGTGGAAGACAAATGACAACAGCATTTATACATGTGGCGCTAGCAAGGCTGTAGACATGCTAGCTAACTGAATAACAGTGGTGGATAGATAACATCCTCCCTTGCGTAATTAAAACAAACACAGAAGTTGGCGTACTAAATAGGGATAGATGAATGGTTAGCTACCTACATAAATAAATACCTAGATAGATAGATAGATAGATAGATAGATAGATAGATAGATAGATAGATAGATAGATAGATAGATAGATAGATAGATAGATAGATAGATAGATAGATAGATAGATAGATAGATAGATAGATAGATAGATAGATAGATAGATAGATAGATAGATAGATAGATAGATAGATAGATAGATAGATAGATAAATAGATAGATAGATAGATAGATAGATGGAGTGGCTTAGGTTGGTAGGTACTGTAGATAGGTAGAGAGATGGTGAGTGAGTGAGTGAGTATGTGATTGAGCGATAATTGTGAGTATTAACTTTTACCCTTGAATAATCTGTGCTTTTTCTTGATTTATGATGTTTGACTGTGGTTGAGTTTTCTTTTTTTGCAGTGTATGCTTTGGCAGAACCACCTCGGTGAGTTTAGCATTTAGGATTGTCAGCTGCAGGCCTGCCTGCCCACTTACACGCAACAACGCCTCCTGTTCATAAACACATCATCGGGCCCTTCGTCATGCTGCCATGCGGAGGGTGGGAGGAGGGCAGAGACCCTTTTCTCGCCGGACAGACCCTTAACTTCATCCAAGCAGCATTTTCCAGCAATAGGAGAGACTATTGTAGATAATTCAAGAACAATTATATTAATAAAGTGGTTCTCATCGCTGTTCCTTGGTCAATGTTTTATTTTAGCTGCCGCGCTGCATTAGCTTGCGTGTTGGTGGAGTTGGATTTGATACTTCCTTACCAGGTGGGGGGGACTTCCTGTTCCCGTCTCAAAACATGCTCGAGCTCCCTATCAAAGTACGACGTAGGAGGTTTGTAGAAGTGGCCAATAATTCCTCCGCCACTGTGCTGTGCCAGTTAACAGACACAAATATTCAGATTCACAGAATATTTTTCTTTTGAAATAAAAATAAAAAGTAATAACAACATGCATGATACTTAATACAAATCCCCAGCGTGATACCAAGGCTTGCTTCAGAGCAGGAGTCTTCAACGTGGTGCCCTTGGGTCGCCAACTAAGACCACCTGAGCAGCCCACGGGCAGACTGCTTCCGAAAGTACATCATGGAGCTTCTGATTTTCTAGGAAATTTGATTTCTAACTGGCATGATGTTAAGTGGTTGACAGAGCCTATTTTAACCACTAATAATTATCACCTAGTATTAAGCTCAAGCTCTACAATGCTGACCTCAAGCAGCTGTCTTAAGTAACCTGCCTGTCACACACACATACCTACGCTGTCAAAAGCAATAACTATAGTCATTAAAAGATGGCGGCTTGGCGACTCAAACTTCCAATGGTCTATAAAAAACAGTTCAAGTTGTTTTTTATAGACCTATATCCCCGAGCGATTTGGAATATAGTACCAGTATTGCTAGACACACGCCAATGCCCGTCAAAGCCGAGGTCCGGCTCATCTCTGAAAAGCAGGAAGACGTTTTACACCAAAAGACAACTGCAACCAGATGATGAAGGTATCTGAGTCAAATCTGGAGGCTTCTCCTGCTACTGGTAACCATAGAAACATATAATATCTGTTTTATGTGGGAGAGCAAACCCGTACCCTCAAAAAACAGACCCTGGCGAGAGATGAGCGCTGCCAGGCTGTACTTGCCCAAGACACACGACAGGAAGTGATGCCCTGATGAAACCTCAGGCCATATAAATGGGCCACCAGGCTTTTTAATGTATTTTCTTTTTTTAACCGTTGATTTGTTACCACTCTTGTCCCCACTGTCCCTAAGTGTGCCTTCCCCCTAACAAAAAAACCTTTTTCATGATGCCTTTTTATGAACGCTCTTTAGGGTAACATTCAAATAGCTGGCTAAATTTTCTGTGCTTGCTATTTTTTTATTATTCAATTTATTTAACAAGACATTTATCAAATAAAATGAAAAAAACAACAAAATCCAATTCTAATCTAGTCTTGTGAGTTATTCAATGAATATTATCGACCTTTGTTCCTTAAAAAAGGAACATACAGTGGAACCTCGGTTTTCGAACGCCCCTCATTTGTTCATAAAACTATTGCCTTTAAGAAAGACATAATAGCTAAATATGAAAGAGGCGTACGAATTTCCGATCTTGCTAGTGAATACAGCATGGCTAAATCTACTATCAGTACAATAGTAAAGAATAAGGAGGCTGTGAAATCGAGTGATGCTGCTAAGGAAGTTAGCGCTATAAGCAAGCAACTGCCGCAAGTTTTGGAAGAGGTTGAAAAACTTTTGATGATTTTTCTCTCCCCACCGTCCACCACAAAGGTAAGAAATCCTATTCATGATCCTCTTTTTTATTTTTGCACGTTCATGTTAGCGTAATCTTTTGTAAGGAAGATTACGCTAACGCGACAACGATTAGCCAGGGTTAGCTTCATGTTTACGTTCATGGTAAACATTCAGGGTGATGGAACGGATTAAAACGATTTTACATTACTTTTAATGGGAAAAACGATTTCAGTGATTGCACAAATCAGTTTTCGAACAGGGTTCTGGAACGGATTATGGTCGAGAACCGAGGTTCCACTGTAATATATTAGTTTGCTCAGCTTACGAGTGTTCCGAAACTAGATGAAATGGTCTATTCATAGAAAAAAAAACAATGAAATATGTCATGTACTGTACAAGTAAATATCTGCACGTTTTTTTCTTTATCTGAAATTCATATGGTTGCTGCTATTGTGATGACAAAAGGTGAAGAAAGTAAGTATTTGAACACCCTGCTATTTTGCTATTTCCCCCACTTAGAAATCATGGAGGAGTTTGAAATTTTCATTGTAGGTGCATGTCCACTGTGAGAGAGATCAACTAAAAAGAATAATCCAGAAATCACAATAAATTATATTTTTTTAACAATCTATTTGTGTGATACAGCTTCAAATACTTATTTTCTTCACTGTATCTCCATTTTTGTCATTTATGTTTCAAATGAATAGAACGTCAAAATAAAAAAATGGCCCAAACTAATGTAGATATTTCTCTTTGAAATAGCAGTGACTCTATAAGAAAAAGCGAAAAAAAACGTAACATTATATTTTGTATGGCCAAAGGAAAAAAAATAATCAAATCAATCATAACTGCCCTCCTTCCAGTTCGGCCAAACCTTTTAAACCAATGTGGCCCATGGGTTAACAAACCCCTATGTTGGGGGAAGATGAAACACAAACTGAATCCACTCAAGCTTGATATCGATTGATATCGATGCAAACGATAGTATGAATATATACTTTATTTCCGTGTGCCGAGCTGGCTGCTTCCAAGAGGGCCACTTTTATACTTGTTTACCGATGGCGGCATGTTTTATCTGCAGCCCTCTGAGAGCCGTACTTAGGCTTCCATTTGCCCCTCGTGCAACCACCAGCTAAAAAAGTGGCACTTACACCCTCTCCACGCATGCACGCTTGCTTTAAAAGGGCCACCTCACCGATGGAGCTTTGATTTTTTTTTTTCAAAGAAAAATTGATTTGCCACTATTGGTGTGTTTTCTGGTGAGTTATCCAAATTCATAGCTAGGGATGTGCAATGATATACAGTAAACTATAAATATGGGAGGATGTCAACAAACATGATATCTTTTGGGTATATCTCTTGGGTCAAAATATTGGTAAAATATGGATCAAATCTTTAGAATCTTTTGAAAGTATTTTGAGCTGCTAAACAATTGCCCACAATGGCCAATCAAGTGAGTACGGTGGTTTTCTGGAATGTGTTTATTTGAGGTTTACTTACAAGAGACTTGTCTCCTAAATTTAAAAGGCTAGTATTTGTAACTGGCTTTTAGGGCTGAATTTGAAAATCATTTTATTGCCTTACACTCAGCAATGGATTTGGTTGTTTCACAGCCAGAGGTTGAAATCCGAGCAAATTAAAAAATAATCCGTAAAAATCTTTACAGATCCAGTGTTTCCCATCAAATTTTGTGAGATCCTGGTGGGTGGAAAGTCTATGGGGGTTAATATTTTAAATTCAAACAAATCGATCTGGTGCATTTTTGGGGGGAAAAGTGAAACCAACTGCCTTTTCATATGTCATCGATACCATTAGTGATCCAGTGGTTAGAATTCAGTGTTTTCACCACTGCGACCCAGGTTCGAGTCCTGATGCATCCAACAGGAAAGTTTAAGCTGAGAAAAAGGGAGACAAGATGTTATACCGATTTCTAATAAAAAAAAAAAATAGGGGTGCGCACTATGCATGAGTGAGCATTGTAAACCATTAAATACGGTATACCTAAGATATGACGATATTTTTTAATACTGTAGTACAAGTTTACGAGACTCTGGCGGAACCAATTAAACCCTGGTAGCCCACTGGAATCTTTCTATGCTATGGGAAACACTGAGAACTAGATAATTATTTTCTCAGTTTTTAATGTTCTTTTGAGAATTGTTAAACATTTTTTTCTAAAGTGGACAAAAAAACAACAAGTATGTCCACCCGTTGCCATTGAAATAATGGTTACCTTTACAGTTTATCAGACAAACTGCAACATTACGCTATAAGATGTTCAAATGAAAATTGTTTTTCAAATTTGGATTTAAAAAAACATTTGTTGAAAAAAATGCCACAATTATGCTCTGAGGATTCTGCAAAATATGAAGAAAAAAATACCACAACATCTAAATTACTTAAAAATCGATATAAAAAACCCTGGAATATTAGAAGAGGAAATGTTCATTTTTTTATTTCGAAAAAAAGTAGGAAGAAGGATGGTTTAGTTTATTTTTTTATGAGTAATAAAATGACTAGATCTCCCCCCAAAAAACAAAACAAAAACTGAAAATTTAGCAAAACTGTTGACAAAAAAACAACCAGTCAAAGTATCCTTTTTAATAGGGCTCAAAAACTAAATACAGCAGAATCCTCTGAATGATCACTTTAAAAAATAATTTGCAGAACTAATTAATTGTATTGATTGGTGACCTAAAACCCATGAAAAGTCGAAGTCGGGAAAAAGGTTGGGAAAAATACAGCAGCCTGACTGTGTTTTTGGCCTTCGTGTGCGGCTTCTCCATTTCAATCCCTGAGGGAAGTTTGAAGACTTCCGAAATGATCCCATGTGGTCGCTCGTTCATCGGAAAAACTCATTTCCTCCCTCTTTTCATCTTCAGCTGCTTTCCTGACATCATGATTTCGACATCACAACAACACAATGAGCTTGCCACGTGCCACTGGAAAAAAAAAAAAATATATATATATATATATATAGCTGGATTTGAACCCATCACCCACCACAGGTTCCCATGACATGAATATATATATATATATATATATATATATATATATATATATATATATATATATATATATATATATATATATATATATATCTCATCTCATCTCATCAGCTGCACCGCTTATCCTCAGTAGGGTCGCGGGGATGCTGGAGCCCGTCCCAGCAATCATCGGGCAGTGGGCAGGGGACACCCTGGACTGGTTGCCAGCCAATCGCAGGGCACACGGGGACAGACAACTCACTCGCTCATTCACACCTAGGGACAATTTGGACCAGCCAATTCACCTGAAATGCATGTGTATGTATGTCCGTGTGTTTGTATAAATTCTTGGCCTCAGCCCCCGCTCACAGCACTAATCAACCAGGGATAGCGGATCAGGGCCATATGGGCACTGTCCATTTTAGGCGAGAAGAACAGTAAAAGGAGCTGTTAACAAAAATTTGCTTTTTCGCCTCTGGTCTTAGCAATGGTCAACTGGGGATAACAGATCCCGGCCGAAACAGTGTAATTCAGTTTAGCTGGACCACAATGGCAGCTTAAGCGTCCCAAACTGTAAAAAAATCAACTTTGCCAGCCCCCTGCTCTCAGTAATAGTTGACATGGAATAACGGATCACTGCCAAAACCTTGCATTTCATTTTGTGCGGGCCAGGACGGCAAACCTCTCGACAAAAAGGCAATTGATGGTCCCCACTAGCAGCGATATGGGGTAAAGGATAATGGATCAAGGCTGCATGAGCACAGTCCATTTTAGGTGGAAATAGTCATGGCAAAAAAGAGACACCAAGTCTGACAAAAGTCTGCTTTGCTGGTCTCTGCTTGTAACAGTTTGCAATCGGGGATAATGGATCACGGTCACAACTTTGCATTTGCCTTTTACGTCAACTTTTAAATAAATTAAGATTTAAAACATTTAACCTTGTGTAATATCAAAGTTTTAGACATTATGCTTTTTTTCCCATTGCGCCTATCTGATTTTATTTTACTTTTATCAGGCTTGTCCAGGGCGCAACAAACCCCCCAAAAAATGAAAGAAGAAGAGTTTGTCTATGTGCATCTAAGAAAGGCTAGCAAATCATGTATTACTCTGCCCACATCACCTGGCTTGAAGTGATAACTGCACCGTTACGTTTACATATCTTGCACCTCATCTTTAACATGCGGTCTGGTGGTCCTCTTTTGCAGTAAAAGTTGACCAGTGACAATGGATCGCAGTTGCACAGGAAATGTTAATTTCAGGCAGAAGAATGGGGCAAAGAAACTAGACGGCATGCAAGACACACATTTTTCTTTCTTGGCTCCTGCTCTCAGCAATAGTCAACTGGACATAACAGATCGCAGCTAAATCAGTGCAGTTCATTTTCGGCAGGCCAGAAAAAGACACTTCCCAACAAAAATGCTATTGCTGGTTCTCGGTCGCCGCAATATGGAATGATAGATAATGGATCCCGGCTGCACGAGTGCAGTTTAATTTATAAGGCCGCAAAGTACCAAACACGACGTTGAGAGGGCCCACACTTTAACACTCTCCACTGCCTCTAAGTCAATATATTATCTGGACGCCAAGTCCTCCAGCTTTAAAGATTTGTTGACTTCATCGTCAGAGAGCCATGACTTCATGCAGCAACGCTACTCTTTATTCCGTTCCAAACGGAAAGGAAAGTGGTCGGCAAACGCGTGGGCGAGCGTTACCTCCATTCAACTGCCGGCACGGTTGAGGAAGAATCTGCGACTAATAGTAACAAAAGACCTTGGCATCCAAAGGAGGCTGTCTGGTTATCATGCTGGTAATTGCTTGTGAAAATGATGTTAATGATGGATACAGTTTTTGTTAATTTCTGCGACATGCAGAAGTTTGTGAATGGTGATATTTACAAATAAAGGAACCTAAACAGTATTCATCCTATAGATGATAAAGCTATCTAAAAACAGTAGCACAGAAAAAAACGTTGTATTGTCTTACCCTTAACTTATGAATTAACTCTTTACATTGTTCTTCTAAATAAAAGCATCAATAGATAGGTAATTCTCCAGAGGGTTTGTACACCTTTTTCATAGCCAGATTTAAGCACTTTTTAAGGACTTTCAATAATGCAAATTAAATGTGAACACAGCCAGTTGTGAGAAAGAATGCCTGCCAAACCGGAGTGCTGCACGACCCGGACGAAAACCTGAGGGCACAACAAGAGGAGGCCCCTCGCTCTCGCCATGTTGGCACACAGTCGGTGAGAGGGGGTGGGGGTAGTCGGAAATGGGGAGAGGGGCCTCGGCTCTGTGAGGTGTGTGGGTTGGAAGTCTGGGTGTCAGTCTGCTGTAAACGATCCGTTTGTAACGGAGCGCCGCTTCTGGCAAAGTGCCCTGCAGCACACAATCATCCCAGACCGAATCTGGCCCGCAACCACACACCCGCATGCACAAACATATGTGTGTAGTGTTTGTGGTTGTGACACAAGATGCATAGTCTAGCATGACATAATGGCCGCCATAAGTCAGTAATATTGGTTGTTTTTCAAGTCAAGTCGAGTCATGTTTATTTGTAAAGCACTTAATCAAAAGAAGGCTGCACCGACTAAAAGCTACTATTACACCATCCACTGATCTAAAACCGACATATGGGAACAAAAAAATGAAGAAACCTTTAAAAAGGGTCTGCACATGAGGTCATCCCCTTCCAGGACGACCAATGCTGCAATGGATGTTGCAAGGGCATGAACAGACAATCCACAGACAACATAGACATGAAGTATAGGTAATAACAGAATATCCTGTTGACAGCTTCCTGAGGTCAACATCATTTGTAAGGTATTGAATAGAAGTGGAATTTAAGCCAAGATGTAAACTCGTCTACTGAGGTTGCAGATCAAATCTCAGAGGAGAGAACATTCCACAGTACTGGGGCCCTAATGGAAAACGCTTTTGAACCTGTGAATTTCTTCTTGGCTCTTGGGATCACTAGGAGACCACCGTTTTTGGAGCAAAAGCACCGACCAGGAACATAAGGGGGAGATTAAAACTGAAATATATGAGCGGGTTTAAACTGATCTGACAGGGGGCCGGTGCAGATCAGCCAAAATCGGGGTAATGTAAACCCAATTGTCTTGACCTCGTAAAAGCCTTGCTGCACAATTTTGTAACAACTGCAGGTTTTGGTGCTAGACTTCGGGAGACCGCAAAGTAGTACATTACAGTAATCGAGATGGGAGGTAACAAACGCAAGAGTTAATATCTCAGCATCAGACTGGGACAGCATAGGGCGAATTTTAGCATTGTTGCGAAGATGGAAAATAAATGGTTCTAGTAATATTCTTAACGCGTAACTGGAGGGACGGATTAGGGTCTAATGTGACACCTACATTTTTCGACCGAGTCACTCTGGGTAATATTTTAGTTGTATGAGATAAAGGTGTTACAACCACCACATAAATGCTACTTTGTTAGCACAGTATCCTGTGCAGTAGCTTCAAGCCAGGGGTCATCAACCCAAAATTTAGCAACCACTGGACTGCAGACCAGTACCTGCCTGTGGGGTTGTTTGGTACTTGGCCGCACAGAAAAAAATAAGAGTTGCTTTGATTTAGAAAAAAATTGCCGTAATCGTTGCTGATATTGAACCTAATGGACATTTTTTATACACAAGGTTTTACGGCAGTGTAATACTGTATTTGACCAATGATTTAAAGGTCGAAAAAATATTGCTGACCACATTTGCACTACCTATGATGCAATGGGAAGAGAACTAAGGTCACAGCAGCGAGAAAGCGAAATCTAAACACTACACCGCTAGGGATGTAGATGTTGAACACATGGGGCCATGATTAAAATAATGTATTGTCATTGTAAAAACAACAATACACAGAAATAAAATTTACAATGCAAATAGATATGTAAACAATCTAAATCCATAGTGGTCTAGTGGTTCTACAGCGAATATAATAATATTATTATTATTATTATTATTATTATTATTATTATTATTGTTAATGTTATTATTGGTCCAGGCACAAGAACATCGTCAAATATTAAACCAGTTCGTGGTACAGAAAAGTTTGGGTACCACTTACATAACGGACCCAAAAACAAACCCGTCTAGAGACACAAAAAAGCATGTATAAACCTATTTTTAAACACCACTGTACTCTAGAGGGCGCCACCAGCTTTTCCTCTTCACCCACACCTGACTCTAACCAGGAAATCAGTACCTAAGGACCGTGTTAACAGCAAAAGCTGTTTGATCGTTCTGTGCCCTGATGTCCTACTGGATTATACTTGTTTTTTTTTACCCAAACGGAAATCGAATGCAGTCGTTGGAGCAGTTTATTCACACAGACGACTTAGATTCAAATCAAGATCTTTGGTGTTGTTTAAATTAAAGAAAAAAAGTGTTGATTTTTAAAAAAAAAATCGGTAGGCGTTTTTTAAGGGGATGCATATTTCGGCAAAACGAAGCACAGTAACGCTTACCAGCCACGAAGAACCGGTAAGCATCAAGACTTTTATAAGCTTTAAGATCAGCACAGGTGTATGGGGATACTCCGTTTACGATATAGACTACTTTGACAGGTTGCTAGCTAATCAGAAGTGACATTTATTTTGGAGCTAAAGACGAAGGCAATACTGTAGTGCCTTTCATGTTACATATCGCTCCAAACAAAGACAACAAAATGATAAAATATAATAATGCAGTACAAAATCATCTGGTTTGAGACCTCTTCAGATTTGGTTGTTTTTTTCTTTCACGTCAATATGAAAACCCTAATAACTCAAATTATTTATCTTTTTTTATGTACAATTTAAGTCAATAAAAAAATGAATATAATTGTATATTTAATACCACTTCTATTCAGAATGATACCAATACCAATACAATAACATTTCGAGAAGCGTCGGATACAAATGCCAAATATCAATACTTGTAGTACAAAGAAATTCCTTACTTCACCCACAAATACGACTGATGTAATAAAATCCAACATCATTTTATCCTTAAAATTCTTATTCCCTTATTTCTCATTTTAATAGTAATTGTAAAACGGCCCCTACAGTGGTGCCAATATTGCCCCTGCTATCATCATCACTATAGTCACCTTGCAACAGTAATGGTATAAGCAGCGATACCTGGTATTGGTCACCCTTAAAACATGGGTGTCAAACTTAATGAGGCTCAGGGGCCACATGATAGGAAAAACAATCCCATGGGAGCCTGACTGGTAAATTATTGGCATAAAAAGTGTGCCTTTGCTGGCGGGCTAGGGGTCCTTTCGGAGGCTCACAACTACGTGATGATTTGATTGCTTTTAAGAGTTTCATTCCTCAATATGTTTTTCTTTCGCTAATATAAAATCTCTTGTAGTGTTTATACATTGTGTGTTTGTAAGAAGACAATAGCAAATAACAAACAAAAATAAACAATAATTGATTGAATTTTCCGCTACGGTTTATTTAAAACAGGGAAATTCATGCAGAACGGAAAGTGACAAAAATAGCATACTCTCATTTAAATCATTAATATAATCATTTAATTGCATTTTTCAGCTTTATTTTTCAATGACAATGTTTACCTGAATTAATGAATTTTGCTGTTAGATTTCATATATATATATTATAGAAAGGAGCTAAAGCTTCTATAAGTGTCAGGACCAGAACAGAAACAGGACCCAATTGCGTTATGTTTTTTATTAAAGGAAAGAGGAAGGGCTACGCCCATGATCTGGCGTTCCGTAGGCACAGGAGGCAAGTCGCTCTCGTACTCAGTTTGTGATCAGAACACGGAAGTGGATTTTCCGTAGCGAGTGATGGTGGTGTCAAGGACGGAAAAACAGGTCGATAGCCGGGACAGGAGAGCAAAAACGTGGTCACGGCCAGAAACGAGCCGTAAGCCGTGACGGGAAAGCAGACGTGATCAGAATCAAAACGGGTCGAAGTCAGGGGACAGACGGGAGCAAAAGGCAGGAGGGAGTCAGGGTCGAAAAAGGCTTGCCTAGTGTTAATTGAGGTTTGCAGACGGACTGACAAAATGCGACAAACAGGAGTGGGTTTGAATAGGGACAGGAAGCCAATCAGAGTCCAAGGCAGTGGGCGCCAAAGGAGCGGGCACAGATGAGTCACATCAGTAATCATGACAATAAGCCTCTACAGAGACACCCAGGGGCTATTTATTTTCCTTTCTATTTTTCATATTGCCTTAAACACGTGAAATCTATTTCAAGTGAAAAAAATGGTGGGGTGGGGGCGGGGAATGTTGGGGCCCCTCAATGTTCTCTGGTTGATACATGTTAGTCAGTAAATATAGCTTTAGGAATGTTGTTTAACCTTGTTGACATCTAGTGGAATCATTTAAAAATGCAGATACTTGAGGCTCATTTTTCTCTTGTACCTCTCTCAGCATTGTCTCCCATGGGCCGAGAGTTTGAGACATGTGCCTTAAAGATAACACAATTAGCTAATCAACCATCCTTCATTTGGTTTTCATGTTTGTTAGCTGAAAATCCCCAAAACCCCGAAAAGGTAATAACGGTGTCGGCATCAGCATAGGCACGCCTAAGGGCATCAAACCCGGTCCGTTCCACTTGCGCCACCGCGCCGTGCGTGCGGCACCCTGGGATGTTTCGGCCACATGCATGCAGCAGCATTTGTGCAAGATTATTGGAGCGAAAGTGATGGAGTCTGTCGCTCAGGGAGGAGGTTCCTCGAAAGAGCCAGCCAATGGATGCAGAGAGTTTGTGTGGGTGTGTGTTTTGCTAAATATCGCTAGCATGGAGATAAATAAGAGTCGATTGCGAAAGCCCTTATCCAGTTCGAAATCTAATAAATGCTTATAAATGGTGGCCAGACAACTTCAGCAGAGACACCATGGCAGCGACTTTTAAAGGGACAGTATGTGATATTTAGTGTCTCCTTGTGGTACAAAGAGAAAATATTGATTTGAATACCAGGCAAAAATACATGAACTCTTATACCAATGTTTATTTTTCTAAATATTTACAAGTCGAGAAATTTGTATTTATTTTACATAGTGGAATCCATACCTAGTAGTGGCTGCCCTGTTCGTCTAGCATCTTGCTGCTACGGTGTGCTCTTGGCACTGGTTTGTGTTCGCATTAGAGAGCAAAGTGCCATCTAGTGGTCAAATATTATACAATGTACCTTTAATGCAATGGCGTGACATTTTTTTGTCCTTGTGTTTTGTTTTCATTAACGGTGAAGCAGCTTTCAGCCATTTTGGACCTCACCTACTGAACAGTCTGCCGGAGGACATCAGGTCTGCAGGGACCCTTGATATTTTTAGGAGGAGGCTCAAGACCCCCTTTTATAACATGGCATCCGTTTAAGTTGTAATATTTTACACATTACTTGATTTATTATTTCGTTTAATTTCTATTATCATATTTCACTGTTTCCTCATTTGGGGGGCCCACACTGCCAGCGTGCGGTTTAATGTCTGAAAATCCTGAGGCCATCTGCTTTTATCCCAATTGGTGTGGATAAGCTTCCCTCTGGTCCCCTTCCTCACATGGTCAGTCTGTGCCGTGCCATAATCATATTTCATTTTTATTACTAAATATTACTGTCTTGTTGGAAGCTTAATGCTTTTATACAGCGCATTGAGTGGCAATTTAAATAAATGTGATTTAATTTTTTTTTTCACTGCGTCCCAATTCAGGAAGTCGGCCATTTTCTTTTTTCCCCTATCCACACTACAAAAATTGTGCTGCCTTTTTTGGGGGGGCGACATCAATAACAAAAAATTGTTTGAAAATGTCCCTAATTTATATCATTAAAAAAAAAATTCAAATATTATACTCATTTGAGATAGACAAAAGAAGATTAACACATTGAGTTTTTTGGGGGGGTATCATTTGTTAAAGGAGTCACTAGTTATACAATAAAAGGTTTGAAATGTCATTGATTTGTTTTTTGTTAAGTTTTGTTTTATTGTTTTGATTTTTAAATATATCTCCACTGCGGGAAAAAATTGAATAGGGGTAGGCACTTAGTGGCTTTTGGCCTCATCCAATCCCTTTGGGCACATGTTTATGGATTGTAGAATTGTATTTGTGCAGCTGTTCTTCGTGCATATGGTTTGTTTTCTTTTGTTAATAATTGATTTATGTTGTTTTTTGTGGTTGCCGAAATAAGCCACAAACAAACAAAGTAGATGCAGACATTTTAGACTAGAGGAAGACTCAAGCTAAACAATCAAATATACGTTTTGGGTTTATTCATATGTTCAGAATTTAAAACAATAGCACTAAAGCACCAGTAGAGAAGCTACAATCCGTCATTTGCACATTTAAAAGTATTTAATGTATATTCATAATACTTTGAAATAATACATAGAGAAAATATAAATACTATTATATTCGAGTTTACATACAGTGCATTTGTGTACATTTGAAAAAAATAATGTTTTGTTTCATATTTTATCTACATTTCTATATGGTCAATATCATCGATTTTAGTATGATGTTTAAAAAAGGCAGCAGGTCAGTAAATGTTTATTATTTGTAGTAACCAAAAACAAAGTCTTGTTTATACACACAAATAAATACTACACTTGTTAAACTTATAAAAACACTTTCGATAAACGCTACTTTTAATTTAAAAATATTAAAAACATTTGCCTGCGAAAAGGAACAAATACATTGTCGAATGGTGTGATGTGTGAAAACAAAAATGTGAAATATAATTATGTCGAGTGAAGTTATTCACTTACACTAATGTACAGAATATGTGACATAAAAATATAAGAACATTAGTTGTGGGTGTAGCAGTAAAGATCATGTGATTTTCCAAACAACAATCAATAAATTGATGATTAATTTGATAGATTTTATACATAAAGAAGCAAAAATAAGAAACATTAAAAACATTTTGTCAGCGAAGTTAATTCTTTGCTCCCACAAAAATACAAAGAACGCAACAAAAACAATTATAAGAACACTGTAACCGTATTTATCATAATAATACCAATAATAATATGACAATAATAACGATGATTAAATAATTACATGAGGCCCTCTAAAATGCTCCAGACCTTATAATGATAATAAAGTGCATGCATAAAAAGAAAGCTTGGATTCCAAAAAGAAAAAAAATATTAAGGGTTTTTTTTTCTTAGCATGCTAGCAAAAAGGTAGCATTCTAAGAATTGGCATGCTAACCAACAAAGTGGCACTGGATGATAACAATAAAAACAACAATAATAATATATAAATATGAATTGGAGAACTTCCGCCATATTGTTATCAGTAAAAATGTACATTTTAGTATCAAAAAAACGTAAAAATGTGTAATGTATAATTAATGTTATCTTAAATCTGTAATTTTTCTGTTGACTCAATCGCTCAAAGTACTTGAAAAAACAGTTATGAGTGAAAGGTAATTATTTGTGTGATTCTAAAATTTGTACAAAACACGACAAAGCGCACCGAAAAACCCCAAATTTGCCAGAAATATGAAAGAGCCCCTTATAATCTCGGGTGTGGTTTAAAGACCGTAAATACAGTAAAAAAAAATTTTTAAAGTGTATAATTACAATGAAATGCATAGATATACGGTAGAACATTAAGAAATGAGAAGTTTTTTTTTGTTGTGAAACCAGTGTTCCTAATATTTGTATTTTTTTTTTTTTCTTGAGGTTTCCTTAAATAAACTCTCACACTTACTGTTTCAATGTTATGCTTTATACTGTATATGAAAACATACCTCATAACAGAAAAAGTTATACGTGAGCTTTATCGAAGGTTCGTAAACCTTTTCATGACAATTCTGAAGCACTTTTTAAGGATATTTTAAGCCAACTTTCCAATATCTCAAGTACCATTAAAACATAAAAATCGGGTGTAAATCATGTATTTTGCAGAGCCACAAATATATTCACTATTCACACATGGGCAATTTTAGGTTCAGATCTTTGTCTGGCTGGTTGATTTTTCTGTCTCTATTTCACCTAAAGTGATTAAGGGATGACGAAAAAACTGCAATGGCAAAGCGAAGCCACCAGAGATCAGTGTGGTGTGGGTGTCAATTTTGAGCAGTTGTTGAGAAACATGGTAACAATTTCAAGCATTTACTACACCCAAAAATTCAAGCACTTTTCAATATTTTAAACATTTTTAAACTTTTTCAAGGATTTCATGCACTTGTTCGAACCCCCCTTTAGTCCAGAAAACACAGCAAAGGGAAAGTACATGAAACCCACAAAAGCTGCTTTTGTGTCACACCAGCACACACACACACACACACACACACACACAAACACACTCGCACTTGGAGGTAAACCGAAAAAAATGTTAGCTTTGCCCGTGAAGCACACCGCAGAGAAGCACCAACTCGGGTTCGAACGGCGATTTTGCGAAACGAGGCTAAACGACTGTGTGTTAAGAGGGGTCGGTTTTGGGGGGTGGTAGGTCTTTGGGGGGGTTGTAGGCCGATTCCAAAGTGTCCCGGGCGGCTTTGAAAGTTTGCGTGAGGCGGCTTAACGGTACGTCGGATTGTTTTTCCGCTCGGCTGCCCTCTGGACTCGACTCCAAACTCAAGACGACATCCTCTCATTAGTCGGCCCTCTGCTGCTAAGCCGGCCCATTTAGTGTACCCCAAATCCTATTGTCCCGCCTTGCGGGTCGAGTCAAAGGCCAACCAAAATATTGATGAACCGCTTCAAGGGAGCGCTGAGGTGCTGGATTCAGGCCTTCTGGGAGGGACGGGATGGGGCTGGGGGCTTTTAAGAAGGGGGTTGAGTGCTCACATGCACACACCTGCATTCCCTGCAAGAGCGTAGTCTCTCTTTGCTAACTTAGCGGCTAGCAGGTTAACATAGGCTTACAAAGGCTACAAAATTGTAGTGCCAATGGTCAATGCATACCATTGGTTAGGTAGGGGGGCAGAGGGGTCACCAACCTCTAGCTCTAGGGTAGGGAACCTTTTAGACTCGTAAAAAAATATATTCATTTTTGGGGGGAAAGAGACACACCATATATTTTGAGACAAAATGCAACAAAACCGCTAAACTCGCTCTCCAGACAAAAGCTTACTCTTCAGCACATTTTATCTCACTGTGTGACATATGATGATTTCATAACATTTATAAAACAACAAAAAAGCCAGAGCCTGTGTCCCAAATATCATCAATTACACGACTTAAAACTTGTCTCCCTCCCACAATTACATAAGATTATTGAGCCTCATTTTGACCTTATTTTTTCATAAATAATTGTTAAAAACGAGATGCAAGCAGAGTTCTTTTGTAAAAATGTCACAAAATTCTGCAAAGATTCTGACCTATTGCGTATTTATCTTAAAAAAA
The DNA here is from genome assembly GCF_059441175.1 of Urocampus carinirostris. Lineage (NCBI taxonomy): Eukaryota > Metazoa > Chordata > Actinopteri > Syngnathiformes > Syngnathidae > Urocampus > Urocampus carinirostris. The sequence goes on along the minus strand of NC_142364.1, from coordinate 24,638,439 downwards.
AAAAGACGGCGCAGGGCGAATTTAGAGGGAGTGCTTGTGTTCGCTCATTGCTCCACCCATCTCTCCCGGTCACCTAATCAAATAGCCCTGGGTTCTTTTCTGGCGTTTTGGCGTATAGACAATTTGTTCTACGGATTTTCATCATGAGGTGTCTTATCAGTGAACATGGATTATTTAATGAGCTTCCATTTAAAGGATTCCTCAGTGATGTACAGCTAAAACAAGTTTTTTGGGGGGTTCCACCTTGACTGTAGTTAAAAATGTGCCCTTTATATACTGGACAGTACCACATCATTCCTCAACATTGTTTTGTTTTTACGTTTACTATGATAGGCTTCGCTCATGCAAATTTGGACATAGCGAAAATTAGCAGGGAATCAATATTGGGACCGAGCCATACGTATTCATGCAAAGAACCATATATGGCTTGCAAGCCATAAGTTCTTGTGTCTGATCTAACTCTATCTGACCCTCATAGCTCCTTGGAGCTTTTTCAGAAATGTTGGAAATGGAAAAAGACATGGAAGGGAAATATCCATCATTTCGGGGTTTGTGTTTTCTGTAAGACGGACATTCTTTACCCTTCCAATGATTGAACCCCCTTTGTGTAATATTTGACCAGTAGGTGGCACTGTGTTGGCATGTTCAAGCGAAGGCCAGTGCCACAGAGCACAAGCTTCTTTAACCTTGTCTTCAATTTTGTGTATTATGGCGGCTGGATGAGGCGACCTATCATACCAAAGTTAATTTTCGAAAATAAAAAATTTATATTTCTTTTAAAAGGTGGACTCCCTACCTAAGATCACCGTCATGTTTGTCTTGCAACTTGCTGCTAGGCTGTGCTCAGTGGCACTAGTTATTGTTCGCGTAGACAATTTTGTACCATCTAGTGGTCAAATTTTGCATATTGGGGCCTATGTTGTAAAATTATTATCAAATACTTGGTGAACAAAAGTTATTTAAATGCTAACAATAAGAGGGCTGATATTCATTGGTATTCTACCAGTCAATTATTACATGTTACAGACCTTGTTAGAATAAAAAGCATGCTAAAGGTTAGCATACTAAGAGCTAGCAAAATAACAAAAAATAAAAAAAAGGTCTTTTACTGAAGAATGAGTATAACAGTTAGCGTGCTAAGAACTACAATGGTAACATTTAACATGCTACCAGCTGGTCAGGACCCTCAGGGCTAGATTTCATTGGCATCTGAGATGCTTACGTGCTAACAGTTGGCAGACACGTCACATGCCTGATATCGTGCGAGTGTAGAAATCCACGCCCACAAAAAAAAAGAAAAAAAAAGGAGTTATGGATTACACTGTTTGTTTAAATCCATGTTGGCAGGATTAAGCGGCCTAAGGAGGCCAAGACTGGCCCGGGGTTGAAGGGTCATTGAAGCAAGGGCCTGAAAATGCTGACCCTGGGGAGGGTCATCCTGCACGCTTGGGACACATTTAAGATCTTTGTCTTTGGAAAAAAAAAAATTGTGATTTCCTTCTTTTCATAAACACAGTTAAACAAATAAAAATGAATAATAGATTGCAATACTCGTATTGTTTTTATTCCACAAATCCAAATTGGGTGTGGGTGCGCATGCGTGCCGACCACTCCCTACGTATGAAATATTGATGTATGCAGCTGCTTGTTTTTTTAGGGGTGGGTGGGGGGTCTCTCTTCTGCTGGAAAATACAACAGTATGTTTTCAGGACACACTCAGAAAACATCGACGAACGTATTCTCGGTTGCATGATAAAACACAGTTTTGTGTGTTTCAGGTTCATGAAATAGAGAATATTTTGGGGGATTTAAAAAAGATATAGTACTTTTACCAGATAGTGTGGAGAAAAGGCATCAATAGAGCTGGACAAATCATAATAACACTATAATCTCTGTTTTATTTAGAAAATTGTTATTTAATTCCAAATATGCTTGAATAAAGTTATATTGTTTCCTGTTTGGACAAGACTCACAAAATTTTAAATCAGTTTTAATGTCTATGTAAAACTCATTGCTGGAGAAAAAAAAAGAGAAACAAAAATGGTACTTATCTTCTGACAAACTAGATAGTAACCGTTATTTGAAAACAAGCACCAAATTTGAGTATTTAAAATACAACTAATTAATTACAAACCATTGATTTCATGATTTGAATTAGAATTGTCTCCATTGTCGAAGATTACAGCCGAGTGTCTATTACACTATTGTTATAATGCACTATTTTTTTTTCATTGCATTATTCTTATAACTAAGCACGATGTTGTAATTATTCCTTAGCCTATTCTTCCTGATAGTCTTTTATCTTTGTTCTCTTTAAAGTCTTTTTTTACACATTTACACCGGAGTGCCATGTCCAATCTTGTTGCATACAGTGTTATACAACGTTGACAACAATGACAACAAAGACATTCTATTCTATTCTATTCTATTCTATTCTATTCTATTCTATTCTATTCTATTCTATTCTATTCTATTCTATTCTATTCTATTTTAATCTGTTCTATTTTAATCTGTTCCATTCTATTCTATTCTATTTTAATCTGTTCCATTCTATTCTATTCTATTTTAATCTGTTCCATTCTATTCTATTCTATTCTATTCTAATCTGTTCTATTCTATTCTATTCCAATCTGTTCAATTATATTTGAGTCTAATCTGTTCTATTCTATTCTATTTTATTCTATTCTATTCTATTCTATTCTATTCTATTCTATTCTATTCTATTCTATTCTATTCTATTCTATTCTATTCTGATCTATTCTATTCCATCCTATCCAATTCTAATCTGTTCTATTCCATCCTATTCTAATATGTTCTATTGTATTCTATTGTATTCTATTGTATTCTATTGTATTGTATTGTATTGTATTGTATTGTATTCTATTCTATTCTATTCTATTCTATTCTATTCTATTCTATTCTATTCTAATCTATATTGCTTAAGAAGAGACATGACGCAACACTCCGGGATAAACATGTAATAAAGACTTAAACAAGAAATATGAGATTAAAAAGAATGTTAAGATAAAAAGGCAAAAGTATTTGCATGGTAGTGCTCATCGCATATTTTAACTTTGTGAAGTTTTAAAATAAATTAATTTGATTTATTGTGTGTGTGTGTGTGTGTGTGTGTGTGTGTGTGTGTGTGTGTGTGTGTGTGTGTGTGTGTGTGTGTGTGTGTATGTGTGAAAAGACTTCAGGAGACATGAGGTAAATTTGTGTATACATATGTGTGGGTATTCTATTTGTGGGACAATCTTTTTTTTCTGTAAAGTGGAGGAAAACAAACACTTTTTAAAAGTGTCACATAAAATACACCAGCATACGTATGACAGAAAAGCAAATTTTTGTTGAAAAAAGGGTATCAGAGCAATTAAGGATAAATAAGTACATTTTGTATAATGTGAAGGGATTCTATTGTATTTTATGACAACACTTCAGTGTACCTAGGATATGCTTAAAAAAATAATGTAGATGTTAATGGATTTAAAATATGGTGGTTATATTGTTACCTGTGAGATTCCCGTGATAGCTTTTCATTTTTTCGCAACTGTATTTTTTGACCCCTGGAAAGCAAATGAAGCCCGACACACACAAACACACACTCTGAATGTTTATTTTGTATTCATATTAAACATTATTCATATGTTTGTGCTCATGTATGTATTCTTCAGCCATAAGACATGAAAAGTGAGTCTTTTTTCTGAATCCTTATAATCCAAAAAGTATTGGTTTATAAGATTATATTATCCATGTATTGAATTGGATGCATTCACAATCAGAATCAGCATGCTGTTGTCATTTTCAATCAATACAATAAAAATGACAGATTATTAACCGGCTCGTTGGCCTTGGGGTTGGGTGCCCGCCCCGGGCCTTGGAGGTTGCAGGTTTAAGCCTCGGCTGAGTCATACCGAAGACTTACAACATTGGTACCTATTGCCTCCCTGCTTGGAGCTTGCCATTAGGGGTTGGAATCAGGGTGCTTGGTCACCTAAAGACAAAAAGATCGGGAAAAATCTACTGTCCACCCTCCCTGAAAAAGAAAAAAATACAGATTGTCCCCAGTTTCAAATCTTGTGTTAAATAGGCGTACCATTTAGTTTACTGTAGAAAATAAATCGCTTAAGTTCAATAAAGACCATCCATTATTATTACTACGTCAACATATTCAACATATTTAAGAATTAATTCTTTAATATCACTTTTTGTTATTCAGAGTTATAATCCTTTTTTTTTTTAATGAAATCCCAATATTAGTTCTAGTTTTACATCCAAGATATTTTGAAAAACTTTGAAAACCTTATGATTAATAAAAAAATATATATTAAAAAACTAAAAATCAAATAGAAATCATTGTTTTAGATTTTGCATTTATTTTCTACATGCTTTTGTCTTTGTGTCAAAATATTTTCAAACGAGAAAAAAGGGTGTGTATAGGTTACAATGGTCTGTTTTGCAAATGTGATCAAAAAGAAATATTTCCCATGATCCATCATTTTACGTGTGGAAACGAATGCATGACATTCCGTGTGTGTGGCGTGTGAAAGTCAACACAACACAGGAAGCTTTTGCTTTAATTGATAGGCACACACTGCGCGGGTGTGCGTGTGTATTAATTCATACAAAGTGCTCTGTGCATTTCATGTAATTAAGGCATCATATGCATGCGTATGCATGTGTGTGTGCGTGTGGATGTATGTCAGGGGTGCACGCGATGTTTACATTGGGTAGCTCGGGCTAATTGAGCGGTCAGGTTCACCCAGCCGAGGGTCCGAGGGGAGGCCCCGGAAAGTGGGCCAGGATTCCCCCGAGGGGACTGCCATGAGGAGGACAAGGACAAAGATTAGGTTAAGGAAGTTCCGTCATAAAGATGATTTTACCTGCAAATACCAATGGGTATTTTGTATTATTGGCAAACATACTACTAATAGATCCTTTCATTAGTTTGTAAATATTGTAACGTATCTGGTGGGTGGGGCTTAGCCTGGAGGCAAAAAGGTAGAGCCGTGTTAACAAGCGTACGTGTTAAGTTCGGCTTTGTATCATCAAAATGGGTGGCGTTGATCGTCGTTTTAATATCCTACGTCAGGCGTGATGTCACAGCCGAAGGTGGAGGAAAAAAGGCTTGCGCTGGTCAAACTACTAAGTTGCTGCCATTTGGGTGTTAAAATGTCATTATGTTGAGAGTTCGGGTTCCAGAATCGGAGAAAAAATCTTAGTGATCGTAAATTGAAGTTCCAAGCGGACACTTCTGATAAGAGAAAAATAAACAGAGTTGAACTCAAATGCAATAAAGCAAAAAGATTGGACCGAGGCGCTCATCCAAATTGCTTGAGTTTGCAGCGAACCCTTCCTATCAGGTGAGAGAAATGAAATGTTAATGATTGCTCTATCAAGTCCATATTACTTATTATATCAACATAATATTTTCTTAGCTTCAGCTTACTGTAAGCATGTAGCCCTAAATGCGTGGGATGAGCAAGAGGAAGGAAGACCTGAACACACGTCATGTTGGAATATCTCTTTTTTGCTCTTTTTTTCCACCGTTTTTAAAAAAGAAAAAATCTATTTTTTTATTTGTTCTGCTTTTTAACCAGATTAAGAGGACAAGATGTGGGAGTGTAAGACAATGTAAGACCCATTATGTGATTTTGTGAAGATGAAATCTAACTGACATAACTGTATAATTAACAAATCAGTGTGATGATGAAAGTGTAAATGTATAATGCTTAATATCCAAATCATTATGAGCCTCAATTGAGCCTTACCGTTTGTTTCAAGAACGTTAACAAGACAGGTTCTTTATAAACACAAACCAAAGCCCATACAGAAGTATATAAACAAAATTGAAGACAAGGTTAAAGAACCTTGTCGTTTTCGGGGTGAGGTTGGAATGAGACACCGGGTGTGGGTGCAGGGCCTCTGGCAGGCTTTGTACTGAACGTGAAGTGGCCTCCCAAGAAGATACAATGCTGACGTCTAGCTTGACCTTGACCTGTAAATATTGTACGCTTATTAGTGAGTGCAACGCCAAGATGGCATTCTGTGTGAGGAAAAAAACGAGATGCCATCCTGGTCAGCACCGAACAGACGGCACTAAAGAACATCCATGATCAGGCTGATGTTATCTGAGCTCCAAAAAGCGATGGTTGGGCTCTTGTGGCTCAATCTTGATGCATGTCCAATCCCACATTAAACTTTCAAATTTCCACAAGAAACTGCGTGTTTTTCACAGGTTTTACACTTTATATTTTTGTTAGAGAGTGAGAAGAAAAATTATCTAAATAGAATAATTGCTCAGAAACTATACAATACTGTATTTATCGCAATTTAATAATGTGGTCACTTTTTAATGGATTAACAAATGATTGTTATAATGATGTAAGATATGATCATTTGTTTACATGATTGAAGAAGCATCCAGAGTTATTTTGGGGACAGGTCTCTGATAAGCCTCCGGCTTCAACCTGTCATCCGTTTTTTTCGTTTTGGTGATTTTTTCATTCCGTAATGGGATGTTGTTCCAACATGACTGAAAGAAAAAATAAACAAGAAAAAGACGAACACACAGGGATACAAAATGAAAACAGGCACACAGTCCAAATCATTTATCAGCTACATTCAATTATTCATGTATTAATTTTATTTTCTTAGGCATCTTTTGTTTGCATTTAGGCTACATGCTAACAGTTAGCTGAAGCTGAGAAAATAACCGGATATTTTGTCAATATAATAAGTAATATGGACTCAATAGCAACCATCATAAACATTTAGTTTCTCTTATTTGATATGAAGTGTGAGCTGCAAACCATGGCATTTTTTTTGGTGAGTGCCTCTGTCCAATCTTTTGTCTTTATTGCATTAAGCCCAACTCTGTTCTTTTCATTGATCAGGAGTGTCTGCTGGGATCCTGTAAAACTTCAATGTATTACCACTAAGGTTCCAAGTGTCTGGCACACAAACACACAACATGACACAATTTTAACACCCAAATAGCAGCAACAAAAGCTTTTTTTCCCCAGTCTTTTGACTGTCGTGCAAAGTCTTTTTGGGATCAATTGCTAAAAAGAAAGGTGTTATTGCACATATGCAAACTTGTAAAAGGTATTAAATGGACAATGTGTGTTATTCAGCTCCTACTTGTGAGGAAAAAAACTTTATTTGATTATAAAAACAATATTGATGTAAATAATATGTGCAACAATTAGCCACTGTGATTGCAGTGGACCAGGCGCCTTCCGGCTTAGCTAGCTGCTATCGTGACACCTCAATCGTAATAATTAGGCCGCCGGTGAGGCCGTCACTTAAGGAGACTTCACGGACCCTTCAGGACAAGTGTCCTCATTTTAGGCACAAAAGCCGAGGCGGCGTATTGCGTCTGATAATGATAAAAGAGAAAGCCCGAGCGGGTTTCGAATTTTCGGACCTCCGAGGAGTCTTCAAGTGCCGATCTTGAAATCTCAATGAGGACAAAAGCCTACATTGGTTATACAGTTGGAAAATGGAAAGTAATTTCATAGTTCGTTCAAGTAAATCAAACGGGTTGCTATTTAAATGGCAACAAGGTTTGCTGATGAGTGATTTGGGTTGAAATACAGTGCACTAAACCAGTGTTTATCAACTGGTGGGGCAGGACCGCCCAAAAATACAAAAATGTAAAAAAAAAATAAAAATCATTAAATTCTTCCCGCACCATAAGTAACGTTTCGGACAGCTAAGATTCTCGCCGATTGGCCAGCACCTCTTGACTTGTGATCTTCAATGCTGATTGGCCAATTTGTATCAGTGTCTTTTATATTGTACTATGACCTGCTGTGCATTCTTCTTCATCTTGCTGAGAAGAGTTTGTGTCCTGCTCCTTTCGTCATGCCGCCTAAATGATGCATCTGTTTCTCTCGCTCACTCGCTCTCCGTTGGCAAGGCTTTTAATAAAAGTGTGCCCTCCCCCCCAAAATACGTGCTCGGTTTAATTTGTTATCCCTCTCCTTTTCTCTCTGTCTTTCTAATCATTAAGTCCCTTAATAACGGTTCACCACCGCAAAAAACATCAACTAATTTAAAGTACTGCATACAGACGCTCCCCTACCTACGACCATTTGACTTACGAAAAACAGTAGATACGTATATTATTTTCGGGATGTCGGAAAATATCCGGACATTGCTGTAAGTTAGATTTTGTATTCTGTGCACCTTTTTCAGAGTACAGGACGGTACTGCAGTGCTCCTTTCCGCCGCTACCGGCGTGTGGCGCTGTGAGAGGTCACCCAGCATCCACCCAGAAGAAGAAATCGAGCTTCCTCTTCCTAGTTCTCGTGTAAACATTCTATACTGTATCTCCAGCGCGCTAAGAACTTTGACATTTTTATTGTTTAATATCTCTTGCATTCAATAAATATGGTTGGTGTAAAGTGTAAAGAAGAAGCGAGCGATTTCATTTGAAATTAAAGTGGAATATGGAAGCTTGATGCTGTCGAGAAATTGGTTGGATCGCTTTTTTTCGGCCACTTTCTACCATGGATGAGGAAGTCGCCTAACACTTGAAGCTTATCTTCCAAAAGTAATTTAAACTTAACTTTCTTTATCTTTATAGAGGATATTATTTTATGTACTGTTAATTCTTTAGTACAAAACAATACAGGTTACTTACACAGGCCTTAAATATACTTGTGTAAACCTGAACATGCATTCCATACAAAATATAGCTCGGAAGCAACTTACGAACGATCGTTGGAACTTTGTTTGTAAGTAGGGCATGTTTGGTGTAAAGTGTAAAGAAGAAGCGAGCGATTTCATTTGAAATGAAAGTGGAATATGGAAGCTTGATGCTGTCGAGAAAATGGTTGGATCGCTTTTTTGCGGCCACTTTCTACCATGGATGAGGAAGTCGCCTAACACTTGAAGCTTATCTTCCAAAAGTAATTTAAACTTAACTTTCTTTATCTTTATAGATGATATTATATTATGTACTGTTAATTCTTTAGTACAAAACAATACAGGTTACTTACACAGGCCTTAAATATACTTATGTAAACCTGAACATGCATTCCATACAAAATATAGCTCGGAAGCAACTTACGAACGATCGTTGGAACTTTGTTTGTAAGTAGGGCAGCGTGAGTACCTTCTAAATCACACTGTATTCTATTAGTTCTCTCTCTCCCTCTCCTTCTTTCTTAGTCTGTACGTCGGCAAAGTCCACGCTAATAAAGGCCAGCAAAAGTGTGACACAAATTCACGGATATTCAGTTTCCTAGGGTGCTTCTGTTCCCCATTAACCAATAATAACCGAGGGATCTCTGTAAATTTATCAATAATATACAATATCAGCTTTTAGAAAAAAAACAGCAGAGAGCCAAATAAATCTAGCTAACTCGTCTGCTGCATGGATACGTTTCGCAACCCACCCTCTCTCTTATTTCTCCAAACATCTTTATTTCTTTTTCACATCATTAGTAGTGGCACTAGGATAGTTGAGTTAAAGTGGCTGTTTGAGATGAAGAAGGCTTTTGTGTGCATTTGAGAGTGTTGCGCTGCTGGTTTTTCATGTAACGTTACTGAGCGAAAACCACCTAAAAGGCCGGAGAAACACAATGACACATCAAAAGGACAAGCTAAAAACGTTAGCGGATAATAAGACTCATGAATATGCTCCGAGCCCCCGGGAACAATGCCCGTAAGAGTGTGTGAACCACGAGTGCGGGTCAGTCTTAAAGTTAGCGGTTAAAAGGAGGAACAAAAGTGCAGAGGCGTTCATTCATTCGCACGATCCTTCCGTCGGCCACATCAAAGGTTTCTTTTATGCCTGAAAATATGGAATTTAGAGCCAGATGTTTCGACGGCTGCGTATCTACTTTAAACTTGCGTCCTGACATCATTTCTGTCTCGTCTTCTCACATCTTTTGTGTTATTTAACAGATGACGCACGAGAAGTTAGGCTAAGGGTGTTTACTATTTTTGGTTGATTTAAGTCTCGTCTAAATTGTGGTGTGTAGCCAGATTCTGTTGTTTTTATGCACTGATTTTTTTTTATCTGTTTATGGACATCAGTTGCAAAATCTCCACTTGTGTGTGATTTGAGGCCACACAGGAAGTCAACACTCGTATGTTATGATTAAGAAACATTGAGTATGTAGTTCTCTTTTTTATTCAGAAAATATAAGGAAAGTAATCACTCATTTCCATGGAGCTCAGAATCTGTTTACTTGGTTTTTATTTTTGTATTTATTAGGTGTTTTTCTGTTTTTGATTTGTTGTTGTTTGATATTCAGTGTACAGCGACCTTGGGTGCCCTGAAAGGCGCTTTGAAATAAAATGGATCATTATTATTATCATTACTTGTGCCAAAAATCTCACTGCAACCACATCTTTTTGAGTGAGTCTATCATTTTGACACAAGTTGTCTATAAAATTTTGCCCAATAAACTTAAACAATAATGATAAAATAATTGCCACATTGGATGCTCATTTCTTAGTTTTTCTTTTTCTTATATTTGTATTTTTTTCAGTAGAATAAAAAAAGCTTGATCCTTAAATAAACCTAAAATAAATACTTAAATGGAGAATATTATATGATATGGGGAATGGCAGGTACAAATATTTGTAATATTCCAAAGTACATTTTTTTTAAGCGTATTTAAAATGTATTAATATTGTAATATGTATTATTATTATTATTATTATTATTATTATTAAATGTAGTGGAAGCTAGAGCTCTTGTTGGTGATAGGAATGAGTGGAGATGTGTTGTGAAAGGATAGTGGGATGTTTAGACGTGTTCTAAGGGATGGGCAGAGCACTTGTATGATGCGGCAGGGGTAAACCAGTGAAAGCTGTCGGGCCCTGCTGTTGAACAGAAGAGTGTGTTGTGTCACCCTGACCCAAGTGACATGGCCGCTTTCTCGTGTCACGTTTCATCTGAAGGGACAAAAGCATGACCGACTTGGGTGCCGAGATGCTTGACTTGTTTGGGTGTTTGGGCATTTGGGTTGGCCATGGTCCCAAGATTTTTGTGTGAGTTCTTGCTACTTTTTCCTTTTTTTTTCTCTTTTCTTTGCTTTTGTGTTGTTTTGTTTTTGTCTTGCTGTCGGTCACCCCTCTCGAGTGATATGACCAGGGTAGATAAATAGATAGATAGATGGATGGATGGATGGATGGATGGATGGATGGATGGATGGATGGATGGATGGATGGATGGATAGATGGATGGATGGATGGATGGATGGATGGATGGATTATTTTTAAAACTGTGATTCCTGGAAAATTGTTAAAATAATACTTAAAGAAGTGACATTCTCTGACTTTTTTGCAGTGCACCAAAATTATCTGTAAGAACATTTTAAATGTATTATCATAAAAATTTGTAATACATATTAATAAAATATATTAATATTTCAAAACCCTTGTTTGAATAGATTGTACTCATTATTTATCTTACAATTGTTTAAAAATGGGCATTTCTAGTAAAAATTTTTGCCTTTTTTTGCAGTGCACCAAAACAATCGTGAAAAATATATCTTAAATATATCGTCGTTATTAGTAACATTAATGATAAATATTACTAATGTTTATTACTATTTTAAAGCCTCATTTTTTAATTTTGTTTGAGGTATTATTTTTTTGTATTTTACTTTATTTTTTTAAACTGGGATAAAATTATTGAAATAATACTTAAAATAAGCTCCCTTTTCTGCTTTTTTTGCAGTGCACCAAATTAATTTTGTAATCATATTTTGAATGAAATATTATTATTAGTGATATTCACGATTAATAATATTTATTAATATTTGTGAAGCCTTATTTGATTAAATTTTAGATATCATTTAAAAAAATTAAAACCATAAGTTCGAGTGAAAATATTAAAATAATGATTAAAATAATCAGCGTTTGCTGCCTTTTTTTGCAGTGCACCATAATAATTTTAAAGCAAATCTTAAATGAACTATTATGACTAACATAAACCATAAAACATTCATTTTCAAACTGCTTATACTCAATAGGAATAACGAATATTAATATTTATTCAAAATGTGAAAGCCTCATTTGAATTCATTTAAGGTATTACTTTTCTGATTTTACTGTATTTCTTAAAACTGGGCGTCCTAGATAAAGTCTTAAAATAATACTTTTAAAGGCAATTTTTTTCTTTTATTCTCCTTGGGAACTCAGTGTTCTAATCCAACACAATTTATCATAGCCAGAGCTTTGGGGGTGCTGAGCACCCAGGGTGTCTGGCTTGTTAAAAACATTTTTTTAAGAAGAAGAATATTCCTTTATTGTCATTGTTACAAAATGGGTTAACATATTGTGACAACAAAATTGGGCATGACACTCCAGTTCACACTTTCACAGTGAGGTAAAAAAGCCAACAAGATAAAGGAACAGAGAAGATAAGGTTATAAAACAAGGAGGATAAGGTTCTAGTTATAATTTACACAATATTTACACAAGAAATTACGGCATGTAGGATGCTACATACAGTTTGGTATCGTAATACAGTTTGGTATCGTAAGGGTTTGTGCAATTATACATTTGGTGCAAAAATAGTCATCATAGTGCAAAAAATAGTCAACATATGCATTTGGTGCAAAAAATACTCATCATAGTGCAAAAAAAATAGTCAGCATTGTGCAAGGTGAGCAGTAAACATAGTGCAGTCAACATGTGCAAGAACATAGACATGAGTAACATTTTATGTTCGTATGAGGTAGTGTTTTTGCAAGAGTTTTTCAGTTTTTTGTGCGGTGTGTGTTTAGGGTGGTAATGGCTCTGGGGAAGAGACTGTCTCTGAGTCTGTTTCTTTTTGTTTTGTGTGACCTGTAGCGCTTGCCAGAAGGCAGCAGGTCGAAGAGGTGGTGGCCGGGGTGAGAAAAGTCCTTGATGATCTTTTCTACTCTGCTGAGGTAGCGAGAGCAGGCAATGTCCTCCAGACTGGGCAGAGAGCAACCAACGGTTTTCTGGGCTGTTTTGATGACCCTCTGGAGCATTTTCCTGTCACTTAAAGTGATTTAGGATAACTCAAAACTATTCAGGAGTGTCACTTCCCATTTTTGAACATCAAATTACACTTTGTGGTTAGCAGAAACGCGACTCCTTTGATTCAATGCAGCTGAAATGAGGACTTATATGTATTGACGATAACAAAGTCATGGTATTGAGTTGTAAAATGGTTGTTTAACTCAACATACCCCACTGTATAACGCACTCTTACCGTAATACACCGGAGCCTCCACAGACTCTGCTGCTATGCCGCAAGTGACACAAGCCAAACGGTTGCGGGGAAGGGGCAAGAGGAATCCAATCGACTGAACCATTTCAAGGTACTGGAGTATTTCTGACGCACATTTTTGTTTTGTTTTACTTTTCTTTTTATCTGGCGTTTTCATCATATTTAAGCATATCCTGTGCTTTAGTAAGGAAGAGGAGAGTTTGAAAATGACAAAAAATGTTGGGGGTGCTTGGCTTGAATTTAGGTGTGCTTGTCAGATCATAGACTTTCTTTTATTTTCTTAATTGTACAAAAATAACAGCGCAGCTATTTTAACGCCGGCTGCATTTGTACAGAAATAAAAGATAACTTCACCTGTGTCTCGGTTCTAACCCAAAGCCTCTTAGGCCTGCGCTCTAATTTGTGAAAGCTTGCATCATCTTCACTCTAACTTTATCTATAATTTCGTAATTACAGACTGCGCAACCGCACACAAAGGGAGCCTTTAAGGCAGTTGTATATCATCCCAGGGACTTACTTTTATGTCGGATGGATTGATGGCGTTGTGCCGCATATACTTTCAAAGAATGAGGAGAAGCAGATTGTTCTGGTCACATTACAAATCCCTCTTTTTTTTGCGATTCATCAATAAATAACTTTCGTACGCCAGCCGCGTCGCATGACATCATCGTTGCGTTTGTTCTAGGCCGAAAAGCGATTCCGTTGGGGAGCGAGTGGTAAACAAGTGCAGGGCGCGCTACAATAAGCAGAGACGTGTTTGCGCTCTTGTTTATGCAAAATGTCAAACATGTCGCTGCTCGTACTGACAAAAGTTGTGCCGGCCGCTTTTGCAAAAAATCCTTCGGCGTTGATGAATGAGCGGTCGAGGGTCACAATCCCTCGTTGCTCTTTTTATGAGATCTCATTAGTGTGTTGGGATTTTGTACGGGGATTGTCTTTAATGCCTTTCTTGTGGTGGCTAAACAATGTTGTGGGGACTGGATCTTGGATATTGAGATCGTTGTTCTCTTTTTAACTCATTCCGTGCCATAACGTACATATAGATATATTCAGAAGTATTGTCCCTGAGTGCCAAAACATTTAATACATATTTTTTTTTGTTTTCTTTGAAAAAAAAAATATTCCAAAGGCTTTGACGCGACTGATCAGTGTGTATTATATTGGAATTATTACAGTATGATAAATCACCACTAGATGACAGAAATGGCTTTGATAATATATTTGTCCACAGATGGAGGAGTCCCCACTTTCCGATGTTGCATTACTTCCTCTATCCAGCGAATGAGAGTGTGTGGGGGCCATTCAGTGACCGAAACCGTGTGATCACTTCACCGAAAATATTGGGCGCTCATGAGTTCTTGCAAAGTTCCTGCATCGTTTATACATAAGTTCAGTGTTCTTGCAATAAAGTGTTAATTTGCAAGCAAAATGCCCTTGTGTTTATGGAAAGCAATATTTGGTTTAGGGGTCTCCAACCTTTTTCAAGCTGAGAGCTACTTTTTGTTACTTTTTAGAGCAAAGGGCAACTAGTTTGATATGCATTTCTAAAATAACATAATGTTATTACTATGTTGTTACTATGCCATTACCTGGTTGATCTTTGAAAGTAGGGTTAACCAAAAAAAAAAAATCATTTTACTAGAAAATCAGAATGACCCACTACTGGTGAGCTATTTCAGAACATATCCGCGGGCACCTCCGCTGTTCTTAGAGGGCACCACGTTAGAAACCCTGGTTTAGATATTGGAAATATTGGAGGTAACACAAATGCAAAAAAAAAAAAAAAGGAAAACATCTGGTCGAAATGCATCCTTTTTCAAAAAGCCGTTTTTCTCAGAAGTTTTCTAAAAAGACTATTTTCAAGAACAACGTTCAACTGTTGTCTACTAGACAAGAAACATACTTTTTTAACTTGAAGATGAGGGTTCAAGCTTTATTTTGATATGTTCTGTTCTTATATAGCTACGGAACACAATTTTTGGAGGACTTAAAAAAGGAGTCAAAATGGCAAAAAATGGCTAGCACACACTCTTCCCAATTGAGAGAAACATCTGGCATTGAATGGATTAATAACAGTAAGATAGAGTAATTTACGAACAATAGAAGTGGCAATCGAAAACTACGCACAAGAATAACAATGACACTAACAGTGCAAAAAAAAAACAGTTTGAACCGGAAAGAAACTTTAGATTTCAATTTGAAACATACTAAGAAACTTACCAATTTCTGTATTTAGATGAACAGAAGAAAAAATAAATCAAACTGTCATTAAACCGTGACTGAATAAACATTTGTCAGTCTTGATCTTTGACTCAATGGCAATAACTAACTCCAGGTTTTTTATTTGTCTGCGCAATAAAAACAACATTAATACTTAAGCCAGGTAAAAGACGAGACACATTTTGGTTTGATGCATGAAATAAGTTAAAAAATAGAATAGAATTGTATTTTTGTCATTGATGACAATATAGTGAACATTGGTTACAACACAATTGTCATGGTTGCCATGGGGCCCAATTGGCCCCGCCCGTGTAGCGCCAGCTGCGGCTTGTTGACAGATTGGCTTTCTTTCTATTTAAGCTCAGTGCTTTCACTCAACCTTTGTCAGTCTGTCAACAAACCTCTGCCCTGTAAGACGTGGGTTTTGACTCCGTCCAGTTTCCTGCCTGCGTTTCTTGTCCGGTATCGTTCCCGTCGGTTTTTGTCCTGTTTATTATCATCACCAGTTTTCGTTCCCATCTAGTTTGTCCTGTTTGATTTCGATATCCTGTTTTAATATGAATCCTGTCTCTCCCATCCTGTCCGGTATCGACCCCATCTTTCCGATATCTGCTTGGGCAATTGGTATCGGTCTCGTCGGCCTCTGGCTTCCAGTCATTCCACGCCAGACTACTACCTAATGTGCATGACTCCCCATTTCCCGTAAAATAAAGGGTTCGTGTGAGAAACGTAACGCAATTGGGTCTACCCTTATTTCTTGATGTGACAGAAATAAGACAATGCACTCCAGGATGAACACGTAACAAAAGAATAAAAGTGAAATATTAAATTAAAAAAGGATATGAGGATGAAATGGCAATATTTTAAAGAGACTGGCCCAAGTCTTAAACGCACCAGGACAATCGTGCAATAAAAAATAGTGCAATGACATTACCAGAAACATATTTCCAAAATAGGGGTCAAGATATAAAATATGATTAGTCATTTTTCTATTCATAAGGATGATATATAATTCAATTTCACAGTCTTTTGCCCATTATTAGGGTGGTGATGGCCTTTTTAACTCCTGTTTATTTGTGACTTTTAGAATCACTTTACTGTACCTGGAAAAAAAGACAAAAACGTAACATCTTATTCGAGGGATTGGGAACTCTTTTCATGAGTACATATGGCTCAGAGATAAAATTCTGCCCAAGGAAATTTCCAAGGTAGCGTTAAAATTATGAACGCAGAATCGTGTTTTATGTGTGCATAGCCGAAGCAATGCTGATAATTCAAGATGCTCGGTCCAGTATATTAACTACAGTTTACAGCCAAGGTGTCACACCAATAGACCCCATTTTGGCTATTTGTTTCTAAATACTCCATGTTCACTGTTGAGACAGTGATGAAAACTCACAGAACCAATTGCAAACAACCAAAAACACCAGCCAAGAACACAGAGCAATTTGAATGGGTAAGCGGATCTTTGTAAACATAGCACGCTCCCTCTCTCTGATATGCGCCCAATGCGCCTGAATAGAAATACATTTATGAACTTTTTGTTTATAATTTGTGACATTCTTTTAAAAAGAACTGTGTGCATCTTGTTTTGGAAAAACGAGTCTCAACAATTGTAAGCAACTGTGGGAGGGAGACAAGTTTAAAGTGGTTTATTTGTTGATATGGGACACAGGCTCTGCTATTGTTATGATTTTTTCAAATGTATCAATTCATCGCACAGTAAAATAAAATGGGCTGAAAAATGTCCTTTTATCTGGAGAGCAGGTCTGATGATTTTGCTCGATTTTGTCTTAAAATATTTAGCGTGGCTCTGTCTCTCAAATAATAAAAATCTAAATATTTTGCTATTATGGCTTTTTGGTTTTAAAGGTTCCTGACCCATGTCTTCCACAATGAAATTTGAGTGCAGAATTTACTTTGTTCTGTTTTTACATTTTTTTCCTTTTTCTTTTACCTGTTAAAAAAAAATCTCCTACTTAGTAATTGCGCCGTGTGAACTTGACTTGAAAAAACCAGACGGAAGCTTTGAGCCATTAGCGAGGCGTTCGACGTGGTAAATCTGCTCATTCTCCACCTGAAAAGTGCTCCGAGGCCATTTTGAGAAAAAAAAAACTTTCTCTTTCGGCCCCCTTGCCTTTGTTATTGTTATTTAACAGGGTTAAAAGAAGGCTCGCTCCTTAAAATGGGTTTACGTTATGCTCTGACATCTGACAGCGCACACATAAAAGCTCTCTCAGTACACGCACACCCAACAACACTGTGCAGGCCGAGCCAATTTTCAAGCTTATTTCCTAAGTTGAGAAATGCGCGGCCGGGTAATTGCGGCATTCTCTGTGCTGCCGATGAGGCGATTTTTAAAAACTGACACCGAAAACGTTCCAGAAAAGGACAACTTTTCTTATTTTGGTGAGCAATCAATTTTCAGTTATTTACATCAATGTTTCGTAACCTTGTTTGATCCAAGACATTTTTTCTCATTATAAAATCTCAACACACGGATTCCCAGCACCAGTTTCATCGATTATTTGTGAAACTATGTTTATTTTTAAAGATCAATTCATTATGTTGTTTACATTCAAAGTATAAAGTTGCTATGTGGCCTTCAATACACCAAATTCGTTTTGATTATTAATTTGCTACAATCTAGGGTTTTATGATTTTCAACCGTTGATTTTTTTTTTCTAAAAAAATAAAAAATAGCATAGTTAAATCCACAAAAATGATCTGCCAATGGTTTTCTTTCTTACCTTAAATACCTTAAATTAAAAATGAATAATATCAGCAATATTATGTGCACAGATTTGATTCCATCCAATTTGTTTAATTCTTTTTTGAAGTAGAAAGTTGTTTATAATCATTTGCAGTTATTTAGGTTATTTATTTTGTTTACTTATTTACTGTATTTAAGGTTTTTATAATATTCTTAACCTTTTTTTTCAAGGATTACTATTTTTATCTCGTTTTTTTTAAAATGAGAAAAACATTTCTGCCAGTAGTTGTCTTTCTTTTTAGCAGTACAATAAAAAAAAGATGAAAATCATCCAAATTATGATCAAGATTGTTATTCTATTTGATTTGTTTAATTAATTTGCAATGTAATTTTAAACAGCTTAAATAAAATGAATTATTCAATATGCTGTGCTACTTAACAAGCAGAATATTAATATATAAAAAGGAAAATAATTGTGATCAGGTGACACCTACTGATATAGAGGAATGATAGTTACTTATGTGATCACTAAAAACATGCAAATATACTGAAAAACGGGATTCTTTTTTGCAAAGGTAAAATTAGGCAATTTCCTGTGGCTTATTAGAGAAGGTCTCACAACACACTGCTTGAAAAACACAGATTAACATTTTCTAATATAAACTATTTCAAAAATCCCGACTCGTTTTTGTGTGTGTGTTTGTATTTGACTTTTTGGCTCGAAATGGCGGAACCGATTTTTGTTAAAATTCACACAGTTGTACTTTAGGCCTTTGCGAGTGTGTTTAGCTAGGTTTTATGTCAAGACATCCTCAATAAACAACAACAAAATCGATAAACATCTGCTTTCTTGTGGTCTGCTTTCATGGGCTCTCTAACGCTCTCTGGCGGCCAAATTGGGTACTGCAGCTCCCGATCTCCGACCAATCCAAGCAGCCAAATCCAATCTTCTATCGGCCCTGCAATGCCGGACCTTTTTGCTTGTCTGTTTATGATTTGATTTTTTTTTTTTGTTCAAACATGAACATGAAGATCCATACTAGTTTTGTTATGACTGCTAATCGAAAGTTTTAGGAAGTTAATGATAATTTTACCACATTAATAATATAAAGAGTCATCGTATTTCTGATCTATTAGGTGTCATAAAAAAAGGACATGATTTTATTCATGGATCTCTCCAACTTGGACAAGACGGAAACATTCGAATTTGACCACAGTTGGATTTTGTTCAAGTTGTAAATATAAAATGTGTTCTGACATTACACTTTATTTTTATGACAGGATCTCAAGAGGGGAAAAATTACCAGACGCTTCTCTCATTTCGCCTGCTTTGCAATTGTGTGTGATTGTGTGTGCGTGCAGCAATGCCTCAGAGAGTGTTTGTGTACACACTTAATTATAAATGAGAAGATCTCGATTGCATGCTCCGTTGCAGACTACATTGACAGGAACAAAAACACGCGAGAGTTCCGAAAGCAAAATTCATATATTTGTTGCAGGATTCGTGTGCAAGCTAATAAAATTGTGTTTGAGCAGAGGCTGCATGTGTTGTTGATTGTACCGAGTGTGTGCCATGCTTCCTCACAACAGTGAGTGTTATAGTATTGACTCAATTATAAGGTGAGAGGAAAACATTTTTAAATTATATTTTTATATGGCTCAGTTACAAAAAAGGATATTAAGTTTATAAAACTAAATACACAGGAAATTAAATTTTTACATCAGAGGTGCCCAAACATTTCCTCAAGAAAATGATAAAATGGTCACTTTGTTTTTTTGAAGATGTCCTTTATCAAGCACACTATGCAACCTTCTTAAGGCAAGAGCTACTTTTGGTTACTAATTAGTGCAGTTTTATAGGCATTTCCATATAAAACAACTTATGACGTTATTACTATGTTTTTACTATATTATTACTATGTTATTACATTGTTGATTTTTGGAAGTAGAGTTAAATGGACTTTGTCAAACCACTACATTTTTTTACTAGAAAATCACAATGACCCAGCATTGGTGAGTTATTTACCGAACAGGTCATCTCAGCTGTCCTTAGGCACACCGTTGGTGACTCCTGCTATAAACCCCCAAAAAAAGTTAGTTCAGAATTTTTGTTTATGAAAAAATGACTAGTGGAATTTATATATATATATACACTACTGCACTACTGGCAGTTTTTTTTTATAGCTTGCCACTCCTTGCACATTGCTCTCTGCACTATTGTAATTACAGCGTTATTGTTACAGTGTTAATGTTACTGTGTACCTGACTTGTTAACCTGACTGCCCATTTTGCGCATCTGGTTAGCTACTCTTCTTGCACTATCGGCACTATGGTAAAATACTATACGTAGCCAAAATACAATACAACATTATTTATATCTGTACATTCAAGGAAACTGTGGGGGTCAGATGCATCGACATTTCGTTCTGTATACACGTGTACTAGAATGACAATAAAGTAGATCTGAATCTGAATCTGAATCTTATATATATATATATATATATATATATATATATATATATATATATATATATATATATATATATATTTACAGAGGTGGGCCAAAATGTTCCTCAAGTAAAAGTACTGTCACTTCAGAATAGTATCACTCAAGTAGAAGTAAAACATAGTCAACCAAATAATTACTTGAGTAAAAGTCAAATAGTACTCGGTGAAAAAAAACACTCAAGTACTGAGTAACCATAGCGACATCTTATTTATTGATTTAAAAAACAAAAACAAACATTCAATCAGATCATCAAATCATCAAAGTCCATCCAATCAACAATAAATGGCATTTAATTCAAAAATGGATTGAAATGATTTATGTAAATTCAAGTACTTTAGTAAACAATAAAATAATAATAGTATAAATTAAAGTAGTACTTTTAAAGCCCCAGTACTTAACAGGCTCTGCAGGCAGACCAACAAGCTAACTCATGAAGTCGTATAAATTGTGTGTGTCAGTGTGCTTCAGACTGTGAAAAAAAATGGAAAAAAGCCAGGGGAAAAAAGAAAACGATGAAAGAAAGGATTTTGGGGGTCCCTTCAATCAGTATATTACCAACAATATTGGAATATTATGCACAAAATGAATTATTGATTAGAAAAAAATATTCTACAAATTATAATGGCATTTAAATTTTCACACCACCACAAGATGTCGCTGTGTTGTGTAACCCGTTTAAACTTTTTTATACTAAGCAACTTTAAAGTCAGCTTTAAGCAACTCAGAATCTCTGAAAAACACACAACACAATGTTAATTATAAATATTGACGAATAAACTATGCAATACAGGAAGACATTTTACATTTTTCATGTAAAACACCATGACTTAAAAACACACGAAACATAAATGAAAATATTTACAGATGTTAAGTAAAATTAAACACAAAAAAGTTTAACCTTTTATATACTCAGTTATAAACACAGAATCCCATGAAAAAATATGTCCTTCGCGAAAAAAATCGGCTAATTGAGCTCGAGTCTTCGCAAAGGACACATCACTAATTCACTGGAGTGAAGTGTAAACCACACAGTCAGACAGGCGCGTACTTACATACTTAAGTAACGGCTTCATTGTAGCCTATTGTAGCGGAGTAAGAGTACACAATTCTTTTTCACAAATCTACTCTAGTATAAATAAAGACTATTGTAATTTAAAAATACTAGTACAAAATGTCCAAAAACATACTCAAGTAAACGTTATATATATATATATATATATATATATATATATATATATATATATATATATATATATATATATATATATATATAAAGAAAAGCATTTTTCGCTTGTGTGTGCCTTCCGTCCCACCGCCTCACCCCGCCTTTCCTCGGCCGGCCGGCCGGCCCCTCCCAAAGCTACTCATGCGGAAGGTAGCAGGGCCAAAATGCGTTGCTCTCGGGGCTGCCTCTGCACGCAAGGGTTACCGCGGCAATGATGTGAGCAAGAGAGAGAAAACGAGAGAGAGAAAGAGAGAGGTTATTGGGGGGAAGGTGTTTTCCTCGGCCGTCAGTCAGGAGTCTCGGCTCAGCTGTTGCTATGGTGACATGAGCTTGTTGCCCCACGGAGGTCAAGGTGATACGACCGCCACTCACGAAAGACGCCCTTTGAAAGGGGCACGGGAAGTGTGATAGACAGATACTATTTATGTGGTTTTAAGGTTCTGTTGGTAACATACAAAATTTTGCACGGCCTTGCCCCATTGTATCTTTCGGATTAAATTGCCCCTTATGTTCCCGTTCACTCGGAAAAATCTAGTCTACTACTGATTCCAAGAGTCAAGAAGAAATACGCCGGTTCGTGGGTGTTCTCCAATCGGCCCCTGGTGCTCTGCCCTCTGAGATACAATTGGCAACCTCATCTAAGGTGTTCAAATTGGTGTTTAAGACACACTTATATTTTATAGCTGATGAGTGATGTTGACCTCATACTCTTGTCTTCTTATCCTCGAGCGAGAAATATGACCCTGGTTGTTGCACAGTGCATGCATTTGGAGACCTGATGTACGTCATCATCTAGAACAGGGGCCTCTAACGTGGTGCCCCATAAGGACAGCTGAGGTGCCCGCGGATCTGTTTTCAAAATAGCTCACCAGTGCTGGGTCGTTCTAATTTTCCAGTAAATTTCTAGTAATATCCCAGAGTCTATCCAATCTTATTTCCAACAATTAACCTGGTTGTACTTGCCCAAGACACACCACAGAAAGTGGTGCCCCGACGACCCTAACGCTTAAGGGATCCGTGAACCGTGAAAAACATAGTAATAAGATGGTAACAACATATTAATAACATGAAAAGTTGTTATTTTTAAAATGCATATCAAACTAGTTACCGTTTGTGCTAATTAGTAACGAAAATTAGCTGTCGATTTGAAAAATGTAGGAGACACACGATCAAGAACCTGCTGCATCGGTCAACATATGGGGCAGGAAGCTATCAACTGGACATTCAGTTTTTATGTATATTTCATGTTGATGATGTCTGAGTATTGGCTGTTGCAACATCCGTTTCAGCCTGGTCATTCTTCAAGGGAGATTACCTCATGTGTGACCCCTTCTCAAGGTTTCTTCATTTTCCTCATCCTGAGGTTTTGGAGTTTTTCTTGTCCTCATGTAGGTTTGAGATCAGAAGATGGTGTTTGTCACGACCAGAACGGAATCAGGACCCAAATGCGTAGCGTTAACCAAAAGTTTATTGATAGAAAGAGGAAGGGCAGCGATCTGGTGCTCGTTTGACGTGGGAAGCAAGCTGCTCACACAATCGGATCAAGATCCGAATACGGACGTGGATTTTCCGGGGCGGGAGATGGCGGTGTCAAGGACGGACAAAACAGGTCGATAGCTGGGACAGGAGAGCAAAAACGTCGTTGGGATCAAAAACAGATCGTAGTCGGAGACAAACGGGGAGATCAGGAACGGACGGGTGGAAAAACGGGTGCAAAAAGCGGGACCGATGGGAGTCAGAGTCAAAATGCTTGCCTTGTAACAACAGACGTTTGCTGACGGACTGACTGACTAAAACACACTTGTACTCTATAGCATATGAATAACCTATACTTTTCGTGGACAATATCCCTGTATTATTTGTGATTGCAACATCCTTTGCTGTCTGGTAATCCTGAAAGGGGGATGCCACATGTGCGGTCCCTTCTCAAGGTTTTTTCATTTTCCCCATGTTGAGGTTTTTGAGTTTTTCCTTGCCCTCATGTTGGTTCCAGATCAGGGGATGGTGTAATTATAGTCTGAAAAAATAGTCTGTGTAATAACCTGTGAAGTCCTTTGAGACTCTTTGTGATTAAGGGCTATACAAATAAAAATGACTTGACTTGACTTGAAAGGACTGGGCTTAAAAAGGGACAGGGAACCAATCAGGTAGCCCGCAGCGGCTGGCGCCAAATGAGCGGGAACAGGTGATGCTAATCAGGAATCATGACAGTGTTTTAGTAGTCTAAAGCCAGTTGAGACTTTTTGTGAATAAGGGCTACACAAATAAACGTGACTTCACCATTAAAAAAAAGACAAAACAAAATTGTAATTTTTTTCCTTTTTCCTTTTTTTGGAATATTTTTGGGCAGGCGCACAACGTTGATTGGAGCTTCTTGACAATAGAATCGACGATAATTAGAGCAACTCCTTATGGATCCTAAAAAGGCGCTGGCAACAGAGGAAGGCGATAAAATTAAAAAGAAGCTGGAGTTTTTAGCGGCGGAGATTGGGGATGTCAAGTCAAAGTCAAAGTCAGCTTTATTGTCGATTCTGTGGCGAAAACAGAGAATTGAAATTGCGTCCCTCTCAACCCTCAGTGTCTAGAAGATAAAACACAGTTATGCTAGGACACACTACACCAGGGGTTGCGATGTTATCACGTGTCCGCGAGCCCGTTCTAAAAATAGACCTAATCACAAAATATCAATATCTAAAATGTGATAAATATGTGTTTTTTAAAAATGAATGTACAGTGAAGTCAATTAAGAATAACAAGTATAAAAATATATATCTATCCATCTATCTATCTACCCTGGTCATATCCCTTGAGAGGGGTGACCGACAACAAGACAAACACATACAAAAACAAAGAAAAAAAAAAGGGAAATGCAGCAAAAAACACACACAAAAATTATGGGGGAGCATGCCCAATCCAAATGCCCTAACACCCAAACAAGTTAAGCACCTTCGCACCCAAGTTGGTCATGCTTTCGTCCCTCTAGATGAATTTAGGACACAAGAAAGCGGCCGCGTCACTCGGGTCAGGGTGACACAACACTCTTCTGTTCAACAGCTGGGCCCGACAGCTTTTACTGGTTTACCCCTGCCGCATCATATAGGCGTCCTGCCCATCCCTTAGAACGCGTCCGAACATCCCACTATCCTTTCACAACACCTCCCCACTCATTCCTATCACCAACAATAGCTCTAGCTTCCATTATATTTAGACCTCTTTCCTGAAGTGCACTCATAACACTATCCATTCGCGTCTATCACGGCCTTCCTCTTGGTGTCCTTCCATTTACTTCTGCTAAAATAAATAAAAACCTAAAATGAAATTCAAAGTAGCAGAGTTCGATAATCTGAGAGACACGGGGTAGAGGTGAGTGTGCATGACAATCGCAGCCTTGATCTTCAGTGTCGGGATGGTGTCAAAATCTATTCTACATACATAAATATGGCGGAAAAAAGGAACAAGCCTTATAATTTTTGTGGCGAATGGAGAAAGAATTATTTTTATATTAATGTCTCTTCAGCATTTGTCACAAAAGCTTCCATGCTACCGTAATTACCTGCCCAGCAACGCACCACGAACAGAAAATGCCCGCAATTAAATTCAACTTTGGCCAAATAGCAGTCTTTTTTTTTTTACAAGGCCGGTAAAAAAAAACTCAGAAAAAGAAACCAAACCCTCTTTTAGATGCACACCATTTTTGATAAAGGGTTAAGAAGACATTTTCAGACGGGGAGGTTCTTAGAGAGGCAAACAAACAAGTGACAATGTCGTTGGTGGCAACAGTTCATAGCCATGGCAAAGATGGAGGTAAAATAACGAAAAACTGTTCAAAATGTGTATGTTTAAAAATCTACGTTTTGTTTAAATGGATGCACATTTAGTGATTAGTAGAAATGTGATATTTTCTTTTTGTTTTATTTAAAGTTTATTTTTCTTCCTCCATAATGTATCATTTGTACAAACATGGTGCAGAGTTCATGAAACTGAAACTGATTATGGCGTCTTGAAAAATTGAACATGATGTTCTGCAAAATGTTGTGAAAGTTGTCATTTTTCTTTTTTTCTTTCCTTTTGAGCATTTGTAATTGAAACAATTGTAAAAGTAAAGAAGAAATAAAATATTGCAAGTTGAAGTTTATCTGTTTCCTACCTTGTTGAATCATTCTGAATAATTATTAATCATTAAAAATCAGTTCTCACATGAAATAAAATAAAATTAATTAAATTATTAAATCAATATTCTTGTTTTGGAAGTGCGTTAATAAGGTGCCCTCTGTGTTACTCCATGCCCTTGAAGTTGCTGGACACGGAGCGAGGTCGGAGATCGGAACAAGTCAGGTAATCTGAAACGATCAGGAAGCCAGGGACAGGGGACGAAATCAAGCAGGTTACAGAAACAGTTTGGGAAAAGAACAGGAGCCAGAGTCCTATTCACATGCGGTAACCACCGTCAACGGGGTTTAACCTGAGGATACCAGCTCCGTGAAGCAACAGGTGGCTGCCTTGCTCCAGTCCAAGGGAATCGAAGTGGACTGAAACAACATCGAGGCATGTCACCCTCTGCCTCGGCGAAATGACAGCGCCAAACCGGCAATCGTTATGAGGTTTGTCAGCAGAAAACACAAAATTGCACTGGTAAAACAAGGAAGGAAGCTGAAAGGATTGAACGTCTTCATAAACGAGCATTTGACAAAATGAAAAACGGACATTGCCGGATAAGAACGATATCTGAAAAAGCAGGGAAAAAATTCAGGACACATGCACCACAAATTGTAACATTTTCAATAAATTAAACGGATCAGAAGAGCAATCCAAATTGTTAATCATCAGGAACATCGAGGAACTGGACAAGTGTCAAGGATCATCGTAAACCAAACTATAAGGTCTGAGCAAATATCCAAATTGCAACAGTTGAAAAGGATTACACCGAACCTTCAATAAACTACAATCAACTTACAATTATGACTGATAGAACCTTTACTTCTACACCTGCAACCGATAACGATTTTGAATTTTGAATAAAGTAACTGTAATTTAAACTATGTAACTAGATAAAACAAAATAGGATGAGTCGTCGCTATATAAGTACACAAAAGATTGAAATTTAAAATGATACAAAACATGTCATTGGCAATCAATGATTTACTTGAATGCTTGACATTCAAAATCATAAATGAAAAATTAAGAATTATTCGAACCCAAGCTCAAGTCTAGAAACTTTCACAAATCGGGCTGAAAAAAAAACACATTCTGCAATAAGCAACAAAACACTCTTCGTATATGGTATTTCGACATTGACCTGATAAATCCCAAAAAAACATACAACCACTGATGACTAGTTCAACCAAATGTACAGCATGAGTTTATACCCAACTATATTAAGACCTAGTAGAATTACTTATTGGCAATATCTTTACCAATAATATTGAATATGCAAACGTTAGTGGATTATTGGTTTGTAATATTTCTGATCACCTGCCAGTCTTTACAGTGTATGATGATAAGGTTACTACTCAAAAATCAACTGCAGAATATTTTTACAAACGAGTCAGAACCGAAGTGACAATTAAATCTCTTTATGAGGACTTAAACAAAACTGAAATACTACATATGGTACGGATGATGTGGATGGTGTATTAGTTGTATTTTTGGAAATATTCAGTACAATTAAGCTAATTAATATCAACAATAAGTAAGTAAAGCATTCATGGATAACTATGGGTTAGTACAATGTTTGCAAGAATGAAAACACTTTATATAGAAAATTCATTATTATGTATTATTATCTATAAATATTTATTATATATTATTTAGTTAAGAATTGTTGTATCATAATTGCTTTTTATTTCTTATTTTTAAAGTAACAACAAATTCAAACAATATGTACCGTTCAAAGATCACCTGATAGAAAATTGATTGGGATTAATAACAAAATGAAAAACACAGATTATAATGTGAACGGTAGATTCCAGTTCAGGAAAAAAAAATCTGTATTTAGCCCTGAGTGAAAACAAGTTAAAGCCTTGGCATAGAGAGTATTAAATAGGTTTTTAGTTTGTCTACTTATCCAAAATAAGAATAACATTAAACAGCTCAAAGTTGAATTGTTTACTTTCACTCTCAATGCTGACATGAGTGAAATAAGTTTATTCGTCTGTTTTTCACATTCCTATTTCAACTTTTAGAAAACAAGTTAAAAAGAATAATTTAAAAAACATCTTGTATTTTGAGAAAAAAATGTCCATTGAGAGGGCACGGAGTGCACTCTGGTGTTCCTCAAAGCTCAATCTTAGATACACTGCTTTTTAATTAGTTGTCTGGAAATTAAAAGATAATTAAAGTGTTTTAGAGGGGTTTTTCAGGTTCCTCACTTCATTATCAAGCATAAATTCAGACAGTGCCTAATTTGTTAGCACAGCGTTATGTAGGCAGGTTGCATCTGGTGTAAAACTTTTCCCCTCTGCTCGGATAAGCGAAGATGATGCATTCAGTGCTACTGCTTTCAGTAAAACGTGTAGTTTTCCAAAGAGGAAAGTGCTGGTGTGTTCAGTGGGGATAAGTGGCTACCATTTTTCTTCTGCACACTTAGCTCTGATTAAAGGTGGGAAGACGCGGCTACACGGCAGCCATCATTCACTGTCGCGCCGCTCTCAGACCTCAAAGCCAAGCGAGTGCAACCCCTTGACACGCACGATTCCCGGTGGGAGTCCCGCCACAATACCCTCCCTTGCAGCAGCGTAATGTCGCCCATGATGTATGGACGTCACAAGATTTCTTGGGGTAGGGAGGGCTAACGACGGCGAGATTGGGCTTCGATTAAAGTGAAAGGTGGCTCCAAGAAGTTCAGAATATACGCCTGATTTTATTTATTTTTTGTTACTTTTCAACAGAATTTATTAAGACACAAAAATAAATCTAGGCCTGTCTGGCCCTATGCAAAAAATGAATTGCCACCCATTGATAAATCACAAAGTAACTGTTACTAATCGCAGTTTTGGGTAAGCTGAGTTTTATTCCGCAGAACACACCCAGAATTTGTTGCCACCACCTGTGTTGAATATAGAAATCAATGAAAATGAATCCGTTAGACAAAGTGAATTAAGCTACAAAATCTCAACAACACAATTGACATGCCACGATCCAAAGAAATTCCAGAAGGAATTAGAAAAAAATAATATTGAAATCTATCAGTCAGGAAAAGGTCAACAAGGCTGTAGGACTCCAAGCAAACCACTGTCAGAGCCATTATCTACAAATGGAGAAAACTGGGAACAGTGGCAAACCTTCCCAAAAGTGGTTGACCAACTAAGATTACTCCAGGAGAGCAACGACGGCTCATCTAGAAGGTTACAGAAGAACTTCAAAATACATCCAAGGAACTGCATGCCTCACTGGCCTCAGTTGAGATCAATGTTCATGACTCCACTATAAGAAAGACACTGGCCAAAAAGGGCATCTGTGGGAAAGTTACCAGGCGAAAACCATTTCTGTCACAAAAGAGTCGTCTCACATTTGCCCAAACATCTTGATTATCCTCAAGACTTTTGAAGAAATGTTCTGTGGTTTCATGAGTTTAAAATTGAACCTGTACTTGCTAATCCATAAAATATGGTAGTGTTTTTTTAAATACAGTTTTTAAACCACTAGGAGGAGCTAAATAATTTAAGAAAATTCGAACATGACGCCAGAATCAAAAGCTGACAATGATGCACGTACTACACCCAACATGGTTGGGCCCCGTGAAACGGAGCCGCACCTCGCGCTGGAATAATAAACTTGAAAAGTGTTGCATGCTGGGAGGATTAGTCATATTTCAACATCTAATTGGGACAATATATCACCGGGGGGCCCAAAGAGCTAGCTGGGGGCAGGGGTCTTTCTTCTCTTTGTGGAGCAGGGTTTTAATCATGCGTGTAACTTATAGCTTTAAGAGTAAATAAACGGTGTGTGTTTGGCATATTGCAGGTGTGCTTGTGTGGTCTCGTACTGGTGGCGGTGGTCTTTAGAAAGACGAGAGCGTCCCACTTAGGGTTAATATCTGCTTTCCATCTTTCCCCAAGTGGCTCTTGAGGAACTGCGGCTTTTCCCATTTTGTTCTCTCAAAAAGGACCCCCTCCATCCTCACTCCCACCCTAAAGCTCTCGTTCTGTTTCCCTCCCTCATCTTATGAAATTACAAGCACTTGAAAAGATCTAATGTGTTCTTAATTGTCTCGCGCCGGCTGCCGAGGGGAAGCGGTGGGTTCTATGCGAATGGGCTCGCTAGCTTTTTTTCCCCTCTCTCTGCCCTCGACAGTGTGTTTCACATTAACAATAGCCAGACACACTCCAAATGGGAATATGTGATGAAAAGGTGCACCGCTACGCTAGGCTACGAATGTTTTCAGATTTCAAGTACAAGGCCTGTTGGAGTGTACGGTGCCGAAACCGGTCTAAAAGTCCTTCATAGTCGACATGAAAAGCTGACGTTTACCTTCTAATCTTCATCTTCAACTCAAAAACTGTGCTGATCCAGAATCTAACATAACATCGGCATTTGCCAAGACCTCTTGATCATTACAGAGGTTTATGAACCAAATGAGAATATGTGATGAAAAGGTGCACCCGCTACGCTAGGCTACGAGCGTTTTCAGATTTTTAGAACGGGTGTAAAAAGTCTGTCGGAGTGTCTGGTGCCAAAACCTGTCTCTCAGTCCTTTATAATGGACATAAAAATCTGATGTTTACCTTTTAATCTTTAGCTTCAACTCAAAATCTGTGTTGATCCAGAATGTAACATAACATTGCCATTTACCAAGACTGTTGATCATTACAGAGGTTTATAAACCAAATGAGAGTATGTGATGAAGGGGTGCATTGCAATGCTAGGCTACAAGAGTTTTTGGGATTTCAACCGGGACGCGTATACTGTAATACGACTCTCGCAGTTCCTGGTGCCAAAACCTGTCTCGGGTCATTAGCCGGAGCGGGTGATGAGAGCGTAGTCAAACGGACAAACGGGTCGATAACAGGTGACAAACGGGGAATCGGGAACAGACGAATGGTATACGGATGAAAAAGGGGCCGACAGGAGCCAGAGACAAAGTGCTTGCCTCGCGTATGCAGAGGTTCGCTGACGGACTGACAAGAAGTGACTGGAGTACTGGGTATAAATAGGAGGGGAATCAATCAGGCAACTAGGAGCAGCTGGCGCCAAATGAGCGGGCACGGGTGAGGGCAATGAGTAATCATGACAATAGCTACAGCATCCATGAGTAGAATTATTTGTTAATATAAAACCGTGTTTTTTGACCTTTTTCGAACCAAGGTACACTTCTTTTAATTAATTTGACAAAATTGTTCACAGTCAACTGCAGTTTCATGTTTTGTTTTTTAACTTAAACGATCATGTTGCCAACACAACAGTATGACGTTTTCATTGTCATTTGGGGTCACCGTGGCTTTGGTTAATCATTTTGCTTTTAAATCAGATTTTAATATATTTTAAACCTGTCTTTTCAAGATTTGCTACATTTTTATCATTTTCTAGTTTCAGTTTCTAATACTGTACTTCAAATGAGCATTTTTTTTACTGCATTAGCACTTTTTCGATTATTTCTTGTGTAAAATATAAAAATTATTAATACAATTATGTGCAATATTTTTTCTTTATTCCATTTATTTTATCAGGCAATCATAAATATCTTCAGAAAAAAATGAAACATATTATATCATACATATCTCTGTAACAGATACTTAGAATTGAAAAATATATATGAAAAAAAAGTAATCTGCTAACACTTACGATATGAATGAATGTTTTAGTTGGCTAACCACTGGAAGAAATCAATGGCATTGAAAATGAATAAATAATAATCATAAAATCATTGGGTAATTACCGGCATTTACCACAAGGTCTCACGGCACACTCTTGAAAACACTAGTATAATGTAGTAAGCAATACAAATAATAATTCAAATGATTCTCCAAGAGTCAAGGAAAGCAAATATTGGCCTACCTTAGTTGATGACAACAGTGTTTTATTTGTTGCTCTTCATGTAGAAGACACTCAGGGAGTCACCTTGTCTATTCTAAAATTTGGGAAAAGGGCTCGATAAATTGGGGGGAATTAAAAATCTGAAAATAATGACTGAATGCAAAAAACTAGTTTACTTAAGGTTTGTACCTATTATGAGGGTGTTTTAAACTACAGACGCTAGGCTGCTAGCAATATAAAATGACAGGAATGATTGAAAAGAAAAGTCAAAATCAATCTCTGAGTCAAAAGTAAAAACATCTTTATCATCATCATCATCAACTTAATTCTTGTTTTAGCTGATTAAGCCCTTACCCCTGGTCCTAAAACCGGGGTCAGCAACCTGCAGTTCTAGGCCGGCATTTGGCTTTAAAGCGCCATCCTAAAGGAGCTTTTTTAAAACAGGAAAAAGAAGGGGAAGGGAAATATATGTTTTCAAATGTGTTTTTTGCCAAAAGACAAAAACAAAACTTACATTCTTAAAAGGACACAGTAATATTTGACCACTAAACTTGGCTGTATTGAGGAGTGCAACCGAAAACCAATACTAAAAACAAACTATGGAGACTCAAAGTGACCAAAAAGAACAATATCTCTTTTCATTTCATCTGCCTTTTTTTACCAAAAAGAGACGAAGAACCAAAAAGGGAAAGAGAAAAGAAAGAGGAAAAAACAAGAAAAAATGATAAGGGGAAACAAAAAAACAAAGGCAAAAAAAACAAAATTAAAACAAGAAAAAGAAAGAACAAAGAAAGAATAGAAAAAAGGAAAAACAAAATAAAAAAGAAAGAAAAGAAAAAAGGAAAAAAAAACTGTACAGGGAAACGAAGAAAATGGTAAAATGAAGAAAAACAGAGAAAAAGGAAAATAAATAGAAATGTATAAAAAAAATTATATGATAGTTCATGTCTTTTTGTTTTTGCTAATTGTTTAAATCAATATTTTTTTGTCAGAAATTAAGGTTTTTTTAACCATGAAGAGGCATACAAAACATCCCTTTGACGTTTTTCAAAGCTGTAAAGATATTTAGAAAAAGCTATTAGAGTCATTTTTTTACCTATAAAACCCCATATTGTTTAGATTTTTTTCAAAGGCTAATATAAAGCTTTTATTTTGTTTTTGCTCCTCCAGATTTTTAATTTTTTTTAGTCTGCAACATTTTGGGTTGCTGACCTCAGCCCTAAATCCAACAACTCACCCTCTAACCCTAACCTAGGCTCTAATAACTTCTATTGAAGCTAGGCTAGGCTAATTAAGACGAAGTATGCTACCACTGTTTTGTGCTCAGCTAGTCATAGTGTCCTAAGATAAATTGAGCTTTGATTATTTTAAAGTAAAGTACAGGCCACAAATGTTTTAACTGCACGTAATGATATCTCTTTCTCCCCTGTTACTAGTAAAGGCCTGCTAGCAGCCTCCATTTTCGGCCTCCATCTTGTCAATCCCGCCCCCCAGGCAGGCTGAACCTGCTTTATACAAGCATTTAACAATATAGTCGTGTTCAAGAACCATTTAGAGAAATTACACCCCTCCGAAAGTGGTCCTAAGTTGTGGTTTTTCTCCGCCGCTGCCGCACTCAGCGCGAGCGAAGCCGGCAGATATTAATGGAAGCTAATTTGGCAAAGGGGCCGCCACCAACAGTGCTGCGCCTTTCCCACGCTTTATTTATATTTCTTGCGTAAAAATATACGACGAGCTGATTTATGGATGGCTGTAAAATGTTTTTGGACGCAGGTGGAACGAGGGCGGCTATGCTAGGATCACAAATGAAGGCTAAAGTAGAAAAGTGGAGGATAGTTAAACAGCCAAGAGTATCAGAAATTGTTTTTTCTTTTCGATTATTGTTTTGAATTGTAGTTTTGCTCTCTCCTAATGCAAGTGGGTAGAAAACAGACAGTGTCGAGAGTAATGTATTACAAAGGAACGCGTTCGTTCGGGCTTAGGAAGTAACGGAATACATATAACGGCGCTACGTAACTAGGATACAAGTAATGTAATTCTATTTCGTTACAGTTACAGTAAAAAAGACGTATTCAAATTACTGTAGTGCTTTTTTCCGCCACTACCAGCGTGTGGCGCTGTGAGAGGTCATCCAGCATCCACCCTGAAGAAGAAATCCAGCTTCCTCTTCCTAGTTTGTGTGTAAATATTCTATAATGTCTATGTCTATACTATCTCTTTGAACTTTGACATTTTTATTGTTTAATATCTCATGCATCCATTCAATATGGTTGGTGTAATGTGTAAAGAAGAGGCGAGCCGTTTCTTTTGAAATGAAAGTGGAATAAGAAAGCTTGATGCGGTTGAGAAAATGGTTGGATGCTTTTTTTTTTTTAGGCCACTTTCTACCACGGAGGAGGATGTCGCCCAACTGTTGAAGCTCATCTTCCAAAAGTAAGTCAAACTTAACTTTATGTATCTTTGTAGAGCATAATATTTTGCGAAATGTTTATTTTTTCGTACAAAACAATACAGATTACTTATAAAAGCCTCAAACATACTTATATAAACCATAGACATACAAAATATAGCACTGAAGCAACTTAAGAACAAATTCAACTTACGAATGATCATCTCGTTCCTAAGTAGGGCAGCTTCTGCACACTGCTACTTTTTATAAGCAGATCAAAGTTTCTGTTCTTTAATCATTCTTTCTTTGCCCTTAAATTAGCAAATGTCCGTTAATGCTCCAGCTACACGACGTTTAAACAGAGTGGGTGTGTTTGTATGTACATACAAAATAGAACTAAATACTGTTACGGTGGCGCTGTATCAAGCACAGAGGAGGATATGTAATTTCTCCCCAATGATATTCTCTCTGCCGTATATACTTGCATACAAGGCATATTTACAACTGTAAAATACAGAAATCAGGGGATCGGTTTTCTTGCGGATATTTGGTTCTGTCATGGCTGCAAAGGCTTAGCAGCATGTGGGGAGGGGGCGTGAAGAACCATGAATGGGGCAAGCGTGAGCACATAATTTAAAAGAGTATTACATTTTTTTTTTATTATTTGTAAAATTAATTTTGCAATACACCATGCCTGGAGATTAAAAAAATGGCTTGGACATTATGTCATGTTCTGGGGGTTTGTTTGTGTGCTGTGCTTTTCTTTGTTTTTCCTGCGGTGTGTGGCTGGCTGCTGCTGTGATGAGACACACCTGCCTCTCATCAGCTCATCAACCCACTATATAAGCTTGGCCTTGGTGAATTCCGTCCTGACGATCTGGCTCCTGTCATACGGGTTTCCTGATCCTGGCCAGCCTGCTACCTGCCTTCGCTACCTGCTCTCAACTTGTTTGTAATAAACTCTGTAAAACTGCTTCTGTCTTACGTCTCTGCGTTCAGAGTCCAGTCATTCAGAAAACAACACATTACACAGAAATGGAAATGGAAAAGGAAATTTGAGTGGTTTGAAGACAAATACAAAATGGATATCGAGTGTCTTGGCAAAGTGTTCGATTGCAGAGTTTTGGTGCTCGGCTTCAATGTGAATGTGTACGGTAATTTGTAACTTGATAGTTACTTTAAGACTAACACACTTCTTTTGGGCGTCAGTAATCTAAGAGTAACTAATTATGGTTTTTCTGTAACGCATCCAGCAAACGGAGAATACAAAAGCCCTTTAACTACTCTCAAAACACCCTTGTAATGCTAACGGCTAACCCTAAAAGATGTCCTACCATCGGTTGGACGGACATGAAGAGTTTCATGACAGTGTGGCTTCACGGGGGGTAGGAAATTATGTCACGTTAATGCGGTAACGTTTGAAGATGTGGCTAAAAATAAGAAGACCAAAAAACGGATGCCGTCATACGATGCTACAAATCAAAGCAGGATATTGACAGGCCTGGTTGCGGCTTTCGCAGCAGGAAATAAATTACATGTCCTCTCGTGTTTTGAGCACTCTTTGGGGTTGTTTTTGAAGGCGCCCGACACGCCGCCCGTGATGGATTTTGCTTTCTTGGCTGGGGCCAATTATGGTTTTTCGCCGAGCGGATGATCGTTCCGGATGACGCTTGGTTAGCGCGGCACTAACGGGCTTTAAGTCATTGTTGGAAGGTGGTGTCACATAGATGGTGGTCCCCGTCAAAAAAAAAAGGAAAGAAAGAAAAAAAAGACAAAAGGACATAGGGAAACAATCGACAAAAGCTTTGATGACTATGAAAAAAACGGAAACAAGCTAGCAGCCAGTTTGTCACACTGACAGAAAGACATGAACAGTGCTGAGGACCAATGGGGGCATTAAAGAGTAGATTTGTGATTATGAAGGTAAAAAATAAATACATTTACAGCGAAATGGGTCTTTCCTGCTGGCATAAAAAATATCCTAATCATGTCATGTTAATTTTATTTTGTCTACGAATACTTAAATAATTTCAAATTGTGCTTTAATATTTAAGCACTTAACCCAGGGGTGTCAAACTCATTTTAACTCGGGGCCACACGATGGAACAAACATTGCCTTAGCGGGCCGGACTAGTAGATTAGAGAGAAAGAAAAAGAGAGAGAAAGAAATGAGGGAAAAAGAAAGAGGGTGGGACAAAGAATGAGAGAAAGGGAGAGAGAGAGAGAGAGAGAGAGAGAGAGAGAGAAGGTGAGAAACAAGAGATAAGAAGAGAAGTAGTGAAAGAGGGGGAAGAAAGAAAGAAAGAGAAATAGAACAAGAGAAAAGTGAGACTAAGAGAAAAGAGAAGGAGAGAAAGAGAGAAGGTGAGAAAGAGAGAAGTGGAAAGCAAGAGAGAAAGAGTGAGAGAAAGAAACAAAGAGGAACAAAGAAAGAGAAAAATAGACAGAGAGTTAAAGAGAGAGATAGAGTGAAAGATAAAAGGGTGGAAGAGAACGGGAGAGAGACAAATACAAGTACAGCGTTTGTGAGAGGCACCTGGCTTCAACCTGCACCTCGTTTTTTTTCTTGCGCTACCTTCAGCGTTGTCTCGCGGGCCTGATTCAATCCCCTAGCGGGCCTGACCCGGCTCGCGGGCTACCTGTTTGACACCCCTGACTTAACCAATCACATTTCATCCATTAGTTCATGCCAGGGTCAGAAATCGACCCAGGGGCTTTCAGGATCGTTTCATCAGGACCTAAGGAATAACATCAGAGTCAATAAAGCTGTTAGTTTAAGTCAAGCCAAGTCATGTTTATTTGTGACGCCCTTAATCACAAGGCATCTCAAAGGCCTGCACAGACCAGAGATTATTGCAAACTACAGATTATTTTTACAACATCCCCTGATCTAAAACCTACATGGGGGCAAAGAAAACCTCAGCATGAGCAAAATGAAGAAACCTTGAGGTTTTGCGAGCACTGCCCTTCCTCTTTCTCTCAATAAACTTGTGGTTAACGTTACGCATTTGGGACATGATTCCATTCTGGTCGTGACATAAAATTGTGAATATACCTAAATACTTATTACTAATAATGGTATAATTTGTTAATGTTTAAAAAAAAAACAATTGATTTCAGTTTTTTTCATTAGACGAGGCAATATAATCTAACTGCAGCACTCCCCGAAAACAAGAAGAAATAGTAAAAGAAAAATGGGGGGAAAACAACAACACAATTGTTTGCTATCTTTCTTTCATGGGTACCCGAAAGCCAGGAAAAGTTTGGGTAAAAAGTGAAAAAATAGTGTTCTTTGAGCTTTGTAGCTCTTGTTTTTGGTTGCACTACACAACAATGTGACATCTAGTGATCAAATTATGCACGCTATGCCTTTAGAGACATGTCTAAAATCTCAATTATTTTTGTTTATAACCTTCTGTTCATTATTATTGTTACATTGTAAACCTGATATACCGGATTATGCCTGATTTACCTTTGAAAAGAGAGAAAAAGGAAAAAAAAAAAGGAAAAAACAAAACATGAATGTCCGCTATCTTTCTTTTGTATTCTTCCTTATTCTTTGTAGCACTCCTTTCGGTTGCACTACACAATAAAACGTCAACTGGTGTTGACATAATACACAGTGTCCCTTTAAAGGTAACTTAGTTCCGTATGAATTCCAAAACGGCCCAAGTAAATCTTATACTAGCAAATCCTATGTGTGTGTTGGGGTGGGGCAGTGGGGGTCCATAAACAGAGCGCCTGTCTTCCCTAAATGTTTCAAAATGGGCTCTAATGCAGTCGGGCTGCGTGTGTTTTCCCAGCTGCTGGACAAATAAGCGCTAGAACTGCGCGATCTCCGCCAGGGCCCATCAAAGCAAACACTACAGAGAGGCGGCAGGGTGGATCAGCCCCCAGAAACCAAATACCCCAAACCTTCCATTGGCGCTTCGACCCCATCAAGGTACAGTATCTGTTTGCTTCCTGTTCACTACAAATGGTAGGACTCATGATATATTTGCATTTTTATTATTATTTGCAAAAGGGAGGGGTCCTACGAGGCATCCCTACCAGGTACCCATGTCACCTCGGCTGGCCCCTCCGACATAATCTTACTTAAAATTTCTCAAAGGATCGTAACAGACTTGTGTTGTGCAACCTAATTATTATTACTTTTACCAGTAAGCACCCATATCAAATGCCCGAGCCACCTCAGCTGGCTCCTTTCAACCTTCACGGTTTACAGATCCCTGAACCACCAGGGTCGTAGCGGAACCACTTCCTAAGGTGTGTCTTGGGTAGGGGTCTGCTCCACCACAAGAAACAGATAGTACTGGTTTCCATGTTTACCAATCGCACGATAAGCCTCCTGATCTGACTCAGATACAGCACCTTCATCACCTGGCCACCTTTGTTTTTCACTGTGAAGCCTCATCCCGCTCTTCCGGACCTCCGCATTGAGTGTCAGCGACAGGCAACGACATGTAACAGTAATAATACTAGATACTAAATCACTGGGGAGAAACTTTTGGGTATCATATCGTACAATACGCATGGTTTTCATATATTGTTGAAAAACAAATTTTGTGGCGATGACGTTACGTCCTCTTATGACATATTAAAGGCTTTTTGTTTCTTAATTACATTACACAAAATGTCTCTGCAGCAAGAAAATGTTAAAAACATGCATTGTGCATTATTTTTTACTGGGAGGCATCCCAATCAGATGCCCAAGCCACAGTAGCTGGCTCCTCTTAACATTATCTTACACAAAATGACTCTGCAACTGTCAAGACCAGAACAGAAGGAGGACCCAGATGCGTAACATTACTCACAAGTTTATTGAAATATAGAGGAAAGTCAGCGGCAGCGATCCAGTGCTCGCTAGACACGAGAAGCAAGCCGCTCAAGAGATCGGAGCGTGTTC
The DNA here is from genome assembly GCF_059441175.1 of Urocampus carinirostris. Classification (NCBI taxonomy): domain Eukaryota; kingdom Metazoa; phylum Chordata; class Actinopteri; order Syngnathiformes; family Syngnathidae; genus Urocampus; species Urocampus carinirostris. The sequence goes on along the minus strand of NC_142364.1, from coordinate 24,599,277 downwards.
TGAATGCGGAAGGGGATCTTCCGGAGCGTCAGATCGTAGTGTAGTTAGACAGGAAAACAGGTCGTTAGCCGACGGAAGATCAGAACGTGGGTGGGGTCAAAAAAACGAGTTGTTAGCCGGGACGGGAGATCAAAACGTGGTCGGGGTCAAAAACGAGTCGTAGCAGGAGACAAACGGGGAAATCAGGAACAGACCATGGGAAAACGGGTGACAAGACGTGACCGACGGGAGTCAGAGTAAAAAACGCTTGCATTGTGAAAAAAGAGTTTCACTGACGGACTGACCACCGGCGAGTGAAAGGACTGATCTTTAATAGGACGGGGAACCAATCAGGTAACCAGCAGCAGCTGGCGCTTGAAGAGCGGGCACAGGCGAGTGTAATGAGTAATCATGACAGCAAAAAGCAATAGTAACACACTTGGAGTGTGCAACCCAATTTCGTATCCGTCGTGTTCTGCGGTATATAAGGCACATGGGGTTGTAAGGCGCACTTTTGAATTTCTGCCCAAATTGGGGTTTTGTTGCTGTCAGGGGACTTTTTGGACAAATATCTACACATGATCTGTTTTTTTTATGTTCACTATGTTTTGTGTACTGTTACCAAATGCTAAATAGATTGCAGCCTGGTCATCCTGGAAGGGGGATTACCACTTGTGAGGCCACTTATCAAGGTTTTTTATTTTCCTCATGCTGAGGTTTTTGAGTTTTTCCTTGCCCACATGTTAGTTTAAGATCAGGGGATGGTGTAATTGTGTGCAGTCTTTTGAGACATTTTGTGATTAAGGGCTATACAAATAAACGTGACTTGACTTATAGTCTGGAAAGTACAGTACTAATGTTATTTTTGGGTTGGGTTACGAGAATATTGTCAGACATTAAAGGTTGCCTTCCCTTTTAGTGGTAGCTTTTGTAAATTCTCATAACTTTTCTCTCTTGTGTCGAGCAATATTTTTGCTCGAAAGACATCTCGTATCTCAAATGTTGCGTAACTTGAGTAGCTCGTATGTAGAGGAAGCATTGTATGTTTTATAAGATGTGAAAATCAAATGTAGGAAAAGTTCTCAGACGGCTTCAGGGTCAGTGTGCGGAGCGGCCCCGAGCGGCCTGCGAACGGTTACACTTCAATTTGTATTGGCCTCCCCGCCGGTGGGCCGGCTGAGATCAGAGGGCCAAAGTGAAAACACATGGCTCGGGTCAGACGGATCGCGGGACCACCGCGCCGCTCGGCAGAAGCCGGCGGATAAACACGGCCTCGTCTCCGCCGCCTGCGGCTCATTATCTCATCACTGCCGTACGGCAACGCCGGCGGTTACTGCTAAGCTGGAGACGTTGCTCTGGCTTACCACCTCGTGCCAATCAAACGGGCTCGGCGTGATGGTCACGGACACCTGGTGGATTCCTCTGGGCCTAATGTGTTTGTTTTAAATATCCAGAGGAAATGATTACATGGAGGCCAGTGAGCGCGCGCCTAACCACGTAATAACGCGGAAAATTGTATTTAGGCAATCAATCAGGAGCATTTCATGTCCCATAGTATCTGATTGGGGGTGCACCACCTCTGTCGCGATGTGGAAGGGGTGCAAGGCTGATAAAAGCGTTTAGGAATTAAGACTCGTCTAGAGGTCTGAGCGGTTACACTAACTTGAACAGGGTGCAAAACCCTGTAATAATGTCACAATGGCTGGGTTGGAGGAGGTGCGCCAACTCAGATCAAGATGTTGAAAGAGGGATTTTAGATGAGCGCGGGGTGCGCCAACTTTGGGCAGCAAGCCAAAATTGGTAAAAATGTAACGATTAGCGCAGTTTCCGCACTATAAGGTAAAACCCCCAATATATAAGAACAGTGAAATATAAGATGTGGACTATAAGACTCATGGGATTACTACAGTAAGAGTTAAAGTTCCATAAATAATAAAAACCAAGGTAAATCCTATCTCTGAAAAGCACGATGACACTTTACACAAGGTGAAGGGAACCTAGGGCTTGTGAGCTTTTTTTCAAGAATACTAGCTCAGAGATAAATTGATAATTGAGCGAATTATACCGTAGAGTTCCAAATCTGGCAAGCTCACTGACAGACTTAGTGGTTACATTGTCGAAGCTACTCTAATCAAGTGTAATGTTTGGTCCAATTTATAAAGGGCATAGTTTTACTAACAGTTTACAGTCAGGGTGTCACACCAAGAGACTCCGCTTTGGCTATACACCGCTAGGGAATCCTTTATATGGAATATCATTGAATAATGTATGTTTACCGTTGAGACATTTTATGATTAAAACACAACAAACTGTATTCACCCACAAACGCTTGTCAAATACACAAAACAATTTCATTGCGTGAGCGGCAGGGGTGGGCGGAACTGTGCACACAGCACACTCTCTGCCCAGGGACATCTGCACCAATGATAAATACGTTCAGATTCAGATTCAGATTCAGATCTACTTTATTGTCATTCTAGTACACGTGTATACGGAACGAAATGTCGATAAATCTGACCCGCACAGTTTCCTCGAATGTACAGATATAAGTAAAAGTTGTATTGTATTATGGCTACGTATAGTATTTTACCATACCATAGTGCCGATAGTGCAAGAGGAGTAGCTAACCAGATGTGCAAAATGGGCATTCAGGTTAACAAGTCAGGTAAACAGTAACATTAACACTGTAACAGTAACGCTGTAAGTACAATAGTGCAGAGAGCAAATGTGCAAGGAGTGGCAAGCTATAAAGAACTGCCAGTAGTGCAAAAAGTCAGATTAGCAGCCGTTAAGATTTAGGTTAACTATATGTTAGATTGACCATTTAACAGTCTAATGGCCAGGGGGACTAGACTACTGCGGAACCTGGTGGTCCTGCACCGCACACTGCAGTACCTCTTCCCAGAGGCTAGCAGAGTGAACAGTCCATGATGGGGGTGAGAGGGGTCCCCGATAATGTTCTTAGCATGGGATAGGCAGCGCTTCTGGCCAATGTCCTGAATGGAGGGAAGTGTAGTCCCGATTATTTTCTCTGCTGTCCTCGTTACCCTCCTCACACTACCCCAGTCGGTAGCGCTGCAGCCTCCACACCACACAGAGATACAGCTGGTCAGGATACTCTCTATGGTGCCCCTGTAGAATGTGATGAGGGAGGGTGGGGGCAGGTGGGCTCTCCTCATCCTCCGCAGGAAGTACAGGCGCTGCTGTGCCCTCTTAACCAGTGATGCAGTGTTCACGGACCAGGTGAGTTTGTTTGTAATGTGCACCCCTAGGAACTTGATACTGCTGACAACCTCCACAGCCTTGTTGTTGATGCAAAGTGGGGCATGGTTGGGCTGGTTTTTCCTAAAGTCGACAATGATCTCTTTAGTTTTGTCAACATTCAGGACCAGGCTGTTGTTCCTGCACCAGGCCACCAACTGCTCCACCTCCTCTCTGTAGGCCAGGTCGTTGTCGTCCCTGATGAGGCCCACCACTGTTGTGTCGTCAGCATACTTCACGATGTGGTTTGTGGCGGACCTAGGGACGCAGTCGTGTGTCATCAAGGTGAACAGCAAGGGGCTCAGGACACAGCCTTGGGGGGAGCCCGTGCTGAGGTAGATGACATCTGAGATGTTCTGACCTATCCGCACTGATTGGGGTCTGTCACTGAGGAAGTCCAGCAGCCAGTTCCGCAGGGGGGTGTTGAAATCCAGGAGTCTCATTTTGTCTACCAGATGTTGTGGGATGATGGTGTTGAATGCTGAACTGAAGTCCAGGAACAGCATCCGCACATGGGTGTTCTTCTCCTCTAGGTGTGTCAGGCCCAGGTGAAGCGCAGAGGAGATGGCATCCCTGGTGGAGCGGTTTGTCCGGTAGGCAAACTGAAAGGGGTCGAATGAAGAGGGGAGACTGGAGGTGATGTGCTCTTTAACCAGTCTCTCAAAGCACTTCATTATGATAGGAGTCAGTGCAACGGGCCGGTAATCGTTGAATGATAAGATCTGGGGTTTCTTTGGCACAGGGATGATGTTGGCAATTTTGAAGCATGATGGTACTTTGGCTTGGTCTAGCGAGGTGTTGAAAATGTCTGTTAGTACACAAGCCAGCTGATCGGCGCACTCCCTAAGTACCCGCCCCGGAATGTTGTCCGGGCCTGGAGCCTTCCTTGTGTTGACCCCTCTCAGGGTCTTTCTCACGTCGGTTGAGTCCAGGTGGAGTGCCCTTTCGTCCTGATTTGGAACCGCTTTCGCTGCAGTGGTGCCGTTTTGTGCCTCGAACCTTCCAAAGAATTTGTTGAGGTCATTCAGAAAGTGCAGTGTTTTTTGACATCCATACATAAAAACTCTGCTTGCACCTTGTTTTGAAACCATTATTGAGGAAAAAAGAAAGGTCAAAATGAGCCTCAAAGTTTAGAAATAAAATGTGCTGAAAAATTAGCTTTTGTCTGGAGAGCAGGTTAAAATATATGGTATGGCTCTCAGTCAGAAAAACAAAAAAATGCTATAGTGGCTCTTTGGGTCAAAAAGGTTCCTGATGATGAAACGAAGCAGTTCTGCCCAAGACACACCATAGGAAGTGATGCTTTAATGACCCCGACGGTTAAGGGATGGGTAAAAGTATTTCATAGAACATAAATGAACATTATGACATCAGGTTTCACTTAAATTCATTAATTTAATACGTTTCTGTTCTGTCTTCATTTCGAACTATCCCCCTTTTCACCGGCTAGACAGCTAGTCAACAACGTCCTGAATAAGCAGACTTCTTTTCATTAGCTGCTGTTTATTCAGATAATACCATTGCCCTTATTAGGTCGCTGTTAAGCAAAAAACGTGCAAAAAGTCCTCTTAGCTTGCTAACTATATAGATACATTCAAAGCTGAGGCAAGACATGCGAAAAATAATTCAAACAGGAGTATGTTATTTTGTACAAAAAATACCCAGAAAAAAAATCTTTATTCAAGTAACAACTATATGTTGCATAATTACTGACTATTATTGTCCGATGCAACCAAAAAAGAGGATTTGCATTCAGCGTTCGAAAGTTCTGCGCTTCTCTTTTGTTTCCTTTAAGCAACAATTAACATGTTAACCACAAGTGGGCACTCGAAGCCCACTCTATGCTCCTCAAAGTCAGAACAGTGACTGAATGCAGTGCGATTTAATCGTAACTATGCATTTTCCATTTTATCCATCGTATTTTCCAGTATAAAGGCGCAACGGATTTTTAGGAGCAATTTCAAAATTCCTGCCAATTTGGGGTTAGTAAGTGCACCTTGTAGTCCAGAAAACATGGGGTAAATAATGGCAAATAAAAGACAAATATTATTTCTATTAAAATGTTTATTGTTTTGATGTTATTCTTGTCTCCAGTGTCCCTTAGTGTGTCTTCCCCACATCAAAAATATAAAGACACTCCCCTACTGACAACCATTGGACTTACGAAAAACAGTAGATACGAACAATTTTTAAATTTTGTATTGTGTGCCCCTTTTTCCGAGTACAGGACATTACTGTAGTGCTTCTTTCCGCCGCATGGCGTTGTGAGAGGTCACCCAGCATCCATTCCGAAGAAGAAATCCGCTTCCTCTTCCTAGTTCGTGTGTAAAAATTCTATACTCTTCTATTCTCCAGTGTACTAAGAACTTTGACGTTTTTATTGTTTAATATCTCGTGCATCCATTCAATATGGTTGATGTAAAGTGTAAAGAGGAGATGAGCCATTTCTTTTGAAATCAAAGTGGAATAAGAAAGCTTGATGCGGTTGAGAGAATGGTTGGATCGCTTTTTTTCGGCTACTTTCTACCACGGAGGAGGAATTCGCCTAACTTTTGAAACTCATCTTCCAAAAGTAAGTTAAACTCAACTTTATTTATTTTTATAGATCACGTTACATTACAATTTTTTTATTTTTAGTACAAAACAGAACAGGTTACTTATACAAACCATATATAAACTTAACCAAATGTAGCACTGAAGCAACTTACAAACAAATTCAACTTACAAACGATCATCTGGAACCTATCCCGCTCGTAAGTAGGGCAGTGTATCTCAAGGTGAAAAAAAAAAAATCAAAGAATCTTATTTTGTGGCCCGGCCTCTTTCTCAATGCGCCCCGCGACTTAAACAGTTTGCCCAACCTCTGGCTAAGAGAAATATTGGCTTGGATTTTACTTTTTCAAGGGCGTGTCTGGGTGTTGATAATCCAAGACAACATCGTGACGGGAAAAGAGTTCTGTACCGGTAGGACGTGAACAATGAAACCAACTCGATTTGAAATTGATCCGATCACTTTTTTTTATTACACTTTTGTTGTGTGTAAATTGGAAAGTGGTGCATCAACTACTTGCTAATGTTAAAAGGGCGTGTGGCCTTGAATTGACCTGGGGTCACCAACCTTTTTGGAAAATGAGGAGTACATTTTTGATTAGTGTGAAGGGATACCTGTGGGAGGAGCATTTCTAAAATTAGAATGAGAAGGATATCACACACATGGTCTTCATTAATTGGAGGATGAAAATGGTGAAAGTAAGAAAAAGACTGTTTAAAATACAGTCCAAATGCAAACCAAAACTCCCCAAAAAGATGAAAAAGGAAGAGTTTATTCGCACTCATCTAGGAATTTTGCAAACTTGCACGCGCAAAAAAGGAGCTGCAATGATGATTTCAGCCGGAAGATGGCATCAGCTAGGAGAACATATATATGAAGCTAAATACACCACCTTTAAAGACAGTGATCTGGTCAATGATTTCTCATGCCAGCTAGAAAGCAAATATCCTCTTAAATCACAATGACCCATCACTGGTGCGCAATTAAGGTATTCTTACCAAAGCTACCTGGTTCTTGTGGGCACTATGTTGGGAACCCCCTTGCTTGATAGCTACTTTTTGTGACTAATAAGCGTCAAGGGCACCCATCAAGATATGCATTTCTAAAATAACAACTTGAAATGTTATTATCATATTGATATTATGTTCTTACAGACGCCCCCCTACTTACGAACATTCGAGTAACGAATACATACAAACATTTTTCTCGGGATGTCGAAACATATCCGCACATTGCTGTGAGTTAGATTTTGTATTGTGCACCTTCTTTCGAGTACAGGACAGTACTGTAGTGCTTCTTTCTGCCACTACCGGCGTGGGGCGCTGTGAGAGCTCACCCAGCATTCACCCAGAAGAATAAATCCGGCTTCCTCTTCCTAGGTTGTGTGTAAACATACTTTAGTGCATTTTCAGAACTTTGACATTCTTATTGTTTAATATCAAGTCAAGTCAAGTCAAATTTATTTATATAGCCCTTAATCACAAAAATGTATCAAAGGACTGCACAGGATTACAGTTACAAAATTACACAATTACCTGATCTTAAACCAGCATACATACATCTATTCAATATGGTCAGTGTAAAGTGCAAAGATGAGGCAAGCTGTCTCTTTTGTAATAAAAGTAGAATAAGAAATCTTGATGCGGTTGTGAAAATGGTTGGAAGGCTTTTTTTCGGCCACTTTCTAACACGGAAGAGGAAGTCGCCTAACTCTTGAAGTCCATCTTCCAAAAGTAAGTTAAACTTAACTTTATTTATCTTCATAGAGCATATTATTTTATGAAATGTTTATACTTTAGTACAAGCCTTAAACATACTTATATAAACCTTAAAGATACTTATATAAACCTTAAACATACATTCCATACAAAATATAGCACTAAAGCAACTAACGAACAAATTCAACTTATGAACAATTGTCTGGAACGAATCTCGTTTGTAAGTAGCACAGCGCCTAAACTTTGTTACTATTTATTACCAGGTTAATTACTAGAAGACATGTTAAATAGACTCAGCTATCCACTATAAAAATAATTTTAATAGAAAATCACAATGACTCAGCATTAGTGAGTTATTTTCAGAACGGGTCATTGGGCACCATGTTTGAGACCCCTTCTTTAAACAATTAGGACTGGCATTTTAAAGAAATTTTTCAAGATTGAGTGGGGTCTGCCTTGTGTCACAATATTACACTGAGCTTGAATATTTTAAGGTAAATGTTTAAACTTGCAGGTTTTTAGGGCGTGTCGATTGAGATATGGAGAAATTGCCAAAGAAACCATTTTAAAAAGCTGTAGTGTAATAATTTGATAAATGTGTCAGGTGTTTTCAGGGAGGGTGCGCCTTTTGAAAAGATTTGAAGAAGCTAACCCGAGCCCCTGCAGAGAGGAACTGTTCGTAGTGTTTGTCTTCTGTGTCTTTTATCGTTTCAGCATAAGTGAACTTTTCAAGCCTATCCCACATTTTATTTATTTTTTTGCTAAGGGGGAAAGTGATCTTTCTTTTTCTTCTTCTTCAACTAGCGCGAATGTTAAAGCTGTGTTTGTTCAGCTTTTATCTGAGAAAAGAAGGTAAAAAAGAAGTCTTGTGTTGTTTTGGGGGAGGATGAAGAGGGGGTTATTCCCCAGATGGAAACTAATAAATTAGAACGGTATGATCCCGGATTGCGTTAAAGACTATGTCAAGTGTTTAGCGGGTTGAAACAGTGAAGATAAGAAGTGGAGGAAATGCATGCTGGTAAATAACAAATTAAAACAAGAAAAATTTAGTAAAATCCACTTTTAAAGAAGGCAACATTAAAAAAGAATAGCTTGGTCGTTAATTTCTTTGTGTAGTGTGAAAGCTTGATGCAGAATGCTATTGGAATTCATGAGTAAAGACAGTTCAGCAAAAATTGCATTTTTTTGCTTTAAGATTATTTAAATTTGAGGAAAAAATGGACACTGTTGAGAAAAAGTTACTCCAATTTGGGCCAAGTGTGGACAGATCCAATTTGGTTCTTTTTTATTGATAAATAAAATTTTTTTAAAGGCTCCAATTGTTGAATATGACTAACTACGGATTGGGTTGTTTAGCTTAAAATAGGCAAAACAAAACAAATTAATAACACAAATTAATAACAAAACAACCCCAAACTGGGGAATGTTGTCCTGAAAAAAAAATTGTTTAGTTTGTTTGGTTGGTTAGTTAAAAAAAAGCTGTTTTAATTCTCTATGCAAGAGAAGGCTATAGTCCTGTGTTGGTTGTAGTCTGAGAAAACATTGTCAAGAGAGAAAGATCCTAGTCATTGGACAACGTAAAAACCCATCCATCCATCCATCCATTATCTGCACCACTTATCCTCAGTAGGGTCGCGAGGTGCTGGAGCCCATCCCAGCCATCTCCGGGCAGTGGGCAGGGGACACCCTGAACTGGTTGCCAGCCAATCGCAGGGCACACAGGGACAGACAACTCATTCGCTCATTCACACCTAGGGACAATTTGGACCGGCCAATTCACCTGAAATGCATGTTTTTGGAACGTGGGAGGAAACCGGAGTGTCCGGAGGAAACCCACTCAAGCACGGGTAGAACATACAAACTCCGCACAGGAAGTCTGAAGCTGGATTTGAACCCACGACGGTTCCCATGACATGAACTGTGCCGCACAAGCGCTAACCACTGCGCCGCCGTGCTGCCTCATGGAAATATAAAATCAAAAAAATATTTCAAATCGTTTTATTTTTTTCAAGAAATCGTTACATTTTAAATTATTCAAAACAACAATTGTTTGGTACTCCCTAGCGCTTTAAAAAATGTTTGATAAGGGAAAAATATTTGTTTTTTTATTTGCAGAAAAAATGAGACAAACATTCTTTAATGAACATATGTATACATATATATATATATATATATATATATATGTATATATATATATATATATATATATATATATATATATATATATATATATATATATATATATATATATATATATATATATATATATATACATACATATGAATGACAGTAGGACTCCAAGGTCAGACTGATTGGATGGGTCGGCAAGGCATGTTGTTAGGGGTAATGGCAGAGGGGATCAGGCTTTTCCCGATGCTTTTATTCAAAGTGAGCCGTACTTACACTTCATTTATAAGTTGTGGTAAAACAGTAAAAAAAAATTTTTCTATGTTTACGGTTCATGGACCCCTTAACCACATGGGTCGTCGGTGTACCAATGAAGATGCAACTCTGGACAGCTTTCTCCTTTGCTGAGAGTTCCTGGCAAAGTTGTCACCAGTCAATTTCCTAATGTTGTAGGCCCAGTTTTTTTTCCCGGACTTCCTCTACTAGTGTCCCATTGGACTGTGCCCTAGAGAATTTTCTCGGTCAGTCCTGAAGATCTTGTGGCGTGACCATACCACTTAAGATTTCGTCTGCCCACAACTGACAGCAGTTCTCCATAGGGTTCAAAGTGCCCTGTGATGGTGTTGCACACCGTTTCGTTTGTCACTTGGGCTAAGTACCTCATGCCTAGAAGTTTTCTGTAGTATCCCATCTCAATGGCTTGGATTTTCTTTTACAGTTTTCCTGTGAAGGTCAGTTTAAACAATTTTTTTTTCCTCTTCCAATCAAGTGAAAAATAAAATGGAGGTTCATAGAATCTGACTGTGCCTCACCAGACACGGGGGCTCACAGCACGTCCCTGCTTTACTGATCTGAATATGAGCTTTCTGATGTGTGAATCGCTTTGTGGGCCGATTAAATAATCTTTTCATCGGTCCGCTCTTTTCAAACTTTATTTTTTCCTGGGACCGAGCTCAGCTGTTTCGCATTAATGCCGGCCGCCCGGGCCGCGCCGCCATCTTGTAAACTCTGCTTGGTTTACTCAGCCTGGCTTTCATTGCCGACATTTTGCACGCTTTTAGCGTTTGTTTGCTTTTCTGAGCCGCGAGGTGAGCGAGGTTAAACGCGGCACATGATCAGCGGCGCTGTTTTAAAAGACAACAGCTCACAGCTATGCCGGCGCTTCGTTTTATGCTTAAAAGTGGATGAACAAGCACACAATTCTTTTAAAGAGGTTGTTCACCGTTTTATTGCCAGCTAAACAAAGTTTTCCTAAAACTGTCCAACACCACACCACCCAAAAAATCAATACAGAGCATTAGTAATAGAGTTGGCACACCCGTCCTCTCTTATAAGCCCACAAAATCATTAAAATGGCACAGGTGACCCTGCACACGGAAAAATAAAATACAATTTTTCCCAACCACAAAAAAAAGATAAAACTGCTTGATTTGGCACACCCCTTGACTTACAAATCTTGATTTGGAAATGTGAAAAACAAAGACTTTGTCAAACATTTTGAAACCTTGCATTCCTCTTCATTATTCTAGGGGAACTGGCGCACCCCCACTTTCCTAGAATTTTGAGGAATCCACCAAAAGCAAAAAGGGAGCCTTTTCCTCGTCCATTTAGGTTTGGGGTAAAAATTACAGTAATGTAGCTTACATTTTCTGTTGCATGAAGTTCTTCCTGTTACAATGGGAAATGCGACCTCATTTTTTGCATCGCCCAGAATAAATTTTTATTATCGAAACGGAATCCTTGGTCTACTACACAATTCATAGAAGACGGTTTAGGTCTAGCATGCACCTGTTTGGGGCAATGACACTAAATAGGACAATGCCATACAAGCTAATGCCAGCTGCAGTTAATCACGAGGAAAGAAGAAATGCAATGGCAAAGCAAAGCCACCAGTGAGCAATGTCAGCATAATTTTTAAGCAGACTTGTTGAAAAACATGGAAACAATTACAAGCATTTTCAAGCACTTCGCCTAAAATTCAAACACTTTTCAATCCTTGAAAATTCGACCTTAATATTAGAGCATTTTCAAGGATTTCAAGCACTCGTACGAATCCTGACCTAATTTTCCAGCTGCCTGCTTGAAAAACTCAAATTTAGGACAAGGTTTGGTGCAACCCTGATTTTGCGGTAAACTTAAATGCAACAAGCAGGAAAAGGCAAGGTGCTCAAAAACAGATGGCATTTAAAAACAAAATAATCAACAAAGTAACAAACAAACGGTCAGAAACAACAATAAAACTGTCTGACCCAGAAACAAAAAACAAACCTCACAAATCACGCTAACACTTGAAAAGATGATGGCGATCTTGACGGTGGAAAATTAATGAACAAAATGTAAATGACCACGTGCGCAGGTGATTGGACACCTGTATCCAGTCCAAACCCCTGATGGGGCCATCTCCTGGTAGGAGGAGATAGGAGACCGTAACACCCCTTTAAGATATACACAAGTCACTGAAGTCTCTTATACGTGAGTAGATGAGAGTTCTCAGTGATTAGAATTAACAATTAGGACAATACCAAACACCAACTGATAAAAATGATGAGAACATGGTTTGAGATGGTCATTAAAAACATCTACAAGTATGTGAAACACAGTAAACGCCGGGATACAGCAACTCCGCCTTACGTTTTCTCTTTACGGTGTGGAATAATTTGTTTTAGGGACCGCTTAATGGCATATTCCCCTCTATAAAACATTGATAACTATTTGGCATCAGTAAAATGCTGAAATCTTATTAGCTGAACTACCTCCCACGATGTCACTATTTCTCTTTATTCTGATCCCGTTCTCGTGTTCTTCATAAAGACTTTGCGGGTCGGCTTTACAATACTGTAATTTGTACAGAATTTATTCACTATGAAACCCAAGGCTTGCAGTGACGCTCAAGGGAGAAACAAAACCATGGTAACTATGGAAACAAAGCTAGCAGTTTACATAAAATCTAAAGAAGGCCCACTCATCGTTACCCTCGCTAAGTTGCATGGCTGTAACCTATCAGGAGGCAATTAAAGAAAGAGAATCTTCTAAGAGCATGACAATTTTCGCAAGTGCAAGTTTTAAAGTGTTTCATTATTATTCCGCCGTTGCCCTCTCTTCTGCATCCTTCGGCTACTCCACTCGACCAAGTCACACCAAAGGAAAATCGAAAGTAATTTACATTAGGTACCACGGTCACTGATCCATTACCCACCTAGGGCGTAGGGGCACCACTCTCTGCAGTGTGCCTTGGGCATGTACAGGTTTGGCGACGCCCATCCTGCTCCAGGCTTTTGAGTAGGGGTTTGCTTCCTACCATACAACAGAGTACTGGTACCAGTAGCAGGAGAGCTTAATGATTCGACTCAGATACAGCACTTTCATCTTCCGGTTCGCAGTTGTTTTACGGTGTAAAGTATAATGTTTTTTTTTTATTCAGACATATATTACACACAAGCAATACCAACTAAAACCCTTTTTGTTATTTTAATTTTTGCATCTAGTGTGCCAGGGTTCAGAACACATTAGGTGCTACACAGCACTTTAACTATGCATCAGAACGGATTATTGTCGTATTCCGGCAGTCTACTGCATTCCGTTTTTTTTTTTTTTAAGATGCTTATCTACTTCAGCAATTCAAAAATATTTGGTATTAATCATCCTCAGATTCCAATACTTGCTGTTTCCAATTATGCACACACCTAGCGCATATGAGCAGACAAATCTCACATCATCCTTTGGCTCCACTTCCATAGAGCAGAAACATCAAAACATGGCCACCTTTCGTCCGCATGCTGTGCTCCAGCATCCAGCTGCAGCCTCAGAAACATGGGTGGTGGTGGCTGCTTTGGGGAGTGGAATGAGGAGGGGGGATTGGATATTCACGGATGGTCTGCCCCCAAACGGCCCCCCTTGCACTGTGGTCTGTGCCTAAACATCTGATTGCGATGCACAGTTCGCATTGTATGGCATTTAACGGCAGAAGGATGCCTGTGAAGGGTGTATTTTGCGGAGAGGAATACCCGAGCGACACCAAAGGGGGCCATCGGTGTGGTATCAGAATTTAACAGGGTGGTATGACGAATCAACTTCACCCCCAGCCACTTTGTCCAGTTTCAATGATGGGGAGAGTCCGTCTTTACCAGGGTCTCCTGCTAAATGTCTAAGATAGCATAAGTTTGGTATGTTGAAAATATGATACAGTGCTATTGGAAGACCAATGTAGTCGGCACTGTATTTGGTATTTCCACCCATCCAGCGTAATCCACAAAAGTGGGCTCAGGTCCTCCCTAGCCACTTTTTCCAGCTTAATCTCGTAATGGATCCTGAGGTGTTCCTGGCAAGCCAACTGAAAATCTTTCCACTGTGTCCTAGGTTTTCAAAGGGTCTTATGTCAATGTCTGATCCACAGAACACCTTTCCAGGTATAAACCAAATGCCAGGCTGATAGTTACCAGGTATTGAGACGCACAACATGCATCAGAAAAGCATTACAGCTTTTTTAGACCACATAAAAATGAAGCATCATTTGAAATCCGTACTGGTTTGAAGGACAAAAAAGAAGTTGGCCCACCGAGGTGTTACAAGCAAGGACGTACTGTAGAAAGTGTGTCAATTTGGCCACAAGACAAGGAAGGAGGTGTTATCCACCTGTCGCCCCCTTGAGGGAAATCCAGGGGGTAGTCAATCAAGGCATTATCACAAGGTAATCAGGATTGTAGTTGAGAAAGAATAATTGCGGGTATGATAAGGAATTAGAAGCCAGTTAAAGGTACAGATCAAGGATGTGAAACTTGGAGGATTCAGAAAGACATCAGGGTGGTATTAGGGGCATCTGAGGGCATCTGAGGGCATGCTGCGAGAAATCATCACCCAATCGTAATCCATTTTTTGAACAAGCTGTTGTTATCTATGTTAATCGCCTAGCCTATTACCATCCCTTGTTAGCATCTAACACTGAGCTCTCTGCGGCACAAGTCCTGGCTTGGAGAGACACTCACTAAGCACGGCACTGCTGGAACTTTACCGCATGGCACAGGGAGTGTGAGGGCTGGTGAATCGTTCATACTTAAGTGAATTTACCCGTAAGCGTCTGCACCCCACGCCTGTGAGCCACAAAGACCACATTTTATTGACTTTCATACGCTGGCAATCAGATCTGAAGTACAGGATGACAATTAGCCTCATTGTAACATTTTATGAGGATCATCGATATGGAGACTGCACGGGTGGTCTTGGGCAAGGGCCACACACACCCACATCTGCATCGATGTCCTGACACGCAAGTGAGAAACAAACCGGATATAAAGACATATCAAAAAGTGTTTTGCAAAGAATCAGTTATATAAAAACGCTGTTGTTGTTTGACCAGAGAACAGTTGTCATAGCAACAATTCAGGATTATTGAATAAATGTTTTGTACTATGTTTTTAATGTATACAATTTACTGGAACAGTGTACATGCAATATTAGCTACAGTCAGTCATTTAAATAAAAATTAAAAAATGAACAGACATGCGTACCAGAAGCTTTAAATGACCGCAGAGTCAACTTTTTTTAGGCTTCCCAGAAATAGACGCTAGTTTTTGGACTAAAAAGGCGTCTTTTACTTCTAGAGCCTTCTCCTTATAATACAGATATCTCATGGGTTTAGGGGCCCCTTTAGAACTTAAATCCTTTCTCTGGACTACAGTTTTATTTTCAAGACTGGACTAGAATATTACCTAAAGACTATGACCTTCTCTCTGGACTACAGACTTCCCTTGGGAGTAGAACTTTATTCACAGACAAGTACATTTCCTTGGGTTTTAACACTATGCAAGTACTAGGATATTTTCTCTGTAGTCCACGTTTTCTCTGTCTGGCCCATACACAGGACTAGGACTTTTTGGTATAATAGACTTCCCTTAGAAGTACAGTGGAACCTCGGTTTTCGAACGCCTCTCAGTTCGATCAAATCGGAATCCGACCAAAAATTTCGAAAAATTCTTGCGCCGCTGTTCGGTCAAAAAATCGGAGTTTGAACGCCAATAATGCGTGAGTGCGTATGCTAGGGTGCGATGCTGAGCGGTGCACGAGTGTAGATCGCTCTTTTTGTGACCAACTGTTTTCGCGTGCGGACGTGCTTCGTTTTGCTTTCTCTTTTAATATAGGTGTACGAAGTGTTTTAGGCCCTAATTATGCCTCCGAAGAAAGTCAGTGCAAGCAGCAAAGTTGCTAAAGGTGAAAAAAGAAAAGTAGTGAGTACAACTATTGCATTTAAGAAAGAAATAATAGCAAAATATGAAGGAGGTGTGCGAGTGTCTGATCTTGCCTGCGCCTTCTGCTTACCACCACAAAGGTAAGAAATCCTTTTCATAATTATTTTCTTCTTTTTTTTATTTTTACACGTTCATGTTAGCATAATCTTTCGTACGGAAGATTACGATAACGCAAACGTACGATTAGCCTGGGTTAGCTTTATGTTTACGTTTAACATTCAAGGTAAGCATTCATGGTGTTGGAACGGATTAAAACTATTTACATTATTTTCAATGGAAAAAAATGATTTCGGTGATCAAACAAATCGGTTTTCGAACAGGGTTCTGGAACGGATTATGGTCGAGAACCGAGGTTCTACTGTAGTGCTTGCTTTATGGACTACTACCTTCCTTTGTTTATTACACTCTAAAAGGACCAGGCTCTTTTCTCACAAGACCACATTTTCTTAGACTGACATCTACACAGGACCAGGACCTTCTCTTAGGAAAGTAGACTTCCTTCAGGACTAGGAAATGGTAGAATAGACCCCCTTAGAAGGAAGGCTTTCTTTATAGAGTAATACCTACCCATGTGTTTTTATATAGGGGCAGCACAGCGGCGCAGTGGTTAGCGCGTCTGTGGCACAGTTCTGGGGTCATGAGATCGAACCTCCTGTGTGGAGTTTGCATGTTCTCACCGTACTTGCGTGGGTTTCCTCCCGGCACTCCTATTTCCTCCCACATTCCAAAGACATGCATGTCAGGTGAATTGGCCGATCCACATTGTCCCTAGGTGTAAATGAGCGAGTGAATTGTCTGTCCCTGTGTGCCCTGCGACTGGCTGGCAACTAGTTCAGGGTGTCCCCTCCGCACTGCCCGAAGATAGCTGGGATAGGCTCCAGCACCTCGCGACCCTACTGAGGATAAGTGGTGCAGATAATGGATGGATGGATGGATGGGTTTTTACGTTGTCCAATGACTAGGATCTTTCTCTCTTGACAATGTTTTCTCAGACTACAACCAACACAGGACTATAGCCTTCTCTTGCATAGAGAATTAAAACAAGCTAAATGAAAATGACCCTATCTTGAAGCATTAGGGCTTTGGTTGATGAATTCACTTGTTCAGATGCTAACGAGGCTAACTTTGCCCCGTGTCCGGTTAAAAAATAAAATAAGACCCGAGTCTTCACGGTGTTGCACATGGAAAGCTCATAATGTACCATATTAGCGGTTTGTAGTCACATCGATGACTTTTACAGACACAACACGACTCGGCACTCACAAGGTTAGAGCATTTCTTTATGTGTGCGTGCCCCACACGCCCATGCACTTGCAAGCACGACACTCGCACATATGTATAATAAAATAAAAATATATATAGCGCAGTGGGACCCCGGTGGTCCGTGTCATGCACATTTGTAGCACATGCAGGCTGAGGTTTGGCACGGTTTCTGTCCAGACGGCAAACATCGCAAGACTTTCTTCTCATGTCGGACGCACGGAAGCGCCCGACATATCGTGGCCGCTTCAAGACAATGACAAAGGAAGCACATTTAGCCCCCATCTGTGCTAAATGTTTTAAAAGAGTTGAGTGCTAAGTCTCACCTGCTGCAAGACAGAATGTCAGGCGACCAGACTGTGTTTGTGTAACAAACAATAAGTGGATATGTATTATTACTAGTCTGAAGTTGTGGAAACAAATAGCAAACTAATGTACCTGTATACATATTGTACATGAAGTATCCATCCATCCATTATCTGCACTGCTTATCCACAGTAGGGTCACGAGAGGGGCTGGAGCCCATCCCAGCCTTCTTTGGGCAGTAGGCAGGGGACACCCTGAACCAGTCGCAGGGCACACAGGGGACTGGTAACTCGCTCATTCACACCCAGGGACAATTTGGACCGGCCAATCAACCTGACATGCATGTTTTTGGAACGTGGGAGGAAACCCATGCAAGCAGGGAGGAACATTCAAACACAGGAAGGCTGGTAGCTGGTTTTATCCCATGATCACAGAACGGTGCCGCAGATGCGCTAACCACTTGATATTTTCACCGCAAACTACAATTTCAAACTAATGTCTGGAAATATAAAAAAAGAACAAAGTTCAGCAAAACAAAACGAGCTGCAGATTGAAATAAGTCCACTCGATGTTGCCTTAGTCAGGTGCCTCTCACAAACACAGTACAGTGGAACCTCGGTTCTCGACCATAATCCGTTCCAGAACCCTGTTCGAAAACCGATTTGGTCGATCACCGAAAATCGTTTTTCCCATTAAAAGTAATGTAAAATCGTTTTAATCCGTTCCAACACCCTGAATGTTTACCAAGAACGTAAACATGAAGCTAACCCAGGCTAATCGTATGTTCGCATTAGCGTAATCTTCCGTGCTAAACATTACGCTAACATGAACATGTAAAAACAAAAAAGGACTATGAATAGATTTTCTTACCTTTGTGGTGGACGGTGGGGAGAGAAAAAACAGGTTGGAGTCAGGGTCAAAAAAGGCTTGCCTAGTGTAAACTGAGGTTCGCAGATGGACTGACAAAAGGGGACAGATAGGAGTGGGTTTAAATAAGGACAAAGAGCTAATCAGAGTCCGAGGCAGTTGGCGCCAAAGGAGCGGGCACAGGTGAAGCATATCGGTAATCATGACACCTCTACTCAGAAAAAGATGCACACAATGCAAAATCTAACCTACAGCAATGTCCGGATATTTTTCGACATCCCAAGGAAAATGTTCGTATCTACCGTTATTCGTAATTCGAACGGGCATAAGAAGGGGAACGTCTGTCCTTGCAAACTTTGAAAAACAGATCTTGAGTATTATGGCAGTACCCCAGTGATGCACCAACATTTCAAGAGAAAGCAAGTCAGACAGTTAAACGAAACCGAGTCTGACTTGTCTCTGTAAGATTCAAGTAACATTTGAGCCAATAAGGTTTTGATGACATGCATTGTTCATTTCATATGCGTATATTTCACTATAAAAGAGAGCTTAAGCGTTATGCCAGCCTGTGACAAACGTATGTTAGGGGCCTGTCACACAACATTTGCGGCTGAATCACGGCCAGAAATGTCTGCCTTTGAGGCGGACGCTATTGGACGCATTGAGTTCGCCATAAAGACGAGATACAGCGGTGCTCAACACGAGTTCGGAAATTCGCGCGCGGGTGGCAGCGCGAAATAGTTTTACCCTGCTCAATTCTTCAGGGCGCGGGTACACAGCCTTTCACGAGCGTATTGAGGCTGAACCACGGCCAGAAATTTCTGGCCGTGAAGCAGATGCCGTTGGGCGCTATCGGACGTTTAGAGACCGCCATATAGACGAGATAGAGCAGTGCTTTACTCGCGGTCGGAAATTTTCACGTGGTTGGCCGCGTTCAAAACTTTTGAGCTGCTCAAAAGTTTGAGCACGTGTTAAACCGCGTGCCGCACACGTGGTCAACACGAGGTAATGACGCAGAAATGACGCGGAACGACGTGCTCTGGCCGCGGCCAGGGCGTGCTTACACATGGGTAGGACGGGAAATTTCAGCGGGTAATCGTGGGTGGAGCATGGTAATAGCGTGTTCTGCGCCTGTATCGCGGTGTTATTACGTGAAATTAGCGTGTTACATGTGTGACAGTCAAATGCTTTTCTCCGCGTATAAACAGCGCGAATGCCGAGTTGTGCTTGTGACGTCAAGGGGGTGAACATGGATCCCCGTCAGCGTAGTTTCTCTTCATTTCGAATAAATCTTTCGGTGCATTCGCAATGGTCGCAGCAAGGTTTTAATGCTAGAACCTTAGCTTGGCCTTTTGGCTGAGAGCAAGAATCCCGGCACCTAAGCTTTGCAGCGTATTATGAACTTATCGATAATGGATAATGAATAAAGAAGGTAGGCCAATAACCCACAAGCCACACCCCCCCCGTCAGCATAGTGACCTCGTCTCAATCCATTTTTAATTCTTGACATTTCTTTTCAAGATAATAAAATAAAAATGATGCCATAGCTTGAATTCTTGATCTTCACCGGACTGTGTTTTGTGCGGTTGTGATTCCTACAGCCCGGTGCGGAGATTTGCATCCCTTCGCTACTACAACCACTTTAACCTCGATATATCTCACTTTTAGGGAATGTAATGGCGAATATATAACCTAAACCACTTCGTCTTGCATTTGTTGGAAATGTAATACAATTGAAACCATTCCGTCTTTGTTTTTGTTGTGAACGTAATCGAACGGTTAAATCCTCCCCCCCTCGCGTGAACGCGCATTCTGCTGCACTTTCAACGAAAGCGATCGTATTCTATATAAAACGCTTATTAAAACTATAAAGCGAGCTAATTATAACAATTGGGAGATCCTAGTCTATATAACGCGTTTTTTTAAACAATAAAGTGCGATCGTATTCTACAAAATGCGTTTGTTAACGTGGATGAAAAAGTCACGCGAGGGGGTGGGGCGGTGTGGGTGTTGCGTAGGAGTCGGATTTGGGCACAACACCGGCTCGGGAGCTTTTATACCCGTGGTCCACACGAGAAAATGACGCAGAAATGACGCGATGAGGAAGCGGAACAGTCGCCGGCGTCTTTTTTCCGGCCATACCACAGACGAACGGCGGGTTGTCAAATTTTGCGCATTTTCCATCCCGGGCAACCACGGGCAAAAAAAAACGCAAAATTTTAGCCGTGATTCAGCCGCAAATGTCTGTGTGACAGGCCCCTTAGATTAAATGCATGCAGTCCAGAGAACAAACTTCACTTGTTAAAACGTTAAAAATGGCAAATGTCAGTTGTTAAAACTGTTTGATTTGGAATTGTTGAGAATTGTTAAGTTCTTTTGTCAAAGACATTGCAGTTGACCACTGAATGTACGTCACAAAATGCAAACAATTGATTTTGTTACTATTCAAGTGCAGCTAATGATCCTGTTTTTTATTTACAGATATTGAAAATGCTTACTTAATTTTGATTTATTATTTATTTGCCTGTCCTTAAAAATGGGCAGAAGTTTAATTGTGGATCTATGTCTCTACTGTGCCTAATTGGTTTGTCCAATAAAATGTGTATTTTTCATTGAACCCAGTTTTCTTGTGTTATAATTTTCCACATATTTAAATCAACTTCATGCTAAATTAAAAAAAATAATAATAATAATAATAATCCGATTATTTGATTTGATTTACTCGTTTCAAAAGTCGGCAAATAGTCTACTCTCAAAATAGTCGTTAGTTGTATGGTGGTGTAACCTCCTCATTGGAAAGTGGAGTTAACCGTCTGCTAGCATGTATTAATAAAGCGGCTAAACAAGTATTGAGAAGTGAGGCAACCAGTTAAAAGTTGAAATAAGATGCTGATTTTATATTTTGAGACCATTAGTGAGTTTGTGTGCCTGTATACAAGCGACGAGTTATCCTTCACATGCCTACCCCTAGGGCTAATGTTTGATAACCCAAGATGTCAACAATTCCAAATAACTCTATTAAAAAGTCTTGTTGCAATCAGTTAATTGTATTTCCAAAAAAGTACCATATTTTTGAGAATACAAGGTGCACCTAAAAAAAACAAATTAGCTGGATATTTAAAAATGTGCCTTAAAATCAATCTGGTGCGCCTTGTGCATCGGAAAATACAGCGGATAAAACTGGAAATGCATGGCTACAATGAAATTATACAGCATATGGTAACTGTTCTGCCTTTGAGAAACATATAGAGGGGTCTTTAAATTCCTTCTTGTTGTTAACATGTTAATTGTACAAACACGCTTGTTACATTTCCAACAATGATAAAACATTCTTTTCATGACCAAAATGCAAAAATAACATTTTTTTTTCTTGTGTTTGAACAAATTTGAGAGATTTTCTAATAGTTTGTCATTTTTTATTGTGTGTGTTTAATCAAATAGCTATAATGTTTGCTTCACAATCTTTTGTGCCAGTGTGAGCTCACTGTTCTGCTTTTGAGAAACCTACAGACTGGTCTTTGAGTGCCCTCTTTTGGTTAACATGTTTTTGTTTTTTGCTAAAAGAAAAAAAAAGACAAACGCAGAACTTTGACGGCAGCACAGACGTATTGTCGTTGCGCTGCAAACCTGAGCCTTTTTGATGAGTGCCTCGGTCTAATCTTTTCGGTTTAATGCATTTAACCACAACTCTCTTCTTTTTCTTTGATCAGGAGAGTCCGATGGGTCCCTGTAAAACTCCAATTTAAGATAATTTAAGATCACTAATCTTTTTTTCTCCAATTCTGGCACACAAACACATGACATGACATTATAACACCGATATAGCAGAAACGGAAACTTGTTTTTTTTTCACAGTGACGTCACTCAAGAAAGGGTCTATAGTGCGGAAAATATGTTCCAATATATTGAGAGGACTATCAAAAATTATCTCCGAAAATTTGCTGTCCCTCAGTGGTATGTCTTTACTAGTGTCATTTCATCAACCCCCCAACTCAATCTCCCTCCAGACCCCCCTGACACCAACCGCCAGCCTTAATTGGCCTCCGTGGCGGACTGATGCGCCATCTTTTTGTGCGCTGTCTCTTTAGCGGCGATGTTACGAGCTAAATCTCCATTGTGCCGCCGTGTAATCTCTCCTGTCAAAGGAGAATATTCGCCGATTAGCACCCAGCCACCAAAGGCCCTGTGACAAGATTCCTCGGTGTGTCTGCGAAGGCCTCATTAAGCGCTAACAGAAGTCCATCAGAGCCACCCACACTAGCGGGACCTACGACCTATCACCCCTGACACCTGCAACTTTGCTCAAATTGGATCGGCTCATCTTTTTGGCCGCGTAGCACAAAACGAACGAAGGATATTATGAAACGCGAGCTTTTGTAATTAAGGAAAACACAATTTAATCTTTGAAGTGTTACACACCAAAAATTATCTTGGGAGCAAACAAAGGAGTCATTCGGTCCCACTTTTTAACTGTCAACCAGCTATACCACACAGTGGTGAGCTGTCATGGCCTTCAGGGCCTTCTCTTCTGGCCTGGAAAATATCTGAATCGTGTGATGTTCATTAAATTGTCCATGAATACTGACAGTATTAAACATTTCCAAATTGTCTGTCATTCCTTTTTCCTCGGTTGTGCTAAGATCATATTAAAGCATTTTAGCCATTATTTGTTGCCAGGGTCAGAAATCTAACCAGGGAAACAGTTTTGCAGGACCTGTGGCATAAGATAAATGATCAGGTTTTGCATCTAAAACGGACTGATTCATTCATAAATGGTTGTTGTATTAAATGGCGTTTACTTGAAATAATGCATTTCTGGTGAATACAGCGCACTTTGGAAATTCAATTTGTTTTTCTTTGGTGCACCTTATAGTCCCGAGTATACGGTACTTTAAAAAACTGTGAGTCATAATTGGCCTCAGCTCAATATAAAAAGTGAACTTAGTAAATGTTTTTCGTCTGCTGTACTCTTAATACCCTAAACCAGGGGTCGGGAACCTTTTTGACTCAAAGAGCCATAAAAGCAAAAAATATTAATTTTATTTTGGGAAAGAGCCACACCATATATTATGAGACAAATTTACTAAATTGCTAAACCGGCGCCCCAGACAAAAGCTAAGTCTTCAGCACATTTATTTTTGATGATTTGATCAAAATTATGAAAAGAGAATAATGCCAGAGCCCCTGTCCCAAATTCAACAAACATACCACTTTAAACTTGTCTCTTTCTTGCAATTACTCAAGATCGGTTAAACTCCTTTTGACCCTTTTTTTCATACATATTGGTTTCAAAACCAGATGCAAGCATTTATTTTGTAAAAACGTCACAACATTCTGAGAATAGGGAGCCTTATGTGCTTACCTTTGGCGAGAGATGGGAGGGAATGCTTGTACTTTTTGCATAGCTCCACCCATCCCTCCCACTCACCCAATCAAATGACTAAGTTCTCTTCCAGTGTTTTGGCATATTTACAGTTCTGTGGATTCATCATAAAGTATCTGAACACTGAACACAGATTATATAGTGAACTTTTAAATAAAGGATTCTTTAGCGTTGTACAGCCAAAACGAGTTTTTTTCCCCCCCTTTTTTTGTGTGACACCTTGACTGTAAATTGTAGTGAAAAATTTGCCCTATATATACTGCGAAGTGTTACCCTCGTGTTTAGCTTTGTTTTTGCTTTACGTGTACTTGAATAGGATTGACAACTCCGGTTTTGAACAAGATGGAGCAATTTTGCATGCAATCAAATTGGTCTCTGAGCCACAGATACTCATAGAAAGAGCCATATATGGCTCGCGAGCCATAGGTTCCCGACCCCTGCCCTAAACTAACAGTTGATATTAGGTACTAACAAAAAAAAAGCTTGCAAAAAGCATGAGTATATCTTTAGTCTTAAGGTTTTAATATTTAAAAGTGCATTTTCTTGGTTGATACTTATCAGCGGTGGGTCGTCAGGGCCTGCAATGCCTTCTGTGCTGGCCTAAAAATATCTGAATGATGCGATACGAATCAAATTTTGTCCATGTATAGTAAAAAAATCGAAATTGTCAGCTTTCTTTATTGCTTTTCCTCTGATTGAACTACTTCAAAATGTGTGCTTTCATATTTGAGCATTTAACTAATCAGATTTCAGCGAGTGACAGAAATCTACCTGGAGGCCTTTACTTTACTTTAACTATTTTGCAAACCTGCCATTTGAAATATTCAGTTTATTTATTTATTTTTGATTTTTTCATATTTCTACGTACTTGTTTATACGGTTGATATTCATTATTCTTTGTCTTACTGCTGTAACAAAATAAATTTCCCTGTTGTGGGACAAATAAAGGATTATCTTATCTTCTTATCTTACAATCAGTTCTGCAGGTCCTGTGGCCTAAAATAAGTGTCGATAAAGCTGTTGATTTTGCCAGTAAGATTCTGAGTTGGCACCAGTTCAACAGACTACGACTGCCTGGGGGCGGTAACGGAAGTATCACAACGAAAAAGCGAAGAAAATATTTCTGTGTCCACTTCTTCTGTCGAAGGGACATTTTTAGCCCTAACTAGAATAAAAGTGCATGCCAGAAATTCGACAGGACACGCTTCAGGTTTCAGCAATAGCTTCGATGGCGAAGAAAACAACTTCTTGATGGAACTGAAATGCACGGATAATCTGTGCGACAGACTAATCGCTGGCTTTTGTGGACATTAATGAAAAAATATTGGTGAGTAAAAAGTGGCTGAATTCCTAAATAATCCTGCCATTTTTTAGACTATTATTGATGCTTTTTTATACAGTATGTTTCGAAGCTGTAGCTGCAGTAGATTAGACAAGATTAGCAATCTACAACGACGTTGTCAACCGCTACAAGTGACAGAGACGATCCGGATTGGAGCCAAAATAGGCAAGACGAAATCAGTCTAACAAAAAATGAGGGTCTTTTTCATTTTTTTCTCTGTAACAAAAAAGTGTTAAACCGTATACGTGTTTGGGTAAACCGTATACGTTGACAGGTATGTCATTTGGTCGCTACCTGCGACTAGCACAACATTAGCAACTAGCTCTGCTTAAACAGGGATTCTCTCACTGGCTGTATTAGCATTAGCATTTAGAGGCAAAAAGTTAGCATTGACATCTAGCATTGCTTAATTGAAATATTGGCAAATGCAAATAACTCCTTGTGTTCAAATGTTATTTGCCTTGATTTTTGTCTGTTGCCATCCTGAACTAGCACATATTTAGCTTTAGCAGTTAGTTTTTAGCTGTAGTATTGTCTATCATTGCTTAAGTGGTGCTTAGCTGCGACTAGTACATTAGCAACTAGCATTAGCAGCTTCTTTCGCTTTCATTTTTGACCATTTGACTTTGACACCCCTGGTCTAGACAAATGGAGAAGATACTTCGGTATGAGCTCTGGAGTCAAAATGCTAATGTTAAACCTGACACAATTGTCTCACTCAAACTGAGATTTATTTATTTATTTTTTTAAACTTTTAAAGTCCAAAAATGAAATACATCACTTATTATGAATGGACCACCCGTGTTCAACCAACACAATTTCTTTTCTGGGCGAGGTTGTAATATCTTGCAGATGGGAGGGGACCCGGCCTGGCGGATCGGGGTTCGGGGGGATCGGAGAGGGGTCTTGGAAACGAGGCTGGTCAACTGGTCATTTCTAGCTACTCATTAACCACCTGGGATTGGCGTGTTTTGTCAGCTTTACTAGAGTTTTGGGTTTCAATCGGGCCGAAATCAAACACAGACGCAGAACACCCACTGAAACAAAGACACTTGTGTCTTTCAAGAGTCCTAATGAAAAATACAATTTGCACTGTTTACTAACGCTATAAGCTAACAAGAAAAGCATATTTACTGGTGCTTGTTTGTGTTTGGTATATAGTTCAATTTCTGTTGCAAATGGACACAATTCTACGAAAATTTTGTGCTATCTTTGTAGTTTTTTGGAACTGCTTCTGGAGGGGTTCATTTATGAGAAACAAGTCTTCCCAAAAATTGTTTTACTGACGGACATTAGC
This sequence comes from Urocampus carinirostris, assembly GCF_059441175.1. Lineage (NCBI taxonomy): Eukaryota > Metazoa > Chordata > Actinopteri > Syngnathiformes > Syngnathidae > Urocampus > Urocampus carinirostris. The sequence continues at coordinate 24,572,944 of NC_142364.1, read as the reverse complement.
TATGGGGTTTGTTAAAGACATGAATAAAGGAAAGCGAGCAAGAAGGTAAGAAAGAGAACAATATAAAAGACAGAAAGCAAGAAAGAAAAAAAGACACAATATAGAAAGTTAGGTAGTTAAGTATGTAGGTGAGGAGATAGACCCCCAAAACAGACACTTCTAAGCAAAATGTGTCTTATTTTGTTGTAATTTACTTGAAGTAAAAAATAAAACACCTAAAAACAACTTAAACCTTGTAAAACTGGCCGGTTTCGGCACACATAATACAGGGAGTGCAGAATTATTAGGCAAATGAGTATTTTGACCACATCATCCTCTTTATGCATGTTGTCTTACTCCAAGCTGTATAGGCTCGAAAGCCTACTACCAATTAAGCATATCAGGTGATGTGCATCTCTGTAATGAGAAGGGGTGTGGTCTAATGACATCAACACCCTATATCAGGTGTGCATAATTATTAGGCAACTTACTTTCCTTTGGCAAAATGGGTCAGAAGAGGGACTTGACAGGCTCTGAAAAGTCAAAAATAGTGAGATATCTTGCAGAGGGATGCAGCACTCTTAAAATTGCCAAGCTTCTGAAGCGTGATCATCGAACAATCAAGCGTTACAATCAAAATAGTCAACAGGGTCGCAAGAAGCGTGTAGAAAAACCAAGGCGCAAAATAACTGCCCGTGAACTGAGAAAAGTCAAGCGTACAGCTGCCAAGATGCCACTTGCCACCAATTTTGCCATATTTCAGAGCTGCAACATCACTGGAGTGCCCAAAAGCACAAGGTGTGCAATACTCAGAGACATGGCCAAGGTAAGAAAGGCTGAAAAACGACCACCACTGAACAAGACACACAAGCTGAAACGTCAAGACTGGGCCAAGAAAAATCTCAAGACGGATTTTTCTAAGGTTTTATGGACTGATGAAATGAGAGTGAGTCTTGATGGGCCAGATGGATGGGCCCGTGGCTGGATCGGTAAAGGGCAGAGAGCTCCAGTCCGCCTCAGACGCCAGCAAGGTGGAGGTGGGGTACTGGTATGGGCTGGTATCATCAAAGATGAGCTTGTGGGGCCTTTTTGGGTTGAGGATGGACTCAAGCTCAACTCCCAGTCCTACTGCCAGTTTCTGGAAGACACCTTCTTCAAGCAGTGGTACAGGAAGAAGTCCGCATCCTTCAAGAAAAACATGATTTTCATGCAGGACAACGCTCCATCACACGCATCCAAGTACTCCACAGCGTGGCTGGCAAGAAAGGGTCTAAAAGAAGAGAAACTAATGACATGGCCTCCTTGTTCACCTGATCTGAACCCCATAGAGAACCTGTGGTCCCTCATCAAATGTGAGATTTACAAGGAGGGAAAACAGTACACCTCTCTGAACAGTGTCTGGGAGGCTGTGGTTGCTGCTGCACGCAATGTTGATCGTGAACAGATCAAAGCACTGACAGAATCCATGGATGGCAGGCTTTTGAGTGTCCTTGCAAAGAAAGGTGGCTATATTGGTCACTGATTTGCTTTTGTTTTGTTTTTGAATGTCAGAAATGTATATTTGTGAATGTTGAGCTGTTATATTGGTTTCCCTGATGAAAATAAATCATTGAAATGGGTATACATTTGTTTTTTGTTAAGTTGCCTAATAATTATGCACAGTAATAGTCACCTGCACACACAGATATCCTCCTAAAATAGCTAAAACTAAAAAAGCCCCACTCCAACTTCCAAAATATTCAGCTTTGATAATAATGAGACTTTTGGGTTCATTAAGAACATGGTTGTTGTTCAATAATAAAATTCATCCTCAAAAATACAACTTGCCTAATAATTCTGCACTCCCTGTAGCTGGCAGGGTTAAAGCTAGCATTAATTAAACTTTAACATCAGCGTGTCCACCTCACACCTGTCATGAATAGTTAGCATTTCTAATGCAAATGGGAGATTTTTCTTTACTAAAGGATCGGATGGAGACCATCTTATGACGTCAACAAACATTCCAATCGAATTTCTTTGATGTGAAGCAACACATACCGAGTAGCAGTTTACACGTTTGCGGATGAAAAACATCCGACTCGGTTTTATTTTGTTGTTTTCAGCTTCCTTCCTTGGCGGCCATGTTGGACTGAGGCCTTTGTGGCTTTGGCCTGTAATGTGTCTTTGATTTTTCTTGGTTTGGCTCTCACGCCGAAACCAAAGGATGCGAGCAATCGTGTTTTAAAATGAGGTCTGGCTTCCTCTTTGCCGAGGGCAACCGCAGGAGACACTCGTAACTCGCCGCAATTAGCTTAACAGTCACGAGAATCTGTCATTGTCTTATGAGTTGGCTTAAAATGTCCATTAAGTAGACATTTTTGAAGGTAGTTAAAATCAAAAAGCATTTAAACAAAATTATCTTGGGGATTAGAGTGTCACTTGCGGCTATGGCATGCACATGTCAGCCTAGGAGTGTTTTTTGTGTAGGCGTTAAAGGTGCACTGTGTAATATTTGACCACTAAATGTTGCTGTATTGTGTAGTGCAACCAAAAAACAAGTGCTAAAAGCACTATGAATATTACAGCTTACAGTTACTCAAGGTGACCAAACCGCACCATTTTTCTTCTCGTTTTTGGACACAGGTTTTACCGAAAAAAGAAAGGAAAGGATAAGAAAAAGAAGGAAAAGAATGGAAGAAAAAAAAAGACAAATAAGGAATAAAAGGGACACAACAACAAGAAAAAAAGAAATACAATCGAAGAAAATAAAAAGAATTGAAAGAAAAACAAACATAAAAAAACAAAAAAGGAAAGAATAAAGAATAAAGAAAAAAATAAAGGAAAAACAAGGGAAAACAAAGAAAGAAGAAAATAAAAAACAGCAAAAGGAAGAACATAAAGCAAAAGAGCAAACAAAAAAAGAGAAAAATAAGAAAATTAAAAATAAGAAAATGAAAAAAAACAAGAAGAAAAAAGCAAGTAAAAAGGAAAAATAGAAAAAAAAAGATAAAAGAACAATATAACAAATAAGAAATAAGGAAGTAAAGGAAAAAAAGGAAAAAACGGAAAAATAAAAAAGAAAATAAAAGGATACAAGAAAGAAAACAGAAGAACAAAAGAAAATAGAAAACAGGAAAGAAATGAAAATGAAGGAAAAGAAAGAAAATAGAAAGAAAATTAGGAGAAAAATCAAGAAAAAAAGAAGGAGAAAAAAGAAGAAAAAAATCAAGAAAAAAACCAAAATAAGAAAATGGAAAAAAAAAGTAAACACGAAAAATAAAAAATAAAAAAGAAGAAAAAGGTAATGAAAAACGAGAAAAAAAAGGAAAAAAAAAATAAAAAAAAAAAAAAATAAGGATAAATTAAACAAATGAATATTTTTTTACCACTAGGATGCATTACATAATGCACTCTGTCCATTGTAAAGCATTTCAACTATATCAGGTTGGGGATTGGAGCGCCACCGGTTGCTCTGAACTCATGTCAATCTGTAAGTGTATTTTTTTTGTGTAATCTTTAAAAAGAAAAAAAAGAAAAAGAAACGACTTCAGGTGTGGCCCAATAAAGTGCGTTTTTCCAAATAATTGTGTTGTAGGTGGTGACAGAGGCTAAGTTGTGCTCTTGTTTAAAAGGCTGCCATCAACACACATAATCTGTGGCCTGAGCCCATTGAAAGCCGGGTCTCGGGGGTTAATTCTCCCATCAGTCCACGTTTGAATCAACTCATGACTCACATCGAGATGAAAGCCGCCCAGGTCCTGCGGGGACCCCGCCCGAGCCGGGGCCCGAGCAGGAGCCCGATCCCGGGGCCCGATCCTGGCCGACCGGGGCGGATTATTGTATGTCGGACCTCCATCGGGACAGGCAAACTGAAAAGAAAAACAATAATTAGAGATAATTGCTTGTGTCCAAACACAACGTTTAAAGCCCCCCCACCTCCTCCCCTCCATGCATGTCCTTTCATGGCATGTGAGCTGGAATGAAAGGGACACAAACCTCCCCGACACACACACTATACAACCATCTCACACACAAACCCCCCGCCCTGTTTTGACAGCTGGGCAGGCGGACATAATTTGTGACAGCTGAACTGAAACGTCTTTAAGCGCAAGGGGAGAACAGCGACGTGATCTTCCCAGGAAAAGAGGTGGCCTCTTCGCATTGTTTCACCTCGAGAACAGAAGCCATAACATTTTGAAAATGGTAAGCATCAAAAGATCAAATCTAACTTGTACGGAGTTGTGTGTGTCTCAGGGAGTTGTCAAACCTTTCCGATTGGCTCTCAGCAATAGTTGAATGGGGTTAATGGATCAAGACCAAAACAGTGCATTTTATCTTTGTTGCTCCACATTGGCACACTTCAGCAGCCCACACAAAGAATGCCCCCCGCCGGAACCTGCTCCAACAAAAGTCGACTGGGATAATGGATCACGGCCACAACTGTGCATTTTAATTCAGGCGGGGCCACAACATCACGCCTCTTGACAAAAGTGCTTATTACTGGTCCCTGCTTGTAGCCATACAGGATTAGGGATAATGGATTGCCACCAAAACAGTGTATTTCATTTTAGGTGACACACAACCGTTCTTCAGCCTCCCGCCAGGCCCCTATTGTCAGCAATATATTACTGGTTGTATTATATCACAAACAAAACAGTGTATTTCGTTTTCGTTGCTCCACAATGGCACACGTCACAATGGCAAACTGAAATAAAAAGCACCCTGCCAGCCCCTGCTCCAACAAAAATCGACTAGGATAATGGAGTAGGGCCACAACTATGCACCACGATGGCACACTTCAGCGGCCAAAACTGAAAAAACAAATGCACCCTGTCGGTCCCTGCGCAAACAATAGTCGACTGGGGATAATGGATCACCTCCACAACTGTGCATTTAATTTCAGGTGGGCCACAACATCACACCTCTGACAAAAGTTCCTACTCCTGGTCCCTGCTAGTAGCAATATAGGATTAAGGATAATGGATTGTAACAAAAACAGTGTATTTCATTTTAGATGTGACAAATAAGCACTCTTTAGCGTCCAAATAGTCATTTAAAAAGTGCTCCACCGGCCCCAGCTCTCAGGAATATTTAACTGGGTATACGTGATCACGATTAAAACAGCATTTTTAATTTTAGGCGGGCCACAACGACACACCTCAGTGGCCCAAACCAGAAAAAAATGCACCCAGCTGGACCCTGCTCTAAGCAATAGTAAGCAGGATAATGGATCACAGTAACAACTTTGCTTTTCTTTCCAGAATGTGATGCCTCCAAACAGAAGTGCCTACCTTCAGTCCCTTCTCTCAGCAATATAGGATTGGGGTAATGAATTATGGCTGCACAAGTTCTGTTCATTTTAGGTGAAAAAAAAAGGCCCAACTGAAATCGACCATGCCGGCCCTCCTCACAGCAATAGTTGACTGGGGATAACGGATCGTATTGGGTGCGACACAACGGCCCGTTTCAGCGGCCTAAACCGAAAAAAAAAAAGTGCTCTGCCAGCCCCCATCCTCAGCAATGGTTGACTATGGATAATGGATCATGGCCCCCCCCAGAAAATCTATTAATTTTAGGTGCCCCACAATGTTCAGCAGCCGGAGCCGAAATAACGTGCACTCTGCTGGCCCGTTTTTTCAACAGTGCAGTTCATTTTAGACACACAACAATGAGAGATTTCAGGGGCCTAAACCCCCCAAAAATCCACTCAGCCCCTGTTCTCAGTAGTAGTCTTCTGGGGACAGTGGATTGTGGTCAAAACAGTGCCTTTCATTTCACGCAGCCCACAATGGCAACCTTCACCTTCCCAACTGGATAGAAAACGTGATTTGCCCCTGCCCTCAGAATAAGTTGGGCGGGGAAAATGGATTGTGGCCACAACAATGCATTTCATTTTCCCTTACATAGGTACCAATAGTTGGTCCCTGCTTGCAGAAGTGTAATGTTGGGGATAATGGCTCATGGCTTCACGAGTGTCACAAATTTTGGGTGGAAATAATGGCAAAAAAAAGCTGTGAGGCCTGACAGAAATGCACTCTGCAGCCTTGCTTGCGGCAGTTTTCAAACTGGGAAAATGGATCTCGGCCGCACGGGTACACTTCATTTAAAGCGGAAAGAACGGAAAAAGAGTCGCCACACAAAAATCAGACAAAAATCAGTGTGATACACAATTCAGATCATTATGGTGCATTATTGATTTTGTGTTCACTTAAAAAAAATCCCTTCAATGTGAATTCAGTCAGGCCTCTGAATGTGAACATGGTGTCATGGCGCCTTTGACACATTGGGTTAATTTGCTGCTCCCCGTGGTCGACCTTTGAACCTCCGGGGCCGAGAGAGCGAGACGGGCAGAATCATGTCATTCCGAGGAGCCTTGGGTCAAGGGTCACCGCGGAGATTCGGGCTATCCGGGCCCAAAAAAGAAAAAGAAAAAAACAGGACCACATGTGCTCTTATTAGTCATGTGTCGTTCGCGGACCAAACGGCTCTATGAACCGACTCTTGGAAGTAAAGGGCTGGAGCCGGCCCCCGCCAATATGAAGCCAGTTTTTCCACCATCTGCGAGCAAGGCAATGTAAAATTAAGTTTGTACGTTTGTGTGCTTGCCACCCAAGAAAAGGGGTAAGGAGTTCAAATATGACCACCATTTTTCACTGGCAGTCAGGTAGGTTACCCTAGATGTGAAAAATGCCATAAAAGCTGACTCAGCATTTTTCCCATAAATACATTCCACTCATCCAGGTCGGATCAACATTAAATATCAACTAGAAGGTAGACCGCTTATCAGGCGGGCCAATTCGACGGGTATCTGTATTTTTATGTATTCGACAAGCTGATTATTTAGGCTCAGCTACAGCCAAGCGTTTTTCTCCCTCTCTCTCCGTCCTTCTGTCTCACACGCTACCCACCGCAACCCCTCTTCTGATTGGATAAGCGACAAGGGGCAGAGCCACTGAAGCAGGAAGAATAAAGTTAGATTAGAATAAACAGCGACAGCTCTGCTAACTCCTGAGTCCAAACATGTCTGTGAAATAAGATCGCTGATAATACTGTATAGAGGGTTTAAGAAATCGATGGTGGAAAAGCGTCTGTGTGATTAAGAGATAGTGTAAAAAGTAGAGTTAACTTGTTTTAGGGAAAAACGTTCAGGTGGAGACTGATATATTAGCGGTCAACATTATCATTAGTTTGTCAATCAGGCTCTAAAACAGGAGTGCTAACACTTTTCAATTTGCTAACCTTGTTTAAATTTTGATGCACTTTTTCTTTTAAGTTGATTAAATTGGTTGTATTGACATTTTTATTTATTTATTGTCAAATTTGAGTTGCTGTTAAGGCTCGTTTAATTTCCGGCACTGTTAGTTTTTGGTTTAAGTAAAAGATTAGTCATGTTAGCTGTGTCAAAATTCTAATTTATTTACTGCGAAATGCTTCAGAGAGCTACTTAAGTTTTATTTGAATATAAACAAACATTCTTTGTTTCTTTTTGCATTTTTAAACATTCCATACGCCAATTTTCAAGGTTTTACAACAAATGAATATTCGCTCCGAATATGAGTTATTAGCCTCCTAACTACTAATACTAATATTTGGTATCTGTCCTGAAAAACCCAGATCCTTAGAAATGACCACCATCTTTCACAGGTAGATTACCTTAGATGTGAAAAATGCCCCCAAATAAATGATAACTTAGCACTTTGGGTTTTGTTGACTTTCCCAGAAAGACATTCCACTCTCTCAAGCGAGATTGACATTGAATATTAGTACCATCTTTACAGACATTCAGATAGGTTACCCCAGATGTGAAAACTTCAGAAAAAAGTGGACGTATGATTCTTTTTTTTTTTTAGATAATTAAATATTTTTATTTATCTTTCCTGTTTTTTTAGGGATAATGGGTTTCATGATTAGCTTTTTTTTACATAAAAAAATTAAAGTTTATTGTGTTTCATAGTTGTTGTTGCACTGAACACTACATACAGTATTTTGAAATTGACATTTTGTTTTGTGTTTTTCAGCGATTCTGAGATGCTTGTCATAAAGTTGCTTAATTTGAAAGGAGCTACAATTTCACTGTAGAGTGAACAGATAAATGCTATTATAATTTAGTAGATCATTTAAGTCGCATAAAAGTATTAATTTCGTGCATAATGTTCCATTATTATTGGTAATATACTGATAAAAGGGAACGTCTTAAACCTTCATTTTTCAAACATTGTTCGAGCTTCTTTATTCTTTTTTTTCTCTCGTTTTCTTTTTCCTTTTCTTTTTTGCTTCTTTTATTACCTGTTACCTTAGTGTTTTACTTCTTTTTTTATAGCCTTTTTAAAAAACAGCTTTTATTTGAGTTTTTTTCTTCTTTGTAATTTCTGCATCTTTTTTGTTGCTTTTTTCTTGTTTTTGTCTCTTTTATTTTCTTTCTTTATTCTTTTGTTTCTTAGTATTCCCAGATTTTGACTTATCCTTTTTTTTTCTTTTTTAATGAATTTTTTCTTTTTCTCTTTTTTAATCTTTTTTAAGCCATTTCATGCATAATGTTACATAATATTTTATGGATTAAAGCAGGGGTCTCCAGCATGGTGCACCCTAAGGATACCTGAGGTGCCTGCGTACCTGTTCTGAAAATAGCTCACCAGTGCTAGGTCATTGTGATTTTCTATTAACGGTCGTTTTAGTGGTTGACTGAGTCAATTTAAAGCCCCAGTGTGTAATATTTGACGACTAAATGGCACTGTATTGTCTAAAGCGAATCAAAAGCAGTGCCACAGAGCACAGTGTAGCAGCAAAGTGTCGGAATTCTACTATGTAAAGGAAATACAAATTTCCTGATATATGATTTGTTTTATAAATATTCACTTTGGTATAATAGTTATTATATTATAATAGTAGTATCTTTGCCTAGCATTTAAATGAATGTTTTTTTTTTTACAGAATGAATGTTTTTTTGAACCACTGGGAGGCCCCTGATATTACACACTTGCCCTTTAACCCCACTTCGAATAATTAACCTGGTAATTACATAGCAACAACATAGTAATAACATGATAAAAAAAAATTATCAGATATGCATATAAAATTGGGGGCCCCTTACACTAGTTAGTAACAAAAAGTGGATCAGCTTGATAAACGTTTGAGACCCCTGGATTAAGACAGCAAAAACAATGTGATGAGCCGTCAGTGAGTCGAGCCGAAAAAGCCAGTTCTCTGAAAAGAGCAGGAATTCCCATACTAGCTCCTACCTACAGACACATAGCAAGAAAAATAACTGGTGATTTTCCACCTTGAAATAATCCGGCCTCCTCTTGCTCACTCCCCTCTTCTTTCTCGCCAGTGCACTTCATTCAATCAAGTCACAAATCAACAACATCTTCATTCTTGATATTGGCAGCGACGGGAGTTTTCCCAGAGGTGGAATATTAATACAAACACAGGAATTTCTTCAACCTGAATAATTTCTCTGTGTTTACTTTTCTCGCTGGGCCCCTAATTTGTGTGAGAGGGGAAACGTTAGACTTACTGTTGCCTTCTGGGACACCTTGGAAATTTGAGAGCTTGTTCATCTGGGCCTGGAAGAGAATATATACCATGCTCTTTATCGTGTTGAAGAATCACACTTAATGTTTTGATCTATTGAACATTATTCATCACCCGCGAGCAAAGTGAGGGATGTGCTAATGTTTTCGTTTGGGATCGAAGTACAGTATGTCACAAAACTAAATACACCCGTCACATCGTTTTGACACAATGAAAAGAAGAATTTGAAAAAAAGACCATGTCTTACTGGAAAGATATCCTCTAGTCTGCTGAGACAAAGGACAATTTATTTGGCTCAGCCTGTGTGAAGCATCTGTGGCAGGAACCAGGTGAGGAGTACAAACATGTTTGTGTTGTACCATGTTTGTGTCAAGCATCGTGCTGGGGATGTCATTGTTTGGGGCTGCATGAGTGCAACATGCAATTGGGGGGTTGCATTTCATTAAAGGAATCTACAACTCAATCATGTAGTGTGAAATACTAAAGCAAGGAATGTTCCCCTCCCTCCAGAAACTGGGTCGCAGGGCGATGTTCCAGTCTGACAGTGACCCCAAATACACCTCTAAGATGACCAAGGCTTTTCTAAAAGGGGCTATGGGTAAAGGGAATGGACTAGCCAAGCATGTCTCCAGATCTAAACCCAATAGAACACCTTTGGGGCATCTACAAGCGGATGGTGCAGAAATAAAAGAGCTTGAATATCCCCCAGCTCAGTCATGTTGTCATGGAGGGGTGGAAGAGCATTCCAGCGGCAATCTCTGAGGCTCTCGTAAAATCCATGGCCAGGAGGATTAAGATGGTTCTGCCAAATCATACTGGCCACACAAAATATTGAACTTAAGGAACTTTTACTTTACGGTATACTCACTTTTATTACTAGGGGTTTAGCTACTAATGGCTATATTTTGAGTTTTTTTGTGGGGCAAAATAAATGTACACAGACTACCATTTTTTCATGTCTCAAAGCGATATTTCTTCAGTGTTGTTTAATTAAAGATAATGATTACATTTCTGCAGAAATGTGAGAGGTGTACTTGCTTTTGTGACATACTGTATGTATACTTTTTATTTTTCTTTCGTTGTATGTCTCTTTGCGTGTCTGTCTTTCACAGGCGGTCAGGTATGTTACCTTATATGTGAAAAATGCCCCCAAGAAAGCTGACAAAACACTTTTGGTTTTATTTATTCCCTGAGAGACATTCCACTCTCCCATTCCAGAACTACTTTAAATGTCATCAACAACTTTTGCAGATGGGTAGGTAGTTTACCCCTTATGTCAACACTGGTAAAAACAAAAAAAGCTGACTCAGCAATTTTGGTTTTGCTGACACGGCAATTTCCCAGAAAGACATTCAACTCTCTCCAAAAGAGAGCGACTGAGTCTAGAGTGAGACTAAAATCCTGAAATTGGGTTAGAAAAATGGTTTTGCCATTTTTGTTTTCTTATGATCTTAATATGTAAGAAAAATGAATTAAATCAATAATAAAATCCACTCAGAAAGAGCTTCATGAATAGTCAGTATGACTAGTAACTTTACATTTATTTGGTGAGGAAAATGCCCCACATTCAAAATACAGTAATTAGGCATTGAATTTATGTACAGTCTACAAAACACACCATTTGGCATAAAAACATACTAACAAACACTAACTAGCTCTACATGTTAGACTACCTCAATTCTCCCCTTAACAACCCCTACCGATTCCCAAAAAATATACATATTTCGTTCAAATTTAAACAAGAACAAAAACTTGACAAGACTAGTATTTTAGTCTACAACGCTTTATCGTGAAGCAAGACAGCCTTTGTGTGTGAAAAAAACGTTCAAACGATTGCATTAGATTTCCATTTTGGTTCAACTTGGCCGCTTCCGGTTTCATTAAAATGTTTATGTCTGTCATGGCCAGCATGGTCGCCTTGGCCTTGTGGGTTTTGCGGGGGCTGGCTCATTACACCTTTTCCGTTCTGTTATGCCCTGTCCTGTTTAGTTTGAATCGGAGGAAACCTGTACTTGCCCATTCTGAGTGTAAGAATGTTTTTGTTCTGTTTTTATCCTGGAGTTTTGGACGACTTTTATTTTGTTAAATAAAAGTTATGATTGTCAACGCAATTGAGTTCTCCCTTCCTACCTCCTGCCTCCGTTCTGGTCCGGTTCCACCTCGTGACAGAATGAGCCAGCCAACGTTTGAACTCAGCGGACGATCCCATCCGACTCCCGTGCCTGTCTGTCCGACCCCCCCTGCCGAGCGCCGAGTCTGATCCGTCCGACGCCGATGGCGCCTGCCTCTCCTCGTTCCTGCTTGTTCGGAGGAGGGAGCAGGGTAGCCCCAATCGAGAGCGTCGACCCATTCCAGGGTGCGAGGGGGGGTTTAGGGTATTGCCCCGGGAAGATTTGATGCCTGCCTGTTCGACTCTCCTGCCTGCCTGTTCGACTCTCCTGCCTGCCTGTTCGACTCTCCAGCCTGCCTGTTCGACTCTCCAGCCTGCCTGTTCGACTCTCCAGCCTGCCTGTTCGACTCTCCTGCCTGCCTGTCCGACTCCTGCCTGCCTGTCCGACTCTCCTGCCTGCCTGTCCGACTCTCCTGCCTGCCTGTCCGACTCCCCTGCCTGCCTGCCTGCCTGTCCGACTCTCCTGTTTTGCCTGTCCTGATTCTGTCCTGTCCTGATTCCGACTCTCCTGATTCCCTTGTTTACCTGTCCTGTTTGCCGGTTCTGATTCTGTCCTGTTTGCCGGTTCTGCCTGTCCTGTCTGGCTGTCTGTTTTCGCCTGTCCTGTCTGCCTGTCTGTTTTCGCCTGTCCAGTTTGCCCGCCGGACCCCCCCTGCCAAGCGCCGAGTCCGGTCGTCCGACGCCGATGGTGCCTGCCTCTCCCCGTTCCTGCGTGTTTGGAGGAGGGAGCGGGGTTGCCCCAATCAAGAGCGTCGACCCATTCCGACTCCGCTGCCGATCGCCTGTCCAACCCCCCCCCCCTGCCGAGTCCGATCTGTCCGACGCCGATGGCGCCTGCCTCTCCCCGTTCCTGCGTCTTCGGTGGAGGGAGCAGGGTTGCCCCAATCGAGAGCGTCGAACCATTCCGGGGCGCGAGGTAATAATTTTTCTTTTTGGGACCTCAGGAGCTGTCCCTTAAAGGGGGGGCTCTGTCATGGCCAGCATGGTCGCCTTGGCGACCGTCTGGCCCCGCCCCCTGGGCACCAGCTGAAGCAGATCAGCTAATTGCGTGTGTGCTACTTAAGGCTGGGTTGTGGGTTTTGCGGGGGCTGGCTTATTACACCTTTTCCGTTCTGTTATGCCCGGTCCTGTTTAGTTTGAGTCGGAGGAAACCTGTACTTGCCCATTCTGAGTGTAAGAATGTTTTTGTTCTGTTTTGTCCCGGAGTTTTGGACGTTTTTTGTTTTGTTAAATAAAAGTTACGATTGTCAACGCAATTGAGTTCTCCCTTCCTGCCTCCGTTCTGGTCCGGTTCCACCTCGTGACAATGTCTTTGCATTCGTTTTTTTTTCTTTTTCCCCCCGAAACATATGATGCTAAATTGGTGAAGGGTAACCAAAGCCAGCATCAATTGTTTGGACTTGCGAGATGAAGACGCGATTATAATAGCAATCCGTAGAAAAACCTTGCTTGGTATTGGAAAACTAAATCTCTCATTGACTTAATTTTGACTTCACCCAGTGACGGTGTGATTCACAAAGGACGAAAAACCCGATCTAGGTGAGCTTGGTTTCTTTTTCTCTAGTTTTAGTTAAGGTTCTTTTACCACTCGAAAAAAAATCCTTCTCTGTGATTCGAATGGCAAGGTACCCACTACCAAGACCAGGAAACTAACAAAGATCTGGTTCTTCATAGAACTTCACATCAAGGCTGTGGTAGGAATTGGATTATCCTCTATGTATCTATATTATCTATATCAGGTTTCACATGTGTCCCTTCAAAACGGTTGACAAATAAGGAGCAAAACGTGAGTTAGACGATGCCCTTGCAACATCTATTGCAGCCTGGTCATCCTAGAAGGAGGATTACCTCAGGTTTTGAGTTTTTCCTTGCCCTCATGTAGGTTTCAGATCAGGGGGATGCTGTCATAATAATCTGTAGTCAGTTATATTCTGAGATCTGTGCAGCTCTTTCAGACTTCTTGTGATTAAAGGCTATGCAAATATACATAACTTGACTTAACATTCTGGGGTCTGATCGTGTTTTGCGTGTAAAAGTACAATGTGCGGTAACATCTAATGCTTTTAATGTCAAAAGGTTGGCATGTATGATACTACTACAGGAATACTACAATAATTCTACAAGACTGAAAATTTAGTTCTTAAAAAAAGGGACTTAAAACGTTTTTTTACCTTAACGTTGAACAGAAAATATAAATACCCCAAAAAATTACGACAGAAATGGTACTGCAGAAATACTACTACAAAACACTACTAAAGAAATACCAGCCAAAATCAACTACAGTAATACTGTTAAAAAAATACATGAATATGCATTTTATAACAAGCTCATGTTGTTTTTAATATTTTGGATTGTTTCACGGGTAAAAATATGCACGATAACATCTGCTTTTTAATGTCAAAAGGTTGGCCTGTATACTGCTACAAAATACAACAAAAATAGAACAAAATGACTACAAAACTAGCAAATTTAGTGCTTAACAGGGATTTAATACATATAAAAACAGGGATATAATATATTATTTTGCTTCAATGTTGAAAAGAAAGATTAATACGACAAAAGTACTACAACCAATATACAACAGTAATACTTAGATTATTTATTCAAACAGGCATATGTTGTTTATTTAACACTCTGTATTATGTTTCACGCACATAAATAGATTGAACGATAACATCTACCACTTTTCTATGTCAAAAGTCGGAAAATACAAAAAATAATAATTACGTCTCGGAATTAAGTATGATTTGCAAAACAAAACAAAATAATAGAGTACAAAGTTTAATTTAAAAAAAAAAGGCAACAAAGTAATATATTTGTGAAATGAAAACATGACGGTCCCACAACAGATAACACGTGATACTTTCACGCAAAAGTATAACAAAAAGATTTCCTTTTACGATATTTGTTTATGTATATTTTTGTTACACAGAACAGTTTCACAGCTGCGACCGTTTAGTTTTATACTTTTTTCATCATTGTGCCTGGAATTGATTTGGCGAGCACAAACTCTTTGGCATGCACCCGGGAAAGGGAACATGACGTCACTTTAGGGCCACGTCGATTTTTAAATCTTGTTTTTTTGTAGTTTTATAATTTCTATACAAGTATTAAGAGAGGGAATGTTTTCTTTGTATCGATTAATAACGAGTTTATTTATTTCGATTAAGACGCAACATCTTGAAAGTAATTCAATTACACCCGAACGCCCCCCCCCCCCGCCCAAATAACACTAAATAACAGTAGAAGTAAAAATAATTTTAATTGATTAATTTTATTCAAAAAAACGAATACATTTATAATAATGTTTAAAAGTTTAGGATTTCGAACGACGTGTTTGTTAGTTGCACTTGTTGCGTTTACGAACCAACGTGGAAGCGGACGGAAGAAGTGCTGCGTCATCGTCAAAGGCGGCGAACATTTATATCAGAATAAATAATAACTTAAAACATATTCAATTGATGTCGACATATTCTTTTCTCCCTTTTGCTTCTTTGTGGTAAAAATGTTTTCCTTTCAAAGTTTTAGGATTCTTTTACGATTAAAAAAAATCAACAGTCGCAAATCTGTTTCGTGCGGAGGCTATTTTTGGTTTGTTTTTAAGAACATTTTAGTAACATTTTGAGGGGATTTAGTCTTTATACGCAGCCAACAAAAATATATTTCTCTAATCAGATTAAGTTTAAAGGTTTTTTTTTGCATAGCTAAGTATATTTGATTATTATATTCTTTTAATTAACAATATCGTGTCTTCAACGCTTTTGGATTACATTCATCAATTCATATACAATAAAAAACAAAAAAAAAAACAAATAAATAAGGCATTCAATCATGAACAATTCCTCTTTATGGATTCATCTTTGGAACTGTAAAATTTCTTTTTTTTTCTTTAGCCAAATGAGAGTGAACAAATTAATCACTTTAAATGAAATTAAGACAGCAGTAATCACATTACTCAAAAGTGTTGAAATAAGCCAGAAGGGACAGAAACGTAAAGAGTACATAGCCAACCAGCAATCAAGAATTAGAAACTACGCGGGTGTATGAGTGTGTGTGTTAAATAATGTAAACCAAATAAATAAAAATACATATTCTATGGAAAATTAAGAGAAAAATAAGGGAAGAAAATGTTAAATAAATAAATAAATAAATACCTTTTAAAAAGTACCGGTAATGTAGGAAGTTCTAATTACAAAACAACGAAAACTTTCCCAAATAAGAATACTGTGTATGAAAGGGTTGCCTAGACAAACAAACAAATAAATAGAGTATGTAGAAAAGAAAGAGAAAATGTAGGGAAGACTATTAAGGAATAAGTGATGAATATTAAAAAAAAACACCCAGCAAAAACAAGGAAGTCCAAATTTAGAAACATGCACCTTTGATCTGGTACTGTGATGAGCCACAACGTTCCGTGGCAGCACTAATTTATTATTCAGATAGTTAATGTAATTAAAGTCATTTCCAAATCCTAAATATGCAAAATGTGAGGAATTAGTACATTGTGTTTGGATAAAATGTTCTAGAGATAATAATGCCTTTTAAAGACAGCCTATCTCGTCTTTGACTTCCTGGGCTGTGACATCATGTGAGGAACACTGACACCCTAGTATGACAGTCACCACATTGGTTTACCTGTAAATTAGTTGACGAGGTTACAAGTGTTTTAAGCCAGGTTTTGGTAGTTTTGGTGGAATATACCTAGGTGTTGTGTTGCAGGTAGATGCAGTAAAGGGCAAGCAGCCAAAAAGGGGCTAACTGGCCAAAATGACACACGGAGAGCTAGCCCGGACTGATCAACAAAAGGAAGCCACGGCAGAAAAACGCAAGGCTGGCCGATTAAAAAAACGTGCGGTGAGCAACCAGGCTAACTGGGAACCAACAAAAAAAGCGGCAATGGCTACCCCGACAAATGCGAAACCGGGCCAGGAGAAAAAACAAGGTACACAGCAAAATTGGCGATAACCCCAAGCGAGTAAACAGCCAATGAGCGCCAAACTGGAGCCAACAAAACAGGAAAGCCTTCGGCAGCCCTGATGCTAATGGGGAGGTAGCTGGGGAAAAAAACCCACAAACAGATGGTCAAAATCGCCTACTTAAATGAAAAAGGCACGCACGGTGTAACAGTGGCAAGTAAACTTACCTCACACAACTCTGACAAAACAGTTACAAGGATCTCAGTGATTGGGTAAGCAAAGTTCAATTTTTTTCGGAGCAGAAATGAGCAGTTTGACATCACTCTTACAATCGCCGATTTTTCAGAGCTGCCTCACATGTTGTGTCAATTGGATTCACCATGTATAAAGTCTTGTCTTAACTTAATGACCTTACAGTTTTAGAGGAAACAAACCACATTGGTCAACATATTTGCGTCATTATGAGAGGGAACACTTGATATTTAATGCCTAGTTGAATAAAAATGGTATTTGGGAATACCTTTAAGGGCTAGAAGTGTTGAAAATTTCGACAGAGTATAAAAATCTTAAAGTGGTGAAAACATAAAAGTAAAACAATTACTAATAGACTTTAATAAGATTTCTGTCAGCGCTTCAAATGTATGCTTATTAAAAGCATACCTGTCAACCTGTACATTTTTGCCGTACAAAGTAGGTTTATTATGCATTTTAAGACGTGTACGACGTACAAGAAAATCTGTACAGAAAAACGCAAATTTGTCAATTATGGGTACCATCCGGTATACACCGACTATCACGAAATGGCAAATCAATCAAGTCAAACCAGTTCGAGTTGTGTAGTGCAAGGAAGTCCGTCTATTTTTAGAGGAGCGGCTTTTTCGGCTTAACTCATTAAAGAGAGCCGGCTCTCAAACGGCGCACTTGCTTTGATGCATTATATTACGAATTATTATGTTGTATAAAGAAGTTAAGAAAAAAAGGAGGTATAAAAGGAGAAAATGAAAAAAGACAGGTTTGTGGTTATCCCTTTAATCAGTATATTACCAACAATAATTTGATGCAGAAACTGAATTAATAATTTGAATAAGAAATGTATTATTCTACTTAATAATATTTGCATGTATTTTTTCCTTTGACAGTGAACAGGTACTTCATTTTTGAACTTTTTTGAACTTTTTTATAATAAACATCATTCATGTCGAGCAACTCAGTATCTCACAACAAAATGTTCATTCACAATATTTATGATATAACGAAGCACATGTACAATGTAACATGTTAAACTAAATAAATAAACATGTTTGAAAAAAAATGGTGTAAGATTATTTTGTATTTTGTAAGGGAAAACACGACAGTTTGTAAGGGCATGGAGCCCTGGAGGTTGACAGGTATGTAAAAGAAGTGTTTGACATTGAATTGTGTTTGAAGAGTTAGCCAAAGTGTAACGAAGCGTACCCCCTTCCGACGAACCTTCAATGGACCTGAAGCGAGCCGAACTCCTTCTTCCCGGTGTTTCTTTGCTTCCTCTTCAGTGCTCGACTTATCGAGCGACGCCAGGCCTTTCATGTGAGTTGCGAGGCCACTCAAACACGCAACATTCCCTCCGTGAGACGGTACTCGGCACGCTAGCAACACGCCAAAGACCTCTTATGTGCTGATCGACACACGCTGCACTTAATGCTAAAGGACCCCCCCCCCTAAATGTAAACAACCATCTGCTGTCTTGTGCGTGCATTCGTGAATTGTTCATATCGACACGGTTGACATGCAGACATGGTTTTCTTTGCATCGCATTTCCCGGTGGCCTAAAGTGCAACTATGTGTTTGTAGTGCACACGATGCGTCCATATGTGCCTAAAGACCCCCCAGAATGGATGCAATACACACTCCGTTTCAATTAGCAAAATCCAAATATTTATCAACTAGACTGTTCATCTCTCAACGAGTTGTGTGTTGAATTGATCCCCTAGGCCATTGATCCATTCGGCCTATGCTCATGGAGATAAAATACATCCAGAATAAGAAAATGTACATGATGGTTTATAATATTGAAATGTGTCACTGCTGTATGCATGCAGTCAAGAGAGGCAGGGGAGTCTCTGCCTCACCTGTCATCTTGGAAATTGAACATTGAAAATATATTAAATTGTTAAATGTATCCAGTTTTAAAGTTAATTCTCATTTAACCTCACCAGTTGTGGATTGATTTGCTTTTCATATTACATTATGAATATTATTAATATACTTACTATGTAACATATTACCGTTTTCCCTAGTTATACGTTAAAAACATTCATTTCTTCATTTATGGCTCCTCCGTGTTACGTGTCGAAGTGTCCTTGGGCAAGACACTGAATCCCTAATGCCCCCAATAAGCGGGGCGGCGACTTGCATGGCTGCTATTGGTGTGTGAGTGTGTGTGTGAATGGGCAAGTGTGAAGCACATTGTAAAGCGCTTTGGGAGGTCTTCATTGACTTGAAAAGCCCTATATAAATGCAAACCATTCACCATTTTACCTTTTATAAAATATACTATATATACATTAAAACCAAAGAACAAAACCTATTCCAGGCTCAACCATTTGTTTCCAAATAAAAGTACTGAACTTTATAAACACCATTTTTTTTCATAAGTATCTTCTGTACTGTCAAATTATAATTTTAAAAATAATCTTGCTGCTATACCATATTGCTCCATAGCGTTGAAAACGTCGACGAAATTGGGAAAACACAAATATGGCATATTAAAACTGCTTTTACCCTCCATTAGGATGAGGTACAACTCTATCGAAAGCATGTTCATCTACCTTTTGGTACTTTTGTTGACATGATGTCATGATAACCGATGTGAATCACCTGTGCCCGCTCATGTGGCGACAACTGCTGTAGGTTCTGATTGGCTCCCTGTGCCTACTTAAACCCAGCCCTGTCAATCCCCTGTTGTCAGTCCGTCTGCGAACCTCTGTTTGTACAAGGCAAGTCTTTTTTTGACCCTGATTCCCGCCTGTCCCGTTTTTGCTCCCGTTTGTCTCCGGCTATGACCTGTTTTGATCCTGATCGCGTCTGCTCTCCCGTCCCGGCTTACGACCTATTTTTGATCCAGACTACGTCTACTCTCCCGTCCTGGCTTCCGACTCGTTTCCGACCCCAACCACGCTTTGCTCTCCCAGTCCTGGCTACCGACCGTTTTTTCCGTCCCTGACACCGCCATCGCTCGCTACGGAAGATCCACTTCCGTGTTCGGATCACAATCCGAGTATGAGAGCGACTTGCTTCCCGCGTCCAGTGAGCATTGGATCGCAGGCGCTGCCCTTCATCTTTCTTTCAATAAAATTGTGAGAAAACGTTACACGATTGGGTCTACCCTGTGTGCTGGTCGTGGCACATGAAGGCTTTTAGAGAAATTTGAAATTGAGAAAAAAATATTGCGCGTACATAACGTAAGTTCATCTAGTGCTTTGTGTATGTTATGAAATGCAACATTATTAATGCACAGACACACTCAGGGGCGGGGCGACTCTTAAGCCAATCAGAATGCAGAACACAATGCACGTTGAAAAGCCCAAAGTAGCATAACTGCGAAAACCAAACCACGATACAGCAACAGATTATTGTATATCAAATCAGTTTCCAAGCAATGACTCGTAAAGTTTTTTTTTACTATTTATCTTTATTACTTAGTATTTATCCTGGAGTTCTATGTCAAATCTCGTTGCAGACAATAGTCACCAGGTTATCATCAATGACAATAAATAATTTTGCAATTTTTTTTTTAACCACTAGGAGAGGCTAAATAATACACAACATCCCCAAAAACAAAATTGTAGAATTTCTGTGGTTGCTGAACCCTTTTTGTTTTAAACAGATACCCTTTATCAGGGGTTGGCAACCCAATGTGTTGAAAAAGCCACATTGGACACCCCGAAAAAAAGAAAATCATGTTTGCCGCAAAAAAAAAAAGTTTTATATCTATATTGATTGAAAGCGTTAATAATGTTTGTGTAATGTTTATGTAATGTTTGTCCTCCTACATAAACCATAGAATTTTCCCTTATCAAACTTTTTTTTAAAAAAACGCTCCAGAGCTGCTTGTTGCTGACCCCTGCCTTCTACCAAGTAAATGTCAGGGAAATGTCAGGATTCAATCAAAAGCAGTTAGTTGTCTGCCAGTTTTACACTATTGATAGTTTGGTTGATTCTGCTAAATGACATGGTTCGCTGAGCGTGAGCAGACTTTTGCAAGCACACCATACAAGACGTCATTTTCTTTTGTTTTAGTAGTTAACAGAGCCGTTTTGAAAGGGCAGTAATTGGTATTAAGATGTGAGTACTTCTCAGTCATCCCCCCCTATCGCAGCATGCACTTACACACACACACACACACTTGCGCTTAGCATGACGAAATCGTATGTGACACGGCTCGGTGGACACGGCACGGAAGGGTCCACTTCCTCTCTCCGGGGTTGATGAGGAGGCGGCATCAGCGGCGGACCGGACATTTTTTAATGTGGTTCGTTTCCAAGAAGGATGTGACGGAGCTTCTGTGAGAACAATTACTGTGTAGGGTGAAGATTGGTCGACAGCAACTAGGTTGGTTGGTTTGTAACTGGTTCACAAGATTTGGTTGGCTGACTTTGCTATGGCTTCATTTAAGTGGTTGATTTAAGAACCAGTTGGATGGTATCAAGATGGCTCTGCTATACAGGCTACACTAATTGATTGTTTGGTCCACTTATTGGTTGACTAGTTTGCCAGTGGTAAACTGGCTGATTGATTAGCAAATTTGTTCAGGATAATTGCGTCTTGGAGGATTGGTTCGCGCACATTTTTTGTTGGCTAGTTGGTTTCTTACTCAGCCAACAGCTGACCAATTTGCTGACTCGTTTCTTTCTTAGCTTTGGTGAATGGGGAGTTGTTTAACCCAGTGATTTTCAACCACTGTCCCGCGACACACGAGTGTGCCGTGAGAGATCGTCAGGTGTGCCGTGAGAAATTATCCAATGTCACTTTTTAAAATTTGATTTTTTTAAAAACATTTATGAATCATTTTCTGCAAATATTATGTCCTATTCAAGTGTCTGTACTGTAAAAACTGGGGGTATCTTAAATTATATTGTAATTAAACATACTGCTCAGTGTCATTTTATAACATTTTAGGTTAGAAGTGTGCCGCAAAATTTTTACAATGAAAAGAACATGCCCTGGCTCAAAAAAGGTTGAAAAACACTATTGTTAGTGTCAATTGGAATAATATGTTGTTTTGCTACCTGGTTTGTTAGCTGGTTAGGTGTGAGCGGGCTTTGGTGTATGGGTTGGCCTACCAAGTGGTCTGAAAACAGACCGGTTATTAGACACTAACAGGGTATATTTGTAATGGGTGATCAGCAGTTTTGGGGTATTTTGGTGATGTATTGATTGGCTCATAAGTCATTTAGTTGATGCTTGTAAATTGGGTTAACAACCACATAGTTTTTTTGGTGTCAATTGTGGTGGTAGATTGTTTGACAAACTGGTTCAAGCTGGTTAGTTGTGACTGGGCAGTGTAGTTTTTGTAAGCTTAACAACTCGTTGTAAAAAGAACAGGTAAGTTAACACTGATACGTTGATTGTGATGGTTGATAATAATAGTTTTGGTGGATTCTGGTTTTATATCCCACCTTCTCCTGGTAAGCAAATCGACCCACTGCAATTTGCTTACCAGGAGAAGGTGGGAGTGGAGGATGCTATAGTATACATGTTACACCGATCCCTCTCTCACCTGGATAGGGCGAAGGGGGCTGTGAGGATTACATTTTTGGACTTCTCCAGTGCCTTCAATACCATACAGCCTCTGCTACTGAGTAGGAAACTGACAGAGATGGGAGTTAGCTCACACCTTGTAGAATGGATTACTGACTACCTGACAGGCAGACCCCAGTATGTGAAACAGGGGGGCTGTACATCGGACACTGTGGTTAGCAGCACAGGATCTCCGCAGGGGACCGTTCTCTCTCCGTTCCTATTCACTCTATATACAGTACATCGGACTTTAAGTACAACTCTGAGTCCTGCCATGTGCAAAAGTTTGCCGACGACACTGCGATCGTGGGATGTATCAGAAAAGGGCAGGAGGAGGAGTACAGGACATTGATTCAGGACTTTGTCCGATGGAGCGACGCAAACCACCTGCACCTAAACACCACCAAGATCAGAGAGATGGTGGTGGACTTCAGGAGAACCAGAACTCACCCGGTTCCTGTAACCATCAAGGGAGAATGTGTAGAATTTGTCCAGACCTACAAATACCTGGGTGTGCAGCTGGACAACAAACTGGACTGGACTGCCAACACAGAAGCTCTATGTAGGAAAGGGCAAAGCCGACTTTACTTCCTCAGAAGGCTGGCCTCCTTCAACATCTGGTAGGCAAAGAGCTGGACAGCCTAACAACAGTAGCTGAGAGACGAGCACTGAAAAAGCTGAGGTCAATCATGGACAATCCATCGCATCCACTACACAGCATTATCTCCAGACAGAAGAGCAGTTTCAGCGACAGACTGCTGTCACTGTCTTGTACTACGGACAGACTGAAGATATCTTTTCTTCCTCATGCCATGAGGCTCTTTAACTCCACCCGGCAGAGTTAAGGCCCACATTAAACCACACCACCTACATTGGATATTACCGAATCTTACTGCAATATGTATTCTGTGTAGCACTATTTAGTTACTCTATATAACACGCTACGGTGGGCATTTGCACGTCACACTGGGTATTTGTATATTGTATTCTTTTGGCTTATTATTGTACTGTTCTCAGCTCAGGGATGCTGCTGGAAATGTGAATTTCCCTTCGGGGATAAATAAAGTATCTATCTATCTATCTATATTTGTTGCCGATTAGTTGATGCTTGTGAATTGGTTTTAACAATCACTTTGTTTGGTGGTTAACGGTAATTGCAGTGACAGGTTGGTTTGCTAATTGGTTCAGTGGCTGGTTACTCGTGAGCCGGCTGTGTTGCATTAGTTAGCTTGCCAACAGGTTGGAAATGGACTGGTTAAGTGACACAGACAAGTTGTTGACTGTTTATTAACAGTTTTGGGGGATTTTGGTTATATATTGGTTGGCTCGTTAGTCGTTTAGTTGACACTTGTAGACTGGGTTAACAACCACGTGATTGAACATTTGTAGAAGTTTGTCTTCAGCTTCTGGCTCGCTAGTTTGTGGTACGGACAGTTGAGTTTTGGTGGAAAGTTGATGAGTTAAGGAATGGGTTGATGGTCAATGTAAGGTGATTTTGCATTGGGTGACTTGTGGCACTTTTGGCTGGTTGCTTGGTGAACTTGGGGGAAATTTAAAATTTGTGGCTTGACTGGCTAGAAGTTTAGACTTTGGTTCATTGATATCGTTGCTCATGCAACTGGTTAACTGCTGAGGCGATTGGTTGATTCATTCTTATCCAACATGTATTAGAGGTTTCTGTTGGATGGAACCTCATTTG
Organism: Urocampus carinirostris; assembly: GCF_059441175.1. NCBI lineage: Eukaryota > Metazoa > Chordata > Actinopteri > Syngnathiformes > Syngnathidae > Urocampus > Urocampus carinirostris. The sequence continues at coordinate 24,548,889 of NC_142364.1, read as the reverse complement.
GTTTATTAGTTGGCTGCGGGATTGGTTTGTTGGTTTTATGTTTATGACACCTGTATTAGCGATATTTAGAGATATTTTAACAGTCTTCTTGCCTTGTGGAAAATGTGACCCAGGCGGCTGCTGGGTCAGATTTATTCTGATGGGGTCCCACAGGGATGGGGAATCCGAGGTGGAGCAAGGAGTCCATATTCATGCAATTGAGTTACAGCGTCCTCTTGTTTGTCCAGATGGTTCTCTTCGGCGAGAGCAAACGGCCACATCAATTCTAAATGGTCCATAAAAGTCAGTGATGTGGTAGGGGTGGGGGTCCGAAGGAAACCTACGACTCCACCGAGCCTTTGGACAAACACGGACAACAAAGATGACGGAGACCCTCCTGGCATTCAGGTCGTCAAATCGACAACGGAGAACTAGGTTCAAAGTTGATTCCTTTAAATAGATGTTAAAGCTTTGTGGTTTTTGGAGTCGCTCCCGGCCGATCCAGTACAAATATCATGAAGGAAGTCAGTGTTGTCCTTCAAGATTAGTGTGAAACTGAAGTAATGTCAGTTTTCATCTTTCCTGTGGTATCCACAAGAGATTGTATTAAATGTAAGCATACTATTTCCATAAAGTTTACAAAAGGGAGTAGTGGTACGGATCACTAACTGTTAGATACGACGCACCCATGAACGGCTCTGGGCAGGGAGAAAAAAAAACATCACACCCAGGGGGTCTGAGGCTAAACACATGAATGGTTGAGTCCAGAACAGAAGTTCGAATGTTCATTCCTCGAAATCAATGAAGGACATTTTGCAGTGTTTTTTTTTTTAGAACATTCTTTCCTTGGGATTTTATGCAGTGCAAGTAAACCATATTGATCATGATGATATTTCATAAGAAATGTATATCAACAGGGCAGCACGGCGGCGCAGTGGTTAGCGCCTGTGCGGCACAGTTCTGAGGTCGTGGGAACCTCCTGAGTGGGTTCAAATCCAGCTCCCGGCCTTACTGTGCGGAGTTTGTATGTTCTCCCCGTGCTTGCGTGGGTTTCCTCCCACATTCCAAAAAACATGCATTTCAGGTGAATTGGCCGGTCCAAATTGTCCCTAGGTGTGAATGAGCGAATCAGTTGTCTGTCCCTGTGTGCCCTGCGATTGGCTGGCAACTAGTTCAGGGTGTCCCTGCCACTGCCCGGAGATGGCTGGGATGGGCTCCAGCCCCCCCCCCCCCGCGACCCTAATGAGGATAAGCGGTACGGCTAATGAGATAAGATGTATATCAACAAAGAACAATACAAAAGAAACTCAAATAATTGACACTAAGCCCTTTTGAGTAGTCATTCATATATTTGTATGTATTTATATATTACACATTTAATACAGGCACAGTGAGAATTCATTATGTAGAGAGAAAAGTGGCTGATATTTGTAAAAAAAAGAAAATAAAAGACAATTCATGAGATTCATTTACACAAATTTGCTTAAAAAACATCTGTTAAATACAATTGTAAAGAAAAAGTGACCAAACATAAAGGCTCGTAAATATGACGTATCTTTGTTTGTGTTTATTTTTGTTGTTACGGGCGAGCAAGAACCAGCTTGCTGCAAGTGGCGGTCACGGTTTTCAAAGGACAAATTTAATCAGGCTTTATTTTATTGTATTTCTTTTTTCAAGACAGATGAAGGTAGCTCTTGTCAAAATGTTAAATCCACGCGACACGCCTCCATTTTAAGTGTCCAATCGACAACTTGTGTTTTGTGTTAGTGTCTTCCTTTCAGCCTCTCTACAATATTGGGAAGCTAGCACTCAGGCACAATTTTGATTCTTGGCTGGATCAAACACAATTAATTGCAAAAAAAAAGAAGAAAACTTCAAGTTTCATTGAAAGGCTACAATTCATCTGGAGCAGTTTTAAAGCATTGCAACGCTTTTAGAGTTATTTATAAAACATTTAAAAAGGACGTTGACAAAAGAGCCCTGAAACCCAAAAGTGCGTTTCCCAAAACAACGCGCAGTTTTGCGAGGAGGCACTGAGGTCCTGATTATTTTGTCTTTCTTTCCTCACTCTTTCGTTTTGTGCTGAGAAACTCTTCCATCATTGCACGCCATCCACAATTAACTACAAAAAACTTTTTTTTTTTTAAACTTTTAGTATTTACACAGTGAGCAGATTTAGGGTGGAGTAAAAGCGACTGAAGAAGATTGTTAATGCATTTTTGTTTTTGTTTTGTTCTTCTGTCTCGCTTCATGATTTGAAATCTACACTAATGATTAGATTAAAAAATTCATGGAAGCAAAAAGAGCCGGCTAATTGTCTATGAAGTCGTCGTAAACTACTCGTACTATTCGAAGCTCACCTTTTGCTTTGCTTCTATTTTTCCATTAAACAGTGTTGAGTACTCAGTGCTGATTTATTGTAGTGATTCGCGTTGGCGGCAGGGGGTCCGGGGAAACATTTGTTTAAAGCAAGATGAGGAAATATTTTTTCCCGTCGGGAGCATCCTCAGCAATCTGCCATGTAGCGACCTGAGGAACAAAAAGAAAGGTCAACAATGTTTAGAAAACAACCAGACGAAAAGTTTTTTTAACTGTAAATTCTGGACTAAGAAACGCAACTGATTAAAACCCACATAAACATATTTAAGAACGGGACTCAGTTTTATCTTTGTAGGAGCTTCACTAGATTTTGAACCGTGGGCTTAAAGGCGGGTTGCATTATTTGAGGTGTCCTTAAAAATTCTAAATTTTTAAACACGTTTCCTCTTAAGTATGTATTAACAATGCTAAACGGAGTTTAAAGAGCCCCTTTTCCCCGCCACATCTATATAATTTTACCTTTTAGAAAGGTGTTCAGAGCAAACTCATTAGGAGGGAAGAATGGAGAATGGAGGGGTGAGGTGGTGGAGAGTGACGTTTGTAGCTCTGACCTCGCCGCCCGCTCTAATTTGCCTAGGTTACGCGTTTTCCGATCATGTGACCAACAAGATGGCGATTACTAAGGCGAGCATTATTTGATATGGCGCAAAAAAACAAGAATAAGGGCTGGGTCACACAATTGAGGCTGGTTTTTTTGGTCGTTGGAGGTTGCTGCTGTAATGGACCAAATTGCATTTGCTTGTCGTAGTTCCTCATGGATTAAAGGAAACTCCAGCAACCTGACATTCATGCCCAAGTGTAGCATTTTTGATTGATAACTTCCACTGCAGTTATATTCGGCTGTATAAATTGAGGACTAGATTTGTGGGTGCTTAAATCTAAATATTGTGAAGGAGTTGTAAATGTCAGGCATGAAAATGGGTCAGGGCTGTAATGTGAGTAGGGTGTGAAGGAAATACTGTCCTGTACTGTCAAATATTTTTCGACAAAAAATGTTCGTATGTACTGTTGTTTGTAACTCGAATGTGTGTAAGTAGGTGAGCGTATGTCTTGGCGTCTTTGTATTCGAGTATGTTGCTGCAAACATTTTTCTTTATGAAGTCCCCAACAGCAGCTTTATAACAACATCATATACAAATTAAATTGGTTGTGTCCTCACCTGTTCCGAACCTCTTCTTGCTTAGCGACAACCTGTAGCCGCTGCCCTGCAGTTCCATGTCAACACCCGACAGAGTTGTGCCTTCGCTCATAAACTGTACCGCCAATGTGGACGGGCTGGATGGGCCGTTTGAGACCTCGAACTTGGCTCGCAGGGAGCCAGCACCTGTGTCGGCAGGGTGGTAACAAAACACAAGAATGTCAGACGTCAAACAGGCAACTAAATTTTAATGTTTAAGGATCCTCTAATAAAGTGGTTCTAAATGGGACTGGCTTCAGGACCCATCATTCCCCCCTAGTAACAAGCTGTGACACAAATCAAGAAAAAAAAATCCACTTCTCCAATTTAGTGAATGAAATAATTGTCACGCCCCTAAAACTGCTTTTAAAAACCCATATAATAAAATAAATTAAATATTAATAACACTCGGACTAACCAACAATATTTATTAAATTATCTAGAAAATAGAGATCAATATACTGGTAAAAAGATAAAAAGATAACATTTTTGAACCATTTACATTACATTTCAGCAGAGCTTTAACAGCAGTTGTACACCATTTTCGTATTTCGAAATAATTTCCTCGTTGCTGTCACTGTTTTCCACTTTTCCTTCCCATTATCACTAACTTTCTTGGGACCCATTATTATGGCGAGAAAAAAAGAAACAATCACAATGAAACGAGATATGGGACCCTTTGAACACAATTGAGACGGATTTGATTAACTGAACAGGAAGATCGGGCAGGGAATTATCACCATGTACTGTAAAGGTCTGTAATTGGCCCGCTATTTTTCTTCTTCTTAGCGTTAATTTGCAAAGGCAAAAGTATGCGACCCACAGGAAATGGGTCTGCGACCCACTTTTGGCTCCCAACCCACCAGTTGAAAAACCTGCTCTAATATGCACTATTCTCCGACCGATCTCATTTTGCCCATTTAGGCCAGAATTCAGATTGTCTTTATCATTGGTAGCAGATGACAACGTTATAATAGATTGCTAATATCGCCCTAGTAAACCAGAAAATGTGTATTAATCATTTTTAATTTCTGAACTAATCTTATAGAAAGCTATAAATTGTTTGAATACTAGGGCAGACCAGACCAGACCAGACCCACAGATTTTCATGTGCCTGGTATTAGAGGTCGACCGATTATCGGCACCGATATTTGGGAATCTTACGGATATCAGTATCGGCTTTTCGATTAATTCAATTGGCCGATTGAATATATTTAAGTAAGAGGTGCCTGCGAGAGATTTGCTTTGAAGCCGAGTTATTCTCTCATTTCCTCCTCCTCTAAAAAAGGAGTGCCCACACTTTTCAATTTGCCTGATCCATTGAAATTTCCATGCACTTTTGGTTTTAAGTTAATTTGAGTCATGTTGGTTATATTGACATTTTTATTTACTGGTATTTAGTTATTTTTAACCCCAATTTTTTATGTACCTTTTTACGAGTTGCGGTTAAGCCTAAATTCATTTCCTGCACCATTATTTTTTGGTTTAAGTGAAAGATTAGTCATGTTAGTTGGGTTAAAAATGATAATTTATTTATTGTAAAACCTATTAAAATATTTCTTTGAATTTACAACATAATCTCTTTTTTTGCATTATTAAAAAATCCTTAGGCTGATTTTTACATATATACAGCAAATGGATCTTGGCTCTAAATATCGGTTATGGGCAGCCTCTTAATTCTAATAATCGGTATAGGCCCTGAAAGACCCATATTCGTCAATCCCTACTTTGTATCTTTGTTAAAAAAACGTTTCTTAGTCTTGAACTTTTCCATGAAATGCACTTAATTTCTGACTACTTTTTTGAGTCTTCCAAAATAAGTGTTTTGTCTCAAATCTATAGTATCGGTTAGTCTAAGAATTACATAACAGCATTATCTTTTCAGTAAAAGGGTAAACTAACTAAAAACTCTTTCTGCGGTTAACGTAACTGACTTTTAAAAGTGGCCCATCCTAGCTATCTTCGGGCAGTGGCCAGGGGACACCCTGAACTGGTCGCAAGGCACACAGAGACAGACAACTAACTTGCTAACTCACACCTAGGGACAATTTGGACCGGCCAATTAACCTGACATGCATGTTTTTGGAATGTGGGAGGAAACCGGAGTGCCCGGAGGAAACCAGCATGAGGAGAACATGCAAACTCCACACAGGAAGGTTCGATCTCGTGACCTCAGAACTGTGCCTCAGATGCGCTAACCACTGCGCTGCCGTGCTGTCTCTTCTGATTTTATTATATTGTTTACTGTTTATTTTGTTGCACTTTAAGTTTAGTATTGCTGGTGAGGTGCGACAAATAGTACAAGTTTCTATAACGCGACTACCTGTCTGTTCTTCTCTATTCAACGGACTTGAACACTGCTCAGAAAATTGCAAATTATTTGACAAACAGCAACTTATTTTTAAAGATACGGAAATAGTTACCTTCCCTGGTAACTAGTTACTTTTAATATAGAGTAACTCAGTTACTACGTAGTGAGTAGCTATAACTAATATGTTTTTCCAAGTAACATGCCAAACACTGGATTTTGGAAAAAAAAAACCTACCTTCATTTTCAGACTTTTCTGAAATGTCATTCAGCTTCCAGAGACATTTATTCTGCTCCGCGTTCCTGTAAGGACAAAAATTTAAATTCTTCATTACGCGTTTATCCCGGAGTGCCATATTCAATCTTGTAAACAATGTTTACTACGTTGTTAATAATGACAGTAAAGAAAATTATACTTCTCCAATTGTCAAAAAATGAAGTCTTAAAACCTTAGAGTAGTGGTCTGCAATCTTTTCTGGACTAAACATCTGTCCAATGTCTTACAATATTGTTGCAGCCGGGCCCCATAACGACATAGTAATGATAGCAATAATAAAACTATAATCCTATAACCACAGTGTATTCACTAGATTCCTAAGGATTTAGATGACATACAAAGAGGCATTATGTTTTATCTCATTATCACACCATTTTTACTCACAGTACCATGTGGAATATAAGGACGGAGAGAGGGGAGGGAGAGAGAGGTAGACGTCATTTTTGGCTGAACTCTTTCCCACAATACTATATTACATCGTTGTACAACGTATTACAGTGAGTGAAAAAGTGGGATGATGAGATAAACTCTTATACCTTTTCCCAAGTCATGTATAATCCCAGTGGTCTTAGTGGTCAGGATTTGGTGCTCTCACAGCCAAGATCTGGGTTTGATTCCTGTGGTATCCAATGCTGAGCAAAAGTGGTCAGCAGTATTTGTCGACTAATAGATCACTGCTATAATATGGAAATATACAGTATTACCGCAAAACCTTGTGAATAACGTGCACCCAAACTGAGTTTTTGGGGGCAAAAACAAACAAAAAAAAAGCGTGTATACACGGATACATTTCCGGTATCAAACAACCTACAGCACAGTACTGGTCCACGGCCTAGTGGTTGCTGACCACTGCCTAAAAGGACTAAAGGACAATAAACCGAGCAACCCACCAGAGGGCATTGGGCAGGGACTGCATGCTGGTGACGCCTCCGTCTACGGGCACCAAAATCTGCAGGTTGCAAAGTGAGCCAGGTGACGCCATGGACTCTGGATTGTAGCGGTAGTCCACTCGTAGGTCCGTGGCACCCGGTGTGCACTTCCAGTACACGGCCAGGTTGAGCGGCGTGGAGCGGATGCCGTCAGATTGCACCTGAACGCAACAAAAAGGTCGCTCAATTCAACTGGTTTCATGACAGCTGCGTTTTTATGCGATCGGCATTCCTGACCTGGTACTTGAGGATGTCCACGTTGTAGTAAGAGGCGCCGGGGTTTTGCTCCGAGGCTTTCCTGAGGTAGGCGGTCAGAGCTTGCATGTTGAACCAGAAGTCCTTGGACTCGGAGTCACCCTGGGATGGATCACTGCACGAGAGGAAAAGCGGGCACGGAATAATCGTTGGCTCAATTATTCATTTCTCCCTCACATCTCCGCCCGTTTCGCCTTTGTGCGCGAAGCTCCCGTTGTGTCCTACCGGCTTCTAAATCATGGATTCCGTTTGATTCAATTAGTCCAGTGGAGGTGAAAGCAGGGAGCGAATGATTCGAATACCAGAGCGAGTGGAATTGAAGACCTCGCTATAGCTAAATGCGACTGCCAGGAGGGAGTGCATACAAAATGCAAAGCAGCATAAATGGTTTTTTCATGCATGTATAGTTTTCATATAAAGTAGTGTACTGATGTTGTCAGTCTACAACTGATATTATTGCTGGTGCCTGATTTAATTCCCATTGCTTGAATGGACCTTTTTTTGTGGGATACTTCCTTTTGTTTTTCGCTGATGGTTTCATTCACTTTGATGAATTGTCCATTTTGATTGTTTTTCAACATTTTCCCATATTTGTTTTTTAAATTATATATTGTGAGAATATTGAAGGCTAGAGTTTGATAAAATATTGTCATTAAAATGACCTGTTAGGTAAATCTATATGTAATACACTGCCAATAAATAGCTCTGATAGAGTGGTGGGTTAAATTTTGCTTCAGGGGCATCTGTGGCTCGCTTTCCGTTTAAAATCAACTGAAAAGAGTATTAAAATAGATATTTCCTTCTAATAAATTTGTTCTATATCATTGCTGTAATGTAGTAAAAAAATCATATAAAAAACACTGATTTCCTCAAAAATGAATATGGGGATTTTTTTATTTTTACTACAAAAGCGACAGATTTAAAAACAATTACTCTTTAAATTATGCTTTGATAAAGCATTAACAGACAATTTAGATAATGAGTGAAGAAAAACATATTTCAGCCGAAAAAAAATTGAACAGGAAACCATTTTTCTTTATATCACCATTGCGAATACATCTTGTGAATTTAGAGATGGGATTAGACTGCTGTTCAATACAGATAATGACATTTTCTAAGAACTCAATTATATCAACTATTTGTCTTTTTTCAAAAACATAAATGCCTAAACAATATGCCAATGTTGATTGACTGATTTATGTGATCTGATTGATTATTTAACAATGTTCTGAAGAAAAAAACTTTTGTGGTTATCCTTTGGAACTGACAAAAAAACTGAGATTACTTTCTTGTCTGTTCTCGTTCATGTTACTACAATTTCCACATGAACGTACTAAAATGCTGTATATGTCACATAATGGAATAAAATACTTTTTTTCCTCTATACAGAAAAAGCAGCCTGACCGCAAACAGGGACACACTCTAAACGCAGCAGACATCCAATAAAGCCGCCAGCCGTGCACGCATGCTGGAAAATAGTTCAACAGTTTAATGACATGTTTAGTCCCGCTTGCTAATTCAATTGAATTATATCCCACACCCCCACCCCAAATAAGCATTTCCCCACGGATCATCGCTGTCCAAATTCACATTCCACTGAAGACCTTGCTTCCAAAAAAGGGTTACCTGAAGAGGACCTGCTCGTTAGGAAGGAGGTGTTCCAGCCGGCCGGTGTTCTTCAACTTGAAATTGAGCACGGCTGGCGAGGGGTTGCTTGTGAAGACCTTGATGATGCCCGACGGGAAAGACAGCGTCATGTCGCCTGTGATCTTTACAATGCACCTGGTGGAAAGAGCATTTAAGGGGGGTTATAATTACCATATTTTCCGCCATATAAGGTGCACTTTATTATAAGGCTTACCCCCTCAAATTTTTTTTTGTGATATATTTTTTTATACAAAAGGCGCACTGGACTGTTAGCTGCATGAAACAGACTATAGTAAAAGCTACTGTGTAGACTTAAGGGTATAGATTAGTCCATTGATTGATCAGTCGATACATGTCGCTGATTAATATATATCGCAAAACAGTTTTCAGCGGGAATCGAACCCAGCTAGCAGCGGAAAGGGCGCCGTCATTTCACCATTAGACTGCTAGTGGTGCAGATGACAGACAAAAACGGACTAGAGCAGGTGTCAGAAACCTTTTTGACCCAAAGAGCCATGAAAGCAAAATATTTAGATTTTTCTTTTTAAAGAGAGCCACACGATATGTTTAAGACAAAATTAAACAAAACAGCCAAATCCGCTCTCCAGACAAAAGCAAATTATTTTTTTGCATTTCATTTCACTGTGTGATGTTTGATTATTTCGTAAAATCCCGCAAAATATAATAATGATGTTAGCATGTGTACCATAGTAATAATAATATATGGTAGTACTTAAAATTAGTCACCCTCCTGCAGTTACTTAAGACTGTTGAGACTTATTGTGACTGTCATTTTTGTCATAGTTAGGGTTTCAAAACAAAATGCAAAGTTATTTAATAAAAATCACACAAAATACTGCAAACAAGAAGAATACCAACGTATTTACCTTCAGCGCAGATGGGGGAAGGGAATGTGTGCGCTATGTATACATAGCTATGTCTCCAAATTTCTAAACCTAGGTTGTTATATAGAATGACTGAGCTTGGTTGGGTTTGATGCATCTACTTATATGCTTGGTGAAATATGCCATTGACTTATCCTTGACTAAATCAATAGCGCTAAATTTCAATTTCGCCGAAATAGCCAATAAAATGCTTCACATGTTTTCCTGTGTCCTAAACTACTGCAGGAAGTGACAAGACTTACTTGGTGGGGTCGGCTCCTTTAAAGTAAGCATTGACCGACTCTGTGAAGGCCACAGCAATGGGCAGAGCATCCTGGGACGCCAGCGTCACAGGGCTAGGACCTCGGGACGTGCCTGGATAACCACAAAATAAAGATGACAATAAATAAGAGCGAAGGGCTCAGCTCATTGTTGACTTGGCAGCAGGGTGGAACTTTGGAGGACGGCTCATGTCAAAAGGATCATATGACAAACAAGCATCAAATTGTTAGGAACAAAGTTTGGTTATATGCAGTTAATCTTTTTTTCTATCTACCTTTGGAACAGAAGATCAGTCTTTTGTTAGAAACCCATCACTCATACACATAACTACAATTTACATAGATAAAAGTTCCTTATTCAATGCCGGTCCACTTAAAGTTAATAGAAATTGAAGTCATTGTTTCTACTGTGACGACAATATAAACAATGTTGCCACGTCAGTAAAGGAACTTCAATGACACAAGGCTACCATTGACTACCAATTACTATTTATTTGAAAACTAAGTTGTTAATGTGAACTGTGCATGTCATGCTTTGCAAATATATTCATCAGTCTTTTTGGAAACAATCACGCTCAAACAATGCTTGAGTAGGAAATGCTTGCCATTAAGATGGGAGGATGCAAACAAGTCATTTGTTAAAGATTAGTAGTGGATGCTGTCGAAAAGTCATAAAGAAGGATACATTACAACCACTACAATAAGAAAAATGAGAATATTATGGTAATGATAGCACAAAGATTAGTATTAGATATTGGAGGTCTTCCTGGATACCTGCTGGTGTTTCACAGCGCCTCTCAAACGTTGGCAGCTTGGAAACAAACATGTCGTCCTCTTTCATTAAAAGAAGGAAAGGCAGATGTAACAAATGTGAAGATAGAGACATACACACTACTACATTTTGTTTATTAAGATGGACTTTTAAAATCAAACACAGCAGATTGCATAGAATGTGCTGCATTTGAGCACAAGGGTGTGGGTAACAGATTATAGAAGGAGAGTTTGGGAACGGGGAACTCACTTTGGCTAAGAGGGAAGAAAGAAGGAAAACAAGACGAAGGACATGAGAAGACTTCCGACACACGGACAGGAACAATGTGATCAGGGCCTGAGAGACAAGGAAGAGAAGGAGCAAAGGAGGAGAAAAATAATTCAGGTAGAAAGAACAGTTAAAGGAAAAACACACTGGTAAAATATATAAGGTAATAACAATGATGGGTGGAGGAAAGACAGCACGGACAGATACAGTGCTAACAATTTTTTTGAGAATTTCGGTATGGATGTTTTTTTTTTTTTTTAACTAAAATCTTGCTCGTTATACATAATCTAGTGCAAGAGCAGTCCCAGAGGCTAGCACGAAAGACTACTTACCAGCTCGTGACTGCTTACCTCCAAAATACAGAATAGAAATTGCGCTGTAAGAACCTTTGTGTGTATGCCCATTAAAGTAATAATAGCTTAAACTTCCCCTTGCTCCTCTTATCAATGATTGCAAATATTCCTTCTTAAGCGATGCTAAACCTTTCAAACACAATGAGGCCCCCATTTATTCACAGTAAGACAGGCTATGCGGAATACCGCGACAATATTAGAAATCTATGATGACGTTTGACGTTAAACTTTTTTTTCCCTTTATGAAGATTACTAATCTTATGTACACAATGTGAAATGATCAAAAACACATAAAAAACTGGGAAAACTTACAAGTTGACGTGCATGCAAATTCTTTGACTCCTTCTTGCAACCGCTACCCGCTTCCTCCCAGGACGTGCACACATTCGTAATGCTCATTCTCAACTTGCATGTTATTTTGATGATAACATCTTATTTACCTTATTACTGTTATTTTTATTAGTTGGTGAATGATTTTTAATGATTAGGAGGATGAGTTTTATAGCTATCTGGGGTTCACTTGTATGCTTTTGGGATGACGGAAGTGGACCAATTAGTTTTTAATTATTTAATTTTGGGAAAATTCACTAGTTACAAGAGCAGTCTGAGCTATGAACACGATCTAGGAATGAATTAACTCGTAAGAAGTAGATCTAAAGAGAAGAAAGATTGATGACAAGTTGAAACACTTAAATTAAAGAAATAATGAAGAAATAAATGGAGAGTAAAAAGTAAAAAGAAAGGAAGAAAAAAAGGAAAACCAAAGGGTCGAGCAATAACAATGGCGCGTTCATGGGCAGAGGAGAAAGCGGCGTTGACTCCTTACCAACAGTGGGCGTGTTTGCGGTGCTGAGTGAGGCGTTCGACGACAACGAGGACGAGCTCTCAGCGCGGGCCAATGGCACGGGCGGCGGACTAGCGCCAGACAATTTGGGAGGACTAAAGGGTCTCGCCTGGAGAAAAAACAAAAGAGCATAAAAACCCCAACATTGATGAAAGTAAAACCAGCGTCCAACTTGTCGATTTAATTGCCCAATTGATTTTCCTCACAATTTCATTGATACCGCTGAGTTTTCCAGAGGGGAGTTTCGGCCTAGAAGAAGGACGGGGAGGCGGCACCAGTGCACCTGCCGTCAATGGTGTGGAAGGACGGTTAGAAGCTATGCAAAGCAAAAAAACAAAACAAAAAAAGGTGCTAAGTGCGACAGTAATTTCTTGTGTGGCCAAAGCAATGATTACATCAACTCATTCCAAGTACATCTAACACGCAAATATGAAAAAAAAAAAACAGGCAATTACAAACAAATAATAGTTTATCAAATCACATTGTAAAGAAAAACAGGCGGCATGTCAAAAAAGTCAAGTAAAGATGCACAAAACTAGAAGTTCACACGAGTTGAAATTTCAGGCAAAATGAAAACGTGTGAAAATTAAAAAAAGACATACATTGAGGAGAAAATAAGGGAATATATTGAACCAGCCACAATATAAATCATACAAACACTGATGCACGAAAAATAAATGAAAAATGAAAATACAACAAATAAAACACACAAAAAAGCACGCTGCATAAGACTTTTTACTGACAGGTAATGCTGCTTTTTGTGATTGTATTTTTCTTTTTTTACTCACAAATATTGATACAATTGAGAACAAAGAAATAATAATTTTAATGAGCAAATTCATTTTCTTAACCGAACTCTATGCAGTGGACCAATTGAAAAAAAAAAAAACTACTATATACCGTTTCAGGATATAAAAGAATAGAAAAAAATAAAAGATATAAAATATAAAGCTACTCCAAACATCTAGCGTGCCGTGCATTCTTAATACCGCATTTATTTGTGTACAACGCGCACTACATAATTTTTTATTACAAACTGGTATGAAATGTTACATATGTTTCTCAGCATTGTAAGTGACTAACGGTATTAGTTTCGTACGGCCATCGCTAAAAATATTTTTTAACATCGTAAACTAACAATACAATACCACTGTCAAATTTACAATGTATTTATTGAATGTCCTTCCAAGTCAGATTCATCACCAGTTGCACCAAAGAGATGTTCCCTTGTCACGCTTTTTTGCATTTGATTATATATTTCAGGGCGACATTCTGTTTTCTCCATTCCCTGGTACCGTAAATAAAAAAAAAGTGTGATAATGAAATAAACTCTAATGCCTTTTGGTATGTCATCTTTATCACTGGTGGTCTAGTGGTTAGGATTCGGCATTCACAGGGCCGCGACTCTGGTTCTATTCCCTTTGCATCTACTGTTTTGCGATTGTGGTCAGCAATATTTTTTGACTGATCGATCATAGCACAAATACAGTAATAAACCTAGGTATAACGCGCACCCAAATTATGAGTTGTTTTTAAAGTTTAAAAAAATGTGCGTTATACACAAATAAATATAGTACTCGAAAGTCAAGCATCGGGTTTTGAAAGTTACCCGGCAGTATTTGCACCACCCCATCGCTCAACCCGAAGAAAGTGTCGGAAAACCCTTGGACGGATTTTCCGTAGGGGTCGGCCAAGTCTTCTGAAAAGAAGCGGTTCGCCCTGCCTGGTGGACGTCGGCCAGGGGCCATCTTGTCCCCGAAGGCCACCCAATGATTCTGGGACCAGACCACTTTGACGACGCCGTCTCCTCCGCCCGATGAGTCCTGGAACCTCTCGGCTGGTTCCGGTGGAAGTGTGACAGGGGCGCTGTGGGCCCGCACGTGGGGCGGCCGGAGCGTTTTGAAAGACATTTCTGGCTGATCCCACAGGGACGATGCAGACGACGAAAACGGCGAAGCGTCTTTGGAGCACTCGGCCAAAGGGGGCGAACCCTCTGGTGGCAACGATGTCACCACTGAGGGTTTTTGAATCCAGAGCACAAATTACAGGTAGAAAAAGTCTAGACACACACCCTATAGCACATAACCAAGAATAAACTTTTTACACCAGGGGTCACCAACGTGGTAACCGCAATCACCATGCGGTGCCTTGAAAACACCCGAGTAGCCCACAGAAAAGTTCTGAAAATATGGATGAGTGATTGAAATTTTATTAAAAATTTGATTTATAACTAGCATGATGTTTCTGTGGTTGACTGAACCTACTTTAACCCTGCTCCTAATAATTACGACCTGGTAATAACATAATAATAATAACATGATAAGTTCTTGTTTTAAAAATGAATATCAAACCGATAGCTTTTTAGGCTAACAAAAAGTAGCTCTCAGCTTAAAAAAGGTTGGTGACCCCTGTTTTATACAATACACTGCTTAAAAAGCATTTTTGTGCGCACACATATTTATACAGCAATGGGCCTGGTTAGGATTTAGTGTCTTGCCCAAAGTAAAGAGGGGTTGTAAATAGGGTCTTCAAGTGCAAGTTTATTAAGGGGTGTAGCGTTTTCCAAAAAAACAAGTCAGGTTAAACAGGAGTAAGCAAGTGCATACTTGCCACAATTTAAAATTAACTCCATAAAGTTTGGCTTTTTTGCCATGTAACAGGATCTTGAAGGTTTTTTTAAATACAAAACCACACAAATGTGGCCATGTTGACTAGATTTCCCACTTGCGTTGTATTTTAGCAACCAATAAGGGAAATGATGGCATGAAAGCATTACTTTTGTCTAATGAAGCGCCTCAACTTACTACAATACGGAAGTATTATAAAGAATTCTCTGGATAAGGGTATTCTATTTTACAAACCTAACCATCGCTGTTTGGTAAAATTTTAACTATTACCAAGTTTCCTTTAGGATATTTACTCAATTTTTTTCTGACTTTGCTTTGCAATGTTCCTTCTTTTTGCTACATATAATAATGATTTCAAGTCAGATAATTGCGCTCATGAAGTTCGATTTTTTATAATTTGACTATATCTAACTTTTATCATGGGTAATATTTTTTCCCATTAATCTTTTATGTGCAAACAATTAGATTTTATAATTCACGACATGATTTTTTTCTTTGTTTTTAGGTCGACAAAGCTTTTTGGAAAATAGAATTTATTCTCGCTTTACAAGGTATTGGTACTCAAAAACCAGCAAAATGAGTACAGTATTAACCTTTTTGAACAATTTTAGTTATTACCTATTTTTATTGTTTATGTTTACTACGTTTTGTATATTGTTACCCAATAGAACATCTATTGCAGCCTGGTCATTCTTGAAGGGGGTGACCTCCTGTGTGGCCCCTTCTCAAGGTTTTTTTTGTTTACCTCATGCTGAGGGTTTCAGTTTTTCAAGCCCGCATACAGGTTTCAGATCAGGGGGTGTTGTAATTGTGGCATAAACTGTCCTTTGAGACTTTTTTAGGATTAAGGGCTACACCAGGGGTGGCCAACCCGGTCTTCGAGAGCCACGCTTTTCCGCCTTTTTTTCCAATTATTATTCCTTTACACTGTATATTCTCAATTTTAAAAAAAAGACAATTTACCTGATTAAAAAGGTTTGAAAAACAAACAAATTAGAATGAAATATTACCAATAATAACCACAACATTTAGCACACTGTCAAACCAGGGTGACTATTAATTAAAAATAAAACTTAGTTGGGGGGTTTAAATGGCTGGCTATTACCTGATGTTGCAATTGACTCTTGTGTCAGAAAAGACGAAGAGAGCACAATACAGGATAAGTCTGATGAAATCAAAACCAAAAATACAAATCATTTTCTCAAAATCAGAAGTAGTCAAAACGGAAGGAGAAATAAATGAATCATGAGGACTATGATGGAAGAACTTAATCGCCCGATGCTCATTTTGACTTTGAAGCTCTGACAGTAACGAGACGGTGTTTGACAACACCCATGCCGGGGGGGGGGGCCGCTCAACTCGACCCAGACGAGGTGCCAATTAGCGCTGGATTATGGCTTGAGTTTAGGCGGCGGGTCAGCATTAATGTCACGCCTCTACACGCCATGGCACGGAAAGGCCGCCACGCTCACAAAGCACGCTTAGATATCATGCATGTGAATTGACAGAAGTGATTGCAAAATAAAATAAAAATAAAACAACAACAAAAAGCTATTTTAAATTCTTTGACATTAAGTCTTGTTAGGCAGGAGTGTTCCTGCGGGTAACCACAACTTGGTAGACGTATAAAAGAATGTCAATGTTTGCATACCTGCGGACATGGTCCCGGGTTGGGAGGAAGCTGCTGTCATGAAGGGGCCAAGCGGATCCAGGGACAGTAGGTCGTTGTTGGTCAGTCTGTGACACACAAATGAAAAGTCACGTTTCAAACAAAACTTCCAAAACTAAATCGGTTGGCTAAAAGTTATTTGATCTCGCTCAATGAGAGGCTACATTAGCAGGATTTGTGACTAATCTTTCGTTAATGTATATTTTTCTATACCATTGTTTTTCAACCAGTGTGCCAGGGGAAAATAGTTTACCGTGAGAGATTGTGTAGTGCGTGCAGGACATTGCCCAAATTTACATTTCTAAGTTAGCGTGCCATTGTTCAGTACATATGCTTTCTTTTAGTGATCAACTGTGTAAATGTAGTATTTATCCATATCGATAGGTAGCAGCAGATTTCTATTTTTTTTATATATACTAATCTATTCATGAGGTAGTACTGGGAAATATATTCAATAAATTATTTTATTTGTTGAAGCTGTTTAGGATTGAAAAAAAAACAATAATACAACAAATAAAGTAAAAACCTTGCACTTCACGATTTTGCTCATTATAATTATTATTTTGTCAGTTTAAAAGAAAAGTTAGAATGTAGTGAAACATAATATTGACTGATCATTTTTGCTCATTTTAAGTAGTATTTTTGCTATTTTTCAGAAAAAAACAACAACAAAAAATCAACAAAAAAAAACAACAAAACAATGTAAAATGTTACTGCATATAGTAAATATATTATAATTTGTTTTAGGAACTGTCGCTCTCATGCAATCTCTGTACACATTTTTACATATTAGATATTATTTTTTTCTTGATGTTCAGTATGTTTTGTGCACTGTTACCCAATACTAAATCTATTGCATCCTGGTCATCCTGGAAGGGGCATTATCCCTTGTGAGGCCCCTTCTTAAGGTTTCTTATTTTCCTCATTTTGAGGTTTTTGAAATTTCCCTTGCCCGCGGGTTGGTTTAAGATCAGGGAATGGTGTAATTGTAACCTGTGCAGTCCTTTGAGACATTTTGTGATTAAGGGATATACAAATAAATGTGACTTGACTTGACTGACTTCCTAAGCCACAGTGACCACAAATGATTAAAAAACATAATATTGTCAATTAAGACAAGATGATAATTTAAGATTTAAAACCACACAAAACCTTAAACTGGTGCCAGGAATTATTTATAAATATTTCTCATGAAAAAGATTGAGAAACGCTAGCTATACAATGCATTGACTTATCAATGTAGATATTCTTATCAAATAATTAATAATTTTAATTTAAGATTGAAAATATCAATCATCTAAATTGATAACAATCAGATTTATAATTAACATTTTTAATGAGTGTTAATAATAAACTTTTTTTTTTTTTTAATAGAAAATAGGCTGTGCTACTTACTCATATGAAGCTAGTACTCGAGATTTTAACAGCTCGTCACCTGTGGGCAAAAAATGAACAGGTATCAGCCAAAACATCGAGTTTAAACATTTACATTTTAAAGTGTACAAAAGATATCAGTGTTGTTGAGGCGTGCGGGTCAGTGGAAAAGAATTTGGGGGCTAAGTAGGTTGGGTTTGAATGTGGTGAAAACACATACTCACTGTGACGGACAATAAAATGATATGATTGAAGGGAAAATTGGTTTGAGAAAAAAAATGTCGATAAAAAATGCTGTTTATTATTCTGGAGTCAGGGTGAGTTCTTAAAAAACTATCAATGGGTTTGACCTTTGACGAACATTTGCTCAAAAGCTCAGCTAATAGAAGCACAACCCTGTGGGAAATGCTCAAAAATAGGCACAAAAAAATCCCCTTTAAAAAAATAGTTTGTGCTTTTCCAGAGGCACCCACCAGAGCAAGGGCAGATAACCCAAGCAGGAGCCCAAGACACTGAGGTATTATTTTAAATCCAAGCGGATGATTTGGCAATTAATCTCCCTTTTGTGCCGGCGGGAAGCAAACAAACGCAGACGCCGACAGCTATTTTCCTTTTTCCCGGGGATGTGTTAATCTTGGCTTGGCTTTCTGAGCGACTTCTATGAAAAACAAGCATCGAGGAAAAATGCACTAGGAGGGGTGGGGTAGGGACGTTAGTGAGGTGGTGGAAGTACTTACTGGATTGGTTCCTCCGCATTTGGCCCTGGAAAAGGAAAAGCACAAATTTGGAACTTTGTGAAAAATAAAGAAAAAGAGAAAAAGAAAAAAATATAACTAATGTGTCTGTCTATATGGCCAAGGTGTTACCAATAGTTATTCTTTTAAAAATACTTTTGCAAAAAAAGGATATCTATTTACTAATTACTTTGTCATTCTTGAGATAAATTCTGCAATGCGAGTGTATACAACATTTTAAAAGCACAGATTGCAATTGAAGAAAATTGCATAATACTCATTGTTTTACAAAAATAATAGTACCATATCATTTTTTATTCAAACAGAAATATCCAAAATACCACCATTCATGCATCATCTATGTAACTTTTTTTTAATGCATACAGCATTTTGTATTACTAAATGTGCATTTGTTTAAAAAAATAGGTATTACATTTGCCTTTATTAGCTTTGATGAAAGTAGCAGCAAATCTTTAATTAGGAAACAGGTGATATTAATAAGATTTCTATTGCCATTATATTCAAATATTTTAAAAATATTAACACTTTTGCATCAAAATTATGTATTGTTCCCTATGATCATGTGTGTCACATGGAATAGAATAGAGTGGCGAACAAATTTGGAGGGCTTCTTCTTTCAGTGCTAAAGTAAGACAAAGGAAAAAAGATAAGAATGTAAAAAAAAAAAAACCCAACAAAACATATATAGATATAATATACAAGATATTCATGATATATATGATATATAATAAATATAATAAACCATAAACAAGAACTATATGTTTCTGTATGTAAATTATTTTGGCATTTGAATTCCTCTTAAGTCACAATGCTGCATTTATTTTTGTGTATTCAAAATTCCACAAATTCTACCTTTTGAAATATTAATTATATTTATTTTTGTTATTGTGTTTTCTCTGATACAGCAAAAATGTGCAGTACAACTAAACTTTAAAAACATGCGTTGTTATTTTTCTGCACACACACATTAAAGGGCACTAAATGATATACGGCAATATAAGTCACAAGTGAAGCATCAATAAATACGTATGACCTCAGTCCGGCATTCCCGAGGTTTTTAAGAGCTGAACTATATCGTGACCTTGTGCTTTTTTCCCCACCTGCCCAGTATGAACCGTTAAAACAATGCTTTTAAGTGCTTGAAAAAGTTGGAAATAATTACTCCCAATGGTTTGGGACGTTCCTGCATCGGAGCGAATGGGCTAGTAAATCACATTTGATGTTGTTGGAAGCAACAGGGTGTCAGAGGATTGGACGCTGTGCAGTGACCATCATTCATGGATTACTAGACAAACGCGTAAATCTGCACAGTCAGGCTGCGTAACACAAGATCCTCTCCACTACTCTCCCGAGTATATATGTGTGTGTATGTGTGTGACAAAGGAGCAACAAGGAGGCTTTGAGGAATAGAAAAACATGCGATGTTCCGTCCCACCCGGCGCTACGCGGCAAATGGGTTCAATTACAGCTCTCCTCAGTGACCACACACACACACACACACACACACACACACACACACACACACACACACACACACACACACACACACACACACACACAAACACACACACACACACACACACGTAAATAGAAAAAAGAGGTGGAGGGAGAGCCAAACAGGAGGTAGAGGAAAAAAGAGACATTTCAATAATTGACACCAGACGATGCAATTGTGTCAGCAACTGAGAGGATGATGGATGGCGACTTAAATGGGAAAACCTCCTGTCAGTGTAAACAGGAAGTGACACGGGCAAGCGTGCAGGCATTACTGCACAGGTGACATATTTATAGCCAAGCAGAAAAAAATAAATTGATAAGTGATGATTATCGGTGCCCGCACAATAGAACCATAGGTCAGAAGACCAGACACAATTGGAGACAACAAATGTAAGCTCAAATTATGAGAGGCACCCAAAAGACGAATATTAGCCATAAATTTTAACGTGCACCTTATTATCCTGTGCTCCTTACATACAGACAAAATTGGTAACACGTTACCATATTTGTGCACTAACAACAATTGCATAACAATGGTGGCAACAGGGATAACCACCAGGCTGCTAAGACCATGGATGATTGATGATTATGAATCTGATGCTGGTCATGACGAGGAGAACGCCAATCCTATCCAATAGACCCCAAGGGATACAGACGACACAAGAAAAGGCATTTGGTCTTACTAAGCAAAGTGACAACACTTTGAATATGTGCGGCTATAAGTTTATTTATATTTTTCAGGACAACCGAATTTCTTCCCACAATGCTTTTTGCTTCATTCATTTCAGAATCTCGACTGCAAGTTGGCTGTACCACGGACTGGTGTTCTGCCAAAACGTCCTATACTACCGTGGCCTGACCTGACAGCAGCAATAGTTTTAATAATCAAGTAGAACCAGCAACACTGAAACTCAGAATTATTGCCAACATAACTTTGATAGATGATCTAAAACGAGGGTTGGCATGGATACTTTCAATGCAAGATTACCATAGTCAACAAACACCATGCTCGAATGCTACCAAAGAAAAACACACCAAGCTTAAAAGCTACGGCAGAAAATGGTATTAGTAAGTAGAGAAAGACTCAAAAGAGACAAAAAAATCGTACTCACCGCTTTCAAATGCACAAATACTAATTACTTTGTGCGCATGCACACTGGGCATTAGACGTCTTGATGGGTGGGAATGATGTCTGTCAATATTCTCTTTGCCCAGGCCAATAATAACATTAACAATTTGGTACTATGGCTAAAAGTAGTGTGATGATGAGATACAATCCAATGCCTTACCATGAGTGGTCTGTTTTCCTTGTAGTCTTTTGGATTAAATCCAGCACACTCTAAACCGTGATTGGGGTTCGATTCCTGTCATCAAATACTGCTGAATTGTATGCAATTGTGATCAGTGGTATATTCTGACTGATCAATTTTTATTTTCTGTGCAATCCTAGCCCTTACAGTGGTTTCAATTCCATGCGCCTTACGGTCCAGTGCGCCTTATATGTGAAAAAAATATCACAAAAGACTATTATTTAGGGGTGTGCCTTATAATCCGGCGTGCCTGATAGTGTGGAAAATACGGTAAATCTAATCTTTTTGGTTGCCAAACCAGGAAACTACAACATAGACCAAAATCTTCCAGGAAAGATGCTTTAAACGCAACATCTCAGGTTTGTGTGTGTGAGGCCAAGCAGAGAGGTGAACATCAAAGACCATGCATGCCCTTTTTTTGCCACGCCAAGCTTGGCACGCAAACACAGTTGGCTTGAATTTTTAATGATTGTGCTTATTTTCAGAGAGAGTGAGGTCGTGCGCGTGTGATAGAGGGACAGCGTCAGTTGCAAAATATTATATTCCTTAAAGTGCATGCGGAATATAATAGTTATTTTGGGGAATAGAAGAAAATACAAAAAAAAAAAATAGTTTAAATCTACAATGAACAATAATTGAACACAGCAGGATAAAAGTAGTTTTTACCAAATAGAACTGTGCTATTATTACATTTTAGTAGTCAACAAATATGTTATCGGGCTTTAAAACTAAATGTTTTTGCAAGATGCTTTTGCAATTCTTTATCGAAAAACATGCCTGAAAATCCACGGGCCAAATACGTCAGTCTTATTAATTCAGCCTGCCAAACAAAAATGATAAAATATAATGATAGTATAATACATTAATAGCATGATTGCTCACTTTAGGGCCATATTGAGATTTTGGCCTAAATCATCTTCCCATAGAAAGCCGCACAAGTACCCAAGTGGGTCAACCAATAATATTGCAGACAACAAAACAAACAGCATTTTTGCCAAACTCATGAACTTGACTTAGATATTTTTTTCTCTTGAGACAAACATTCTCCCTAAAAATGACATTGTTATTAGCGTAACAGGAGAACAAAACGTTAAAAAAAGGCGCTACAAATAAAAAATACTAAAAAATTAAGTTTAGGTTATACATGAGGTTTTACGGTAATATAGTACCATATTTGTGTAATGACTGATCAATCGAAAAATATCTCAAACCACAATCATAAAGTATTGTGATGCAAAAGAAATCAAACCAGGGTCACGGAGGTGAGAGCGGAGAATCCTAACTACGAGTAACTAGATATCATTGGTAGAGGTGACGTATTCAACAACGTTCGTCACCTACGATGCTTAGTTTGAGCTTTTAAATGGTGAAACAAAATGTAATACCAATTTTTGAATAAAAAATAGGGGTGCACGTCATAAATACATTAGTAAACACAGTATATGTGTTTTGCAATTCTACTGTATCAAAAACATGCCTATAAATAGAGGATTTTAATTCTCTCATCATCAAATTTTTACACATTAAAAGTTGGAAGTCATTGAGTATGCCAAGAAATAAATATAATAACTATTAAATGACACAGTGGCCTTTTTTCCATTTCAACAGATACATGTAAAACATAGATATAAGGTGATTCATTTTTAAAACTTCTGTTTATTTTTTGTACTAGAAATATTCAAAATATTTTAAGAATTCACATTTTAGAATCTATTTGTTTCTTGCAACACGTAGTTTGAGGATTCTGTTATGTGAATAATTAAAAACCTGCAACATATTTTTTTTTTAAATCTAGGGCTGCTGGTTGCATGAAAACATGTTTGCCTTATAGAAACTGGTGGTAAACTGATGGTACATTTTTTTCTGAAATAATTCAAGAAATATTAGCTCCAAATCCCCAAGTCAAAGTAATACATTCTGGAAAATGTATGCAAACACTGTATTTAACTTTGTGGCTACAAAGTGTGTGGCTGAGGGGGGTAATGCAATCATCTAAAGCCGCATGTGACTCACGAGCTAATTCTCAGGCTCTGGTTAAGTATAAAAATAAAAGCCTTGAAAGGCTAGGAATGTCACTGGCGATCTGGTGTCAAGCGTGACTAAACCATTCCACTGTTGCCCTCTAGCGTTACTAAACGGTATCGTTTTTTCTGTTTCCCTCAAAAGTCCAATGATTAACAAGGGCAGAATTATTCTGATTACAGTACTGTACTTACAAATGTAAAACCTCTGACATAAAAATTAAAGCCACTTTATAAATATTTGTGAGTAAAATAAATGAAAAATTTCAACAGGAATTACTGTATTGGACCTGCTGTGGCAGTGCATAAGATACAGAAGTGGATCAGTGTAGTCACATTTTTATTTTCTAATTTATTTTTCTCAATCAATGAGAATCAAAAAAATTAACCTTTGGGCCGGGAAAAGACTTTCTGTTTGCATTTAGGGACGTACCGAGGTAGATGGTGATAAGACGATGTTGCCAATGGAGGCCTTGAGCTCGTCGATGGTGGCGCGGTTTTGGTGCGTGCCGTTATTGGGTTGCACGGGTTTGATCTCCACATGGAACTTGCGAGGCTCATCCTCGTCCTCAGAATCACTGGAGGAGTAGAAGGAATTCTCTTTGGCATGTTCATGCTTTCTCGTTAAGGAAGTGACAAGAGAAAAACAATAAAACAAGCAAGGACATCGACAAAGGCATGATAGAAGCTAAATTATAAGGGCTATTCATATTATATATACAGTGGTACCTCTTCTTACAAATTTAATTTGTTCTGGGAGTAGCTTTATAACCTGAAAACTTAGTAGGTAGAGACACATTTTGTATGTAAATGCACTAATAATAATATACTGATAAATCATAAAAGAGCGTCAGAACATGAAACAAACACATGTTAAAATTAGATTACCGAACATAAACCGTGAGTGAGGCACATAATGTAAAAAAAACGAAATGAATAAAATATAATGAAAATATAATGCTTTTTTGCCTCACGTGTATTGAAAAACGGATACAATGACGTCTGCCTTTTCCGGCTTTTGACAATCAGTCGGAAATGCGGAAGGCAGACGTAGCAATAGCCAGACTTGTCAACACTATTTCTGGGTGATTCCTTTTTACAAACTCCAAGGCTTCATGCAATTTCGCAAAAGTGTCTTTCATTTGGGCTGAATGAAGTAGGGCTACGTCCTCTTCCCTGCTATCGTGCCAGAAAACCTCCTTGTCTGTAAACTCTGAACTATGACGGTGACACGAAGAGTATGCTGGGAGAACGTATGCACACTGGTTGCCAGGAAGAATTGAAGCGATAGCCAATTTGTTGACCTCAGTGATAGTCTGGGAGCGGCAAATGGCAGCGCGGTACTGTACTGTCTTTTGACTTCGCAACTAGAGGCAGTCTAACTAACTTGTCTCTCTAATGTAGAGAAATTCATAAGTAGAGGTAACACACACACACACACACACACACACACACACACACACACACACACACACACACACACACACACACACACACACACATATTTATATATGTATAATTTAAGGGTATTGTAATTTCTTATGTTGTCGATCAATGTTAACATGAAGAAAAAGTCCAAGAAAAGGTATTTTAGTCAATTAAATTTTGTATGACAAGCAAGTCTTTGAACAACGTCACGGTTCGTACGCCTTTTCAATGGCAAAATTTAAGCACTTCTTAACGACTTTCATATTAAATTCCTCCAATACCATTAAAAGAAGAAATCCAAAGTGAATCATGTATTTTGCAGATCCCCAAATATATCTGCAATTTACATAAGCTATTTTTAATCTTGCGTGGGCATTTATCAAGACACACAAATTAAAGATTCTGAGTAAATCACAAATGTATTTGTGGATCTTAACAAAACAATTTTGGTACAAATCTTTCCCCATATAATAGTTGGGTGAAAATGATCTTCACATCACAATTTACCACTGGGAAACGCTACCTTATTTTTTACATCATCCATAAAAATTGTCTGCAATACACAAACCCTGCACATGTTCGCATTTCATTGTGCCCTGTATAGATGTAGCATGCGTGATCCGTAGGGGGCGATGGTGTTTCATAGGACGTTAATGACGAGGGAAAAAGAAATGCAATAGTGAAGTGAAGCCACCAGAGGAGGCGTGTCATCCTTATTAAACAGACTTGTTTTATGTTTCTTCATTTGATGCCTATTGATTCAGAATGCCGAGAAACATGGCAACAATTCCAAGCATTTATAAGATATACAGCCACAATCCGGGCAATTTTATAACCTTGAAAACACAACATTAAAATTCAAGCATTTTCAGGGATTTCAAGCACCCGTACAAACCCTGACACAGCTAACAAAAATGCAAATGTCAGTTCACAAAACTGAATCCAATAGCTAAGTTCTGTGTTAAATAACCAAATTGATAAACATTTGCTTTCATGTGGTCTCTAACACCCTCTGGCGAACAAATTGGGAACTGCAGCTACTGACCACCAACCACTCCAAGCTGCCGAATCCAATCTACTATTGGCTGGGCAACGCTTGGCAATTTTGCTTGTCTATTCTAAAGGGACTTAAAACACATTTTGAAAGAATAAGTAAAAACAGAAAGTTAAAGGATATCATTCTCTAAGGATTCTGGTCGGATGCAGAAGCCCTCGTCGTCGACTTGTGGAACATTCTGGGAGAAGCAAATGGAGATCAATTAGTACTGACAAATGTGTTTGTTCCAATTCACAAGGGTAAGTTTTTGCCAAATGGAAGTCAAACATTTGGCTGTTGTAAAACATATTCGTCCCTGGGTTCATACACCCTTTTCTTGGCCAAACTCAAGTACTTTTTAAACACTTTCAAAAGCAATTTTCTAATTTCTCCAGTATCATTAAAAGAAGAAATCCGATGAGAATCATGTATTTGGCAGAACCAGAAATATATCTGCAATTTCTCATATGGGATTTTTAAACCTCTGTGTGCATTTATCAAAAAACATGATTTTTAGATGTAAAATAAATCGAAAAAATATTTGTGGATCTTTACAATATCTGTGTAAATATTTTTGAGACACATCACTCCCCATACATGTGTTGGGTAAAAATATAATATGTAGCTTACATTTTCAGTTGCAGGAATTTATTCTCATAAGGATTTACCACTGAGAAACGCTACCTTAATTTTTTGCAAGTCCCATAATAAATATCCATAATCGACAATTAATCCTTGCACTACTGTAGGCGGCGATGACGCTTCACAGGACAATGCCATACGAACTACTGCTAGCTGCAATTATTCACGAGCGAAGAAGAAATGGAATGGCAAAGCCACCAGAGAGAAGTGTTGATGTCATTTTAAAGCAAACTTATTGTGAGAAATGGCAACAATTTCAAGCATTTATAAGCATTTCACTCAAAAGGCAAGCACTTTTAAATCCTTGAAAAACTAAACATTAAAGTTCAAGCATTTTCAATGATTCCAAGCGCACACACGAACCATGTATATGTACGAACTGTGACTTGTAAAATAGAGAGCTGCATGGAGAGCGGGAGAGAGAGCAAGAGAGAGATTGAGAGCAAGCCCGAGAGAGAGAGAGAGAGAGAGAGAAAGAGAGAGAGTGCATGAGTGTTATTTGTGTGTATCTGCTTGCTTACGGCGTTCTGAATGTCTATGGCCCCGTAGTATCCGGGGGGAGCGCCGTTGGCAGCGTTCTAGGAGCATAAACAAAGACAAGCGGAATGAATGAATGAGCAAATCTGCAAAACAAACAAGAGGGAAGCGGGGAGAGTGAGGCAGACAGTGAGAGAGAAGCAGTCACATGTTGGAGTAGTACGACGCGACACCAATTGAGCAACTCCCCCGCTGCTCGACATGGACTGCGACGACAACAAAACAGGGAAGAAGAACCCGTTTACTCACACTTTCTGCCTCTGTTGATTCCCTGCAAGACAAAAGGGACACGGCACCGTGACAAAACGCTCTTTATTGTCACGCTTCGCATTGACATTTTTAAAAAGTGAACATTTTTCCCAGGCTTGGGATATAAAACTTGATTTGTTTTATTTAATATTTCCTTTCACAGATCAGTCATATCACGTTTTTTTTCCTTTCTTTGTTAAACCTACCAAAACTGTTTGGAAATACTTATCGTCTTTAAGGGTGTTAACCTCATGCGAAATTAGCATTTTAAACAAAATTGGTTTTCGATAAAAAGGCTAAAAACTGTTAGATTTTGAAAACAATAGCTCTATTTCGTCTCTTAACGGCCAGAGGCGGTGCTTCAAGCACGGAATTTCACCTTTGTTCATGCAGAGTTCGAAAAACGAATCCCAAAAATTAGGCACTGAATTGAACCTGTCTAATTAGGAATGTCTAAAAATTCCAGTCTCTTTACAGGTGCGCTACCTTTTTATCTTCTTGCGTGAAGGGTACATACCGCTTGAAGGAATTGGCATTTTTGCCATCACTACTGCTATTAGCCCCTAGATGGTTTTTTCGGAAGTGCGCGTTATTTTGCCCTCCTAAACGCCTCATGGGATTTGCCGCCGTTGCAACTTGGTTTCTGGCTGGTCTTTGCCTCCCCTCAGATTGACAATGTGACCTTTTGTTTTTTTCGCCGCATGTCGCAGTTGTTTTGATTCTTCCCGGCGTAGCTTCCCGCCATTTTTGGGGCGACTGGGTCTGATCTCGGTGTATGTCCCCTTTACTTTCCCCAGGTTCTTTGGTCCAGCCGAGGCTTCTCAGTGGGGTTCGTTTCTTGAGTCCCTCGTGACTACGTTAGCATTAGTCATTCCGTGCTTGACGCACCGCCTCTGGCGGTCAGGAGGGACTAAATAGAACGAAAGTTATGAATGTAACCACGGTTCTATGAGTTCCGTACGATCGCCAGATCAACTTCTCACTTGGAATCCTCGTGTTCATGCAAAAAGATTCTGAAGGTAGCGCACCTGTAATGAGACTGGGGTTTATAGACATTCCAAATGAGACAGCCGCGATGGAGTGATTCATTTTTGGTATGCATTTCTCAAACTGCCGTGATTCCGTGATTGAGGCACTGCCTTTGGCGATCATGCAGGACTCATAAAACTATAGTTACATTGGCATCTTTCGTTGCACTTAATTTATCCTATTTTTTTAATTAGTATTGATAAGGTTCCACATTGTCTATTATACATTGTAATAGCCATTTAGCAATCTGTTTTGAGTTTGCCACTTACTGTATGCTTGTGATCATTATTTTTTTCTTTTCTTTTGGTGCTACTTAAAACATTAATTAGGATGAATTTATTTACAATAACCATGTATCCATCCACTTTCTTTCCCTTATCGGGGGTCGGGTCGCAGAGGCAGCTGCCTCAGCAGGGAAGCTGCCTTAGCAGGGAACCTTAACCTCCCTATCCCCAGCCACTTCATCCAGCTCATCCGGCTGGATCCCGAGGCCTTCCCAAGCCAGCCTAGAGACGTAGTCTCTCCAGCGTGTCCTGGGTCGTACCCGGGGCCTCCTGCCAGAGGGACACCTGGATGATTTCCCGAGGCATCCAGGAGGCATCCTTATCAGATGCCCAAACCACCTCTCAATGCGGAAAAAACTCAGTTCTACACTGTTTTCCTCCCTATCTCTAAGGGAGAGCCTAGCCACACTGCGAAGGAAACTCATTTCAGCTGCTTGTTTTTGGGATCTTGTTCTTTCGGTCATGACACACAGTTCATGACCAAAGATGAGGGTAGGAACGTTGATCAACCGGTAAATCTGGAGCTTTGCTTTTCAAATCAGCTCTTTTTCACCACACAGGGTCCGCATGACGGCAGATGCCGCACCCTTTGGGGGGTGCTGATTTTCATGCTGGCTCAACTCAGCTGCTAACTGCGCCATTGAGAGCTGAAGATCACGGCCCGAGGAAGCCAACAGCAGCACATCATCTGCAAATAGCAGAGATTAAATGCTTGGGCTTCCTGGTGGAGTCCAACTCCAAATGGGAAGCAATCAGACTTACTGCGGGAATTGCTGACCAAACTCTGGCACAGAGCATACAGGTACCGCACAGCCCTGATAAGACTGTGCAGAACCCCACAGGCTGATAAGACTGTGCAGTACCCCACATAACCAAAGCACTCACCACAGGACTATCCCAGGAACACTGTCAAATGCCTTCTTCAAGTCCACAAAACACATGTAGACCGGAAAGGCAAAATCCCAAGCACCCTCGAGGACCCTTAGTTGTGTGGAGAGCTGGACCACTGTTCGATGGCCCGGACCAAAACCACACCGCTTCTCTGGAATCAGAGATTCAACATCCTGAGAGACCCTCCTTTTTAGCACCCCCGAAACGACCTTACCAGGAGAGGCTGAGAAGTGTGATTCACCTGTAGTTGGAACACATTCTGCAGTCCCCCTTCTTGAAAAGGGGGACCACCACCCCAGTCTGCCAGTCCAGAGTTACTGTCCCTAATGTCCACACAATGATACAGACCATTATATGCCCACAATATCAAGAGCCCCAATGATCTCTGAGCGGATCTTGTCAACCCCTGGAGCCTTACCACGGAGGAGCTCTTTGACCACCTCAGTGACTTCAATAACAGAGACATGAGAGCCCTCCTCTGAGTCCTCAGGCTCAAACACACCCTCCAAGGACCCCAAGAAAGGTGGGTAATCTGAACTGCTGTTTGATGCGTAAGCACATACAACAGTCAGGACCCGCTCCCCCACCGGTAGGCGGAGAGAGGCTACCCTCTTGTCCTCTGGGGTGAACCCCAAGGTACAGGCGCTAAGCCATGGGGCAACTAATATGCCCACACTAGCTCTGCCCGTCTTTTTACATTGTGTGCCTCTCATTAGTTGTGATTGCTTCAGCGAAGCAGGAACAACTATTATAATCCCCAGAGATCTTTTTATTATTATTATTATATCTATCTTCCGCCGAAATTTAACGGGTATCTCCTCCCAGAGCTTTTGGAGTTACCCACCGATTCATGTACCAAAAATTCCATCCCGACCGGGACTCTTCTGGGTTGTCTTCTGACGAAAAAAAGTCCCCATCCGCTCTAATGTATTTTGAGAGTCTCCCATCGGGAATACATGGGCCTATTCATTTCTATGGGTAGTCATGGAAACGAGGGCTTTTTCAGAGGGTTGTCATAGTAAGCAGGGACTGTTCAGGGTGGCTTGAGGGGGCCCGACCCACATTACCTTTAACCATGGGTAAATGGTGAATTCCAAAGAGTGGATGCTAGCGAGAGGATGCTAACAGCTATGTGCGCCGCTAGCAAAGTGTTGGGCTGGGATAGCCAGCCCAAACATTAGCGCAAGCTAGCTGTAAACACTGTTGGTGATCAGTTGGGCTGGCATAGCCAGCCTGAGTATTAGCGATGAGAGGTTGATGCTATGCTTACTCATGCTAGCAGTAACAACTGTTGGTGACAAGTTGGGCTGGCAAAGCCAGCCCAAGTTTTCGCTCAAGCGAGCTGTAAACACTGTCAGCAATGGGTTGGGCTGGCTGTATTAGCGCAAGCTAGCTGTAAACACTGTCGGCAATGCTAACTTCTTCATAGTAAAAATTTTTGGTAATGGCAATATTTTATCGATTTCATATTTAGAAATTATGCTAATGGATATATGTTGACGAGTTATGCTAATGGATACCTGTTAAAAAGTGATTTTAACTATTTAATGCTAACTTCATTGTAAAAAAAATTGGTAATGGCTATATTTTAACAACTTCATATTTACAAACTATGCTAATGGGTACATGTTGATGAGTTATGCTAATGGGTACATGCTAAAAAGTGATGCTAACAGCTAAATGCGGAGTCCCCCCACAGAACCAAGTACAAAATGACAGAAACATCTCTCTGAGTTAAAAACTTTATGCTAACTCATAATGCTAAAAACCAGGGTTATATATACATACCTGGATCATCTTCCAGATCAATCACAACTCTTACAATTGCTGCTGGAATTGTCTAGTTTTATATTTATTGTGCAGTAATCTAATTCTAACATGTATTTGTTTCATTTTCTGAAGCTCTTTCATAATGTATTAAAAAAAAGTATGCTGTACTTTTGGAACCGATTAGCGCATTTCCATTCAAAATGTGACTCTACTTACAAAGTTTTCAGGTTATGAATCTAATCCATGATCAAATTAAATTTGTAAGTAGCTGTGCCGCTGTATTGTGTAGTGCAATAAAACACAACAAATAATACAAACTACGGAAAATCAAAGTGACCAAACTAATATTACATTATTTGCCCAGCCTTGTCAGACTTCTCCAGCATCCAAACATAAGGTTTATTGTTTTGGGGGGTAACCGTAGCAGAAAAATCTTTTTAGCTCACTCTAGGCGAGGCTCATCTTATGTAAAATAAATACAAATATCTCAACCAATGAGTATCTAGAAAAATGCACGTTTATATCATGGTTCAGGTATTTTTGCTTTCAATTGAAATCAATATTGTTTTTGTGAGTGAATCAAGATTTATTTTACCACTAGGCACGAAATAAGACAGAATACGCCTTAACAAGGTCTAAAGAGTTGGAATTTCTTATCGACGTATTAGTAGTTTAAATAATTCAGAAAATGTGTTTGTAACTGGATTTTGAGTTAAATCAATCCGTCAGCAGCAAAATGAAACTTTGAGGTCAATCAATAGTGGATGAATGGAATGACTTTTTTTTTACGCTTAACTTACGTGGAGTCTGTGTCTTTGTCTTTCCTGCGTCCTGGGATGCCAAATGGCTTTCTTCTCCTCGGTTTGGCACCTTTGACAAAACAAAGTGTAGTCAATAAAAAATGAACCCAAACATATGTTAATAAAGAATGTCAAGTAATTTTTCTACCTTCAGTTGCAATGGCTGGATTACATTCTTCAAATTCAATGAGCCCTGATAAAAAAGGGGAAAAAAATCTTTTGGGCTTCATTAAGCACACAAAGGGTCAACGAGTGGCCCCTGTGAACACTGCAAATGTACATCACGCAAGAATCGCACACACATACACACTTGGGTCATGTACACAGAACACGCAGACACACAAGGAAATTGACGTGCAGCGCAGAGTGTACGCAAACAGGGCAGAGCTGATCCCATGGGGCAGACCGGGTCAATGACTGAGTCAAACGCATGTCTGGTGGCTGCGCTGGCAAACACAAACACCAAAAAGACTCAAATGATGACTCACAATGTTTTTAAATGCTTTTATGAATATTTAAGTATCTCTCAAAAATATAAAACAAATACTTTATTTGACACAATTGTTCAGAGGGCTTTAAAAGAGCTGAAAGGAATTTGCAGCCACTGTCAAGCTCTTTATGATTAGCGTGCAAGTTCGTGCATTTCTTAGGCACGCTTGAATAAACGTTTTTCTTCCCAACCATCTTGGGGTTAGAGTTGGTGTTTGGACAGATAAGCGCAGTGGGGAAAAAAATCACAAGGGCTCTTTGAACTGGGTATCTTTAACATATACTTAAGGGAGTTAACGGAATTTAAAACTTTGTTACTCTCTGCCGTCATCTCCTGGCCCAAAGTTATGATTGCAGCATTGGTCAGCTCATTCATGAGGCACGTGCGAGAACGTGCATTTCCTGGACTCACTCGAATTAACACTTAATTAATTAATTAATTAACTAACATAATTCACTTCTTTAATTTTCTTGAGGTTTGGGTTGGCGTTTGGACTTTACTAGAAGCAGGCCTTTTCTTACTTTCACCATTTTAATGCTACACTGACGAAAAAAATAGTGGGACTAGCATGATGTCAGTGTCCAGAACTTCCGCCAGCCCCTTTTCCTCGAACAAAATGGCTTACGCCCCAAACAACTCTGCTAAAAGTAAGATAAAAGAAGATAGTTGCGCTGGGAAGAAAACGCATAAAGGCTCTTTCAACTGAGTTGGGCATGGATAACACAAACTTAAAATAGAACATATTTAACTTTTTAAGCAACCCTAAAACGTCGCACACACATTTAACTCGGTGCTGAAGACTGGTCTAGATGTCATAAGTGCATCTGAGAGAAGTAGTTTGATTGAAAATAGGCGTTGTTTTTACTACAAGTTTTTTTCCCAAGAAGTCAGATTAGTTGTATTACCTATAACATAAAATTATACAAAAGTATAACCAGATACAGTCAAAATGCACTTGTTCAACAATATTTGTCTGACTGCTTATGTTGTTTTTTTGGTGTTAGTTTTAACATAGCAGACATGTAGGATTAATTGATTTAGTTATGCGTTGCAACAGAGGACACGCAAGGTTTGTTAACCCTATTAGAATAAGACAAACAAGTCCAAGATTACATGCGAGCAAGCGTTTAAAGCCACACGGACAAAGCAGCTCAGGAGGATTATTAGGATGCCCTTTTTGACTTATCTCAGCTGGAGGTTGCAATAACGATAATAGAGACTTGTTCATAATTACAGTTTCAAATACACTGGGTAGTAGATGTTACTATTAACATAGAACATGAATACATCTCAGTATCACTGGAACTGACATTGTAAAAAAAGAGTGGATCTCCATGTATGCGGCAAGCTACACAGATACCAAAAAAAAACAAACAAAAAACGGTCAAAGTTGACTATTTTATTTCTCTTTTTTGATTGAAGTCGGAAAGGAATTGATTGTTTTATCATCCAGATCTCCAGATTATGCACTGGGATTAGCCTTTGGTTTGGTTTGTTTGAAACTTGATTGTGTTCAGTCCCTGAGCTAGGACATTTGCAACGGACACTATGACGTCAGTTCTTCACCAGCAGGGGCACCCCTGGATGAGATGTCTATCCCATGAAATAGATGAGCACAGGTGGATTCAATCATTTTTTGTGCTTGTTTTTTTTTCAAATAAATGAAAATAAATTACAGATAAATTAAATGGATAGTAATAAATAACAGATAATAAAGTCGTTCAACAACTATACATATATACTATACAAGCTCTTTAACCTTCCGTATACATATTAAACTATCAGAATGCACTATGCAAATCAGTGTTTCTGGCACCGTGGGTAAGGATAGTATGATAATGATGAAAGCTCGAATGCCTTATTGTATATTATTTGCACCACTGGTGGTAAAATGTAGGTGACATTTCGCCACGATCCGGTTAGATTCCTGTGCAAACAATGTTTTGCAATTTCAATCAGCAATCCTTATTGACTAATTAATCACTCCACTATTGTATGCCATAAGTGTATAAAGAGCCCAAATGTTTTACACAAATTAACACAGTAGCTTGTACTGTAGTCCCAATTGTATGCACCTTACAGTCTGGTGTGCCATATGTATAAAAATATATGACAAAAGCCCATTTTTTTGGGGGTGGGGTGGGGTGGGGTGTGGGTGCTTATATTCCAATGCCTTAGTGTGGAAAATATAGTAATCAAATTCAAATACAATAAAGACTTACCGAATTTACATTATTAATTATAGTACCACAATACGATGTATTTTATATAGATAAAAAAGATGACAATTTGCCAAGACAGTAATTATGCAAACAATGCAGGTCTAGGTGTTCACAGGCGGAAATATCAGGTTCAAAATGGCTCCACCATGCCAAAACAAGGTATTAAAACCTAACACCCCAAATAAAACTCACGTATAAAGCAGAAAAGTTAAGTTACTGTCAGGCTACAACAGTTTCTATGCGTGAACAAGGTCTTAAAGACAGGAAGTGCGTTTTGCAATCAGAGCAGATACTTGAAGAGGCAGCGCCCTACGGCAAGGCGGCATGATACGCTAACGCGCCTTGACCTGGAAAGAACAAAAGCCGGCAATGTTTTCACTCCCAGCATATACATTAGCAGAGTCGTCCGCGACTGCCGTCCTCTGGGGTAGTGGTGGAAAGGAGGGGTAGGAAGGGTGCTTTGTGGAGGTTGGGCTCCATTGATGCATTGTTTGGCGTGTCGCAGCGCCCCGATGTGAAGCGCATGCAAGCAGGCGAGTCACGAGAAGAACCCATCACGCCAAGTGAAGTGGATAAAGTACACCGATGACTGATCTACTCTAATGTGCAATATCGGCCCTTAACTGCTGGAATATACACACACAATAGCTGCAAGAATAACTATGTACTGTGTGTGTGTGTGTGTGTGTGTGTGTGTGTGTGTAGGTGTGTGTGGTGGTTCATGCCAATCAAAACACAATTGACATTCAAGAATAGCACATCACACGGGAGGGCGGACAGACGCTGAAATCAAACTCATCGGGACATTGAACTGACGGGTTAGACGCTCCTATGTATGTGTGCGTGTGAGTATTCTAATAATTCCGGTGAATAGTATTGACCTGGTCGACACAGGAACATATTTGAAATAAACACGTGAGGGTTTAGGCATAGGTACACAAGTCCCGTATTTTTGTAGGTAATATTACCGAGCACCTATTCACATGAATTGATTACAACTAATGTTAATTCCAAAATGTCTCAATTCAATTCATACTTATTTGGAAAAATTACATGTAAAATGAATACATCACAGCATCACTGGAACTGACATTGTAAAAAAACAGTGGATCACCAGGTTAGCAGCAAGCTACACAGATACCAAAGAATAGGCCAAAGTTGACCATTTTATTTCTCTTTTTTGATTGAAGTTGGAAAGGAATCAAGTGTTTTATCATCCAGATCTCTGTATTATCCATTGGGATTTTTTTTTAAAAAATTGTTTGTTTTTGGTTTTTGGTAACAAAGAATATTTGAAATGGACACATCTGTCTCATCTACCACATGGTAGATAATTTTTCTGATTTAACAAAATATTAGATCAACATTGGAAAAAAAATCTTAATATTAATCAAATGGGAATATTTTCGAAATACATCAAAATGTACAAAACAATCTACTTCTGCTATCAATCTCTGGTAGAAAAGATAATTTTGTATATTTTAATGATGATTTATCTTATTTTATTACAGAAGAGAGATCAAATGTCTTAAAATATAAATATGTGCACAGAATAAAAAAAGAAATTTGTAAATAAAAAAATATACCTGAAATGTGCCAAGGTTTTTAAATGTGTGGATGGATGGGAGGTGGTTGGGTTTGATCAGGCTTTATTTAATTGTAACGGTTTTCGAGATGGTGGATGACACTACCATTGGCTAGATTTTTGAGGATGCTTAAAAATTTTGAATTGACATCAATAAAGTGTTTGTACTGCGATTGGCTGGCAACCAGTTCAGGGTGTCCCCTGCCCACTGCCCGATGATTGCTGGGATGGCCTCCAGCACCCCCGCGACCCTACTGAGGATAAGCGGTGCAGCTGATGAGATGAGATGAGAACGTGTATGTAGCGTGGTCCTGGATAAAGATATTATTCTGGCAATATAATACAAAAAAAGAATACAAACACTTAGCACACAAATGCCAAAAGAATACAATTACAAATTGACTAATCCATCAAGGTCAATTACATTTAGAGTTGCTGTAAGGAATTTTGAACATTCTTACTCGCTGCTGCCATAACTGATTTGTGTCATCATTGCCGCCTCTGTCAAGCTGTTTGCGTGGCGTGTGCAAGTACATGCATTTCTTAGAGGTGGTCAAATAAACTTTTCTTTTTTTTCTCTTTTGGGGGTTTGGGTTGGTTTATGGACTGTACTGAAAATGGGCCTTTACTTACTTTCATCATTTTCATGCTACACTAACAAAAAACAAAAAAAAACAGGAACCAGCATTAAATCACTCCTCATCCTCCCATTCCTGCTTTTAAATGCGTTCCGCCTCGAACACCTTTGTTAAAAGTAAGATAGAGGTGTATAATGGTGGTATAAAATAATGAGGGCTCTTAAAACTCAGTTGGGCATTGTTAACACATACATAATATAGAAAGTATTCTCTTTTGAACTTTTTTAAGACACCTCAAACGACAAACCCTACCTTTAAACATGGATCTCGAAAATTGAGCAACGACACTGGCAATGGATTTACCTGAATGAAGTAAAGCCTTGAATAGCATATGCCATTAACGTTATAAAAGTCCCACAAAAACAAAAACAAAAGCAGATATGTAGTTTTTCGACAAAGTGTTTAAGAATCTCCAAAAACAACTTTTGTTGATCTAGGGAAATGTGTTTCCTTTCTTTAGGACTTGGCAGGCAATCAAGTGTAAGCAGCGGATGCTCTCCCTGTACCCCAACCCTTTCAAATCACATATGCTTGGCATGGCATTGTAGGGGTGGGTCAGTCGGGTGGGTGGATGGATACTGAAAAAGGGGAAGGGGTAGGGTGGTGGTGGCAGAGTTTGCGTGTCTGGCCCACTTCCAGTTGACAGCTCAGCTGGATATCGTTGAACACTCCAAACGTGCACTTCCCCCTGCCGCCCACCTCGCAGCGTGTCACTTTGGGATCGTTTCCCCAATAAAAAGTTTATTCAACCTCGCTAGCACGCTCGGTTAAGCGGGGGCAGGCAAAGTCTTGCCTACAGGCTACATGCTCCGATCTTTATTACGGACTATCGCAACCAGACAAAAATATTTAAATGTGGCTCTAGCAATTACTAACTATATTATAGGTCCTGTGACCCAAGAGAGGGTCATTGGTTTAGAAAACAGATGGATGGATATTATAGCTCATGCCCCTAACTATAGGCTATCATGTTAGTCACACTGCTAACATAATTGTTTCTAAATTAAATTTGCATTATAATACTTCACCACTAGACGGCCAAATAATTTTACGTTAGTATATCAAACTGTATTTGTGCGATCAAAGTATATCGCTGACCACAATCGCAAAACATTGGATGCATGCGGAATTTAACCCAGGTCACGGCAGTGAGAGCGGCAAATCCCAACCGCTGGACCACCAGTGATATAGATGACATACAAAAAAAAGCATTCATTTCTATCTCATTAGCACACTTTTTTATTCACGGTAACAGAGAGGGTTGTTAGAGGATGGAGAAAACAGAAAGTTCTCCTAAAAGATATAAATAAACTCAAAAGAGCACGACATGGGAAACAACTCTTTTGTGTCTGAATGAGTCTGATGAATGTGACTTTGAAGGACATTAAATAAATACATTTTAAATTGTATTTTTGTCGCTTATAGTGCTTATTTTCAGAGGTGAAAAGGTGGAACAAAATTTGATTTTTAATCAAAAACTAGGAGTGGGCGTTCAACACAAGTGTTCATTATAGACGAATAAATACGGTTAGCCATCAAACTCAAATAGCATAGTAGTATTCATTCTCATTGAGATTTGATATTTTCCAGCTGAATTTATATTTATAAAATGTACGGATTATAATAGAGTTGGTTAATTACTTATAATGAAGAACATATTTTCAAATATTCAGATAATTATGTAGATCAGCTACTTTATTACAGGTGTGTTTGTTCTTTTATCTTCTACAAAAATATCTTAAATATTGTTTACTTTAAATAAAGAAAATTTGGTCAAATTTCAAAACAGATATAGAAAGCTTATTTATCTATTTTAACTGAATCCAAAGAAAAAAATAATAACAACTTGCCGATCTTAAATAATTGATGTTTTATCAGCTACATTACCATGAATATTACAATAAAAAGATGGGATGAAGAATATTTGTCTGTAATAAAATTAATAAAAGGCACTCTCTGTTCTAAAAAGGCCCCTTCACATCATATTGGCAATAGGTTATTTTTCTGAAAGGCTGCAGGGAAAAGGCTAATAAACAGCTCAGTGCAGGCCGAATCTTATGCCCTATTATTCCTTAATACTCAATTAATGCTGCTGTCCAAACAAATGAAGGCCACCATTCGGCTTGCTGCAGTGTTTGAACGTACAAGAAAGGATGCAGGAGGGAGGGTCACGCATTGTTTACACACAAACCACAGAGGTGAGCCGCCTGCATGCCTGACGTAATGCCACGCATGAGTGGAGATGAGGCGAACGCTGGGGTTGTTCAACGAGGGGGGGCGTAGACGTAACATCCCTCAGGGGCTTTAAATACTCACACGCAACGCATTTGAAGATGATTAGCATTTAGTCCACAGATTTTGCCTTCAATAGAAAGCATGTCACAAGAAGGTGAGTTTAGGGGCTGGGGGATCATGTGTGCGGGAGTTCTGGCTTATTATTATTGTGTGCAAAGTTTACACAAGAGTCATTGTTGAGCTTTGACCTCGTCGAAAAGCTCTGTTGTGCCCGCTTAAGTCAAAGCCCACCATGTGACGCATGCTTACTGGAATGCCGAGCCTTGCCTACCTTTACAGCAGATTATCATGATCGACTGTGATGGCCGCTTGGCCGCGGTCTAATTGCCCAGCTCTTTAGCGCCGCCGCCCACAGGGGCGCCTTTGTTTACACGCAACTGACCCGATTGTTATTATTATTAAGACAAAATGCACGCTCCCCGAGTAAGAGTGGTTGACGGGTCTGCATTACAGTGCTGGAGATTTAGAATCAAGGCCTTCTTTACAAGTCAACCAAAGCTTTGTGTGTGGGTTTTCCAGGCATGCTGGCATCCTCCCACGTTTTTAAAATATAAAGCCCATCACACGCTGAATCACAAGACCGGAGCACAATTGGAGTTGACCATTGTAGTAAATTTAGAGGTATAGACTTTTTGTTTTATGATGAAACACAGGAACAAGAAGAAGGGAATATTGAGGAATAGTGGATATTGAGAAAGGTTGTGGCCAGAGTAAAAAACAAACAAACAAAAAAACATGTCAACAACTGGCTTACCTGGTCTTTCCTTGCCAGTTCCTTTGCTTTCAGCCAGTTTCTGTATCAGGCTCTCCACTGAGGTGTTCTCTACATTCTTTACAAATTCATTGTGAACCTGCACGATCAAAAAGACATCAGAATACATAAATTAAATGTGACCATCTCAGTCAAAAGGCAAAATAAGTGAGTTTTTTTAACATATGACAGAATGTTATACTGCAGTTGATTATGCCTGAGTCTGCTACGGAACCACATACGCAAAAAATAAAATACAGGTAGTAGATTAAATGAAAAATATATACATAAAAATTCAATAGGAAATTAAAAAAATAACAAGTGAGATCATGCAGTTGCAAAGGTTTGCACTCTTTTTTATGATGCTGTGTTTGCCCAAATTAATGCTATATTTGAGTCACCATTATAAGTGCCTATGATTACCTCCTGATAAACTTTGTATCTTTTCCTTGACCTCCTGACGGATTTATAAACATATCACATTTTCTTACATGATGAAAAATTGGAGTATTAAATAGTTTCTCTATTAAGTATGTGTCAACACCGCCCAACTGAGTTCAAAGAGACATTATACTATATTTTCCACTGCACTTATCTGCTTTTATCTTGGATTTATCAGACCTGCTCGGGGCGGAGCGCATTACATTCGGGGAAAGTGTGCTGTATGCTCGCCCCTGCAGGTTTTTTATTTGTATTTCTATTTGTTAGTGTAGGATGAAAACGGTTAAAGTAAAGGGGCTGATTCTCTGGTAAAGTCTGAACGCAAACCCAAACCCCAAAAAGGTGAAGAAAGTTTATTCCAATGTGTCTAAGAAATGCAAGTATTTGCACGTGCATCTTGAATGACCTGACTGAGGCTGCAATTATGACTTTAAGCCAGGAGATGGCGACAGAGAGAAGTTCCAAATTCTGTACAGCTCCTTTAAGATATTTTTCTTTTCTTTTTTTATAAAAGGATAGCTTCAAAGTGCCATAGCAAGGCACGGTGCACCCACATCAAAGGGAATATTTTTCCACAGTCGCCCCCCTGTGGGCAAGGGAGACAACGCAGTGTGGTGCCGTTTGTTTACAGAGCGGATGCTCAGAGGGAGTTGGAAAAGCGTAAACCAGCGGAAACCGTCTGTGTGCCGTGTCAACGCTGCGCCATTTAGATGTGCGTGATATACTGTACGAATGATTCTCGCAAAAACACACGCACTCAGACATACACATACACACACATGCCCAGAAGGTACCATGGAGAGGTGGAGTGCATTAGCTTTGCGAGTAGAGCATGTTACGGGGGGTGGTGAGGTGTACTGTGTTGATGGAGGTGGGGGCAGAGAGGTTGCATGCTCACGCAAGCTGTCAGGTGCTGCTGCCATGAGGAGGTCGTGCACGCACACACTGAAACACAAACACACTCATTGAGGCATTTGCCCACATGCATCTCGCTTTAAGGCATCCTCAATCTCACACACAAGCTCACTTACAAAAACAAACAGAGCACGCACACTGACAGATACACCTGTCACACACACACATAAAATGAAATACAAAACACACACTGCCCTTTTCCCACTTCTGCCCATTAAAAATGTTTTTCCCCTCTGTATCATCCCCCCTCACACATTCTTTCTCTTCTCATGCTTTTACGCTGAGCTGGAAATGTACTTGAGCGTTAGTGTGACTTCACATCACTCGATTGGTGGTGTGTATCATTATATTTGCCAAACTGCCAAAGAGTGTACGTTCTCATGCATGCGTCATTATCGATGGGTCACATTCACCTGCCATCCAGGCCACCAAAAACAAAACGATTTTGGATCCGGACTCAGACTATTTTTAGATTACCGTATTTTCTAGATTATAGGGCATACCTAAAAAAAACACAGAATGGCCAGAAACTTGAAAGTGTGCCTTGGATGAAATGGGAAATGCATAGTTGCAAACAAATAAAGCTGCATACAGTAACTGCTCTGCCTTTGAGAAACATATAGAGTGGTCCTAGGGTGCCTTCTTGCGGCTACCATGTTAATTGTACAAACATGCTTCTTACATTTCAACTAATGATGAAAAGAGTTTTTGTAAAAACCCAAATGCAACCCAATTGTCTATGCAATTTTCAGGGATCTGATGACTTTTAATCCAATATTTTTTAGTGATTTAATTGAATACTTTAAAAAAAATAAATATAAATAATGTCTGGTTCACAGTATATTGTGCCAGTGTGAGGTCACTGTTCTGCCTTTGAAGGACATGTAGAGTGATCTTGGAGCGCCCTCTTTTTAACATGTTAACATGTAAAATACTTGTTGCTAAAAGGAAAGAAATAAAGATGCTGAGGTTTGACGGCAACACAGACGAAGACATTCGAAGGCTTGTTGCAAATCCTTTTCTGTTGTTGCACGTTGTTTACTAGCTGTCTGGCTGCCAAAATAGAGATACTTTGGAGTGAGGACAGCGCAGTAACCATTAATTAAACATGTTCAAAGTAAATTTGCCAGTAAATTAGGAGCAGAATTACAAAAATTACCAAAAAGTAAAACCTTGTCTTGTTTTTGGGGTGGCCGATAAATTATTTGAGTGTTAAGTTCTTTAATGTGATATAAAAAATATGAACGATTGTTCATGGTGTAGAGCAAAT
Organism: Urocampus carinirostris; assembly: GCF_059441175.1. NCBI lineage: Eukaryota > Metazoa > Chordata > Actinopteri > Syngnathiformes > Syngnathidae > Urocampus > Urocampus carinirostris. Next base: position 24,506,011 of record NC_142364.1, on the reverse strand, counting down.
AGGCCCAGCACAAAAATGACTACCACATTCCTCTTTTTCCCATGTTATTTTTTTTTCTTTTCCACAAACAAAAACTGAACAGTTACAGTTGCCCAGTTCGAATAACTCAGAACTTTGGAATGGATGGAACGACTGCGTCCCCTTTTGGACAGTTCCTGAACGTACCAATTCGCAATGTACCATAATGATATCTGATAACACGAAGTATTGAATGTAATGAAAACATCCAAGACTGTATTGATAAAATAATGTTCTCGGCGAATATATTTATGTCGATTGAAGGGACATTCTCAAGTACGGAACATTATGCAAATTTCCCACTTCTTTGGCTTTCTAACAAGTTTATCAACTTCAAACACCATCATCCGATTCTGGTGCTATCAGATATCTGAGACCGCGCCCAAAGAGGCATGATCTAGTCGAGCGTCACTGGTCCATATAAAAAGAACTGGTTGAGCGATAGTCATCTATCTTTTTTTACCTGCGTGACTGATCGCACACCACAGCCTGCACTGCGGCCTTGAAGTCAGCACTTGGGCCATACGTTGCGACCATCCAGAGCACGAGACCAAATCTCTTCATGACGACAAATAAGGTGACAGTTTCAAATGTAACCCCATGTTTGCTGGTTCTTGGGAATGAGCGAGTTTTTTTTCTCTACAAGGGAATCTCCCCAAATCGGCTAGCATTATATCGGGAAACTTTCCTATTGTGCTAGTAACATCCAGACTTTTAGCGGGCGAAAACTCCCACAATTTATGGCGCTTGCACCCCCCCCTGTTTTTTCTATCATTTAATAAATTGTGTGTTCTATTTCAATCGGCCTGGTTCGTTGATTCCATTTTGGGGGGAGTAGTAATTCATATCAGAACTCCAAGAACTCAAAGTCATAACATAAACAAATTTTTTATCAGTGTAGAAATTTCTAGCATCCTTTGGGGAAAAGAAAGGTGCATGGTGAGCTCAAGCAATACTTAGAAGCAAATTTGTTAAGTGATTGGAGTAAAGAAATATTGTTTCAATCCTAACGATTTTCAAAATAAAGCTAGAAAAACCCCTACAATAGGATTCATTTCAGTTTGGACTCGCGAATGTCTATGTCTGTTGTTTGAAATAGCTATTCCCAGTGTTAAGCCCAAGTAAACATTTGCTCAGCTAGTCAGCACGCTTGCTGCAGGCTACGATGACTCAGTGCAATATTGCAAACTGTGACTATGAGCTCAAGCTTTAGTCGCTCGCTTAAGACAATTTTTCACCAGACCACAGAGGCCACTTTGAAATGTTGGGGCTTGGAAACGGTCAGGCCTCAGTTTTTAAAAACAAGTAGCACCACCGTCCATCATACCAACAGCGGCGTGGCGTTAAGTAGCCTGCGGCGGCCTGTCGCCACACATTCTTTCCAACTTATTTGCCCCCTCAGCTGCAGGCAGCCACACGAGGCTCTCAGTGGACTTGAGCGCCTCGAGGAGGAAACTGGCGGAGTCAAATGTTTTTTGATCTTGTGTGGAATTACAAAAGCGTATTTGAGGCACACTGAAAAAAAATTGATGATTGCGAAAAGAATCCAATTAGATTTTTTTCCTGAAGATAAAAGTAAAACATTTTTACATAAGGGCGGCAGTAGTTCAGGAGGTAGAGCGCTCGTCTTGGGATCAAGGGATCCCAGTTCGAATCCCGGCTTGTCCGTGTTACATGTCGAAGTGTCCTTGGGTAAGACACTGAACCCCTAATACCCCCAATAAGCAGGTTAGCGTCTTACATGGCTGCAATACAAGGCTGCTATTGGGAAATGTGAAGCACACTGTAAAGCGCTTTGGGAAGTCATTGACTTGAAAAGGGCTATATAAATGCAGATCATTTCATTTCACATTTACATGGATTTTACAATGAATTATTAAGTAGTATTGTGGAAAAAGGTTCTCATAACTTACTACTATGGTATACCCTTACCTTTCATGGAAAAATAGATGTAAAGATACATTAAAATGTTGTATACATTTTGTGTTGAAATTCTTTCTCAATTGATTTTAAAATTTTGCATTTACTTTTTCAAAATTGCTGAATTTTCACATTATATCATGAATATCATTACTATAGTTAGTATGGATGATTACTGAACGTCTGCAGGTGCAGAATGAGGGAAGCAACTTTCTTGCCTCAGGGCAGAGGGCGATAATGGAGTATAACCCGATCCAAAAAGAGCAGACAATAGACTTAATTTTCAAGGTAAAGGTGGGCTGGGTAGTTTGAGGTGTCCTCTAAAAATGGAAGCCACATTTGTATGTGTTAATAATGCCCAACTGCTGTTAAAGAGCTCTTATGCTTTATTTTTCATTATGTCTATCTGCTTTTAGCTACCTTTTGACATGGTAGCCGCAAGAGGGCACACTAGGACCATTCTATGTTTCTCAAAGGCAGATACCTGTTCAGGGCAGAACAAATCCCCCAAAAGATAAAGAAAAACAAAAAACAAAGAAGAGTTTGTTCGAGCACGTCTGGGAAATGCAAGAAAAACATTTGTTATTCTGCTGCCATCTCCTGGCTAAAAGTCATGATTGCAGTCTTAAGTTTTCAAACGCTGCACTCCACTTTAAAGGTAAGACAATACAAGTTTTTTTCTATGCTACAGTTTATATATTGCTTTCTTGCACTGCCAATCAAATGATGAGTAAGATATATGTTCATTTATTTCATATCTGGCGGCTTCACCAGGCACGAGTCTCACCGCACGTCACTGTAATACGTCATATTAAAGTAAAATTAAAACTATTCTCAAAAGGTCAGAACCCTTCGAGAATTAAACCAAATTACTCAACCCCCCCAAAAAAATCATTGTATTTTCATCTTTAAAAACTGCACTTCTCAAAGAAAAAAAAGCCAATAATCTTATATTTTGGGGAAAAAATACCACATCTATTTTGAAGTAAAAACATGTTTAAAAAAGGTTTATGCATTATAAAAAACAATTAAAGATTTTTAAAATATGATTCTATTTCTGAAAATATATAATTATCTCATCAGTGAAAGCATAAAATTCAGAAAATGGTGTTTTAATTTGCTGCGGAGTTGAGTGCCCCTTAGTGGACGACACAAAAACTGCAGTATCGTGTGCATTTTCCCGCTGTGTCTGCTTCTGAACTGAATCGTAAAAAATGGGAAACAACTGGAAACTATGCTGGAAGCATGACAGAGGTGTTTTAGATGGGTTTTGATCACAATTTAATTATCAGGCCGGAAAGTGCATTTCCTGTTTCCCAGTTCAACGATTAGTAAGATCAAAGTCCGCACTAATTGATATGACGCCCAGTGAACTCCAGTCAGGTTGACATTTACCTCCGCCTGCTGGAATGTTCTAGGGCTCGGATGTATGCGTGAACTCACCTCTCCTATTTGGACGTGCGTTTCATCCACGGATTGGGAGTACAACCGGATGATGTCCTTCATGTGGATGATGTGACTTTCTTCGATGTCTTGGAATTTCTGCACCAAAAACATGGGACAATTAATACTTTTTTACAATTTAGTAAAACAGTTATAGGTTTTTGTTTTCTTTTTCCAGGATTAATGACTATCAAAATGTTTAATGTGGTTGCACATTAAACCAACATTTGTAGTCCGTGCCAGGGGTGACCAATGGGGTGCCTGCGGTATTAGGTAGCCCCCTAAAAACATCTCACAGCCCACCGTGGACTACTTCAGAAAATAGGTCACCAGCGATGGGTCATTTTGATTTTCTAGGAATTGCTTTCCCAATTTTCATGATGTTTTAGTGGTTGACTGAGCCTATTTTAACCCCACTTCTAATAATAGCAACACGGTAATAACATAGTGATAACATAGTAAAAATATTTTAATAACTGGGGTTGCAGCGCTTGGTCGACATTGTCGACTAAAATTGATAATAGAAATAGTCGACAATGAGATCTCTAAGTGCATTTGTCACCTCAAGACCGCAGGAGGGACCCACCTAATGCCTCCACCAGAGTCTAACCCACCCTGCGAGCGAACGAATCAAGTGGCCCAAGATGGGTGATCCTAGGGAATGGTACCAACTAGACCAGAGGCGTGTTCAGGAGAGTGATCAGACATGTAGTCTCTTGATAATCGCTTGCCGCGCACTGCTGAACGTTTTGTAATCGCTCACTGTGATTGCCTTACTGATCCAAAATGGCCGACGACAGTACAATGGATTTCGTTCTACAGCTTGCTTTGAGCGAGTTGGCTGATATGAGCGACAGTTCGCATATTGACACAGTTAAGGTTATCCTAAACGCAGTGGAAGGGTCATACCTGTCTTTGCATTGTTCACAAACATTACCAGGCAATGTAAGACGATATATTACATCGCCAACAGCACTCGTCAGGGTGAGATCCTCCATCTTCTGCACTGTCGACGCCATGTTGGAAATCAAAGTAAGCGGTCTTTCTCCCGTGATTACTCGGGCACGCGAGCGCTCAATAATCACTGGCCGTTCAGAAGCTAGCGATAGCTCGCGATAGCAATCACTCACTCTCCTGAACACGCCTCTGGATCTCGACCAAATGCTGTGCAGAAAGTCAGTGGTCGGTGGGTGGGTGGATCCCTAACCACTAGGCTCGTAGGGGCACCATTTCCAGTCGTGCGTCATGGGCAAGAACAGCCTGGTGGGGCCCATCCCTCTCCATCCTAACCGGGGACCTTTGGCGTGTTAGTCAGTACTCTCACAATAATAAAATACAATCTGGCACAGAGGAAATGAAGTTTAACATAAAAGCTGTACACCAACCAATCAGAGGAGGCCGAGAAATCTATGGCCAGAGGGGAGAAATCAAATCAGTCAATAAACAGTTAGGCCGACGAAAGGCAGCAACAAAGATTTGACGAATCAATTTTGGGAGCATCTCCGACGACGCTGAAGAGCAGAAAGAATTTGGAATGAAGGCTATGGAGAACAAAAGGGCTAAGTTAACCAAAGACCACTTCCATTTCACCAGAACACTGCTGGTTGAAACAAAATCTCGACCAGCCCTAGAGATGTTGTGGAAGTGTTCTTGAGAATCCAGGTGTAGTCAGAACCTCTTGCATGACTGCAAGGGGAAAGGGTGGCAAGCTTGGTGGTTCCCATTCGAGGTCCACTATAGAAGATTCAAAAAAGTTGGTAACCCCTGGTTTAGGCCATTACGACAAACTTCAAGGGGAAAGTCTCCTTAAAATAGAATACCTGTGCAGTTTCTTCCATCTTGAGTTCGAAATCAGACTTGGCATAGGCATATTTCTCCACGTATGACTTGTAGGTTTCAGTGGCTTTTTTGGCTTTTAATCCCGCCTGAAAAGAATAGATAAAGTAGTTAGTTTACACAAACCTAACACAATTAGATTTCCAATCACCAAATATAACATGTTTCCGTTTAACTGGATTCTTACAATGTACCATAATGTTGGATAAAACACTGAAACAATTAAAACTGGAAAAATTCTATTGAATTAAATATTTTACAAGTCCGTTTTAAACAGGATAAAGCTAATTAAGATTCTTGTCCTACCTTGTCTACTTCTCTCTGGTTTGCGCCTTCCTTGCGCAGCCGCTCTTGCTCCACAGTTTTGGCATTGTAGTTCTCCTTTGACTTCTGCAGGGCCTGCCCTGTGCTCTGGATGTTCTGCACGGCTTCCAAGGTGGAGGCAACCTCTTCTTTTGTCTAACAATCACCATAACAATTAGATCATTGAGAGGAGGTGAACATTTCACCATAATTTCAGAGTGTCTGCACTTGCTGTTGTTGATCTATGTTAAACTAAAGACTGATCACACTCTCAAAACTAGTGCTTTCCAATCACCTTCTTGTGTGCTTTGGCCTGCTCCTCCACATACTTGTGCACGTCTTTGATGAGTTCCTGTAGCTTGCGCACCAGCTCCATGTGGCACATGGCCAGCTTCTCTGTTGAGCCCTTAAACAACTCCCATACCGGCGCAAATGTCCTAAAGTCAAGAGTCCTGTTAATGGATGTCATTATAAGTTCACCTCTCTAAAAAGTGTACATGACTCACCCAAGCTGTGAAAAGTTCCCTGCAGTCTTAACGAGCTTGGTCATGGACCTGGCGTAGGCTTCTTCAATGACACTCCTGCAAGAATAGAAAAATGTTAAAAAAAAAAAAAAAAAAAAAACTTCAAATAACACGTATTGAATGTGACTTCCATCCATCTCATCCATTATCTTCTGCTTATCCGGGGTTGGGTCGCGGGCGCAGCAGCCTTAACAGGGAAGACCAGACTTCCATATTCCCAGCCACATACTCTAGCTCATCCGATGGGATCCCAAGGCGTTCCCAGGCCAGCCTAGAGACATAGTCTCTCCAGTGTGTGCTGGGTCGTCCCCAGGACCTGCTGCCGGTGGGACATGCCCGGAACACCTCTCGAGGGAGGCATCTAGGAGGCATCGTTAGCAGATGCCCGAGCCACCCGAACTGGCTCCTCTCAATGCGGAGAAGCAGTGGCTCTAAACAGAGTCACTCCCGGATGACTGAGCCTCTCACCTTATCTTTAAGGAAGAGCCCAGCCACCCTGCGAAGGAAACTAATTTCAGCCACTTGTAACCGGGATCGTGTTCTTTCGGTCATAACCCACAGTTCATGACCATAGGTGAGGGTAGGAACGTAGATCGACCGGTAGATCGAAAGCTTTGCCTTTCAGCTCAGCAACCCTCTTCACCACAACGGACCGGTACAGGGTCCGCATGACAGCAGACACTGAACCGACCCATTTGTCGAACTCTCGTTCCATCCTACCCTCACTCGTGAACATGACCCCAAGATACTTGAACTCCTCCACCTGGGGCAAGATATTATCCCCAACCCGGAGGGAGCATGCCACCCTTTTCCAGCTGAGTAACATGGTCTTGGACTTATAGATGCTGATCTTCATCCCGACCGCTTTACACTCACACAGCTGCGAATCGCTCCAGAGAGAGCTGAAGATCACGGCCTGAGGAAGCCAACAGCACCACATCATCTGCAAACAGCAGTGATGCAATGCTGAGGCCCCCAAACCGGACTCCTTCGCCTAGAAATTCTGTCCATAAAAGTTATGAACAGAAACGGTGACAAAGGGTAGCCCTGGCGCAGTACAACTCAGCCTGGAAACCAATCCGACTTACTGCCGGCAATGCAGACCAGGCTCTGTCACCGGGCATACAGGGACCGCACAGCCCTTGAATGTGACTTGCATTTCATAAATTCAAGTCAATAGACATGATGGGGTTTTGAAACTGCAAACTCAACATTGCCACCAGAGGGAGACAAAATACAACATTCATGTTTCTAAGCTTGGTTTTACATAACAATTAAAATCTTACATGCAATGTTCATTAAATTTAATGAATATATGGCAGTTATTTCATAATCAATAACTAATCATTTTATTTCACATATTTTTATTTATTTTAATGCTTTTATGTAAATCAGAATGTTTACTTGTACATTTTGTCTGTCATTTAAAAATATTCACATTTATTTTAGTTCACATAGTCATAATATCCCTTAACGACTTAAAGGACAATATTATTTTATATAATATAATTATTTGGAAAGACCATCTTGTTTTATTATTGATGCATTTTTTGTGACGTTCAGAATATCATAGATAGTACGATTAATTGGTTACTTTCTACTATTATTGCAATATTGTTTTGAACACAATAATGTAAAACTGTATATATAATTAAAGATTTAGAACATACATTTCATTTTTATGTTTGGCTTTGAGTCTAAAATCCAACTGTATGTTACAGCTGTGAAGCATTATTGCAGGATACATAAGAAGATAATAGAAAAGGAAAATTATATTACACCACACCACAGTGTAAAATGCTTATTTTATATTACATGATATACTATTATAAAAGTAAAAGTGTTCTCATAGTACTAGAAAAACAAGTTAAAACGCCCGATCATTTTATTGATATAATCCCATTTTTTTTGTTTTGCTAAAAATAATTATTTTATTGTATTGTAAGAAAAATAATATTGCTAGACAACAAAATTGTCTGCTAATGGTACAAGAACATTTTACCTGGAAAATTTAATTGTTACCTTTTTTTACAACTTTATTTTTTTAGTGTTGCTTAGGTGTCCCGAATGATTTGAAAAATATTGATATTTACCTTTCCCTTATAAAGTCGGTCAGCTCCTTGGAGGAAATCTGTCCATGCTTCATGTTGTGGTACAGAACATCAAAGCCATTGTTTTTGTCACCCTGTCAAAACAGTGGAAAGATGTGAAGAAAGTCACTTGGCCAGCGTTCAACTCTTTATTGCCAATAGGTTTTCTACCACTTCAAATTCTTGAAATTGACCCAGATTTAGCCCCGAGTCAAGCTAGCCGTCAGCCTGCATGATAGCGAGAAGTGTGCATTCTTGCTGCTTGGCAATGGCATCAGCTTGTTCAAGCATTTCAAAAATGCAAGCCCTTTCTGGATAATTCAAAATATTGTTTTGCCTTGTTTAATAACTGTATACAAGTGCAGGTAGGGATAAGTAAGAGTATTTAGTCTATCAAGGTTTGATCAAATAAACATTCAGCATCCTTCATTATATAGTTAAAAGAATGCATCATGCTCATTTGGCTAATGTGAAATTGGTTATTGGGGCCTTTTCACCCACAAACTAGAAAGAGTTGTCCTTATTTTTAAGAAGAGATTAATTGTTCGATTTACCGCCATTCTCTCAGTTACTATACATGCACGAGACACAACCTCAGCAAGCGTCCTCATTCTTGCAGCTTTATTTCCTTGTTCCTGTACGTACAATCCCAGTCAGCACTTTGACATGGCCAACAACATTCCCACACAACCACCGATTTTACCGAACTTCTTCAAAAGTTCCCTGCCTTGCACTTGACTTAAGAGAAGGGTACTGTAAGAAAACAGGTTTGGTGGTTTTTGTTGCCCGCAGCTACAAGAATGGCATAAACACATGTGTGATGTGTTGAAAATAGAAAATGATCAGCAAGTGCAGTCCACATATAACCCTCAGATGAGCAACAACAATAAATGGGGGTTACCATACTCACTAAGAAACAAGTCAGTAGATTTTCTGGTTAAGGGCAAGTCAACAAACTTGACTGCCATACCCTGTTCAAACACCTCGACAAACACACGTCAAAAATGAACTTACATTGAGACTGCAAACTGAATCTAATATGACATTGTTCCATGAGATTCTTGAGGAATCTGACGGAACAGACACATATTTTGAAATGTATGTTAGTAACTGGCTCCCTGGGTTGAATTATAGAAAATATTGTGTTCATGAATCAGAACACACGGTGCTTGAAAGGGAAGTGATGAAAATAGGCAACAAAGGGAAGAGAGTGAGACAAATAAACACAATCACATGGTATGGCATATCAATGAAAGCAAATACAAAGACAGGAAAGGTTTTCTGGGTGTGTTTAAAAGAAGAACAAACTATTTTACTTTGCTGGTTTGAACTTGCGTGTTAATAATTTTAAGACTAGATATTTGCCATACGTTCACTATTATTACGAAAAGAACTTAAAACCTAGGCCAGTCTCCAAGCAATACCTTGTACCGTAAAATTCAGACTATAAGCCGCAATTTTTTTCCCAAACTCACAACCCTGCAGCTTATGCAATGATGCGGCTTGTTTATGCATTAAAGGTAAGAGTGGGACACGTGGAATATTTGTGTCAAGAAAGACGCAAGTTAATGTAACATCGCGCTTTGGGCATGAATAAAACTAGCATGAACAGACTCTCATCATGGAAATGGTGTCAATGGAAAAGGGAGTGCTAACTACCATATTGGGAATAATTTTACTAGTCTGTTTATTTGTTAACATAAATAATGCCAAACGAACGGATTACAAAAAACAATGTCCAATGAAGCAAAAATGTTCAAGGCGGATTCCTATTCATCTGTCGGAATTATCGTGTGTTTTGGAGTAAATATTTTACACGGTCGTATTCTATGGATTGCCCTTGATGTAACAAAGGCATTTTAGCGGAAATTCAATGAAGATGAAGATGGCCAGGGGACGTAATGCTGAGTTACCTAGGCTTTATAGTTTTCAGGTATCTTGTTTCCAACTGATTGTGATGACTATATTTATTTTAAATGGTCATTATATCTTGAAACCCAAGAGTTTAAGCCTTTCAATGATATGATGCATGACATATTTCAGTGACTGGTGACATCATGCAGACACGTATTTGTTTATCAAAAGTCTGGTGGCCTAATGGCGGACCGTTAGAATGTAAAGGAGTGAAGGTCATATATATTTTAAAAACTCTTTCTGTGTACCGTCGTTCTTTGTAAATATTTCATGTGGGCATATGCGGCTTATATTCAGCTGCAGCTTATGTATGTACAAAATGTTTTTTCCTTTTACAATGTACTGGCTGCGGCTTATAATCAAGTGCACCTTGTAGTCCGAATTTTACAGTAATTATTTTTGCCTATTTATCCTGACATTCTTTAAGCACTTTTTTTCTTTTCTGTGTTTATTACATGTTTTTCTTGTTCATGCTGGAGTGTCATGTCTAATCTTATTGCAAAAAGTGTTTACTACATTGTTATAAATGACAATCAAGACTATTCTATTTTAACTCCGTATTAGACCAACTGTGGTAATTTTTGTGTATTGCAAAATTAAAACTGAGTTGTAAGCCACAGAAACCGACAAAAAAAATTTTTGCACCACTGCAATGGATTCAAAGAAGTGGGTTTTGCAGACTAAGATACTTGTTACAAATCTTTTATTTGGATTTAAACATGGTTTCACTCCACTTTCCCTTTTAAGAAACAGGGAACTGAGGTCAAGTCAAGTCATGTTTATTTGTATAGCCCTTAATCACAAAGAGTCTCAAAGGGCTGCACAAACCACAAATTATTGCAAACCACAGACTATTATGACACCATCCCCTGATATAAAACCTACATGAGGGCAAGGAAAAACTCAAAAACTTCAACATGAGGAAAATGAAGAAACCTTGAGAAGGGACCGCACATGAAGTTATCCACCTTCCAGGATGACCAGGCTGCAGAGGATTTTGCAATAACAAATAATAAACAGATGTTGTCAACATAAGGTCTAAAGTAAAGAGAGCGTGCAAGCTTAAGGTGCAGTAACAGTTAAAAAAATGTAGGGATTTTTGTAATCATCTAGGCATAGGTGCCAAATGAATGATGCAGAGAAAGCTTTACCATTTCTCTTGTAAACTCAGATGGATTATTAGGTGGGCAGAAAAGCCAAACAACAAAGTTGTGCTTGGTCCCGTACCAAAAAAAAAATGCAGGAATACATTTTAAATCATATTGGGTGCAGGAAATTGATTTTCATTTTAATGGCCCGGCGGGCAGATAAGTCGGCGTGGCATGAACAGAACTCTTGCTACGATAACCCTCAAAGCTCTTCTAATGCTGAGTTTAAGGCCAGAGAATTCTTGACGAAGACGTCTGAGGCTGCAGTTCCTATCGATCGCAAGAAGGTGCAGAATGTATCACAGGCAGGCTAAGTGGAGTTTTATTTGGTCGTTTCATGTCCAGCCAGCCAGCCAGCAAATAGAGGCGGGAATGTTCAGGTAAGTGCACTGGAAAAAAACTGAAGCCCAAATGGGATTTGTGTGCTGCAGGCAGACTTGTGTAGACTTAAAATTTGCAACATTCATCGAGCCAAAGCATATGTTTTCATAATTATATAAAAAGCAACACTATGCAAAATTCCCAATACTTTGTTTTGATAGTCATTGTATTTGTGGACTGAGAATTAAGCAGTTCCACCTTCTGCTGTTGAGTGACCTTGACATCATAGTTGCAAATGTCAAAACTCACTTGTTCGAGAATTAGTTGAACAAAATTGGCAGTGCCCTGAGATGGATGCAAATGGTTTGTGTAGTCTGCATAATATGTTTATGATGTAAGTGCAGTCCCACTACAGTGCTGTTGCGCACTTCTACCGGAACAGAAGCTTAAATCTATATGGCCAAGGACTAAGGTTTCAGAAGAATGGGTGATTCTCAAGTCAGACATTGGTTTTTAATTATTTTGTAGAACTCATATAAAAACACAATATCATTCAAAATGCCATTGGTGTGTGGCTGCACATAGAACTTTTGGGAAATTACAATTTTAGCCACTGAATTGTCCCAGAAAACTTCTACCCCAATCCCAAAATAATAAATTTCCTAACTTGTGACGGGGTAAAAGCTAAACACTTTAAAAATGGGAGTGCTTATGCTTAGACCACTGTTAACTAACAACAAAAAACTTTTTTTTTCAGAACTCTCCTGGAAAATTCCCTGTTTAACACACACCTTACACAAAGGGAAGTGAATCAAGTTTTGGTGTACTCGGTATAAGGGCTTATTCAATAAACACACACAAAAAAACAACAAAACTTAGTTTCTTTGTTGTGGTTCTTTGAATACACAGTTGCACAAGTTCCTGTCCAACTTCCTCCTGAGATAGAGACATGATGAAATGCATCCCGTTGTTTTTGTGAAGCGTTTTAATTGTGAAATTCGCAAAAATGAACTGTGTGAGGAGCGTTAGACAAACACAACGCAGATTGTTGCAAGTGAAAGCAGAGAAGTAATATGAACGATGGCGTTGTCTCCGTCAACTCTTAGCTCATCCAGAATGGACATTCTTTATTTCCCGTGGCATTTAAAGGCTAAACTAAGCTAAATCTTGGAATAAAAGGGAATTGCCGAAGCCAGTACTTTATAAATCTGGGGGGCACCAGGTATTTACTCCAGCAAAAGCTATTAATGAATGGTCTTGTTCAAAAGCAATGTCAACATCAGTCTCCAATGGACATTCACTCCAACTCATTTTTAGGTTAACAGAATATCATAGATATGTTTAAGCCAGGTCTGATGATCTTCTGGCTCACAATACATTTCTGTGTGTGTGCAAGTCTCTAGGTCATTCCTATAAAAAGTTGTGATTTTTAAAAAATAAATTCAACCAAATTATCCCTCTGGCCGCTAAAAGGCAGGAAAGAATATACTCGTTCTTTAGTAGGCCCAGCCTAGCAGTTTTATGCAAAACTAAAACTTGTCTCACGTGTACTTTTTATTAGTTTCAAACTAAAATGACAATTAAGACAAAAATTATATTTTGTTATAGCTCCCACTTGAGTTTTTATAGCATGATGAGTTTGTGCAGGTGTAAAATTGCATTGCATTCATTAAAATAATGTAGTAAACACATTCAATGTCAAACATGACAGTCATGTTTCCTCTGTTTGTGAATATATGTGTTATGTTTAGAAGGGAACCTTGTTATCCATGATTATTATGTGTAGGGTAGGCTACTGAAGTATGCATTTTATGTTATACTGAAAAACTTCGTTAAGATAAAAATTCAAAGTAGTCTTTTTTGATATTTTTTTTACTGTTCTGGCCCACCTGAGAACAGAAAGTCTTGATCCAACCCCAGAGCCAAACTGAGTTTGACATCCCTGGTGTCGGAGGACCTCTGCAGTCTTTTTTTGTATCAAATTGAAAACCCGTTACCTTATTTCCCATGCAAGTATCTGTGATGTTTATTTGTGTGCAGGGGAATTGGTTGATGATTTGCAGCCTAAGCAAAAGTAAACGTACGCCTCGCCGGGTGCCAATGTGTGTGTGCACGTGGCGCATGTTAAACACACAGCTGATCTTTGCCATCACTGGATTCTCTTGTGGTTGAGGCACAAAGGGCAGACTGAAAGAGTCACAAGTTTCCTCTCAGTGTAGTTCACTGCCGAGTTCAGATTAGCGATTGCAGTGTCGATTGACACCAAAAGGATAGATCTGTGGTCTAAATGAATTAACTCATCATAACTCATCTAAAAACGTTTTCAACTGCACATATTTGTACATAGTCTAACCCAAGAACCAAGAAGGCATAAATGGCTCTTTTCACAATTACTTGTGGCTCAGAGCGGAAACAGAGTATGCGCAATTATAAACTGCATTGCTACATGCAAACCCGGATGTTGCACGTCAAAAGCCAGGACAACAGTGAATACATGGAAGATTTGGTCCAGTATACATAGGGCAAAGTCTTAACTACAGCTTACAATCAAGGTGTCACACCAACAGACCCCATCTTTTTTGCACAGGTAAAGAATCCTTGATAAGGAAGCTCATTGCACAATCTATGTTGAGAGACTTTATGACGAAAACACACAGAACAAACTGTAAAAACCCCAAAAAACTCGAGCAAAGTACCTAGAGCAATTTGAATGGGTGACTGGTTGGAATGGGCGGAGCTATACACACAGCGCACTGCTTTTTCCCTCGCCCAGTTCTGTCTGCACAAAGGTAAATACTGTACATTGGTATCCCCGTTTGCAGTATTACGTGACATCTTCACAAAAGAACTTTGTTCGCACCTTGTTTGTAAATAAATAAAATCAAGACAAGAATGACAGTCAAAATGAGCCTCAACACTTCAATAACTGTTGGAAGGAGTAAAATTTTAGGTGGTATATTTATATTCAAGCGGACACTGGCTTTGGCATTATTATTCAAAATATTTTATCAAATCATCAAATGTCAGACAGTGAAATAAAATGTGCTGAAGAATTAGCATTTGTCTGGAGAGAAGGTTTGGCGGTTTTGTTGAAGTTTATCTGAAAATGTATTGTGTGGCTCTCTCAAAAAATATCAAAATATTTTTGCTTTGAAGGCTCTTTTGGTCAAAAATGTTCCCGATCCCTGGTCTAACCTGTAAAAAATATTGATTTCAAAAAGGGAAGTAGAAGTAATATATAATGAGATTAATTATCTTCTTGTTGACACTGTCAAATAAATTAGGATTATGGCTGTTCAAAAAAACCCAATAACACTTAAATGAGTGTTGGACGGGGGGTGGGGGTGGAGTGTTCACGGCGTTAGAGATAAGGTTGCATGGACAGGTGCTTGAAGAAGTTGAAAGCTTTAGGTACTTGGGTTGTGATGTGGATGCAGTTGGTGGAATGGAGTCTGAGGTATTGCACAGAGTGAATCAAGGAAGCAAGGTTTTGGGTGCTCTGAGGAGAGTGATGAGCAACAAGAGTATGAGTATGGATGTTAAAAGGGGACTGTATGAGAGTGTGATTGTGCCAACTGTGTTGTATGGTGCAGGACTTGGAGCCGGAACGCAGATTTGAGAAGGAAATTAAATGTTTTTGAGATGAAGTGTTTGAGTAGTATGTTAGAAGTGACAAGTTTGGATAGATTGAGAAATGAAATTGTGAGAGACAGAACTGGAGTAGTAGTGGAACTGAGCAAGCGTGTGGACAAGAGAGTACTCGGTTGGTTTGGACACATGGAGAGGATGGATGAGGACCGAATGTTGAAGACGATCTACAGAGCAGAAGTAAATGGAAGGAGACCAAGAGGAAGGCCGCGATTGACGTGGATGGATGGTTTTATGAGTGCACTGCAGGAAAGAGGTCTAAATATAATGTAAGCTAGAGCTCTTCTTGGTGATAGGAATGAGTGGAGAAGTGTTGTGAAAGAATAGTGGGATATTTGGACGCGTTCTAAGGTATGGGCAGGGCACTCGTATGATGCGGCAGGGGCAAACCAGTGAAAGCTGTCGAGCCCTGCTGTTGAACAGAAGAGTGTGTTGTGTCACCCTGACCCGAGTGACATGGTCGCTTTCTTGTGTCCCGTTTCATCTGGAGGGGCGAAAGCATGACCAATTTGGATGTCGAGGTGCTTAACTTGTTTGGGTGTTTGGGCATTTGGGTTGGCCATGGTCCCAAAATTTTTGTGTGTGTTTTTTTGCTTCTTTTTACCTTTTAATTTTTTTATTTTCTTGATTTTTGTATGTTTTCTTGCTGTCGGTCACCCCTCTCGAGGGATATGACCAGGGTAGATAGAAAGATAGAAGAAATATATTACAATTATATTACAATCATTCTAAAGAGCTGTAAAGTGTTTGTTTGTGATAATAATAATAATACATAGTATTTCGGAGCTGGGTTCAAATCCAGCTCCACACTTCCTGTGCGGAGTTTGTATGTTCTCCCCGTGCTTGCGTGGGTTTCCTCCGGGCACTCCGGTTTCCTCCCACATTCCAAAAACATGCATTTCAGGTGAATTGGCCGGTCCAAATTGTCCCTAGGTGTGAATGAGCAAGTGAGTTGTCTGTCCCCGTGTGCCCTGCGATTGGCTGGCAACCAGTTCAGGATGTCCCCTGCCCACTGCCCGATGATTGCTGGGATGGGCTGCAGCACCCCTGCAACCCTACTGAGGATAAGCGGTGTAGCTAATGAGATGAGATGAGTATTTCGGAGCGCCTTCCCGGTCACCCAAGGTTGCTGTACATATGAGTAAGACACAACAATAAACAAAGAGTAAGACAAGCAAGTAATAAATAGCCAATAAAAAACATTATAGTTAAAAGGGGCGGTGTGTGAGCCATATTGTCAAGAATGGGCAACTCTGAGGGTGAGTATGTGATGGGATGAATTCTAACCCAAGAAACTTCATGCAACAGGCTCCCTCAGGGCAGTACATCACTATCCTTGTTCAATTACAGCATTATTGCATTAAAAGTCTGACTTTATTTCTCATAAACTATAATCTACAACGTGATTGAGGACTCATCTGACCACGGCCATCACACTACGCTACACGTACATTAAAACAAGCACACAAGACTGTGAAAAATAAATATCGTGCCAATTTATTGAAAAATGCATGTTCATATATTATTTCTTCACGCTTACATTTTGTAAAATGTCGATGCTGATGTCATTGCGTTATTTTTGTTGCACTATTTTATGATGCACTTACAACTTAAGCCGTTCCACAAGCACTATGTTGTAAATATTGCAATTCTAATGTTGTTTACATTTTATTTTTCTCTCTTATAAGTATTTTATTTCATGTTCAATCTGAAGTGCCACATCTCCTCTCGTCGTAAACAATGAACACTAAGTTGTTATCAGTGAAAAATGCAATTCTCTTCAATGTAGTGTATGAGTTTACGATAGTAAAGTCACAGCTTAGAAGTTTGGACTCTCGTCATTAAAAAAGTAAGGCATTTAATTGATTAAAAAAATAGGACTTAATAGGTAATGAGGTGGGCAGCACGGCGGCGCAGTGGTTAGCGCTTGTGCGGCACAGTTCATGTCATGGGAACCTCCTGCGTGGGTTCAAATCCAGCTCCAGACTTCCTGTGCGGAGTTTGTATGTTCTCCCTGTGCTTGCGTGGGTTTCCTCCGGGCACTCCGGTTTCCTCCCACATTCCAAAAACATACATTTCAGGTGAATTGGCCGGTCCAAATTGTCCCTAGGTGTGAATGAGCGAGTGAGTTGTCTGTCCCCGTGTGCCCAGCGATTGGCTGGCAACAAGTTCAGGGTGTCCCCTGCCCACTGCCTGGAGATGGCTGGGATGGGCTCCAGCCCCCCCGCGACCCTAATGAGGATTAGCGGTACGGCTAATGAAATGAGATGAGGTAATGAGGTGTCTTTTTTTTTTAGGGAATTTTTTTTTGCAACACAAAGTATGATTTGATCACAATTTAAATGAGTTTCAGATAACTATATCATATAATAACCAAGAATTTCTAGCATCATAAAACATCTCTAGTAAATAATGCACGCATAGGCATGTATTTGATTGACTATTAGCCACTACCTTTAAAAGGACAGGGAGTATTTTATTTAGCACCTCCTAGTGATTAAAAAACGCTATATTGATTTCAATAGGAAACATGGGAGAAGGGAAAAATGATCATATGCATGTCAATTTTTTTTCAAGCACTCATAGATCGAACAATTTGTATTTAAGACGAGCCTCACCTCAAAAATAAAAAGAGAAGGGAGCAGTTTGGTCACAATGGGTATCCGTAGTTTGTATTTTTCTTTGCGCATTTCAGCACTCATTTTCAGTTGCATTGCACCATACAGTGACGAGGAATTATAATGGTATTAGTCACTAGACTTATTCAAGACATTTAAATAAGTTTTTTTTAAAAAGAGACATAACTGTTTATGAATGTATTATAAAAATATGATATCGAGTGTAAGGCGGGCCTCTACTTGTTTGAGCTAGCATAGCCACGTCAAATCATGTTGTTGATCAAACAACCTTTGGACAGTAAAAAGAAAACATTTCACACCACGAAACAGTCACTTTCATGATAAATATTGCCACTGGAAAATTGTTCAAGTAGGCAAAAAACTGCGTTTAGAATCCAAAAGATAACTTTCCAAACATCTGGCCTCTCACTAAAACTTTACGGAAGAAAAATGACGCGTTAAGACCCCCCTCCTCCGCCCCAGTAGCTTCGATTGACAACTGCAGCAACCAATGGCATCTTGTAAGCACTCCCAAGAAAATAGCAATAGCCAATCAGCAACGTTAAAGGAACCAGAGGGCGTATAGTTTATGAATTTTCAAGATAGGTGGTCTCCTGCTATACTCTCAAAGGCCCTAATAAATTTCGGCATTTACTAAATAAAACATAATAGTGACACCGTGAAGTTGATAACTAACAACTCTGGGGTACTTCCACGTGGGAACTTAAAAAAAATAGTAAAGCAATGTAAGGTGAACACGAGACAAGACGTTGTAAAGACCCGGTGTTAACACTCCCGTAACGAGACAACCTACCCAGAAATTGTCCACGAAATAGGGCGTTATCATCTTGTAGTCCTCGTCCTCTTCGCCGCGGCGAAACTTCAGATTTTCATTAAAAAAGGAAAGGTTAGATTTATCCACAGCGAGATCCTTCTTGTTTCTGCCGTCTAGTGCTTCGTTTCCCTCTCACCCTCCCTCCGCCCCGTCTTGTCCCGTCAAGGTTCGCTCGCCTCCTTCTCTTCTTTTTTTCCTCCTCCTTCTCCAGCCGACCAAACTCCACCTCCACTCCAAGCGCCCGCCTGTTTATCCACAAGTGTCTGGCTATTCCCAGTCCGCCAACAAACAACGGAGTGGAACCGCTAGGCGGACCCGACCAGGAGGAAATCGCTCTGCCAATGGCGGCCGAGAAATGAAACATACAGAAACTAAAGGCCAGTAAAGGCAACATCAAAAGTTGCCTTCATAGACATCTCGTAAATTGGAAAACACATTCAGGGACACTATGGAAACGAAAAGCTGTAAACCTTGATGGAAACAGCTAGTGGTCAAATAATACACACTGTCTCTTTAAAAAAGGACCTCAGCACATACAATTAAAAATGTTTTTTTACCAAATCTCATAGTTTTTTTTCGTTAGTTTTTAGTACAAAAATTTACAATTGTACCAATAGATAGCGCTAATTCTGTCCCAATAGCACATTTTCCATCAGATTAATTCTACAAATAAAGCTAATCTTCATTAACATATTTCTTGTACTATAACAGAATAAAAATTGCGCAGAAGTTAAGATTTATTAAAACTATTAAAATCAAATTAGATCTTACTTTATATTGACACTTTTGCCCTCTCATAAATTAACGCATTTTTTACCTTATTTTATCGCATCTTTGTAATATTATGGCCTATTTCTTTCCCAATATTAGGATTTTACTCCTGATAAATTACAGGATTTTCATAAAATATACTTTTTTTTGAAAAAATTAAATTAAGTTTTCCTAAATTTTATTCAGTTTTGCTGATTGTCGTGTTTAATAATAATTGTGTGCCTTAGTTCAATAAAAGTTGGAGAAACACTGTCTTTGAAGGGACTGTGTGTATTATTTGACCACTAAAAGTTGCTGTGTTGTTGCAGCGGAAAACAAGTGCTTAAAATGACAAGGAAGAATAAAATGTATGAAAACTCAAAGTGACCAAAACACAACAATTTGCTTCGATTTTATTTTTACAAAGCTTTTTTGAAGTTTTGGGGTACACGTAGAAACAAGATAGTAGACAATTATGTCAGCAGCTCCTTTTAAGTCGAGTCATGTTTATTTGTATAGCCCTTGATCACAAGAAGTCTCAAAGGGCTGAACAGACCATAAACTATTACAGCCGACTTACTATTATTACACCATCCCCTGATCTAAAACCTACATGAGGGCAAGGAAAAAATCAAAAAGTCAATAGGAGGAAGATGAGGAAGCCTTACCACACATGAGGTTTTACCAATTCCAGGATGACCACTCTGCAATGGATGTTGCAATACACGACATTGTCAACATGAAACATAGGCCATTCATAAACTATGAAATATAAATGTGTTTTAGGCCTCAATTTAAACAATTCCACTGAGGTTGCAGATCGAATCTCAGAGGGCGTAGCGATTCACAGCCCCAGGGCCCGAATGGAAGACGCTCTTGAACCTGCGGATCTCTTCTTGGCTCTTGGGATCACTAGTGCACGGGTATTTTCCAAGCAGGAACACAGGGGGAAATTAAATCTGAAAGATATGACGGGGCAAGTCCATGCATACATTTGTATAATACCAACGGAACCGTAAAAATCACGTCTTATGCTGACAGGCAGCCAATGCTGGTTAGCTAAAATTGGGGTAATGTGATCAAACTTTCTTGTCTTTATTTAAAGCCTTGCAGCAGGATTTTGGGAGACCGGAGAGTAGTACATTACAGTAATCAAAACGGGAGGTAACAAATGCATGAATTATAATCTCCGCACCCGATTGAGACAGCATAGGGCGAAGATGGAAAGAAGCTGTTCTAGTAATATTCTTAACTTGTGTTTGAAAGGACAGATTGGGGTCAAATATGACACCTAATTTTTGGGCTGAGTCACTCTGTGTGACATTGCATTTGTCACTATTCAGATCATTGTTTGAGAACGAGTCCTGGCATTTAGATGGACTAATAATTAACATTTCGGGGTTGAAGCGCAAAAAGTTAGGTGACATCAATCTTTTTATTTCAGTGAGGCAGGAGTCCAAATGTCCACAATTAAGGTTAGGTGAGGGTCATGTTATTTATGTCTATTACTGTATATGCTCATTTCTACACCTGCATGTTTTCAAAAACTGCCGATCTCTAGCACAGTTCATGTATTTTCAATATTAAATCAAGTAAATTTTGTTTCTTTGAACAAGTGCTTTTTCTACCACTAGAAGACGCTAAAAACACTACCTTTAATTTTAGGAACATGACAACAGTATGATAATAGTAGTAATAAACAAATTACATCATTCTTTCAAAACCAAATTAAATCCTTTATTAAGTATTCATTAGTTCTAACATATGGTACTCTTTTTAGCAAATAGAATTATTTTCATCTAATTAAAATGAATTCCCATAATTAAGGACAAATTTCCCATTAACATATTTACTCACAATAACAATTCTGGAATTTTCTTTGAGTAACATTTATAGTAAAAAAAAAAAACTACCTACCCGACTTCAAATTACATCTTACTTTAAAAGGGGCAGTTTTCACCTCTTATCCAATTTATTTTGGAAATATTAAATTCACTTTTTGTGAATTTCTATATTTTTGCTAATGTGCCGCCAAGAAGAAAACTCCGTCCTTAAGTAAATTGGTAAGTAAGTGAAGAATATCAATTTAAATTAATAATAATATATACAATGGAGGGCAACACGGCGGCGCAGTGGTTAGTGCGTGTGCGGCACAGTTCTGAGGTCATGAGATCGAATCTCCTGAAAGGAGTTTGTATGTTCTCCCAGTGCTTGCGTGGGTTTCCTCCCACATTCCAAAAACATGCATGTCAGGTTAATTGGCTGGTCCAAATTGTCCCAAGGTGCGATTGAGCGAGCGAATTGTCTGTCCCTGTGTGCCCTGCGACTGGCTGGCAACCAGTTCAGGGTGTCCCCTACCTACTGCCCGAAGATAGCTGGGATGGGCTCCAGCAACCCCGACTGAGGATAAGCGGTGCAGATAATGGATGGATGGATGGATGGGGGTTTTGGGGTTTTTAAGGGTTATTGATCTATCTTCGTTATTCATTATCCATTATCCGTTATCGGTCAGTTCATAATACGCTACAAAGCCTAGGAGCCGGGACACTTACTCTCAGCCAAAAGGCCAAGCTAAGGTCCTAGTCCTAAAGCCATGCTGCGATCATTGCGAATGCACCGTTCCCGGAGGTACTGCAATACCGGGCCGATGCGTGGAGTGGACAGAGCAAGCTCCATCTCCGAAATGCAAAAATCAAAGATGGTGACTTCATAAGTACTACAAAGCGCAAGGAAGAATATGGATGGATGGATTTTTTTTTTGGTTTGAACAAATTTATTGACACTAAAAACAGAAAACAATCGTGACAATCTCAACAGCAATTAAGCACATTCACAATATTATATTCCAATATTACGTTTTTAACAGCAAACACAAAGTGAGGTTTGAACAAACCTTCTCGAAAATCAAACATATTCACAATTTCATTATATAACATCTTTGTTAGTGTCAATAGATCCGTCCAGGCCAAAGTCGATTGTCCTCGGTCTGAACAAATCCACCGACACCAACAGCAGCAAAACACAGCCATCAAGCATATTCACATTTTTTTTATATTTGACAATATGACGTGACGATATGACGTTTTAACATTTTTTCCTGACATTTTCAACATCAATTAAACAATTTCAGAGTTATTTTCTTTTAACAGTAGTTAACCAGCGTGTAAAAGGCAATACTATTGTGCAAGGGCATAGCTCTGCCATCCCACCCTCCCAAGCAGCATTCTTCCAGTCCTCTGTGTGGGTCCTTTCCATTCTGCGTGGGTCCTCTCCCTTCTGGGTTCCACAACCCAGGCCGTTGCTGTCGGGACTCCCACAGTGTAGCTCCGGCTCCCCCCTCCGGGTGGGTACAGACGAGTCTTCTTTATGGCTGCGTCCTAGGCCCGCCGCTCGCAGATTGTATGGTATCTGCAGCCATTTGGAGCACAGCCACGGGGGGGATCTGCCTGCACCTCCATACCAGCAGGTTTCTGGAGGTCCAGATGGCGTCCTTGATGGCGGCAAGAGTGAGCCAGTCCCTGGCAAAGTCGTTCCGATGCCTCCTCGACCGACTCACCCCGTAAAGCACGTACTGTGCATCAGGGACCTCTCCTGCTGGCAAGTCCGGGAACTTTCCTAGTTGTTCGGCCATTGTCCACAAGACCTTGGCAGCGCTGCACTCACAAAAAAGGTGCCTCACCGACTCCTGGGCGCCACAGCCAGGTCGAGGGCACGTCGAAGTCGCTGACATTCCTCGGTGGTGCATTACGGCTCTGACTGGGAGAACTTCATGAGCCACCATCCATGACAAGTCTCGTAGTCTGTTTGGGAGGGCAGGATGATTCACGTTGCTCCAAACCGTTGTGGATTCGCCAAACGCAAGCCCCCGCACAGGGCTTACTGTAGCTCGCTCTTGCACAATAGCAATAAGGGCCCTGTGGTTTTGTAAAGTGTGACATTCTTGTGTCTCCAAATCAAACTTCTTCAAAAAATCCCGGATAAAGAGATGTGTTGGTGGCAAGTTAAACGAAACTGGAATCAAACGATTGTCTGGTACAAGCTTTAGCTTCCGCAAATATGATCCCATCCAAAAACGGGTCATTGCTTGACTTTTCGGGTTGTTGGGTGGGCCCACAGCGTTTTGGAAGTGGAGAGAGACATATTTGCTTCCCAGGAAAAGCTGGAGGTCAGGCACTCCTTTCCCCCCTTTTTCCTTTTTCTTTTTCATTGTATCTCTTTTTATCCTTTCCCACTTTGAGCCCCAGACAAAGCGAAAGATGGCTCGGTCCATTTGTAACAGCACGTTTCTTTTAGGCATAAAAATTAAACTGATTGACAAAAGCATTGGGAGGATGATCGCTTTGATGATTAGGACCTTCCCCTCTATTGTCAGTTTTCTTAGTGACCAAAAAACAAGTTTTTGCTTAACTTTCCTTGTCACGTCATCCCAGTTGGTCTCGCCTCCTCCATCCGCATTGAATTTTATCCCTAGGATTTTCTGGTCTGTCTTTAACACCATCAGCGGGAGTCCTGCCTTTTCTGTCTCTTTCCACATTCCATAAAACTTCACTTGTGATTTTTCTCTATTTAGCCTTGACCCAGACGCCCTCCCAAACAGGTCAGTCAAGTCAAGGGCTCTTTCAACAGATGCGCGGTCAGTACACAAAATATTAAAATCATCCATGTACAAAACACACTTGGTAATTTGTCCCCCACTTCCTGGGATATTGATGCCTTCGACAAATCTATCTTTTCTTAACATTTGTGCCAAAGGTTCAATGCAAAGAACATAGAGAAGGGGAGACATAGGGCAACCTTGACGTACACCGCAGTTGATCTCGATTGCTTCCGATAAATTCCCGTTAATCATGAATTTGCTGTAGATGTCTCGGTATAGCAGTCCTACCCAATTGATGTATTTTTGGGGAAAACCACATTTTTGCAATACCCTGAAAAGGTATTGGTGCGAGACTCGATCAAAGGCTTTTTCAAAGTCTAGGTTTAGGACCGCTAGTCGCATGTTTCTGTCTCTTGCATAACAAATGGTGTCACGGATCAGCATGAGACTGTCGCTGATCTTCCTTCCCACAATGGCACAGGTTTGGTCTGGATCAACCAAGTCTCCCAAGACAACAGACATTCGTGTTGCTAGAAGCTTGCTGAAAATTTTACAGTCCACGTTTAAAAGCGTTATGGGTCGCCAGTTTTTTAAGTCAATTTTGTCTCCTTTTTTGTGCAATAGAGTAACTATCCCGATTCTGAAACTGTCTGGCATATGGTCTCGACTGGAAAATTCGTTAAAAACAGTTAACAGATCTGGTGCTAAAATATCCCAAAAAGTCCGGTAAAATTCGAGGTTGAGTCCGTCCTCCCCGGGTGATTTGCCTTTTTTCATAGTCTTTATGCAATCATTCAGTTGGTCTTGGGTAAAGTCCGATGTTAAAAAGGGGTCTTGACGCACTGATCTTGAAATATGATCTAATACATGCCCCATTTCATTCTCATATGTTTCTTTCTTTTCAAATAATTTTTTGTAGTAGTCTTCGACCAATCTGGTTATTTTACTACATTCCTTTGTTATTTGCCCGTTTTCGTTTTGAAGTTTAAAAATCCCCTCATTTTTGCCCATAATTTTTTTTAAAAAGTAGCGTGTACATTTTTCCCCTTCTTCTATTTCTCTTTCTCTGCTTCTTATTATGATGCCTTTGCTCTTTATTTCCGCCAAAGCGTTTAGTTCTTGTTTGATCTCTTTGATTTCATCATTAAAGTCCATCCCCTTTTCTGTTAGGATGAAATAGCGTTGGAGTCTTCTTTGTAGTCCCGACATGCGTTTCATCTCTTTGAGTTTCTTGTTTTTCCCTGCATTTTTAAAAAAGGTCTGTGTTCGTTTCTTTGTCATTTCCCACCATTGTGCTCGTGAATCATACGAGTCTTGAAGGGTCTGCCAGTCTTTGTACAGCTCCCTGTATTGTGCGGCTAGAGCCTCATCCTCCAGCAGGGAGCAGTTTAACTTCCACAAACCCTTCCCAACAGTCATACCTGAAGGAAATGAGAAAGAGCAGGACAGTAGCAAGTGATCCGAAAAAAAAAACTGGAATTAATCTTGCATCACTCTGTGCTAAACCCCTCGTAAATATGTAGTCTATTCGAGAGGCTCTGGCATTGTCACTACTGAACCAGGTGAAGCCCTCCTCTCCTGGATGTATGGATTTGAAACAGTCCACCAGTTTAAATGTCCGGCACATGTCTTGTAATAAAGTTGATGTTTTATCTACTTTAAACTCCTCATCATTCCTCTTTCTATCCTTCCTACTTAGGATGCAATTAAAATCTCCTCCCACGATTAGTGGTTGATGGCCTAGCATATGCGACTGGATGTCCTCTAAAAGTTCGTACCTGAGTTGTCTGTCGGCATGGCCGTATATGTTAATGAGGTTAAAATCATTCCCTATATAAGAAAGTCTTGCTAAGATTGCGCGTCCGTCTCTTATCACAGTACTCCCCTTTATGATGAGTTGAGGGTTGTTTATTAAAATGGCTACCCCATCGTTACGGTTTTCATTCGAGCCACTCCATAATGACGGATATGGCCAAATCTCTTCCCACTGTTTATAATTTTTTAGAAAGGGGATGCAGCATTCCTGTAGTAAAAACACATCCGTTCTGATAGTTTTTAAGAACGATAAAACACTGTGAGCCTTAACCTTTGATCTCACACTTCTCACATTGATAGTAGAGAATGTAATGTTCATAATTGTTGTTAAAGTATTTAAACTAGTTAGACAAAACCGGGGGATCTGAGTCCATTCTTTGGTGATCATCGAGATCATCGAGAGTGTCACCTGTGTCAGACACATCACAATGGATAGCAAGTACAAACTCACACAAACAATATTGTCACATTATCGTGTAAACGATTTATTGGAACAATGTACAGAGTCAAGCAATGGTAACCAGTCACACACTCATCAATGTTGACCTACAAATATTACAAAAACAGTACAATATATATTCTTTGCATGATTCAAAATATTTGGCAGCCCCAAAATTGTTTTATTTCAGAAGCTCTTTTCATTAATGTATTTTAAAGGCGTGTCTTCTAAATTAGGTGGGCACAAAGTATGTTTTTCCTGGAATTAGTCGATTGATGCATTTTGTTAAGATATTTTAATAATCATTATAATACATAACTTAGTTCATTTAAAGCAATAATATGCAGCAATGGCTCTTGACTATTTGATCTAAAGGCTTAGTTGCATTGTCTTTGTTTACTCAAGTGAGTAGAGCGCATGAGAGTGACATAGTACATTTTCTATGGGAACTTAGTACACTTAATATTCTATTCCGAGAGGAAAAAAAAAACAAGCCCACACAAAATAAATTTGCAACCTAATTAGGGGTCATTTCTAAGCCACCAGTTTTGCATGAGAAGTCGTTTGAGATGTAAATCATACTTGCTCTCATATTTAGTATCATACTCTTACATGTGCAGAACTATATTCTCATACGGACGCACGCATACCCGTGCACACACACTACTATACTCTCATCCACACTGCTATATTCTCTCACACAGTCTCTGTAAAGAAAGTAAAATACACAGAAAAATGACAAATAAATCCATTGTTGTAGTACACAGCTTTCTTTGTCCCAGAGGAACTATTTGGTAAACCTTTCCATTTATTAAATGCAAAAGCATCAGCCAAATTTCATGGGGTATGGTAGTATGTGTGTGAAAGTATAGTAGTGTGTGTATGAAAGTAGAGTACACACTCTACTTACTCATACACACTACTATACTTTCTCACGCTTACTATTGTACTCGTACTATGTAGTAGTCTGTGTGAGTATAGCAGTGTGTGTATGAGAGTAATGTGCACACACTATTCTCTCACACACACTTTCCTATACGACTATATTCTATGAGAGTATAGTTCACACATTACTACAGGGAGTGCAGAATTATTGGGCAAATGAGTATTTTGACCACATCATCCTCTTTATGCATGTTGTCTTACTCCAAGCTGTATAGGCTCGAAAGCCTACTACCAATTAAGCATATCAGGTGATGTGCATCTCTGTAATGAAAAGGGGTGTGGTCTAATGACATCAACACCCTATATCAGGTGTGCATAATTATTAGGCAACTTCCTTTCCTTTGGCAAAATGGGTCAGAAGAGGGACTTGACAGGCTCTGAAAAGTCAAAAATAGTGAGATATCTTGCAGAGGGATGCAGCACTCTTAAAATTGCCAAGCTTCTGAAGTGTGATCATCGAACAATCAAGCGTTACATTCAAAATAGTCAACAGGGTCGCAAGAAGCGTGTAGAAAAACCAGAGGTGGGGTACTGGTATGGGCTGGTATCATCAAAGATGAGCTTGTGGGGCCTTTTCGGGTTGAGGATGGACTCAAGCTCAACTCCCAGTCCTACTGCCAGTTTCTGGAAGACACCTTCTTCAAGCAGTGGTACAGGAAGAAGTCCGCATCCTTCAAGAAAAACATGATTTTCATGCAGGACAACGCTCCATCACACGCATCCAAGTACTCCACAGCGTGGCTGGCAAGAAAGGGTCTAAAAGAAGAAAAACTAATGACATGGCCTCCTTGTTCACCTGATCTGAACCCCATAGAGAACCTGTGGTCCCTCATCAAATGTGAGATTTACAAGGAGGGAAAACAGTACACCTCTCTGAACAGTGTCTGGGAGGCTGTGGTTGCTGCTGCACGCAATGTTGATCGTGAACAGATCAAAGCACTGACAGAATCCATGGATGGCAGGCTTTTGAGTGTCCTTGCAAAGAAAGGTGGCTATATTGGTCACTGATTTGTTTTTGTTTTGTTTTTGAATGTCAGAAATGTATATTTGTGAATGTTGAGCTGTTATATTGGTTTCCCTGATGAAAATAAATAATTGAAATGGGTATACATGTGTTTTTTGTTAAGTTGCCTAATAATTATGCACAGTAATAGTCACCTGCACACACAGATATCCTCCTAAAATAGCTAAAACTAAAAAAGCCCCACTCCAACTTCCAAAATATTCAGCTTTGATATTAATGAGACTTTTGGGTTCATTAAGAACATGGTTGTTGTTCAATAATAAAATTAATCCTCAAAAATACAACTTGCCTAATAATTCTGCACTCCCTGTAGTTTCCTTTGAGTTATTACTTCCTTTGTCAAGCTAATGGACCAGGGGTATGCCACATGGTGACCACGGGCACTCGGTAGCCCCTTAAGAACACCTGAGTACCCCGCTGACAGGGTCTAAAAATAGCTCACTAGTTATAGATCGTTGTGATTTTCTAGGAAATCTGATTTCTAAGTGGCATGCTTTTTTTCAATGGTTGGCTCAGTCCACTTTACGCAACTTCTAATAATTACAAGCTGAATATAACAATGAAAACATAGTAACAACATGAGAAGTCGTCATTTTAGAAATGTATATCAAACTGGGAGTAACTTTCAGCTTCAAAAAGGTTGGTGAACCCTCAACCCTTTTTGAACCAAGGTCCACTTTTATTTATAAAAAAAGTTCCGAGGCACACAGTCGAAAATGTTTGAAAATGAAGTTATGTCAAATATTTCACTGTACTACCTCAAAAGCAGATAATTAGTATAAAAAAAGAAGAAGATAATGCTTAAAATAAAAAAGAATGCTGTGCTTCATCTATGTTTTTATTTTTACAGTGCAATCTTAAACCACTGTCAAACAAATTAAGTTATTAAATGTACTGTGCTACCTCATGAGCAGATAATTAGTATATAAACGTTTTTTGTTAAGTTGCCTAATAATTATGCACAGTAATAGTCACCTGCACACACAGATATCCTCCTAAAATAGCTAAAACTAAAAAAGCCCCACTCCAACTTCCAAAATATTCAGCTTTGATATTAATGAGACTTTTGGGTTCATTAAGAACATGGTTGTTGTTCAATAATAAAATTAATCCTCAAAAATACAACTTGCCTAATAATTCTGCACTCCCTGTATATTCCCTCACATTTTACTCTCATGCACACACTACTGTTTCTACACAAATAATGCTATACTCTCTCACACATACTATTATACTCTCCTACACACAGGATGTAACCCGTAGCAGGTGTATGAGAATATAGCAGCGCCTGCACGAGAATATAGTGGTTTGTGAGAGAGAATAGCAGTAGCCCTGTGACAGCATAGTAGTGAATGAATGAGAGTACTGTATAGTACTATATGTGAGCGTAACAGTATGTGTGTGAGAATAGTAGTGCGTGTATGAGAGTATGGTAATATAATAGTATGTGTAAGAATATAGTGGTGTTTATGCATGGGTATGACTGTGTCTGTGTGCGAGTATGATGTTATATGAGAGCGCAAGTATGATTTACTTTTTTAACGGCCTCTTGTTTTTGAATCACTGATGCCAGGATTATGTTAACCAAGGGTGGCACAAAATATTTTTCCACCTCTGCCTGCTTGAAATAAACGCTTTTTGACAATGTGTTCGAGGATGGCAGTGGAGCTTTAGAAAATACATTCACATTTGTAAAGCTTCATAGAAAGGTTAAGTTATTATTTTACACACTATCAAATCACATTTTCATCATGTTTGACTTTACATGAAATAAGTGCGATTTCCAATTGCACTTGTGTACACGAGTAGGAAAATTTATATTCAGCAAATATCTATACATTTATTTGGATAAAATGAAATTCCTATGAAATAAGTTCATTCTTCTACAATATTTACCATTTTCTGAAAATTAGGGCTTTGTCATGAAGTATGAAGAATGACCATTCCTTTGTTTACGGATATAATTTCAAAAACATATCTCCAGATGAGTAATTTATAGCTACATGACTATTTAAATGGAATTAAAGAAAAAACAAGAGATTCAGTTTATTTAAATTGACTAATCATTATAAATGTTAGTTATTTGTTAAAAGTTACAGTTGTACTTTTCTTAATAAAATCTAACTAGTATAGTTGCAATCTGACTTCATTTGCAGCCATTTTATGATTTGATGTAGTTATTACTGGTCAGATTTTAAATTGTTTTTTATAAAGGTACAACTAAAATTTGTGTCAAACTAAAAATTGTTAAATGGGAACTATTTTCAAACTCAGGGGTTAATGCTTGTAAAATTATCAAGTTTGTCCAAATTCTTAAAGGGACCTTGTGTATTAATTAGCGCTTCCAAGTGGTAAAAAAACAAAAACAATAAATGTAATCTAATCTAAATCTATCTCAACTACTTTAATGACCCGAATTTGTACGTTTGTATGCGACTTGTAGGCTCCGAAACAGCAGAAACGATACTCTGGAAAATTTACACAGTTGTAGCTTAGGCCTCAGCGAGTGTCTTTAGCTAGGTTTGTGTCAAGGCACCTACAATAAATACTAATAAACATCTGCTTTAGAGCTGACATGATTGTCCACCATCTTGGGTACCCTAAGAAACCTCCCCAAAAAAGGCTGGGCCAAAAAAGTAAGAAAATTGGTGCAGTTTGCTCACTTTGAATATCCATAATTTGTATTCCTCCTTGTGAATTGTAGCACAACATCATACAGCAACATCTAGTGATAAAAGTATCACACAGTGACCCTTTAAGTCCCGAAAATGTTTTTGTTTGTTACTTTTGAGAACTTTTAACTTCATGCATTTATTTATGAATTTGTCCATAGCGAGTTAGTCTTTGAAAACTAACCTTTGAAATAAAACAAGTGTGAATCTTTATCTCAGTGGTTTGCACAAGAAAATGGGCAGGCTACATAAATCTAAAATAAAACCAGAAAACACAAATGACCTGAGGATCACATGTAAAACTCATATTCAAGTAGTGAAATAGACATGACAACACACATCACATATAAAGCAGCGACCACGACACTCGGAATGTGACGGACAAAAAGTGAACATGAGGATCGGCCTAGGGGTATTCCATAGCGTGCTGCTGTGAACCTCTAAAGTCCAACGCTCCCTAGATGGGACTGTTTGGATTGAGTACTGAAATTAGGGTTAACATAACCAGTAGGAGCTGTGGATTACATCAATCACAAGGCACACATGAACAAATGACTCTTAACATCTAGTTGTAATTTAGTCTTTAAAGCTCTAAAGATAACTTTTGGCAAGAGAAGGACTGGTTCCCGCTCCAATTCAGGGCACACTGAGAAATTAACATTCATGGGGAGTTAAGAGTAGGGCCCGAGCCATTTATCGGGTTAATTGACATTCATATTACGTCACAACTAGCACGGCTCAAAGGGATGATGTGATGAGCAGGAAATTACCAACTCTTGGTGGAATCATTTGCTTGCCCTTAACAAAGAAGTGGAAAGGGGAAGCTAGACAGCACACAGTGGGTAGGTGAAAGGGGTTGTAATGGGATTAGGGTTTACACATCCCCTTGCCCTCTAGCGATTAAAATATTAATATTTTCCTGGTAGTAAAAATTGCCTTAGCTGTAACCATTGAGGAAACCTAAAACAATTACAATTGATTATTCATAAAACTAAAAATAGGGATATTATTCAGTTGCTCTCTGGACTGTTCACTAGTCAAGCCACAAGGCACACAGACAGGTTTACAAAGCAATTTTTTAGAGATTATTATGAATATTTTGAGACTATTCATAACTTTAAAAATTTGTTGCATCTCTTCCACAGAGGCACAATACTGGTCACATTTAAAGGGAAATTACAGGAATAAGATCGGTGTAGGCCCGGTTAAAAACACTGTTAGTAATACTGAATTTGCAGAATACGGGTTTAAGAAACAAAATTTATCAGTTTTCAAACAAAAAATCCCTTGGGCAACCAATCAGTTTGGCTTCAGAAAAATTATTGGTTCAAATATTAAATCAAAATGTCATGTTTAGACTTGGAATCAAATACAGTATTACTTTGAGGATATTAAAGTTATACTAACCATATGATCATTTACTTATTGATCAAATTTGTGAATTTTAAAGTCCTTACTAAATCTGTCAAATACGCAATTCTACATTCACTTATTACATGTAAGAATGCTTTTCGCAAACATTCGGTTGTTTAAGTTCGCACTGAAAAACAAAAATGTATGCAATGGCCCACAGGACATTTCTATTCTTGTATGACCACACAAAAAACGTTTGGTTTTAAATTGGAAACAAAAATTGTACTAAATCCTAACACAATTCCGTGTTGGACTTTAGAGGTTCAATTGTTGTTGGGTTTTTATATTTAGTGGCCCCTAAACATACAAAATTTATTCCAGAATAAAACTCGTACGTAGAAGTTCTCGTATCTTTAACAAATTTTCCCAGTAAGAAATAATTAAAAACCAATGAATCAGTTCCCATGCTCGTTTACCTTAAATAGCTATAAAAATATCTTCCTGATCACTAAAAACTCACTGAAATAGTAATCGTAAATAAAAATTTTGTAGTAAGTCGGCAGTTATTAATGGGAGGTGTATACATGCTAGTAGAGGAGTGAGGGACCACAAGACGGCTGGACTCTAAACTAGAGCATTGGTTCTCAACTAGTTTGACTTCAGAACTCACCATACTACCTGAATTGCAAATGTATTCACGTTTTTTTGAACGGAAAATAAGAGTGTCAACTCACACTTGCAGGGCATAATTACTATCTAGTGTTAAAACAATTCTTTTTTATTTCTTAGCATTATTTTTGCCAAGGCAAAGACTTGTGTCACACTGTAAACTGATCCACGATCCAATTTTAGGTTCCGACCCACCAGTTGAGAAACACAGGTCTAGAGTACTCTGCCTTCTAGTTGGTAGCACCTGAAAATTTTCGTATCTTGGATTTTCTCTCGTATGTCCGGCAAGATTTTTCCAATGTCTCGAATTTCTAGTAACTAGAGTAGCTCACATGAAGAGGGGCCAATGTAATTTCTTTGTTACAAAATGAAATCACATTTTGTGTGTGTGTGTGTGTAAAAAAACAAAGAAATAGCAGCATCACTTTACATAAGAATTTTGAAGCTAAACTTTTTACTCCGGCCAGCAGAGGTGGGAAAGGGGGAAATGCAAACAATTGTTGATTTTACACCAGGCTGTTTTAAAACACATTTGACTTTCACAGTATTTCCACACAGAGGAGAAGGGAAAGGGGAAACGCTTCAGCAAACTGACAACATAACATAGTCCGAAGTCCCAGTGTTCAAAGACATTTTACCACCCCTCTGTTATTTCAAGATGCCTCCAACATGCACGAGACAACAGCAAAACAGTCCCTTCACAATAAAATGACAATTAGGAAGCATCTTCCACCGGTCATGCACAGTAGACGACAAATAAGATCAGACTACTTGAAGAAAGACGCTTTTGGAAAAAGATCGCAGTTATGTTGTAATTTATAGCTTATCCAAAATTAGCCAAACTCTTTTGGAACGCGAGCGTTAGGGAATCGGAATGGTACGACAAAAGCAGTAATTTTACATACTAATGTTACTCTTATTGCAACCAATGTCATTTGTTATTCAATAAAATCGGTAATATATCGTTATTTCCAGTTTAAAATCACAATTACAACCCATGAAATGCCCCTACTCCCATAAAATTACCATAATTATTTTAAACACACTTTTCGTAGATTAAATACTTTGTTATTGTAATCGTATGGCTGTATTTCACTAAAATTCACATTTTAAAAGGGCTTATTCACATCAAATCACCACTTTACCACAGGTACAAATGTCGACATAAAATTACTTTTTATAAAAGTACAGGTTTTAGCAAAACTACACCACCCCCCTTTAAATGGAAAACTATTTGGCTTATTTGGCATTTTATACTTGTAAAAAAACATGTTTTCTCATTATTTAACTAGTTTATCATAAGACAAATTCAATTACGACCTCCTTGTAAACCAGGGATCACCAAAATAAGGCCCATGGGTCGTATCAGGCCTGCCGATCGATTTAATCTAGCCCACGAGACAATGCTGAGAAGCATGAGAAAAAAATGAGCTGCTTCTAGTCAAACAATGACTTGCAGTTTTTAATATGTCCACTGGATGTCGGCTAAGCATGCAATAAAACACTTCTGAAATAGCCCATTTGCATTGAATTTTTCAATGCAAATTATCAAATTTAGTGCTTAAAATATTATTATTATTATATATTGTTGCTAGGCTCCAGCACCCCCGCAACCCTACTGAGGAAAAGTGGTGCATATATAGGATGGATGGATATTATGTTGCGATTAGTCTAAAAGTCTTATTAGAAAATGAACAAAGTTATTTGTATAAATCAAAATCATTGAATGAAATGGTCTCTCCATAACTAAATAGAAAATGAAACACAACCTGTGAATGTTAATGCAAGAGACAAAATTAGATTGGCTTATGTCATATAGTTTCATTATGTATTGCCGAGGTATCGATTTTAAAACCCTTCACCAGCAATGCACATACAAAGAAGTAAATACATCAATTGCCTGTTATTTTCTCCAGCCCAGCCGTGTGCAAATTTTATCCGACCGATGCTGACCCCTGTTGTAAATTGACCATTTATATTCAATTACAACTACGTTTATGAAAATCGAGACATACAAATTTAAAAATGTTGCCTTCTCTTTAAATACAATTGTCATCGATATACATTTATCATCGTGACATTTTTTTGTAGAATTTGTTTTGACTTGTTTTTTACAGTGCAATTTCATCTTAAGACAAAATGTGCGTCAAAATCTTACTTTGGTTAAATTACAGCTATTCTCGTAAAATTCCAATTTACCCCCACGTTTATTCCCATTGTATTTACACCTAATTTGGGGTCATTCTGCATTTTCTACCATTAAGGAAAATCAATCACTTCAATGCAATCCCATGCGTGAACTCTTTGTTTAAACATTGGGGTCCGAGTTCTGCTTAATTAACCAAAAACAGCAGAGTTTGCAGAGCCTCAAACATAAATAACGAGCACGTGATTGTGAAAGGTGACTTGGGATTTTCTTTTTATGCCCTTGTTACACTTATTACCCCGAATCGACGCTAGTCCGCCGGGGGTATACAACCCTCCCACCCCGTCCCGCCCCGCCAGGTGGAGGAGAAAGCGGCACCGATGCATGTTCCTCCTCCCCCGTCAGGTAGATCTTTCCCCTTCATGAAGGGTGTGGTGTTCCCTGGGTAAAATATGTTGCCCATGTGGTTTCCTAACATTAAAGACCTGTATGTAAACAAGAAAACATGTTTATGAATAAATAGAAATCCTCTATGAATTTCATTTGTTCATGAGCTGGCAAACTAACCCCCCCATCTCTTTTAGACCCCGTAGAATGTGGCGAGGCGTTCTTTAAGTGGCATTGGGAACTGGTCAGAGAATTGCCTCCAGTTCTCCTCGCCCACCTGATTCTTAAATCCCTGAAGGATCTGAAATTAGAAACACAAAAATACATTTAAATCTTGAGGCACAAAAGAAAATAGCTAACACAAGTGGCCAAAAATGACCACTTAAATATATTATCCGGAGTATACTCCTAAGAACTCAAATTTGGTCAGAAATTTTAAAAGTGCGCCTTGTAACCTATACGACAAAATCCGATTGACACGATTGGAAATATATATTGTATTTATATGCGTGCGTTACTATATTTGTATATAGCTCTGCATTGTCCTCAAGGATAAAAAAAATTTCACAGACACTGACAGGTAAACACGAAACAAGTACAAATACGAACAATACATAGGACATCACACATGCAGATGTGTAGGTAAAATTGTTAGACAGTCAAGTGCCGCAATAGCAGAAAAGTTCTAAGCTTTTACTGACGCAAAAAAATAGGTGGGAGTGACAGAGAAAGCAGAGTTTGCAGATGATGTGGAGTCTTTGCTGGGAACGCTTAAGGGCATGTGTGACATGTTGATCAAAGGTGAGTTGACTGTCCAGTTTGAGTCCCAGATATTAGAAAAGAGAGACACATTCAACTGTTCTTTTTTGTGTATAGTAGCAAGTGCCAATTCCAGAGTAAGTTGTTGGGTGTGGATCAGTAATTCCTTTGTCTTGTCTGCATTAAGATCAAGAAATTTGTCAGGGCACCCCTTGGTGATGTGGATAACAGACTGGTGGTAAGGAGTTACGGTGTTACTGCCCTTGAGGAGTGCAAGAAGGGCAGTGTCGTCAGAATATTTCAAGTATGAAATAATAAAAGGTTTGTACTTTGAAAATTTTGACTATTGCTGGACTTTTTGGGACCAAGCCCCGCACAAAACAAGAGATTACATTTATGGTCAATAAACAAAATTCAACTTTGAGAACAGAAACACATTAAAATGGTACATAAAGTATTAGAAGTTAAATACTTTTTTACTTGTACAAAGAAAAAGTTATTACCTTATAGAACATATCTCGCAAATCATCCTTGGGGTTGACCCAAGACGCCACCGCGTCACAGAAGAAGATAAAATCCTTGTTAAAAAAATAAAAAAGAAGATTTAAGGCTACTGGCTTATATTTCCACAATCTTCAAATTTGTTTTAAAATCTCACCTGCACAACTCCTCCTGGGTTGACGCTGATCATGGTGCATATTCCTCGGAAAGCAGAGTCTTTTTCTTCGTTGTCTCTTATATTCCGCAGGGAGGTGCACCTGCGGACAGGCACCGCAGCTTTTAACAAAAAGGCCCCATTACATCTTGCTGACTCCCTCACTT
This sequence comes from Urocampus carinirostris, assembly GCF_059441175.1. Classification (NCBI taxonomy): domain Eukaryota; kingdom Metazoa; phylum Chordata; class Actinopteri; order Syngnathiformes; family Syngnathidae; genus Urocampus; species Urocampus carinirostris. The sequence continues at coordinate 24,469,015 of NC_142364.1, read as the reverse complement.
AGGTTTTAATTTTAACATTTTATATCATCTTAGCGCAACAATAATTTTGTTATCTTTGTTAGAAGATTAACTGTAATCATCGGTACCTAAGCATAGGTAGTGAAGCAGCAGTTGAGATGGATGCCCATTTTAGCGGAATTGTTGCCAACTTAACCTAAATCCCGGTAGCACATCTTAGCTATAATGATTAAATTACGGTCTTTCTACAAAACATTTGCCATCACTTTAGACTTGTGACAATTTACAAATGTAAATAATGTTTGTGGACTGAAATTGCCCTAAAGGAACAGTGTGTAGTATTTGATAACTAGATATTTTGGCTAATTGTGTAGTACAACCAAAAAAGAGTGATAAAAACCGCAAAGAAGACTAACGACAAAGACTCAAAGTGACCAAACCATTCCCCCCCCCAGGTTTTTGATCTTTGGTTACCTGTAGCAGCAAAATGATGAACAATTGTGTCAGCTCCCTCTAAGCAATGTTCATGTCATGTAAATTAAATGCAAATGTATCAACCTAAAACTATAAAAATGCACACTTATATGATAGTTTATGTATTTTTCTTATTCTTTTAAATCAATGTTGATTTTATGTAATGAATGCAGTAATTTTATTACTGCAGTGGCGCTAACAAATACACACTCTCCCTCAAAAAACAAAAACATAATAGCCAATCAAAATAAATGACCAAAATCAAAAGCCGTGAAAATGTTTCGCACACAGAAAAAGTAAAAATCTCAGCTAGTGTTATCCAAATTAGATTTAGCCAATTACATTTTGTATTTTAATTGTTTTACGTTTATTACAATAGGGATGATTTGCTACATTTTCAAACAATAAGTATTCCATTCTTTAGTACGTCCCAATTTCAAATGCAAAAACCATATTTTCTTTAGATTTATATTTTCCCCCAAAAAGTTGAGTATAGCAAATTTCCTTTTAAGTATCTGAAATTTGAATACAGCATATTTAGGTATATAAAACTAAAATTCATTTTCTAGTACTTACCATTTATCACCCATTTGCTTATGCAAAACATCTTTAGAACACACAATGGTACTCCCTATACATAGTAAACTCATACAGTTCTAAGAACCATATTTATTTGGGTATAACGTGCAGTTTTTATACTTAGAAAAAAAAAATCAGAGAAGATTGGATGCAACGGGAATCTAACCCAGGTTGCGGCAGTGAGAGAGCCAAATTCTTATCTTTAACATTTCTCAGTGATGACATATAAAAAGGCATTACATTTTATCTCATTATATCACTATTTCAATCATGGAACCAGAGACAAATGTTACAAAATAGAGAAAACAGACAGTTCGTCCTGAAAAATATAAAGCAAATACGCACTACCGGGGAAACAACCCTGGTGTATTTGATGATGAATCGAACTTTGAAGAAAATTTAATACATTGTAGATTTTATGTTGGTATTGTGTTTAGTTTATGTTGTCAATAAATTATTTTTATCAAAGCTGCATGTATTTAACAAAGTTTGTCACTTATAATGCTTAGTTTGAGCTGAGAAAATGTTAAACAACATTTCATACTGGTTTTTATTCAGACATTCACGGTTTGTGTTGTACTCGAGTTCATGTTATACAGGGATAAATGCGGTACATGTTGTTCATTTATTTATATAGTTATTTATTAACCCTTAGTTACCGCAAATCCAACTCTTCACACTCAAACTCACTAAATTAACAGCCAAATGGAAAGACTTAAAATCCTAACCTCCACAGTAAATGAAATAAACATAATGGCTGTAATGGGCTTCCATACTCCAGTTAAAAAAAATATTTGCCTTGGTACAGAGCAATTGTAATCATTGAAAAAGATAATTTCCCTAAAACTGGAAATATTGCGGTTGCTTTGAATAAACATGGCAGCCGAGATAGAAAGTGGGATATTACCATTGCAACAAGGCCCAATCTGTCCCCCCCATTTGGCCATCAGATATCATGTGACCGCCTAAAATATTTTTTTCTGCACGTTAATAGCAATGACAGACAACAAAAAATTAACAACTAAACAAACTGTGTCACCACTGAGGTGGCAAAAAAAATAAAATACAAAAAGCATCTAAAACAGCACGGGGTTAGTCACATGATTTGCAAATGATTACAAAACTCAACACAATAAATTAAAAACATTTTTAAAACGAGAGTTACAGCAAGGAGAAAGAAGAGCAACAGAGAAAAGATGAATGAGTTTAAAAAAAAGTTTGAATAATACACACCAGGGTCTTATAAACTGCTGTAGCATGGGTGCCACCTCTTGAGGACAAACGTAACCAAGACGACCAATTGTTATTGCTACGGTAACGCAACCACGGTTACACACCACCAAACGCCAACCAAGACATGAGCAATGAAGAGGAGGGGAGAGGGGAGTGGGGAGGAGAAAAAAATAAAGAAAAAACATACAACTCAGAGACATAAAAATCAACAGAATCTGTGCATGATCATAAAAAACACATTTCACTTGGTGTCGGCTGTTAACACACTACTGCCCCCTGCAGTCGAGGAGGGTAGAAAGCAAAAAATAAGACATACAAAACACGTTTAAGGGAGAGCACTTTGACAAGTTGGACAAAGACAGTTGTAAAGACTTTCTTTTAAACTGAAATTTGTTAAAGGAGACACATTATGTCCACCGCCAACTAAATTTCAAACAGTTTGCTACCATTTTTTGTCCAAATAACTTGAGAGTTAAGAACCCACATTTTAGTCCTTTTCATCAATTGCACATCCATGTGAACGACAATATTGAATTATCATGGTTACATTTGAGTAAGTCGTTTCAAGCCATGCATTGTTGTTATGCTTTGGTGCAGAACGAACTGATCAGCCACAAAGACAATTCTTTACAGATGAATTTCTTACAAATGGAATATTTAATGAGCACAGTCTCTGAAAACAGTATTTTCAAATAAACGCTATTAAAAAAATACCATAATATGTCCCCTTTAAATGTCTTGACTCATGCCTCACAAGCACATTTCTCCCTTAAACTCAACAATGTTAATAGTACACAACAGACAGAAGTGTGTGTGTGGTTGTGTGTGTGCGCATTGTTTTGTTTGTCTGTTTTGTCACTGTTGTTGCTGCTGCTGCCGCTCTTTTTGGAACCGAAATGAAAACATGACTCCAACTAGATGGAGAAACTATCCAGGCGCAGCGGGTTGGTATGAGGCAAAGAGGAAAGGAGGAAAGGAAGAGGAGTGATAACCTATCTTTAAGAAGACACAGAACTATGCAACATTCTCAGTAAAACAAACAGGCATATTTTAGGAATATGTCCAATGTCTCATGCAGAAAGCAGATGTGAATGCTCTTTTTGCCAACTTCTGGTTAAGTGCAGGATTGTCTGGGGTGCGGAAGACAGTCACCGCTGTTGAACTGAAGCTTAAAGGACAGTGGATGCACCTTGCAAAAAACTTTGGGTGAGTTTATGTCTTTGAACCAAGTGTGCTAATCAGAATTTTTCACTCACACATTTAGTTTCTTAAGTCTTTATTATTTGCTGTATTATTTTAATTACTATATATTGATTTTTTTTCTTATTAATTTTTAATATTGTTTTCTATTTTGAATATTATTTTGTGTAAAATAAAGAGGAAAAAAAGCTCTTTGAGAACAGTCAAATGATTAAATGGACATTTTCTTGCATAAAAGCCGTTATGGCCCAACATTACCCAGACCTTAACTCCAGCGCCTCCCCAGTAAACCGAGTTGGAGACCCCTGCTTTACACCCTACCAAGTAATTGAAGTTAGCAAGCAAAAGGCCAACACAACAAGCAAAAGGGCGCCGAACAACAGTAGCTAGCACCAACTCACTGAACGGCTAAGAAGGACTGCAACTGAGATAAGTTAACGAAAACTACCAAAAGCAAAGCAGCATTAAACAAGCGACGGGAGCATGAATCACAGGACTCAGCTGTGGAATGTAAGCAGCAAATTTGACACAAATTATAACTACCACCTGGGGCTAACTTGTGCAGTATATTAGCAAGTTTTTTTTTTTTTTTTAAATATGATTACTGCCATTATCGGGTATGCTATTGATATTATGAGGACAACTAGATGAAATCGAAAGTCAGCAGGCGTTCTGGAGTGGACTGCCTTCATCTTTGGAGGTTACGGCAAAAATTATATTTCAACAGCGGCTGGAATCGCTTCTTAGAATGTTAAACTCCAACTCTGCCAATCATTCCCCATTAAAGATTATATTTGCTTCTTTGGTGGGGTGGCAAAGTATCATACAAATCCTGCACCAAACATGATTTGTCATCAATTGGCAGATAAGCACTGACATTTAAAAAGAAAAGCAACAATAAAGTGACAGCAAACAAACAGCAACACATGTACACAATTCCTCTTTTATGTACACTTTGCTCTTGCGTTTTTTTCCCCACACCAGTCTTTCAATATCCACAAGAGCAAAGTGTAAGCTTTAACAGTCTATAATGTGTGTGTTTGTGTGCTTGCAGCAAATGACTGGTTGAACAAATGTGTGCTTCCTGGTAACGTTTAACTGCATGCTTGACTCAAGTGTCCTTTTGTACGTTAGCTTTTAACTCGGAACTAATAATTTCCAAGCACTGGAAATTATTACATTTCAATTAACTATGTCATTTAACATCTTTGTTACTCTATCAATGCCTGTTAGATACTGTTTAGCCACACGCTAGATGTGGAATGTGGAATCAGCCGTTAAAATTTAAACAACAGAGTAAAAAATGATCTGGACAGGCCCATTATAGTCAACAGAAATCTCCTTTACGTGTATTTTGGTTCAGTACAGTTTTTAAGTCACTGGTCTGATTTTCATTGGTTCAACTGTGTGCATACTTACAGGAAGCCAGAAGAACCAGTACAGTTCATGGACTGGTGAGTGGCAAATGTGTGTTTGTAAATGTGTGAGGGGCGGCCGATCTGGCCCCCAGCTCATTACCGCCACAGTGTGGTACCTGTGTTTTCCAGAAGAGTCTTTGGTGTATTGGGCCTGTTAATGATCTCTACCAGCTGGTGCAGCACCACAGCAACATACGGCTGCATTTCAGGCCCTTGACAAAAAAACGCAACAAAAAATAAAATCTGGCATTCATTTTTGTGTTTTTCTGAAAAAAGGAATATTGCCAATTATGTTGCACTCACCCATTTGTATGGCTATCTCTCCTATTGCCCAGGTTGCATTGTTGCACACAGATATAAACTCTGGGTTCAAATTAGTGCCCAGTATAGGCATAAAGTCAGCTGTATGAAAGGAAAGAGGTAAAATGACAATCAGCTTCACACATTTGCTCCCAAATTCATCTAGCTGAGAAAAACATACCAATGCACGGTTTAACATGCTGGAAACACGCCTTGGTCAAATCGCCCAGCAGAGCGAAAGAACTTTGCCGTACTTCGGGCATTTTGTCCTAAAGCATAGAAAAATATAAAGATAAAGTTAATAATGTGACATTTGAGTGCCGTAAAGGTCCCTTACCTGCATGCACTGGTACATGAGGGTGAGGATGTTGCTGCGGGCAACCAGTTGCTCAATAGTGCCTCCTAAACCTTCAGCCAGGCTGCTGAGGAGATCCAAAGCCACGATCATAAAATCTTTATCCGGTGCTTCATACTGCTCTGGCTGTGACTGGTAGAGCTAGTGGAAGGCAAAGTACAGAAAAAGAAAAATTGTTTCTAATAGAGACGTCTTTTGAAACACAGCTTTGTTACATGTTCTTTTCTTCATAATTGATTACAATTGCACCTTGCTATTCATTAAAATTTTAGGGACAATCAAGCATCAATACTTTTGAACCCTGACACAATCTCACAGGATAACTTGACCTGTGACTTTGTGCTACGCTCACTCACCATGGCTTGAGCAAGGGTCTTCTGGACCAGGTTTACACATCGCTGGTACACAGGCTCGCAGTAGGGTAGGAAGCCACTCTGAAGTGCTGTAGCTACAGACGACAGACACTAAAAGGGAGAAAGACGTGGTTGGACCGAAATACCCTCGTAAATGGGTGCAAAACCTGTTGTTACTCACTTCTAACAAAGGGAAGAGGTCTTTGTCTTCATCCTTCAGTTGGTTCCACTTCTCAATCAGAGGAGGCATCAACATCTGGATGTACTCCTGTGACAAGGGTGTATAGGTGGAATCTTCGCATAGTTGTATTGCAAATAATATTGCTAGGATAGATTTAATCGGCGAATCCCAATTGACATCTTAATCCCTAATTTATGCTTCATTTTGCCTCTTTTAAATATTGGCGTTGACCCTAACACACCAAATTGATTGCTCACTGGTAACCTTGAAATAAGGTAAAGTAAAACTGATACTATTTACTACAACTTCAAAAATGTATATTTATGCTATATTTAAGTAGTTGCTGGTAATTTACATGAAATGCACTGTTTAGGGAAATTTTACTTTCACATAATGACATATGCAACAATTGTTGATAAAATGTATTATTTAATGTGCTGTTTTTCTATCTTTTTAATGTTCACCGTATTAACAAGAATGCAACTTTAATACAACAATAATTTAACTTTTGATATACCTAAATTGTACCTTGCCCTACTTCAAATAGACCATTTGTCCCCCATTTAATTGATATATTGATTTATATATGGATTGTAAACCTAGCCAGAGACACACACAGAAGACATACCGGTTTATTCAGATGGTGCCCTACAGAGTCAGCAAGGGTTCCGATGGCATCGTAAAGAATAAGAAGGTTCTTGTGCTGGTACTTGTTGAATGCGAACACCAGCGTGTCGAGAATGAACGCCAGGTAGGGTACTAGTTCTGTGCAGGCCTCCTCCTCCAAGGTGGCAAAGGCGCTGGCCAACGGAGATATGAAGAGAGTGAGAAACTTTTGAGGTTAAGTGAATAGAAAAATGACTTTTTTATGAGGACTTATTGAATTGTATTCAATATTAAGCATTCGATTATGACAAATAACAATTGAATTAATCTTAACAAACCAATATATTAAATCCATCTTACCTACAAGCAGCTTCCTGCACGCGCTTGTTGCTGTCTAGAATGCGCTTGAGGAGCTCGGTCATGAGAGGCTTCAGGTAGATGTCAGGGGGCTGGCTGACCACCCAGTGGGCGTAGCGACTCAGCGTCCAGCAAGTGATGGAACGCACAAGTGCCTTCTTGTCTGACAAACACTGGACCAGGTGTGGAATCAGCTCGGGGAGATAAGGAATCATTCCCTGCATGCAGCCTAAAAACAAAATGTATGAAACATATAAAAATGGTTAATGTGAAAATATATTTTAGGATTCAAAAGTGGCTATATTTGTCATAAAGTACTAGATATAAAGCAAATGCTGCAGTTTGTCAAAGTAATTTTGATGCAATGTTGTAGGGGTCTGTTGAAATTCCGAATGGTTGCACTTCCGTCCTTTTTTTTTGGAACACATCTCCTGGCCTAAGTCATAATTGTAGCTCATTTATGATGTGCTCACAAGTACATGAATTTCTTAGAAGCACTCAAATCAAGTCTTATTTTTTTTCTTTTTCTTGGGGCTTGAGATGCGTTTGTACTGCATTTGAAGCAGGCCTTTTCTTTCAGCATTTTAATGCCACACTAATCAATAGAAGAAAAAAAAAAACACGACGATGAGCAGGATATCACCCTTCACTCTCCAGCATTTACCCTCTTCCCCCATTCCTCATACCTAATGTGTTTTGCCTCGAACAGCTCTGCTAAAAATAAGTTAAAAGCAGATGGGCACGGTGGGAAAAAAACAAAAGGGCCCTTTGAACTTGGGCATTATAACCACCTATTTATAGAGAAAATATTTACCTTGAAACCTTTTAAGGACACATCAAACTATGCACCCCAAAGCTCAGTTTTTGTTGACCAAGTTTTACTTTGAGCATCACCTCAAAAAAAGAAATATTTTCACACCAAAATCCCCTTGGAACTAATGTGAAAGAAAAAAAGGAAAGATTTCCTATTTCAACAACGACAACAAAAAGAATCAAATTAACCTTTGTGCTAAGTTTTACCCAAGCAAGCCTTTAAGCTGGAAACATATTCGATCTATTCTAGAAACACCTACATTTCTCTTTCAGACATGAAGGCCTTTCTATCTATGTATCTATCTACCCTGGTTATATCCCTCGAGAGGGGTGACCGACAGAAAGACAACCACATACACAAACACAAAGAAAAGAAAATTACCTTCAGCGATGGCTCCTAGCACTAGTATGCCTGACTCCTTAATGACCCACTCAGGATGGAAAAGTAGTTCTTTGAGAAGCGGCAGAATTTGGAGCAAAAGGTCATCCCGGAACACGTTGGCCAGGATGTCCAGGGCCGCCGCCGAACATTTACCTGGAAAAAACCCCAGTTGATGTCAATGCCAAATCACACCACCAATCAACCCATCGAGGACTCACGCAGGTTCCAATCAGAGATCGTGTCGTCATCATCATCAAGATCGTCATCGTCCTCATCTTGATCTTCGATGCCATCACCCTCGTGTTGCTGAGCGACCGTGCGGGAGCGGTGAAAGCGAGGGCGGATGTCTTGCTCGTTGTCTGGGATGGCTTCATCTTCCTCAATGTCACCCTAGTTTTTGTTGTCGTATTTTTTGCGGCAAAAGTGAGTCATAGGAAACGAGGAGAGGTGTTCAAACATTTTTCTCCAAAGGAAACAGAGACATCAAGGACACAAGTGTGACATTTTTCTCCTATTTATTTGTTCATATTTTGTTGTTCACAAACCACGCAAAAATAAAAAAAATATATCTTTCCATAGGGTTAGTTACACCTAGAAGTAAGATTTTAAGCCCAAACCAGAGTACAAAACTGAACCAAATTTTGGCCTGGGTCAGGCCTAAAATGTCAATCATTATGTTTGGGTCGGGCTGGGCTTCTCTCACTGCCTTTTTTTTAATTATCCACCCGTCATTGTTTTTTTTGTCTCTCTCTCTCTCTCTCTTAAAGTGACGCACCAGATTCATAGGGATGCACCACTGCTGTGGTTTATGGCCCAATTTTCAACTTGTCAAAATTATGTATGGCCTTAAAATTTTCCCGTCAACTTTTAAAAGATCCATAATTGCTAGAAAATTATTGTAACCTCTGCAAATACACATTTGAAATACATTTTCCATATTTTACAAAAAAACAAAACATCTTAAAATAGCCTCAATCTCTAAAATAATTAAAATATGTGCCTGTGGAATATAATATTAAGTGATGATGATTTTGTGTTAGAACTATTTTTCCTCCATTTTAAAAGGAGAATTTATGCAGTTTTCCATTTTCAGAATATGCTGTGGGTGTCATATGGACCCGGGCCATAATATGGACACACTGGCTTTAGAGTATACAAATTACAGTCCTGGTAGTAAACTAGGATAAAATGTACCCTCTTTAATAAAACATACTCATACTAACATATAATGAGTATATCAGTCATTCAAGTTTATAGCTAGATAGCAATCATTTTGCAAACATGTTTACTCATCTTTCTCTAAGTGGTCTAAATGTTAAGTGTAGGGTTCACAGGTCATTGCACGTTCAGACATGAAGCCTCATCAACTGACCTTGAGCATGATGATGTCAATCTCAGAGTACTTCATTCCGTTGACTAGCACCGGTGTGAGCCTGAGGCAGGAATAGAAAGAAAAACGAGCAAGGCTGTCCATTAATCACCAGAAAAGGCGGCAAATTAATGTGAATGATGTTTACTGTTGAGGTTAAATGTCATGGTTGTTAATCAGCAGTCAGGGTCTGAGGACAAGGCCTACTGCTCATCAAGTGTTTCTTACTTGGACAAGTGTCCGCCCAGCACCTCCTTGCACACTGGCTGCTCAGCCAATGTCAACCAGAACTCGCAGGCCTCCAATGCCACGTTTTCGTCATGGTCCTGCGTCCTCTGGAGCATGTACTGCAACCAAAGGCAAAAAAATTGTTACCACGAAATTATTCAAATAATAAAAGGTACAGAGTTCATCCACCTTTTTCATGGACAAATTAAACTAATTACTAAGTACTTTTACAAAGCCAATTTTTCGATTTCAGTAGCAAAAAGAAAAAAAATCATGTACTTTGCAGATTCAAAAATATATCTGCTAGGCAAGTCAAGTCATTAATCACAAAATCTTAAAAGACTGACATATGAGATTTTAAATCTTGCATATGCATTCATCAAGAACTATGTTTTTAGCAAATTGTAAATATATATGTGGATTTAAACAATATGTGTGGAAATATTATTGAGACAAATCTCTTCCCATGTATAGTGACAACAAAAAGTATTTGCCCCCTACCTGATTTCTATTATTTGAAAACTTTAATTCGAACATTAAAATAAAAACAGAACAAAAACAATAACTCAACAACAAAATAATGTTATATAACATGTTCGAAAAGGGGTAGTAAGAAGCAGATGATTATTTTCCCTACCCCTTCATCTTCCCTATTAAATACACCAATGATAATAACAAAAATAGAAATAATATTAATAATAACAGTTATGATACAACAATAGCAACAATAACAACAAAGTTAACCATAGTTGTAGACGCACTATTCCCAATCTCTCGTATCACTCATACCCCATTTTTTTCATCACTGTATTCCGCCAGTAATGTTTTTTGTATTTAAATATGAACAAGTGAATAGTTGGACATTGTTTGATCTAGTTTTTTGCATACTGGTCACTCAAAAAGATTTCAAATCATCAAACCAATGGTAATATCACACAGAGACAACCCAAGGAATTACAAAATGCAGTTTTGAAATGTTGATTCATTTATTAGGGCACAAAAAAATCTAGGTCTGTCTGGCCCCATGTGAAAAAATAATTGCCCGTTAAACCTAAGAGCGAGTGAAGGCCACTTTTGGCAGCGAAAACAGTAATTGTTTACGACAATTAGTAATGAGCCTTTAACAACACTGTAGAGGAATTTTGGCCCACACTTTGCCATATTTGAGTTTTTTTTTTGCATAAACTGCCCGTTTAATGTCAATGAGATTTAAATCCGGACTTTGACTTGGCCACTCCAGTACCTTCATTTTGGGTTTTGTTAGCCATTCAGAAGTGGACTTGCTGGTGGGTTTCAGATCAGAAAATTTGCTTTTGCACATGGGTTTTGATCTTTGTCATGCTTTATTAATGGAATCAACATTTCAAATGCATTTTGTGTTTCCTTTTGTTGTCTCTGTGAGATATTAAAATTGGTTTGATGATTTGAAACCTTTGCGAGTGATAAAAACACAGAATTCAGGAAGGCGGCACATACTTTTTTACAGCACTGTAGGTGTTGGGTAAATTTGGGTAATATGAAGCTTACGTTCTCAGTTGCCAGAAGTTCATCCCATTAGAATGTACCACTGGAAAACGCCAACTACATTTTTTCCATGGCTCATAATTGATACATAATCCTTGGATGAATACATATTTCAAATTGCCCCCATTTAGGTGCAACATGCACCTGTCCTCTTGTTCGAGACTTGTAGAAGCACAGACGCTTCATAGTACAATGCCATACCAACTAAACCCGCAGCCATTTATCACACAGGAAGAAATGCAATGGCAAAATAAAGCCACCAGAGAGCAGTGTCAGCAGACTTGTTGTAAAACATCGCAACAAGTTCAAGCATTTACAACCACCTCACCCAAAAGTCAACCACATTATAATTGTTTCAAGCACCCTTATCAACCCTGAAAATATCACACAATTTATTTCTGTAGTTGCCCAGCACACGAAAGGACCCCGGTTCGAGACAGGGTGGAAACTTTTGTTGGCCTGGAGAATGATGGCTGTCACCAGGCTGTACTTGCCCAAGACACCAGGAAATGGTGGCTCTACAACCCCAGGGGTTAAGGGATCCAATACAAACACAAAAATAATGTGTCTAGCATTAATCATGTAGGAAGAAAAACTCTGAATGTATTGTATTATTTTTTAGCTTTATATATTCTATTTTGCAGTTCATTTATATGGATTTTGATTGATCAGTCCAAAGGGAAATTAGAGAAACACAGGGAAAAAAGTTTCTTAGAAGTTAGTTTCTTTTAATGACTACGGTCTATTTTTAAAAAAAAAATACAAGAAAATCAAATCAATAAATAAAGTAACCATTTGTGGCAGGAGACAATAGAAACTGTGTCAAGGAGGAGAAAAGGAAAAAGTGGTAAATCTATTTCTCTAGCATTGACCCTATTGATTACCTTTAAAATTGGGTTGATTAATCCACTTTTTTTTGTTTGTGTTGTCTGGTGGCTGTAAGGAGTTGTGCTAAAATCACAAAAAAGAATACAAACTACAGACACTCAAAGTAACAAAGGTGCATCATTTTTGTCTATTTTTTTTTTGCCAAACATTTCTTAATTTATTTGGTTTTCTGGCACCAGTAGCAGCAAGATAGTGGATTATCATTTCAGCTACCCCTCGGTTAGTCTCATGTTATGGAAATAAATAAATAAAATACATTTCTCGTCCCATTAGTATTTAAAAAAACATGCCTTTAATTGTAGTTCGTGTATTTTTGCAATTTTTTTAAATCAGTATTGATTTTTTTAATGAATAATGTTTTTTGCCACTAGGAGGGGCTGGATAATACATTCTGTCCTTTTAGGTCAAGTGTGATTGTACTAAAGCTCAAAGCTGCATAGTGACACAAAAATGCTAGACAATGTCACCAAATAACAAATGCACATTTTCATTCATGATAACTCGAGTTGCTCAAAATGTTGAAATGTAATATTTTCCCTTTTATAAGCATTGATCCTTTTTCACAGCCCTTTTAACAACGTGTTTCACATTGTTTAATTTGCAAGCAAGAAGGACATTGATCCAACTTTCCTCATCTAATTTGCTAGAAAAGTTGACGAACAATTCACCCACTCAAAATTTGTGTCTATGCGTCACTCACCTCGATGATGCTGTGCATATGTGGCAGAAGTCGGTCCAGGCGCACTTCCAGCAGCATGACAAGTGCTCGGCACACATTCTTGCGCACCTCGGCCTCTTCGTCAGTGGCCAGAGCAAACAGGTTCTGCAGAAATTGTAAAGGAGGGCTCCTTTTAAAAAAAATGGTAAGGAATAAGCACAAACACATTCTAAAATTTTAATTTTGAATGGCTTACACGTGTGCAGAAATACCAGTCCATTGCGCCAAAGTTAATCAAATCATTTTAAGGGAACATAACCGACATGAAATGAAAACATACTTTCATCATCTCTTACTACTGGGCCCTACAAAGCCGTCTCACGTGACTTCACACAAACCAAGGATCATGAGAGAAGGCGGTCAAACTTGCCTCAACAAACGCGTCAATGTGCAGCATGAGGGCCTGAGTCCTGCTGATGATGAATTGATTCACGCAGGCGATTGCATGAGACCTGAGTAGACACAAAGCACAACAAAACGTCAGTCGCATGTTTTTCTGGAGGCAGGCCAGCTTTTAAAGCGGTCCATGAGTGATCTGATGAAAACAAAGATGGCTTTATTAACCTTATCTTGGGGCTGCTGTGCTTAAAAAACTGCAAAAACTTAGGAATCATGATATTGAGGGGACGATCCAGCATCTCACTATCCAGGACCTCAGCTGAGTCCTCGCAGATTTTCTGCAAGGCTCCGAAGGCCCCCTAAACAACAAGGAAACACTTTAAAGCTTCGGTTTTGGCAATTGAGGCAATACAAAAACACCAATTAATGGTATTTGTTATGGATAGAATCATGCATGGTCATCAATATTAAGGGAAAAGTGATTACCTGCCTCTTTCATTAAAGCTTTTTGCAAAAAATAAGCATTTATTTGATAACAAATGTTGATTTGTAGGAGTTACCATTAAAAAAAAAATCCTTGTAATCACGCAAGTTTTACATCTGAATAGGAAAATGTCAAAGACGGCAGCCGAAACACTGAGCAAATTTTCTGCAGTGTTTTGCACCAACTACACTTGTATCTATTGCCACGGCTGCTGGTTTTCTTTTGCATAACTTACACAAAATTTTGCACAAAACGGTTGCACGAGAAGATCAAACTACATGTACACTACATCTGCTAACTCATACCAACTATCATCATTTTGTAAACCAGTTACTATACTACGTAGCTATTTAGACCAAGGATCTCCAATGTGGTGCCCGCGGACACCAGGGTGCCCCCTAAGAACAACTGAGGTGCCCACGGACCTGTTCTAAAAGTTGCCCACCAGTGCTGATGTTGTTGTGATTTTCTAGTAAAAAAATGTTTTAGTGGTTGACGGAGTCCATTTAACCATACTTTGTGTAATTACCCTGGTAATAACATAGTAACAACATAGTTATAGCACGATAAGTTGTCATTTTAGAAAAACATATCAAACTGGGTGCCCTTTGTGCTAATTATCAAGAAAAAGTAGCTCAGCTTGAAAAAGGTTGAAGGACCCTGACTGACTGTTGGAAAATAGGGGCATTTGGAAAAGATGCATCAAAAAGGCAAAAAGTGAAACAATTTTGGACGAATACAATACTTCAAAAAGATCCACAGCGAAAAAAAAAAAAACTTTTTGAAAATAGAGAAACATTCTATCCCTTACAAACACTTTAACCACATCCATGGATGCTAATGCAACAGGCCGCAGACAGTCGTGCACGGCAACGAGTTCCTGTGATAACTGTTGCCATGGCAGCGCTGTAATTTGGAAAAACGACACAAATTGTGAAGGATATTGAAATAATGAATAGGTAATAGTGGGACTCTAAGTGATTAAGCTAAAAAGTGGGTGCGATCTCAGACGCATTCCATTGATGCCAAAATTGACCTTAGAGCCCATCGTAAAATGCAACCTAACCCAAGCATGGTGACAAGGAATACGAGTATTTTTGTTATTTATGTAGCTCATAATTGCTAATCGAACTAAAAGCAGCTATGCAACAAAGCTATCAGAACAAAAGTCATTCATTTTTAATCATAGACTTACAACACCCTTAAAATACATTTCACAATGTGCTTCAAATCAAATATATAAAGTGAGAATTATAAAACACGTTGAACCTGGGCTGGATCAGTTTACACTGGTCCACGGGCATCGTAACCAACGAGTGGATTCTCAATCTAAATATATCCACAGTCACCTGCTTGGCTTTTTATAGAGATGACGGGTGGGCGGCGCACAAGTGCTGCTTAGGTAAAGGCTTAACCCTTAGAACCCTAATGGGGGTGTCACAAGGACCAGACAAGTGGAATCGACATTGGAAAGCTTTTTCAGGGATGATCCAGGGAAAGTTCATTGCATTTTTGGAAATGTCTTTTGATTGTAACACAATAAAAGCAGAGAAAAAGCTTCAGAGGGTCAGTGTGAAACACCTTTGGTTATGTTCGAGTCATGAATTGAAAACAAAACACAACAGAACATGAACCTCTCCAAGTGTCTTTGCACAAGAGAAACACAACCACGCAGACATTTTAATGACAACTTTCCCATTAGCAACTAAGAGGCTTTGATGCGTCCAAGCTGCTTTCTAAAATCACAGTTCATCTTATGAGGAGTTGCTACATTTGCTGCCACATTATAAGCTTTGCACACGTTGCGATTCTTAGCCATGACCTAAATCTCATCTTGAGAATAAGCTTCATCGGCTGGATGGCACATGTCATTTTAAAGATGACGACATTTCTCTGCGCTGTTGTATAAATGTAAAATAGTGACATGTCTGAGCTCTAAAACAGCTAATAATGAATCAACCGTTGCTCATAGCAGATGTTTTATTTTACCCCTAGATACAATTAAACGACTTAAGAGGCTTTTGAATTGAGCCAGCAAGAGAATTGAAAACTCTTTAAAATTGAAAAAAATTAACAGATCAGGAAAAAAATATAAAGTATAAGTAATTCATTTTTAACAGTGTGCCAAAACAGTCTTCAAACTGGGCCATGTGACATTCTGAGAAGAAATTCCACAATGAATAATTGTGGAATTGCGTCTGTCGCTCCAGCTGAGAGATGTTTATCCCGCTGGTGGGATGCAATCCAGACGTTGCTTTTGTTGCAGAGCAAACTCTCATTCTACTCCACACTAATAAAATACAGACCCAACACAACTTCTTGCCACATGATGAAAAGAGCAGTATTTACTCATCCATAATCACACAAGTTTATGTCATGGTCAGAGTCTAAATCTTCCTGAAAGAGGACACCAACAATGACCTAACTTATGAAATTGTTGCATCAATGTTCATCTAAAGTTCAGTGCTTCTCAACAATTTTCTGTCATGCATCCCGGCCTAGGAATAAGTATACCTCTCACATCCTGCCATGTGTGAGTGCAATTGCCCCTTGGTGTCCTGGAGGTGCAGTGGCACTTTATTCTAGGACAGATAAAAATAAGAAAAACTTAAGAGGTCAAATGTGACCCCATTGACAAAGCCTCACGCACCCCCAGGAGCTCCTACTCAACTATTTGAGAACCGCACAGAGAAGCTCTGATGTGATGACGTAACTATTGATAAGTCTTCATTATCACCCACTTGTCTTGTATACTCATGTTGCATTCCATAAAAGTGGAAGTGGGAGTTTTCCAACCTTTGACCAGTATATCAACATATCATTCGAATGACACTCAAGGTGGGAGGTCCTAGTTGCGAAGTAAGGGTACAAATCCTTTCTCCGACTTTGTTTCAAGGACATCACACCTCAAGTGTCAGTCAAGTTACACATTTCTGGTTGGAGGTTGGAAAACTCCGACCTCCCACTTTTCTTAGAACACTGTGAGGTTGTAGCTGGTACCATTTTAATGGGATAAAACAGATTTCCGAATGTTCTTCTATGCAGCAATAGAATAAGGTCTGAAAATGACCCCAATTACCTTTGAGGTTAACCAGAATAATTCCCAAACTATATTATGGGGGCTTTTTAAGGGTTATTGATCTATCTTCGTTATTCATTATCCATTATCCGTTATCGGTCAGTTCATAATACGCTACAAAGCCTAGGAGACGGGACACTTACTCTCAGCCAAAAGGCCAAGCTAAGGTCCTAGCCTAAAGCTTTTATGTTGCATGGGTTTACACCTTTTTGTTATTGTAGATTATGGACTAAAAAAAAAACAAATATTAACCTCTGGGGTGGCCATTTTGAGAGTTGGCGACAAGTGAAAATGACATTCATGATCACTCAGTTTTAGCTATGGAGATTCGGAGGTTCGGTAGGGTAATGTCCTGCTTTAAACGAGATTTCCCCTAGCCTTTTCCAACCACCAACTCTGCCAACTCGAGGAAAGACCCACAATTCATGCACAGGACGTGACCAGACTCTCCAGCTGGATAATGAAGATTTGAAAACCGAAAGTGTTTATTTGTAATCAAAAGACTGCATATGTGTGTCATGTTTCATGCCCAGAGATTTATTTCATTGTGTGTGCAAATAAAATTGCACCTATTATCAATTATTCCACTACACGCACAACTTTGTTTTAAAAATCATCAACAGGATTTCAACTGGTCACAGGACACGCCTCCGGTGACTGACATTACCAGCCTTTAAAAGAGAGGAGCGAAGGCCTTTTTGCCTCTTTCTCCACACGCATCTTCCTGAAAAGGGAGATCAGAGCAGGGGCCTGGTTGGCCTTTGCCCCCTCTGACCACGGGGAGATGAAAAAGGCTAGATCGAGAGCAGGCCCCTCAGCGAGGAAGCCTTCCACACGCCAATCACAAGGCCTGGTTTACCCTTGCATGAGTCCCTTTCTTTTGGGCCGCCATGAAATCCGCAAGATCAACTTCCAAAATAGAAAGTTCCGGCCTTCTCCATGGACCATGCAGCCTTCCATAGTCTTTAGAGGAACCTATATATTCTTTTTCCATGTGTTTCTCTCATTTCTTTTTGGGACTGATCAATCATTATCCATATCAATGAACTGCAAAATAGAAAATTTAAAGCTAAAAAAAAAAAATACAATATATTCAGAGTATTTCTTACTTCATTATAAATGATAAACACAATGTTGTGTGTGTGTGTGTGTGTTGGATCCCTACGACCATAGTGGTTAAGGCTTAACCACTATGGTCGTAGGGGCACGATTTCCTGTGGTGGGTCTTGGGTAAGCACAGCCTAGTGTCGCCCGTCCCTCCCCAGGCAAACAAATGTTTCAGCCTGGTCTTGTACCAGGGACACAATATGAGGCGATTTTGACATAATTTGTGTGAGAAACCATGAGCACAACTTGATGGCCAAAACGGTAACCACCGAATTAGAATCTGGACCAACTAGATATAATTTAGAGCAATTTTCTGTACATATTGTTGTTAACAAAGATCTAATGACCAATTTCATCATCATACCTTGACACAATCTCACACAAAAATGGCTATCCAAGAGAAGGGGAAAAACAGGTGAATTCTCCTTCTTAAACCATATAATACAAACACGATATCAATCAAATTCTGTGTTTGGACTAGTGGTGGCCCAAACTAAATATTATCAATAGGAAATACTTGAGGCCAGGGGTCTCAAACTTACGGCCCAGGGGACAATAACGGTCGGCAGGGTGATAGTTTGAGGCCCTAGCCTTAATATAAAAGTCTAAAGGGACATTATGCATTTTTAAGCGCCTCCTGGTGAGAAAAATATAATTTATTAAAAATGCATAGTTATTTAAAAAATAAGTGAAAATAGATGAAGTTTTTAAATACTCATCGGTAGAGAAATTTGCATTTATCTAACATCATTAGCCTCACTTAGATGATGCTGAGATCATTGTTGACCATCTTGCTGCTACAGGTACTACCAAAAACAAAAAAATATCTTTTTTTCCCCCTTGTCTTTTGTATTTTTTCCCTTTTTTATTTTTTTTCCTTTAATAGTTCTTTGCAAAAGGCTGGGCAAAGAAATAAAAAATGTCACTTTAAGTCTCTGTAGTTTGTCTTCTTTTTTTTAGCATTCGTTTTTGGTTGCACAGCACAATAATGACACATTTAGTGGTTACATAATACACACTGTGCCTTTGATGAAGTGCTCTAGTACGGAAAATATGGATTCATTTGTTACCAATTCATTTATTTTCACATCAATTCTTTTTGAATTTTTAGTTGTCATTTTGTGTAGCATTTTAAAAAAAGCTATTTGAGAACGGTGGATTTTTTGTTGAATCAGATTTTCTTGGGGAAAAGCCAATCCGGCCCAGTCTCACCCAGACGCTAGCTCCGGCTTCCATCAAGTCAATTCAGTTTGAGACCCCTGCTTTAGGTTGACTTCCACTTTAAAACGGCAGACATCTGTTAAGTTTCTGTAATCAGTTCTGATACTTTTCTGTGGAGCTACTTTTAATAAGAAATTGAACCCATCTTTTAAGGATCGAGTTTTCAGAAATTAGTCAGTTGTTGAATGACGATAAGCCTTTGAAATATTGACAAATAACAAGCAATCACAAAGCAGCATTCATGTATTTGGATTTAAACAATTAACATATCAACATTTTAGTAGTTGGCTAAAAGTCGGCTCACTGAATTTCAATTAAAATCACTGTTTTTTGTTTAACAACACTCCTTACAAATTGAATTAACTGATAATTAACTCATCTCACTCAACTTCAAATGAGGATTTTAAATAAAGATGTTAAGAAATAGCTGACAAATTGGACATAAAAACGCAAATAGAAAAAGCCCACTGTGTTGAATCAACCACAAAAAAGGTCGACACAAATTTCTACCTCAAAACTCGACTTTGATAAATCTATGTCCAAAATCTTTCCACCCTACTACCTAATTACTGGTAAACCTAATTAATGATTCCGATAAAAGTTAATGTTAGTGTAAAGCAATACTTCTCAGTGGGAATCTGTCAGGAAGGCGGTGGTGTGTGTGACTCCAGGGAACTTCTTTTTAGATTATCCCAGAATTAGGTGCAATTGAATGTCCACTACACTAGGGGGCAGTGACTATCTCAGTGGTAGCGTGTATTGTTTACATCAAGCAGAGTATAAACATTGAGGATGAAGTGTAGACACGAAGTGTAGCCGACCCTCAAGTGACTCCGTGAAGATAATATTTAACACGGATGCGGAGACAGTAGAAGACAGACAGGGTAAGAGACAAAAAAAAAAAAAAGTCTCCTCCTGTAGCACTTCACTGCAACCTTGGAGGGAAAAGGGCTAAAAACGATATGCTTGCTATGTTAGAAAATGTTGACAGCGGACAGCACACAGCCAAATAAATTGTCATTTAAAGACACTACAACCCAATCACGCTGAGGAGAGGCTTGACTTTTCCTTTAGATAAAACGTGCCAAAGGCGTAGATTTGGTATAGACAAAGGTGATGTGTTACCATCAATATAGGGCAATCTTTTTTTGTCCCCACCAATTGTGATCACTTAAACATTTTTTAAATAAATAAATAGCTCTTGGGAGGCAGGAAAGGTTTTTTTTCTTTCGAGGGGGGACCTGGCAGAAAATAATTGAGAATCACTGGTGTGAAGTCTCGGCATCTAACCTCACACGTGTTGTAGTCTCCAGAATCCAGAAGCTGGCACAGTTTCGGCAAAACCTCCGGCCAATTTTGCAGCTTTCCCTTGGATGCAATTGTGGTGATCAGAATACCTGTTTGGCAGGAAGATTCAAAAAATAATATTGCGCATTGCAGCACCAGCTAATTATTTTGCCCTGACATAAAACAACCTACCAATAGTGGCACGGATGAGCGGTGAGGGGTCCCCAATATTATTGAGGCACTCATTCTTGATAAAGTCAGACACTCCATGGGGGAAATTCTGGTAGTGAGCTTTCACATTGTTCTTCAGTATTAGGCCGCTCAGAGAGCGAGTGGGCTCGTCTTAGGGAAAAAACAGAATAGATTAATTGTAGAGTGGACTTAAAATGAAACAGGTCTTACTGACGGCTTATAGATATTGCATACATGCTGTAATGAAATAATTGCACCGGTTAAATGAAATTCTTAAATATAAGTATTAAGTTCTGCAAAAAATGTTTTTCTTGGCTTTTCAGTCTTATGCTGTTAAAAGGGCACGGAGGTGAACGCAGAAAGGAACCTATTGAGCTAAAAAAAAAATCACTTAAGTGAATACTCGATAACATGATACAACAAATATGAGACTAAATAAGTAAATAATGGCAAATGTCTTGATGATGCGGGGATGTAGGTCATCTATCGTGCAGACAGAGGAGTGGCGGGATGAGTGCTGCCAGGAATGGGGTTTAAAATTAGAGTGACCCATATTCCCCCCCCCCGAGTGCCTCATCATCTGCGGCCCACGGGTCGGCCAAGTCACGGACGGCCATTGGGGCGCTTACGTAAAAACAAAAAGTAAAAAAAAAAGAATGATGACATAGTCCAGTGCATAGATGCATCGAGGAACACAACAGTCACACACACTTACCCTCTGATTTGAGCTTGGTCAGAACAAATATCAAGTAGTTATTAAAATCAGGAAACTGGTTCAGCTGCTCCAGTCTCTGCAGGGAAAGTGGTTCAGGAAGAATGCGGGACCAAACAAAAAAAGTCTTTGTATATATTAACACTCGCAGTACGTGTCTTGGGTCACGTTACATCATCTGATTGAGACCACTGCACAGATGCAAACTGATGTCTTGTAATTTATTGATACTATGTATCTAGGCTAGCCTGGGAAATATCCAAGAGTAAAAAAATATATTGAAACTAAACAAGACATATTTTGGTCTTCTTTTTCTCTTTTGCTCATGTCATGGGTTCAGAACAGGTGACAATGTTCATGTTATGGACAAGATTATATTCATATTTACATGTTCCATTATGACTTTAGAGAGTCAAGCACTCCTTCGCTTTACAAAAACAAACAGGAAAGTTGCCTTCCAGGAGAAGATTTAAATATCAATCAAGATATTTTTGTCTTGGCTTACATTTGGGGGTTTGGTGGGTATTTACATCCTCGGTAGGTAATAATTCTATCTCATCATTGCTCTTTTTCCCCTTTTGTTATTGTATTATTAAAAGTAGTCAATAATCTGTACAGCCCTTTGAGACTTCTTGTGATTAAGGGCTATACAAATAAACTTGACTTGAAAGTACCCACAAACAGACAACAGCACACAAAATCTAATATAAGTTTAACCTGGAATCCCAGCCGACGTTTGCTGAAGATATTAAAGATATGAAACACCCTGGAGCACTACCAAATTGTGACTGGGATAGAGAAAAATCAATATCAGAGCTGATGACTCAGTCGGAACAGGTCATTTCAGTCAAGCATGAAAGCTTTCTTATCCACAACAAGGACGTTGTTTTAATAAGTAAATAAGCTCAGTTAAGTTCAGCAGTTGAGAACCCAATTAAAAAAAGCTCTTATGAAGAAATGGGATTGTTTAGAGTTGCCTTTTTTTCTCCTTGGTGGGAAAAAAAGAGCCATTTTTCTTTAGTTACTGATGTGACTGATTGTGGAAGATTTTCCATTTTAACATGTATTGCGAATAATTATGGACATTATCCAACTCCCCCCAACTACTTTTAAGATAGGAAATTTACTCAGATCTATAAAATCAACACAGAGAAACAGAAAACTCAAATACACTTGTGACTAACCTTAAATATATGGCATAAAGCTAGCAGTTTTTCAGTCATTCCCAAAACAAATTAAAACTGAAGGCAAGTACTGTTTTGGCTTAAATCATTTTTTAATTTATCTTATGAACTGCCTAACCTCATGAGTTTATTCTATAAAGAAATGTTAACCTGGCGGTAGGACTCAGGATGAACTATTAACATAATTTGACTCAGGGAAATTACGTTTCAAAAAAGTGAGGGGCAGAGAATAAAAATATTGACTCAAAGTTTTTTGTACCATTAGAAGGCACTGAATATTACACACTGTCCCTTTGAATGAGTTTTTACACAGTGGTCGGCCATATTGTGGAATAATTCATCTAAGAATGCTGCAATAATAAGAAGTTCATACAGAGTCGACAGACTCAACGATAGCCATTGCTATTTTTAGTAGTGGAGATTACAAGACCCCGGTAGGCCGCCGGGACAGTAAATAACAAGAGGAAACCCTGCAAATGTCTCACACCACCTAAAATTATGATAATACAGGGAGTGCAGAATTATTATGCAAATGAGTATTTTGACCACATCATCCTCTTTATGCATGTTTTCTTACTCCAAGCTGTATAGGCTCGAAAGCCTACTACCAATTAGGCATATCAGGTGATGTGCATCTCTGTAATGAGAAGGGGTGTGGTCTAATGACATCAACACCCTATATCAGGTGTGCATAATTATTAGGCAACTTCCTTTCCTTTGGCAAAATGGGTCAGAAGAGGGACTTGACAGACTCTGAAAAGTCAAAAATAGTGAGATATCTTGCAGAGGGATGCAGCACTCTTAAAATTGCCAAGCTTCTGAAGCGTGATCATCGAACAATCAAGCGTTACATTCAAAATAGTCAACAGGGTCGCAAGAAGCGTGTAGAAAAACTAAGGCGCAAAATAACTGCCCGTGAACTGAGAAAAGTCAAGCGTACAGCTGCCAAGATGCCACTTGCCACCAGTTTTGCCATATTTCAGAGCTGCAACATCACTGGAGTGCCCAAAATCACAAGGTGTGCAATACTCAGAGACATGGCCAAGGTAAGAAAGGCTGAAAAACGACCACCACTGAACAAGACACACAAGCTGAAACGTCAAGACTGGGCCAAGAAAAATCTCAAGACGGATTTTTCTAAGGTTTTATGGACTGATGAAATGAGAGTGAGTCTTGATGGGCCAGATGGATGGGCCCGTGGCTGGATCGGTAAAGGGCATAGAGCTCCAGTCCGCCTCAGACGCCAGCAAGGTGGAGGTGGGGTACTGGTATGGGCTGGTATCATCAAAGATGAGCTTGTGGGGCCTTTTCGGGTTGAGGATGGACTCAAGCTCAACTCCCAGTCCTACTGCCAGTTTCTGGACACCTTCTTCAAGCAGTGGTACAGGAAGAAGTCCGCATCCTTCAAGAAAAACATGATTTTCATGCAGGACAACGCTTCATCACACGCATCCAAGTACTCCACAGCGTGGCTGGCAAGAAAGGGTCTAAAAGAAGAAAAACTAATGGCATGGCCTCCTTGTTCACCTGATCTGAACCCCATAGAGAACCTGTGGTCCCTCATCAAATGTGAGATTTACAAGGAGGGAAAACAGTACACCTCTCTGAACAGTGTCTGGGAGGCTGTGGTTGCTGCTGCACGCAATGTTGATCGTGAACAGATCAAAGCACTGACAGAATCCATGGATGGCAGGCTTTTGAGTGTCCTTGCAAAGAAAGGTGGCTATATTGGTCACTGATTTGTTTTTGTTTTGTTTTTGAATGTCAGAAATGTATATTTGTGAATGTTGAGCTGTTATATTGGTTTCCCTGATGAAAATAAATAATTGAAATGGGTATACATGTGTTTTTTGTTAAGTTGCCTAATAATTATGCACAGTAATAGTCACCTGCACACACAGATATCCTCCTAAAATAGCTAAAACTAAAAAAGCCCCACTCCAACTTCCAAAATATTCAGCTTTGATATTAATGAGACTTTTGGGTTCATTAAGAACATGGTTGTTGTTCAATAATAAAATTAATCCTCAAAAATACAACTTGCCTAATAATTCTGCACTCCCTGTAGTTTCCTTTGAGTTATTACTTCCTTTGTCAAGCTAATGGACCAGGGGTATGCCACATGGTGACCACGGGCACTCGGTAGCCCCTTAAGAACACCTGAGTACCCCGCTGACAGGGTCTAAAAATAGCTCACTAGTTATAGATCGTTGTGATTTTCTAGGAAATCTGATTTCTAAGTGGCATGCTTTTTTTCAATGGTTGGCTCAGTCCACTTTACGCAACTTCTAATAATTACAAGCTGAATATAACAATGAAAACATAGTAACATCATGAGAAGTCGTCATTTTAGAAATGTATATCAAACTGGGAGTAACTTTCAGCTTCAAAAAGGTTGGTGAACCCTCAACCCTTTTTGAACCAAGGTCCACTTTTATTTATAAAAAAAGTTCCGAGGCACACAGTCGAAAATGTTTGAAAATGAAGTTATGTCAAATATTTCACTGTACTACCTCAAAAGCAGATAATTAGTATAAAAAAAGAAGAAGATAATGCTTAAAATAAAAAAGAATGCTGTGCTTCATCTATGTTTTTATTTTTACAGTGCAATCTTAAACCACTGTCAAACAAATTAAGTTATTAAATGTACTGTGCTACCTCATGAGCAGATAATTAGTATATAAAAGTATATACAAATCTACTGCCACATATTGATATGGATGACTGTTACAGTTCCTTGTCTGAAGATAGCAAAAATACTAAATAATGGCCTGATTTTTTTGAAAGATAAAATTGGGCAAATTCCAGCAGCACACTAGACAAGGTCTCACGGAACACTAGTGTGCCCCGGCCCACTGGTTGAAAATACTAGAATAGAAGCTTGATAGGAGAAGGCACTACCTGCTATTCCTATCGGTTGAGAAAGTTGTGGTATATTTGACCTGGGCCCTCATACGACATCTCAGTTATTATAATAACGATGTTTAAAACTGGTAATCTACATCCCAAGCGTATTAATCTTCCAAATAAAAAATATGATAGCCCAATCATCCAGAATTACTTTTTGTTTTGTTTTCTCATCAGTGGCACACAGATGTGGAGGAACCAACAATTGAGTTATCGTGAAATGAACACACCCCTGCTTGAGTGATGTACAGATGTTAACATTAAGACTACCTGCAAATCAAATCACGTTTTGCCCTTCACTGTATGGGATGCAAACAACGTAGATACGACGCTACATTGCATGGTGTACTGCTGTATGCGTAATAAAAATCTTGGCAAACAAAAGAAAATAACAACAATAGGTCATAACAAACCGGTTAGCATGTTCTTGCGCTAACAGAAGGCAAAAAAGGATACTTGCTGTACAGATCTCTGCGTGGATGTATCTGGTGACTGGGATTCCTTGAGCAGCTGTAAAATCTGCTGGAGCCCTTGCTCGTCTGGCTTCCACGCACACTCCATATTTGTTATGATCGCAGATTTTTGAGGGCAACACAGCGCCGAGCTAGCAAGAGGATTTACCCAGCATGAACGACACAAGAGGCGGGGACAACACGCTCGACAAGCGCCCCGGGGATATCGGGCGAACGGGGCGGGGAGGTTATTCTCCGCTTATCCAAGGTACTCGAACGGGACTGGGTGTCCCCTGAGGAAGAAGAGAAGAAGCGTGACTGTAGTGTCCGACATTGGTCTGTCAAGAGGGACACATCCGCGCGAGGGTGCGAGCCATTCGGCCGACTGAGTGATTAACAAGAGGGCCGTGCGCGCTTCAGTCGCATTTTAAGTGGCTTGACTAGACAAATGACAGGCGGCTCCATGGTCCTAGTGCGAGCCCTTTTTTTCTTTGGCACGTGACGTCACGTCGCCTTCTCGGGCAGAATGAGAGCCATGACAGACAGCAGGAAGTACAGACCCTGCCTTACTTACGAACGAGATAGGTTCCGGACGATCATTCGTATGTTGAATTTGTTTGTAAGTTGCTCCAGTGCTATATTTTGTATGGAATGTATGTTCAAGGTTTATAGAAGTACTGTATGTGTAAGGCTTGTATAAGTGACCTGCATTGTTTTGAAACTGAGAAATAAACGTTTAATTAAAATAATATGCTCTGTAACATTATAGACCAGGCTGAATGATAAAGCATAGTACTGAAAAACAAAGCTACACATTGGTTGTTGACATTCTGTGGTCTGTGAAGCCCTTTGAGTCTTCTTGTGATTGAGAGACATACAAATAAACATGCCTTGACTTGACTATAAAGATAAATAAAGTTAAATTTAACTTACTTTTGGAAGAGTTAGGCGACATCCTTCTCAGTGGTAAAATGTGTACGAAAAAGCGATCCAACCATTTTCTCAACCGCATCAAGCTTTCTTATTCCACTTTCATTTCAAAAGAAACGACTCGCCTCTTCTTTAAGCTTTACACCAACCATATTGAATGGATGCGCGAGATATGAAACAATAGAAACGTCAAAGTTCTTAGTGTCCTAGAGATACAGTGCAGTGTGTATACACACAAACCAGGAAGTAGAAGCCTGTATTTCTCCTTCAGGCCGGATGCTGGGTGACCTCTCACAGAACCACACGGCGGAAAGAAGCACTACAGTACTGTCCTCTACTCGGATAAAGGTGCACACAATACAAAATCTAACTTAGAGCAATGTCCGGATATTTTTCGCTATCCCAAAAAATATGTTCGTATGTTCATAACTCTGTTTGTAAGTAGGGTAACGTCTGTATTTGAGCACAAGGCAGTTGAGTTGAACTAAGTACCAATAAACACCACAGAAAAACATAACCACTAATTTCTTCCATGGTGATTAATTCCTGTGTAGTGGGCAAGTTTCAATGCCCAATTAGAAATTGTATCCCATTTAATGAAGACAGAAGACAGCAATGATTATTTGCAGTTAAATGACTGGACTGGAATATGCTGAGGCACAACTCTAACAGGCTGGCAGCCCTCAAGTATTCCAGGATTTACAGCGAACATTTTTTACACGGTACGTTTGATGTATTTCCGAGCAATTTTATGTTAAGTAGGTACAAGTTACATCCAAGACACTTAATATAATATAATATAATATAATATAATATAATATAATATAATATAATATAATATAATATAATATAATATAATATAATATAATATAATATAATACAATATAATATAATAGCTAGTGCTAACTAACTATGTTAGTGTCTTAATGTTGCCATTTCTTACTATGTAAATGAGCTGCTTTCATTGTGATTAACCAGGGATTCAAAACAGTAATCTTCCGTATATCACATGTATTGAAAACTGGAATGTGCTCTACCACAAAGCTTATTACGCCAAAATGAACTCCCAAATTATCTACATATAATATAAGAGATGAAAGTCCAGAGGAGAAAACTTAATTTGGCCGAAGTAAATATTTTGAACATGCTCAAAAGTAATTTCTATTTAAGGTGCAAACGCTCCATGCTTTACTGTTCCATTAAATTCCCCAAATGTAATGGAACATTTGGAGTATTTGTCGGCAAAACGTAGCACAGTAACGCGTACCAGCTATGAAGACATAGTGTAGTGTAGTTTGTTTATTCAACCAATAATCTTCACATAAAAATAATCAGAAATCGTCTCGTTGTCTCGGCTCAGTGAGAATTTTAAAATGTAACAACATTCAACATTCCGAATATAAAACGAAAAACAGAAATTACAATTTACAATTGTTAAAAATTTGGACAGCACTCGGGTAAAAACTGTTTGTAAACCTTTTAGTACCCTTGAATGACTTCAAGCGTAACAGATGAAAATTATCATTACCAGGATGACTCTCATCCTTAAAATTATTTGAGGTACGTTTCAAAACTCTATCATTATATATAGATTCCAGGGATGGCAGACCGGTGCCCACAATCTTTTCCGCTGTGCGGATTACAGAATTGAACTTCGACAGATCTTTCTTTGTGATTCGACCAAACCAAACAATAATGGAATTTGCTAAAACACTTTCAATAATCGCACGATAAAAATTGACTAGAACTTCCTGATGAACATCGTAGGAGTTCAACTTCCTTAGGAAGAAAGTTCTTTGG
Organism: Urocampus carinirostris; assembly: GCF_059441175.1. Classification (NCBI taxonomy): domain Eukaryota; kingdom Metazoa; phylum Chordata; class Actinopteri; order Syngnathiformes; family Syngnathidae; genus Urocampus; species Urocampus carinirostris. Next base: position 24,440,385 of record NC_142364.1, on the reverse strand, counting down.
CGTGCCTTCTTTAGAATTTTCTCCGAGTTCAGTGCCCAGCTTAGATCTTCTGAAATAAAAGTCCCGAGAAGTTTGAAATGTTCCACCTGCTCGACTCTTTTGCCATTGATAAATAAAGGTTCCTTCTGGTTTTTGTTTTTCGTCCGAAAGTCAATAATCATTTCTTTGGTTTTGTCCAAATTCAATGTCAAATCATTTCCATTGCACCATTCCACGATGTTATCCACCTGCCGTCTGTATGCGCTCTCATCATTGTTCATAATGTAACCAGAAACAGTAGTGTCGTCAGCAAATTTGACAACTAGATTGTTATCATCAATGGATCTGCAATCATACGTAAATATGGAATAAAGACAAGGTGATAAAACACATCCTTGTGGGGTACCGGTGTTTAGAACGAGATCTTTCGAGATATGATTACCAATTTTCACAACTTGATGACGTTCGAGCAAAAAATCCAAAATCCAATTACAAATCGAAACGGGAAAACTGAGGTCATCACGTAATTTCACATACAATTTAGAATGTATGATGGTATTAAACGCAGACGAGTAGTCTATAAATAAAAGCCTGACATACGAGTTCTTTTTCTCCAAGTGTTCCAAAACCCTATGTAAACAAATGTTCAGTGCATCTTCAACACATCTGTTCGCACGATACGCGAACTGATAATCGTCTAGACCAATCGGTAGTAATGACTTAATATAGTGTAAGATCTCATCTCATCCCATTAGCTACACCGCTTATCCTCAATAGGGTCGCGGGGGTGCTGGAGCCCATCTCAGCAATCATCAGGCAGTGGGCAGGGGACACCCTGAACTGGTTGCCAGCCAATCGCAGGGCACACAGGGACAGACAACTCATTCGCTCATTCACACCTAGGGACAATTTGGACCAGCCAATTCACCTGAAACGCATGTTTTTGGAATGTGGGACGAAACCGGAGTGCCCGGAGGAAACCCACGCAAGCACGGGGAGAACATACAAACTCCGCACAGGAAGTCTGGAGCTGGATTTGAACCTACGCAGGAATAGTGTAAGATGAAACCTTCAAATACTTTCATTGGTACTGGCGTCAGTGCTATGGGTCGAAGATCATTCAGGCATGTGACGGTGTTAGACTTGGGAACTGGAACGACGGTAGCTGTTTTGTATACTGCTGGAACTTTGGCAAGGCGGAGCGACCGATTGTAGATGAGGGTGAACACGTGGGAGAGTTGTGCTGCGCAGAACTTGAGGAGCCGCGGTGAGATAGAGTCTGGGCCCGGGCCTTTCCGCTCCTTCAAGCGTTCGAACTTGCACTTGACTTGCCACTCCTCGATAACAAATGGAGGTTCACACTGAGTGTCCGGCACAGAAACGGGTTCGCTGTTGTTGGCTTTGTCGAACCTGGCTTAAAAGTAATTCAATTTATCTGGTAAAGTAGCGTCATCCGAGTCAGCAGAACGTTTATGACCCTTGTACTGAGTAAAGAGGTTCATATTCGCCCAGACGTCCCTAGAGTCGCCTGTTGCAAATTTTTCCACGATACGTGTTTTAAAAATCCGTTTTGCATCCCTGATGCCCTTCTTCAGGTCAGACTTGGCCTTACGGTATGCAACAGGATCGGAGTCCTGTAAGCATAGTAAGCATCCAGACTGATAAGCTTTTAGATCAGCACCAGTGTATGGTGATACTCCATTTACAATATAGTGGTACAGATCGTGTGGACAGAAGTCAGACAGAGTGGACATATGTGTAAATATGTCAGGAGTAAACTGTATCGCTTGGTAGCTGGCATTGCTAATGCTATCCTCAGTTTCTCTAATTATAACCCTTTGTGCTTTCTGACAAAGTGAGGCACCTCATCTGACAGCTGCACAATATTCGTTTGACCATTCATTGCCAATGGAGTTTAATAGTATAGCTTTTTTGTTGTTGTCTACTACTCAGACAGACGGATAGACAGACAAGTAGACAGACAGATAGACAAAAATCCCAAACGTGTAACCTTTCACACAAAAGTTTTTTGGATAATCGAGGAAGTCAGGTGCGGGGAAACAAACGCCAGCGATCTGGAGCTCGCCGGGCAGGGGGAACAAGGAACTCACGGGATCGGAGCACGGTCGAAATGCGCAAACAAGTATTGTTGCAGGGGTGAGAGATCGTCAAACGAATAGGCACAGGTATGGGAAATGAGTAATCATGACATAGATCGATAGATAGATAGATAGATAGATAGATCGATAGATCGATAGATAGATAGATAGATAGATAGATAGATAGATAGATAGATAGATAGATAGATAGATAGATAGATAGATAGATAGATAGATAGATAGATAGATAGATAGATAGATAGATAGATAGATAGATAGATAGATAGATAGATAGATAGATAGATAGATAGATAGATAGATAGATAGATAGATAGATAGATAGATAGATAGATAGATAGATAGATAGATAGATAGATAGATAGATAGATAGATGGATAGATGGATAGATAGATAAATGGTGCTGCCCTCTATATTTATTTATGATTATATAATCTATTTAACTTCATTATTTTAGTAATTTATGTGTTCTTCATGTATTTAGTCGTCATTATAAAAGTTCATTTATTTGAGACTCTTTGTGATTAACGGCTATCCAAATAAACATGACTTGACTTGACATTTATTCAGTCGTGATTATACAACTTTAACGTTATTGTAGTTGTGTTTTCTTTTGTAGTCAGATGTGGGCTTGAATGTTTGTTTAGACAAAGACCTACTTGTTTTGTCTCAGATCTGTGAGTATAAGAATGACAGTAAGCTGTTTTGTCCGGTCACATGTGGATTGTTACAGCCACTCTCTGTACAGTACTTAATTTTTGTACAGAATATTCTGTGAATAAAACTTTCAAAGGAACTGCTCATCATCTCCTGCTTTTTTTTTGATAACCTACCTTATCGCTACCCGGAATCCAAAAAATACACGGAAGAAGAAATAATTGTTTTGGGACAGCGGAAATTGAATACACAGCAGACCAGTGGTGAGCCAAGAGGACTTGCAAGGCCTTTCATGGTGGCCTAAATATATCTTTAATTTTCAAATCCATTCATTGATTTTCATTTTTGTTACTGTACAGGATTATTGCAAAATGAATGTATAAAACTTTTTTTTTAAATGCCCTAAACCAGGGGTGTTCAACTCATTTTAGCTTGGGAGCTACATGGTAAAAAAAGCACTTTTCAGGGACTGGACTAGTAAATAAATGGCATAAAAAGTGTGCCTTAGCAGGAGCTTGGGTCTTTTCCGAGGCTCACAATTGTATTATGATTTTAGGGATGTTGATTTTTATTTATTTTCCTTAATATATTGTCCTTCACTGAGATGTAATATTTTGTAGTGTTTATCAATGATGCATTTGTAAAAAAAAAACAAAAGCAACAAGAGCAAATTCCTTTCCACTGCAGTTTACTTAATTTGGGCAATTTCATACAGACTTGAAAGTGACAAAAATTGCAGACAAACACTAATTCAAAATATTGGTACAGTGATAAAGATTTAAAACAATGCTTTTCATTTTTTTGCTTTATATAAAAGTGTTTACTTAAATATGGGAAAATCGCTTTCAGATTTTATATCTAGAAAGGGGCAAAAGCTTGTTTACATTCCTGCAAAAAAAAAAAAAAAATTGGATCTTTCATATTGCCTCAAACAGTGTGTCATTGCTTTTATTTTAAAGTGTGTAATATTTGAAAACTAGAAAGCACTGTGTTGTCTGGTGCGAATGAGGGCCAGTGCCCAGAGCACTGCGTGGCGGCTGGATGCCAGACAAACCTGGCGGAGACCTAACTGTGGATTCCACTGTGAAAAACAAAAACAAATTTCTCGACCTATGTATTATTATTATCATTATTTTCTTAATACAAATTAACATTGGTATGATAGTTCATAGCGGCACGGCGGCTGTGTGGTTAGCGTGCAGCCCCATAAGGCGGAGATCCAGGGTTCAATTCCAGCTACCGTAGTCTCCCCGTGTGGATTTTGCATATTCGCCCCGTGCTTGTATGGGTTTCCTCCCACAAATTCAAAAACAAGCCAAAAACATGCATTTCAGGATAAATCTCCAACCAAAATTGTCCCTAGGTGTGAATCGAGTGAGTTGTCTGTCTCTGTGTGCCCTATGTGTTAGAATTAATAATGATATTAATCCACTGCTTACTAAAGTAATCAGGCAAAAAGCTAATCTGGAGTTTTTTAGACCGTTGTACAGCGGGGGGAATAAGGGTGCTCCGTCCCAACGAAGCGGAACCTTTTTCTCGCCGACCTACGGGTAGGTAGTCTCCTTTTATTCGGAAAGTCCCGCATGCGCCTCAGAAACGTACAATGACTATACACATGAGCTTTCCAGTACATACAATAAAATAAATAAACCCGAAACGTGTGTGTATTTTAATTAAACTATGTGTTAGTATTTTAATGGTTACTCATATATTCAATATAGAAAAATGGAAAACAGAAATAGGGAAAAAAGTTAATTTCATCAGGATTATTTGTAACATAGGTGACAGAGAAATACACAAATAACTAAAAGTAATTTACTTTACATATGACTGGCGTGAGTTCAGGGTGTCCCCTGCCCACTGCCTGAAGACAGCTGAGATGTGCTCTAGCACCCCCGCGACCCTAGTGAGGATAAGCGGTGCAGAAGATAGATGGATGCCTGGTATTCAAATCAATTATGTTTTTTTTACTGAATGAAAGTCGAAGGCACTGAATATACACACAGTCCCTTTAAAAAAAATAATACCGGGATGGGTGTCCACAATGTTCTCTCCTTGTGATTAAGGGCTATAAAAATAAACATGACTTGACTTGACTTGTTTCATTATTGTGGTCAACAAATACAGCCACAGTGGGTGCTTGTGAATGGTGTTTGGGTTTGGTCCATGGACATATTTAAAACCGCGGGTGCTTGTATGATTTGTTTTAATCTTTCCCAGCATTGTCTGGCAGGCCACATAAAATCCATTGGCAGGCCACATTTAGCCAGCCGCCCTTAAGTTCGACACATATCCCCTAACCAAAAGTTCTAAAAATGCAAAACACTGTTATTCATATTAATAAATTCTGAACATATTAAAAGTACGAAATTACTAAGGTTAGTTGTTTGGTCGGTTGGTTGTTTAGAGTACTAGCTGACTGCTGTTGAATATTTTGTATGTAATTTATCTATGACACTCATGTCCACTAGATGTCAGCACTTGATCGAAATATGCCGAAGTCACCCTTTTGCCATCCTAAGAAGAAGTCAAGCCTCTGTGACTAGTCAGTTGTGCACTGTATCCACACTAGCCAGCACAATAAGTCACGGATGACGGAGCGGATGTCACTCTTTTGTAGAAAGGCCCATAGATAATAAGATTTTTTTTTAAATTTTCTGTATGCAACGTAATGCACACTTCTACCACCCTCTGCAAGTAATTTATCCAAAAGCGAGCGAGAGGACCGCGAGAAAAGGCCGAGTAGTCACGACGAGGACTTGTGAGACTTGCACAAACAATCCCTCCTCCCTCCTTCTTTATTGCTTATTGCTTCCCGAGAGAAAGAGCCAGAGAAAGAATCACCACCCGAGGAAACATGAGTTTTCTGTTGTAAGTATATCCCTGTCGTTTTTTATAATCATTTATTCATTGGTCAAAGCTGCAGATTCGTGCTTTCAGTCTGCATTGGATATTGTTTGTAGGATATCTGCGTTAGCCGTAGCAGGTTCTGGGTAATGGTTATTATTATATATTTTTTACCAAACTTAAACGGAAATTGTTTTATGTAAACATTGACTTTTATGTAACATTTTAAATGCAATTTTAATTTTGGATCATCTTTAATCATATGTCATTACTGTAACTTGGCGTCACAGAGGGGTTACCTCGAGGCGTATGTGTACGTAATATCATGCAGAAATGGCGACATTGAGTATGCTCACAATTGTTGTTGATTTTATTTTCCATCTGTGCAATTTAAGTAGTTTCATGGTAACTACAAATTGTCTTGCATCTTTAATTTGGGGTGCCCTATTGTTTGTTTTCCCTTTGTTAACACCGCGTCCTTATGGCGCAACTATTTTCTTTTGTATCTTTTTTTGGCACAACAGAACACAACAACATTAACTTCGAATAAAGGGAACAACACAATATTTGTTCAGAAACAGCTGTACAAGCCATAATATAATTCATAAAATGTGCCTAAACCCGAAGCTAAACTTTGAAAGACTATCACCCGTGTTGACCAGTTTAAAGTTAATGTCTGTTTTGCCTCAATTATATAAGAATAACAGCATTAACTATTAATAACACAAAGAAACAACACAATATTAAGCTCGTAAACAGCTGTACACGCAAATCTATAATTCATAAATGTGCCCAAAGCAAAACTATAAGACAGTGTGTGTCACCTGTGTTGACCCGATTAAAAGGAATGTCTTATTGGCCTCGATTATAACATACAATTGTATTCATTAATTTATTTATATTGTGTCTATACGATATGTTTTCAATCAGTAATCAAAACAATCCTGCCTGAATGTCAGTGGTGGCATCACTATATTGACGCTGCCCTACTTACAAATGAAATACCGTATTTTCCGCACTATATGACGCACCATGTTATAAGGCGCACCTTCAATGAATGATATATTTTAAAACTTATGCCATACATAAGACGCACCCCATTATAAGGCGCTATAAGTGCATGCTGGTTTAAGATCAGGTAATTGTGCAATTTTGTAATTGTAATCCTGTGCAGTCCTTCGAGACATTTTTGGGATTAAGGGCTATTTACGGTAAATAAATGTGACGACTTGACTACAGTAGAGAATGTAGTTACTTTATGCAACCTCTAGATGTTGCCACGCTCAAGGGAATGTCAACAAAACATTCAAAAAGGTCCAACTTTATTAACAAACAAGCTTTCCACAACTCCATTCACTCCCAAAATAAATAAACAGCCGTTTTATTATTTTCTCTGAGGTAAAGCATTTTCGTGACACATCTTTAACATCTTTGAACAACATCGACATATCATTTTATTTTTTGTCCATTTAGTCAACACGCAAAGAAAAAAACGTCTGATACTGTTATTTTAAATGAAACGTTAGTGCAATCGCAATAAAGTGACACTCGTAATGTGCAAAAACAACGAGTGCAAAGCAATAACATAATAACTGTAAAATGTAAAACGTAAACACACAAAAGAAAAACAAAGATCACTCTATAAGCTCCTCATCGACGAATCCCTCGAATTCTTCTTCTGCTGTGTTCGAATTGACCATATCTCAGTGAATGGGCCATCCAACACGTCCGGTGTTTTTGTGCCAGCGCTGTTGCCTTCATACGTATAGTTATCGTACTGACACTTCTGCTTGCCGCTCTTTGTTGAACAACCCACTGTTCAAGTGTCTCCTCTAACTCTGGCCATCTTGCTTTATTGCCACGGAAACTTTGTTGAGTTTTCCTTACTTGGCGGAGCTTATCTTCATCCTTTCTCCACTTCCGTACCATCGATTCATTTAAGTTTAACTCTCTCGCTGCCGCTCTATTGCCGTGTTGTGCTGCGTGACTGATCGCTTTGAGTTTAAACTCGGCGTTGTACGCGTGTCTCTTAACAGGAGCCATTTTCTTATACAAATGCACGTATGAAAGAGAATCTCGCTCTCTCTCTCTCTCTCGCTCTCTCTCTCTCTCAAACGTGACATTCTGAATAATTCTGCGTTTGTTTAAGGTAAATTGTGCTTTACATTTTCACCAGTCATAACCCTGGATTCAGACAAATACTGTATTTGTTGAATATGAATTAAGCAGTTTAATGGGGTAGCCATTTTGCCACTTAGTAAACAAATACAACACGAGCCCCGAGGCGTGTTCAGGAGAGTGATCAGACATGTAGTCTCTTGATAATCGCTTGCCGCGCACTGCTGAACGTTTTGTAATCGCTCACTGTGATTGCCTTACTGATCCAAAATGGCCGACGACAGTACAATGGATTTCGTTCTACAGCTTGCTTTGAGCGAGTTGGCTGATATGAGCGACAGTTCGCATATTGACACAGTTAAGGTTATCCTAAACGCAGTGGAAGGGTCATACCTGTCTTGCATTGTTCACAAACATTACCAGGCAATGTAAGACGATATATTACATCGCCAACAGCACTCGTCAGGGTGAGATCCTCCATCTTCTGCACTGTCGACGCCATGTTGGAAATCAAAGTAAGCGGTCTTTCTCCCGTGATTACTCGGGCACGCGAGCGCTCAATAATCACTGGCCGTTCAGAAGCTAGCGATAGCTCGCGATAGCAATCACTCACTCTCCTGAACACGCCTCCGGCAACTACCAATCGTTTAATATTTCCCAGTATGCACAGCACGAAAAATGGAGTCGGCGGCTGTTTCTCGTAGTTGCGAGACCTTGCGAATTTAATATTGAGCCATATATAAGGCGCACTGTGTTATAAGGCGCATGGTCAGCTTTTGAAAAAAAATAAGACTTTTAGGTGCGCCTTATAGTGCGGAAAATACGGTAGGTTCCGGACGATCGTTCGTAAGTTGAATTTGTTCGTAAGTTGCTTCAGTGCTATATTATGTATGAAATGTATGTTTAAGGTTTATACAAGTATGTTTAAGGCTTGTATAAGTAACTTGTATTGTTTTGTACTAAATAATAAACATTTCATAAAATAATATACTCTATAAAGATAAACAAAGTGAGATTTAACTTCCTTTTGGGAGATGGGGTTCAAGAGTTAGGTGCCTTCCTCCTCCTTGGTAAAAAGTGGCAGAAAAAAGGCGTTCCGACCATTTTCTCAACCACATCAAGCTTTCTTATTCCACTTTCATTTCAAGAGAAACGGCTCGCCTCTTCTCTACACTTTACACCAACCATATTGAATGGATGCACAAGATATTAAACCATAAAAACGTCAAAAGTCTTGAGTGCGCTGGAGATACAGTATACTTAGTATGTTTACACGTGAACTAGCAAGAGGAAGCCGGATTTCCTCTACGTGGTGGGTACTGGGTGAGCTCTCACAGAGCCATACGCCTGTAGTGGCAGAAAGAAGCACTACAGCACTGTCCTGTTCTGGGAAAAAGGTGCACACAATACCAAATCTAACATACAGCAATGTCTGGATATTGTTCGACATACCAAAAAAAATGCTCGTATCTACCGTTTTTCGTAACTCGAATGGTGGTAAGTAAAGGAGCGTCTGTATTGCCAAGAACAGGTTCTTAGGATCATAATTGATATATGAAATAGATCTTCTCGTCTCCAGCAGTTTTTGGGAGCATTTATCTTATGAGCTGTGTGAAAAGTTTTTAAGATAAGAATTATCTTTATTGTCATTGATTGCAACATGAGGAACATTGTTTACTAGACTAGACGTGGCACTCCAGGATTAACGTAGTAAAAGACTTAAAAGAGAAAAATAAATGAAAAAAAGAATAGATGAATAGGCAAATATTTACAAAGTAGTTTGGTTGTAAACTCACTTAAGTTGTATTTCTGTCAGAACAACAGTGTAATGAAAAAGAGTGCAATGACTTTAGCAGCAAAATAATTTGCTGGGATGCCTGAGCGTTTGCTTGTACATGATGGTATTATTATTACAAGCAAGAGTTTTTTTAAATTAACATTTCTTCTAAAAAAAACGTTCAACTTCAAATTTCGTTTTGACGGTCTCAAGTTTAGATTGCATTTTGGTTGGGATTCATGAGTTTTGAAGTGACATTTTATTCTGTCCAAAATGTTTTGGCCAAATTATGGAGCTATTAAGAGATATTTAGTTTGTAGGTGGTTTTCTGTTTTGAGGAGTGCTGTGTTGGTGTTGAGTGTGGGAGTGTTAGAGTGGTGTCCTGATCCAAGGGACTTTTTTCTTTCAAAACGTACGTGGGAGGTTTTTAGTGAGAGTGCATCTTAGTTTTTATATACCTAAAGGATCTTTTTGTGAGTGATAGGTTTCTTCATGACAGCATATCAGAGTAATATGTGTGTTGTGAACGGTAACAATGACAATGGACAGTTTTCCAAACGACTAGAATGGAAGAAGCTTTCTACATACAGCCTACTGAAATGGAGTGTCCTTCGTCCTCTCCTGCCATGCTGACTACCGAGATGAGTTGTCTGTGTTTAACGGGGGCCACAGGAGAGATGTCCACTCCAAACGGGCCTCATTTGTCACGGTCGCCTTGGTGACCAGTCTGCCCCGCCCTCTGGGCAACAGCTGAAGCAGTTTCCACTAATTGTGTGTCTGATTTAAGGCTGCATTGTGGGCTCTGCGGTGGCGGGTTCATTACTACTCTTATACACAATCCCGGTCTGTTATGCTTGTCCTGTTTTAGTCTGTTATGCCTTGTCATGTTTTAGTCTGTTATGCCTTGTCCTGTTGAGTTCGTGCCGGAGGAACTCTGTATTGTTCTGTTTTGCCTCGGAGTATTGGGCGACTTTTATTTTATTAAATAAAACCTATGGATCGTCAACGCATTTGAGTTCTCCCTTCATGCCTCCTGCCTCCGTTCTGGTCCGGTCACCTTCCACGCCACCTCGTCTCGTGACAGAATGAACCCGCCAACAAATAGAACTCAGCGAACGATCCCAGCGCGACATTGGGGAGAGCTGGAGTGCGCAGTTTGGCAGGCGCCTACTGAGTTGGCCTTCCCTGCCCGTTCGAACCACGGCCCCGCCCGTCGTGGCCCTTGCTGTGCCTCGAATGGGGTCCCACGAAGAATTGACGCCTGCCTGCCCGACTCCCGTGCCGATTGCCTGCTATTCCCTCTCCCCTGCGTGCATGTCCGAATCCGACTCCGCTGCCCGTCGGGCCGACTCCGACTCCCAAGCCTGCCTGTTCGACTCCCAAGCCTGCCTGTTCGACTCCCAAGCCTGCCTGTTCGACTCCCAAGCCTGCCTGTTCGACTCCCAAGCCTGCCTGTTCGACTCCCAAGCCTGCCTGTTCGACTCCCAAGCCTGCCTGTTCGACTCCCAAGCCTGCCTGTTCGACTCTCATGCCTGCCTGCCCGACTCTCATGCCTGCCTGCCCGACTCCCGTGCCGATTGCCTGCTATTCCGTCTCCCTTGCGTGCCAGCCCGACTCCGACTCCCAAGCCTGCCTGTTCGACTCCCAAGCCTGCCTGTTCGACTCCCAAGCCTGCCTGTTCGACTCCCAAGCCTGCCTGTTCGACTCCCAAGCCTGCCTGTTCGACTCCCAAGCCTGCCTGTTCGACTCCCAAGCCTGCCTGTTCGACTCCCATGCCTGCCTTGACTCTCCCTGTACTGATTTTCTTCAGTCTTTCCTGTCCTGTCTTGTCTGTTCTGAATCTGTTCCCCCCTGAGTCTGACTCTTCTGAATCTGATCCCCCCTTGAGTCTGACTCTTCTGAATCTGATCCCCCCTTGAGTCTGACTCTTCTGAATCTGATCCCCCCTTGAGTCTGACTCTTCTGAATCTGATCCCCCCTTGAGTCTGACTCTTCTGAATCTGATCCCCCCTTGAGTCTGACTCTTCTGAATCTGATAACCCCCTGAGTGCGACTCTTCTGCATCGGCCTGACCTGAGTGCGACTCTTCTGCATCGGCCTGACCTGAGTGCGACTCTTCTGCATCGGCCTGACCTGAGTGCGACTCTTCTGTAGAGGCCTGTCCTGTTTACCCGTTCTGATTTTGCCCTGATTTTGCCTGTCCTGTTCTCGTCAGTTCTGCCTGTCTGTTATCCCCTGTCCAGCTTGCCCGCCGGACCCCCCCCTGCCGAGCGCCGATTCCGATCCGCCCGACGCAGATGGCGCCTGTCTCTCCCCGTTCCTGCGTGTTCGGAGGAGGGAGCGGGGTTGCCCCAATCGTGAGCGTCGAACCATTCCGGGGCGTGAGGTTGTAATTTTTTCTTTTTTGGGACCTCGGGAGCTGTCCCTTAAGAGGGGGGCTCTGTCACGGTCGCCTTGGTGACCAGTCTGCCCCGCCCTCTGGGCAACAGCTGAAGCAGTTTCCACTAATTGTGTGTCTGATTTAAGGCTGCATTGTGGGCTCTGCGGTGGCGGGTTCATTACTACTCTTATACACAATCCCGGTCTGTTATGCTTGTCCTGTTTTAGTCTGTTATGCCTTGTCATGTTTTAGTCTGTTATGCCTTGTCCTGTTGAGTTCGTGCCGGAGGAACTCTGTATTGTTCTGTTTTGCCTCGGAGTATTGGGCGACTTTTATTTTATTAAATAAAACCTATGGATCGTCAACGCATTTGAGTTCTCCCTTCATGCCTCCTGCCTCCGTTCTGGTCCGGTCACCTTCCACGCCACCTCGCCTCGTGACATCATTAGCAAAACAGAGACGCTCTGTTCTCTAGCCCCGTCTTTTTCTGCTCGGTCGGATTCGTCCCTTCAGCTCCATTGTCAGCACTTTTGTTAAAGAAACACTTATCAAGAGTTATCGTCAGGAAGGATCTAGCCTTAATATAAAATCCCCCTTTGACTCTTTCTGTTGTTGAAAAGGTCAATAGCAAGAAACATTCAAAATGGGCCAATTTTTTATCTTTCTGGGATTGGTGCCATTCTCCTTTTTAAACAGCTACAGAAACAACAAATTTTCTCCTTTTTTCGGCACCAAAAAAAAAAAGTTAATTTTGAAGACATTTTAATGATGCCTCAAAAACAGTATTGCCAGAGTTTCCAGAACATAAGAAACAAAAGCTGTTAATAATATGAACAAAACAAGAAGTTGGCAACACAAAACCTACTTTCATATACTGGTAAACACACATTTCAGTGTATGCAACTATGTATTTTAAACGTTTTCATGAAAACGAAATTCGCAGAGTGGTTGTAAATTATTTTAAAAATCACATTGTTTTAAAGGTAAGATTTAAAGGTTTAAAGTGTCCTTAAGATGTTGAAAGTAGAATATTTTCTTTATTAATTATGCGTAACAATGCCTAACTGAGTTTTGTGAGCCGCTATGATTTTTCCCATCACGCCTATCATTTTTTATCTTACTTTTAGCAAAGCTGTTTATGGTGGAACACATTAGGTAGGAGGAATTGGGTTGTAGAATCACTTATGTTCGTCCCTATGTGTTTTTTTGTTTTTATTTGTTAGTGTATCATTAAAATGGTGAAAGTAAGAAAAGGCCTATATCAAGTACAGTCTAAAAGCCAATCCTCAAACAGATGAAAAAAGAAGAGCGCATTTGAGAAGAAATCCATGTACTTGCATGCGCAACATAAGAAACTAAACAAGATGCGGCAATTATGACACAAGTTTCAAATTCTGTACGGCTTCTTTAAACACTTATTGAAAATATTTGAACTAAATTGAATATGTATTCTATATTGATAAAATAAAACAGTGATCACATTGAAGTAGATAAACAATGTTTAAAAGATATATCATAAACATGTATTTACGACTAGAATCCAAAACATACTGGATAAAAAATGGCATAATAATAAGAAGAGAATAGAATTGTCTTTTTATTATGTATAAGGGAGCAATTCCATGCATGATTTTGTATAATACCACAGAATCTTAAAATCACATCTTAAGCTAACAGGGAGCCAAAGTAGATTAGCTAAAATTGGGGTAATGTGATCAAACTTTCTTGTCTTAGTTAAAAGCCTCACTGCAGCATTTTGTACCAGCTGAAGGCTCTTGGTTTTGGACTTAGGGAGACTGGAGAATAGTGCATTACAGTAATCGAGACGGGAGGTAAAAAAACGCATGAATTATAATCTTTGCATCGGACTCAGACAGCATAGGGCAAATTTTAGCAATGTTGCGAAGGTGGAAAAAAGCTGTTCTAGTAATATTCTTAACGTGTGTTTGAAAGAACAGATTGGGGTCAAATATGACACCTAAATGTTTTGACTGAGTCACGCTGGGTGATATTACATTTGTCAATTGTAAGAGCCCCAACTTAGGTGATGCAAATTTAACGCTTATTAGCAAGCTATGTGAGAGCTTGATAATGACCCAGGTGAATTGACTCACCTGTAATTGTGCAGAGAAATACAAAAAACATGCAGGACATGCGGCTCTTGAGGACCGGGTTGGCCACCCCTGGGATAGAGCTATCTAAAATAATCTGTTGCCTCATTAGCGATGCTACAGTGCCAAAATTGATTTGGGGGTTATTCTTTTGTGCTGCAATCACCTTCGAAAAATAGGCTGGTTTGGCAGAGGCAAGGGCTTCTTTATACTTTAACCAAGCTGTCACACCAGGTTTGATGACGGAAAACTTCAGGCTTGGTGGCGCGCCATGTTCGTTCAGATTTCCTGCAGTCTTGTTTAAGCGAAATAGTTTCATCAGAAAACCAAGGCGTGCGTCCTTTAGGCCGTGATTTAAGCCGTAGGGGGGGGGCACGGAATGCAGAACACTAGCCAGAGTCGTATTAAACTCTGTCTTTGAGCCTGTTTGACCTTGTTTTAAGATATTTGTAGCACCTACCAGAGGGCTGCAGATCAAAGAGGTGGTGGCCAGGATGAGATTTGAATTAATTTTATTAATGGAGCCTGTGCCTGTATCTCTTTTCACAGTGGAAGTCGCTCGTCTAAGACGTTCAAGCCCAAGAAAAACATCCCTGAGGGCTCTCACCAGTACGAGCTGTTGAAACATGCCGAGGCAACGCTGGGGAGCGGCAACCTCCGCATGGCCGTCATGTTGCCGGAGGGCGAAGACCTCAACGAATGGGTCGCAGTTCACAGTACGTTTTGCTGGTTGAAACATAGGGGATTGTAGGTTTGGAGTGTAAGAATCCATCTTCAAAAATGAATTTCAACAGACATTTATATTGGGCATTGTCACATAAATTCCAATTGTCCCTGTGTTTTGGATGAAACTGGGTTTTAATTGATCTCAAGTCAAATAGCATGGTTAAAGCCTCCTAATTAGTATTTTTTTAAAGATACGGGTCAATGTAACCATTTTAATGCATTTCTAGCTGTGGACTTCTTCAATCAGACCAACATGCTGTATGGAACCATCACAGATTTCTGCACGGAGGAGAGCTGCCCCGTCATGTCTGCCGGTCCAAAGTGAGTAAACTCCAAAATGTTGGTGTATCTCTTTGTCTTTGTTTATTTTATTTTGATGTGTTTCAACATGTCCCCAAACTCTAATAGCCTTCGGGAAGAAAAAATTGAATAATCCCCCCAAAAAATATTCAGTGCATTGAATATATTCAAATACATACACTTTCATTCAAAAGTTTGGGTTACTTTGAAATAGCCTTATTTTTCAAGGGAAAGCATGTTTTTTTTTCAACACAAATGATATGCAACTGAGAAGAAATACACACCATTCACAATGAATGTGGTAAATGACCAATTTAGGCACCTATTTTTTTTTAATTTAAAAAAAATAATAATTATGCAATATCTTCATGGGTGCATTGAGTCCCATTTCCAGCAAGTAGCATTCCGGTGTTCAAATTGTACATTGTGTTTGGGTTAAGAGGCTAATGGATAGTTAGTATAGCATTGTGCAATTATGTTAGAACTGTTGATTAGAGAAGCTACAAAACTGTTGTTTCTTTGCGCTAGTAGTGTATCTGGAGTCTCTTTTGTGGGTGTGATTAGACTTTCAAAATGGACAGTAAAGAGAATTTTCAAAACTCGACAGTCTATTCTTGTTTTAAGAAATTAAATTGTCAAGAAACTCAAGATGTCCTACAACAATCTATACCACTCCCTTTAGAGAACAGCACCATCATCCTCTAACCAGAGTAGAAAGAGTGTTTAGTTTGGGAAATAAACGCCTCAAATGTCCTCAACTAGCACCTTCGTTGAATAGTATACACAAAACGCCAGTGTCAACATCTACAGTGAAGAGGTGACTCCAAGAAGCTGTTTTTCAAGGCATAATTGCAAAGGAAATGCCACATCCAAGATTTGTCTCATTTGATTTATATAAGTATGACTTTTGCGTGGAAAAAAACAGAATTGTCTGGGTGACCCCAAACTCTTAAACGGTAGTGTATGTACTTCATTCCTTCATTCATTTACTGCACCACTAGCAGCACCCACTGTGGCTGTATTTGCTGACGATGATTAATCAATTTTCCACAGGTATGAATATCACTGGGCAGACGGCACCAACATTAAGAAGCCCATCAAGTGCTCCGCACCCAAGTACATTGATTACTTAATGACCTGGGTGCAAGACCAGCTAGACGACGAGTCACTTTTTCCCTCCAAGATCGGTACAGTTTTTAACTGAAATTTATTTACATGGCACCTTATTAAAACCAGAGTTGCATACAAAAGGTGCCTCTTGAAGGCACATTCACATAGACTCTGCTTGAAATGATGCCGACATTGCTCTCTGGTGGCTTGGCTTTGCCATTGCATTTCATCTTCCCTCATGATTAACAACAACTGGCATTAGTTTGTACGGCAATGTCCTATAAAGCGTCATAGTCTCCAACAAGACAGGTGAATGCTACACCTAAACTGGGCACTCTGACATGTGGATTTGTGCAACAATTGCCCATCAATTCTGTACATTTATTATGGGTCATGCAAAAAATTATGGTAGCATTCCCCATTGGTAAATTGTAATGGGAACAACTTCCTGTAACTGAAAATATAAGTTTAATATTACTGTCATTTTCATTCAACACCTATATGGGGAGAGATTTGTCTCAAAAACAAATATATCCACGATTTACTCAATATCTAAAAAAACTTGTATTGTTAAATGCACACAAAAGATTAAACATTGCATCTGTAAATGGCAAATATATTTGTGGCACTGCAAAATTCATTATTCACACCAGAATTCTCTTTTTAATAGTACTGGAGAAATTTGGAAATTTTCTGTGAAAGTCCTTCAAAAGTGTTTGAAGTTGGTCCTGAAAAAAGGTGCACAAAACCACATTCCAAAAGCATTGCCTTTGCTTTTGGATTGTAACCCTTGCAACATGAAAAGGGCCAATCGGGATCAGTAGGTTGATTTATTGGTTTAACTATTAAGCACTGACTATAATTAAACCTGTGCATATTATGTCTTTGGGAGCGTGACTCACCTTGCACTCAAACAAACTTTTGACGCTAACCTGCCAAGGCTTGCTCAATCGGGTGGAGGCTCAATATGGAGAGAAAGAGAGAAAGATAGATGGCACCCAGCTCAAACCAAAACGTCTTGCTCAATGCATGGATTTGTTTCATTTTGATGACTGGTGCACCGATGTGACAAATAGGCACATCCCATGTCGCAACAGTTTTCGTAACTACGCTCCTCTAAGCACAAGCGCGTGATAGGATATGCGTGAGTCATGCACTTCCTCGGTATGGTTCCGTACCGTGACCGCGAGGGTTTACTTCTGTTCTGTTTTGATATTTTACATTTTCTTTAAACAACCCCACTAGCAAGTCACCGTGTCTATCCTAGCTTGAGGGTTCGTGCGAGTACTTGAAGTCCCTGAAAATGCTTTAATTTAATGTTGTGTTTTCAAGGTCTTCAAAATGCTTGAAATGCCATTGCCATCTTTCATGGCAATCTGACTATATAGACTATAAAAAGCGTAAAAATGTCGCCGACACACCTGCTCAGTCATTATGGCTTGGTCTTGTGAAGCGCCACCCCCCCTACTGGTCGCACTCAAGAGGACAAATCTATTTAGAAAAACGTTTTTTCCGGCTCGGATAATTGAGAAAAGCCGGCTTTTTGGCTCCAAAACGGCTCCTCTTATATTTTTATATTGAAATATTATCTGTAATAATAAAACATTATGCACCAAATTATTTAGCAATTAGTCATTTCATTTATCTGCAGGATTAATTCGAATATTCCCGGCTCTACAAAAAAATAATTATAAAATACAAACATTGTCTAGCTTTTGACACACTGAACAGATTTTTGGAACATCAACTCATAACCCATGAAATTGCAAAACCATGAAATAAAAAATAACGCTTCAATGCTACGATTAAATGATAACATGCAAAACAATTTACTACTTACAGTTCTGTTTTTACCAATTTAGACACAGATAGTCTGAAAAAACACACAAAAATATAAATTGAAATGATTAAAACAAAAAGCAAACAATTAGCAGTCTCTAAGATTGAAAAATGTAATGCACTCTTCTTCGGTGCAATTAATATTATTTAAGATTAGTCCAAATTTGGCTATTTTTCTGTTCTCTGTACATATTCTTTCGTGTTTTTTATGTGTTCCCTATTGAACTCAATTATTACCCAACATCTATAAGTGTGACTTATTGAAGCTGCGCTTGCAGTGTTGAAGCAAAATTCATGTTAGTTTATAGCAACCCATTGACACAAAAAGATCGTAGATCAAATGTGGGAACAGCTCAAAATAGCAAAATGTATGCGGTATCACCAAGTTAGCAACTTTATTATAGTCACTAAAGTCAACAAAAAAAACGTTCTTTTGATCGGCACTGGATTTCTTCCTTTGAAGATACTGGTAGAAAATTAAAAAATGGCTTATAATTGCCTATAATTGCTTGAATTTGGCCATGGAAACGGTGCTTGAACCCTGTAGCTTACAATTTGCACTAAATGGCTTCACTATAACTGGAGAAAATTGTATTTGTTGCAAGACCAAGTGGAAGTGTATACAAACTTTTTAAGTCGCGGGCCGTATCGGGTTAAAAGATTTGGCCGGTCCTGGAGACGGATCAAATTTTCTCGTTTATCAATAAATACACATGCAGACATCTACATATTATAATTTTTCATTATATTTTCTTTTAACTATGTTAGTCTCATCAAATTGTTTTTGGGAATACTCACAACTAGAGCAAAATAAGGTATAAGGTCCCCGGTTTAAGCACTAAATAGGATATGTAGTTTTGAAGTTGTTCTGGTGTTGTTTGCCCTCTGTGCATTTGACTTTGAAACCCTTGCCATAAAGAGTCTGCGCCTTCAGAGTATTTTAGTTCAGGTCATTACAAAGGACTAATTAATTAGTTGTCGGTTAACGTTTGAGTAGAGTTCTAAAAAGATGAAATGAAAGTCTATGTAATAACAAGACTTTGAATGACTGTGTTGTTTGGAAGGTGTCCCGTTCAAGCGAAATTTCATGTCCGTGGCCAAAACTATCATGAAGCGTCTCTTCCGCGTCTACGCGCACATCTACCACCAGCACTTTGACTCTGTCATGCAGCTGCAGGAGGAAGCTCACCTCAACACGTCCTTCAAACACTTTATCTTCTTTGTCCAGGTACTAAGTCTCTTTCTCTCTACTTTTCTTTCACTGAGTTGTCCTTCTGTCTTGTTTACCTCTGACTGTCTCGTTTTAAGTCTGTGTTTTGCTGTTTGTCATTCTAATTGTTTTTCTATTCCTCCCCAGTTATATTTGTCTGTCTCGTGTGTTTTAATGGATAACTGTTGGCGTGTCTCTCTCATCGCCTACCAGTTCTTCTTTCTTGCACTTTTTCTTTTTTTTCTTGCCTTCTGTCTTTTTTTTCCTTTCCGTCTTTCTGTTTTTCCTCTTCCTGTCTTTCTTTTTCTTTCCTCCTCTCTCCCTGTCTTTCTCTTTTTTTCTCCCTCTTTTTTGTCTCTTACTTTGTTTCCTTTTTTCTGTTTCTTTCTCTCGTTTAGTACTTCCAATAATTAACCTTGTAATAACATAGCAACAGAGTAAGTAGTATAAAAAAAACAGTCTTTATTTTAGAAGTACAAATCAAACTCGGCTCCTTTTACGCTAACAAGTAGCAAAAAGTAGCTCTCACTGATTTAAAGGGACAGTGTGCCATATTTAGTGCCTCTGTGGTACAAAAAAAACTTTCATCCAGTAAAAACAAACAAACATTGATTTGAATAATGGGCAAAAATACACAAACTATCATACTAATATTAATTTTTATTTTAAAAAAAATATATTGTAGGTCGATAAATTTGTATTTGTTTTACACAGTGGTATCCCCACTTAGATCGGCGCCAGGTTTGTCCGCCATCCTGCCACCACGCTTTGCCATGAATCACTCGCCCGTACCAGGCAACACAGAGCCATCTAGTGGTCAAATATCACACATCAAAGCTTTTAATTAAAATTGTTTATTTTATAGTCAAGTCAAGTCATCTTTATTTGTATAGCCCTAAATCACGAAGAGTCTCAAAGGGCTTCACAGATTATTACACTATATTACACAGACTATTTTTCAGCCGACGAGAAGAGTAGGTTATTCATATGCTATGGATTAAAAGTGAGTTTTAAGTTTAGATTTAAACATTTCCACTGAGGTTGCAGAACATACATTAACATTATGACATCTGTTTTCACCACTAAAATGATTAATGAATGGTCACGGCGCTGTCCTCACTCCGACGTATCCCCTTCACGCCAGCTATACAGTGAATGACGTCCTAAATAACCAGACTTTTTTGTTGTTGTTGCTGTTTATTCGGACAATGGCTTAAACCACTACCCTTACAAGGTCGCCATAAAACTATAAACAAAACTAAAAACAAAGTACAAAAATTCCTGTTAGCTTGCTAACTATACATATGCATTCTAAGCTAAGCTAAGCTAAGACATGCTAATAACAATTCAAATATATATATGTAATTTTGAACAAGGCATTACCAAAAACGCAAATCATAATTCGAGTCATCCCAGCAATAACAAAAGAGGAATTGCGTTCGAGAGTTGGTGTCTGAGCTGCCGTAGAAGTTCTTCAACAAACAATTAACATGTTCACCACAAGTGGGCACTCGAAGACCACTCTATACGTATCTCAAGGGCAGAATAGCTATTGTATGTAGTATCATAATTGTAGCTATGCATTTCCAATTTTATACACTGTATTTTTTAGTGTACTGTATAAGCCGCACTAGATCATATGGCGCACTTTCAAATTTCTGGCCAATTTGGGGGTTTTAGGTGCACCTTATAGTCCAGAAAATCAGTCTTTCTGTCTCTATATTGCTATGTATTTCTGTCTATCTTTCTCTCTTTTTCTTTGTTTACCTTTCTGTCCCTCTTCCTCTCAGTTTCTTTCTTTCTGTCCATGTCAATCTCTTTTTGTCTCTTTTATTCCTTCTGTCTGTCTTTTTCTGCTTTTGCAATTTTTTTCGTTATACCTTTTTTTTCTGTCTTATCTGTCTTTTATTTTTTGTCTTTTTTTATACATTTACTCTTTTAATATTTTGTTTTCTTTTTTCCCCTTTATTTTATCATTTTTATTTGATGTTTATTATTTTGTCAGTTGCTTGCATACTCCAATTTTTTCTTTTCTATTATTATTATTATTTTGTTCTATTTTCATTATTTCCTCCTTTCTCCTATCTCAAATATGCCCTCCCGCTCTTGTCGATTGGACTTTATTTTTTCTCTTTACCTGTCTGTGGGTCTCAATTAATGTCATCTCTTGTCTCTCATCAGGAGTTTAACTTGATCGACAGGAAAGAGTTGGCGCCACTTCAGGAGCTGATCGAGAAGCTGACAACTAAGGACAGATAAACGCCATCGTACTTTGTCTTTTAAACAATCTTCTAGTTTTGCACAGACACCCTCATTCTCAACCCTCCCTCCTCTTTCCCTCAACCTTTCCTTGGCTGTACGTATGCAGTTTAAAACTATATATTTTCATCTGGGAAAATGTTTTCTTGGTCTAGGACACCAGCACAGGTCTGGATGGGTTTTTAAACACACCAGTACTTGAGCTTATCAGGTGACTTGTGCGAAGAGCAGCACTCCTCCTCCGACATGTATCTACTCGCTTCTTGTGACAGTGGTTGGCTGAAATTGTGCCGATACATCACCTTCGAAGCCATTCCGTGAGCAAAAATTATTCCAGGATGTTTCTTCGTTTGCTGCTTTTCTCCGCGAGAAGAAAACGCGTCCCAAGTGCCTGGCCCCGGCATCTGCGTCGAGAACTGTACCAAGGTAGAGATCCAAGCAACCGATTGACCTTGAAACACGAAACCTGTGCTTATCTCAGGTCAATTGATTTAATGATCACAAAATGCTTTCCATTAGCGGTTCTTAATAGCTAGTAAATGGTAGAACTAGGATTTATTTGCCTGTGCCTTTTGGAACATAACATGCCCCACCATAGACTGACAGAATTAACAAAGTTGTAGGTTGCCAGTTAATCATACAAAAACCCACTTTCTATTTGGGTACCTTGCAGCAATATTTGTTAATCATTATCGAGACAAAGAAAATATTTGGCTTTGAAAAATCATGTGACATGCCAGCAAATAAAAATGCTCCAAAAACATCCCTTAATTGTGAAAACACTTGGGGCACAAACAACTGTTTTTAACTGTTTCTTTGTGGTTCATTAGAAAGTCTGCTAATGTAGAACTAGCTCTCACACCATCTTGTGTCTTTATGTAACAAGGAAATATGTAAAAGTTAAGCTTCATTGGAAAATGTCATCATTATAGAACATTTAATTGTTCAGTTTGAAAAGTAGGCACTCAAAGTAAGGCAAGAAGACATCAATGGATTTTGAACTTGCAAGGAAGACCGGGAAAAGGGCCCTCGGATAGTAAAATTACATCCCTTCCTAATACCCTCCTGTGAACCCTTTCTTTTTGTTGATTCGTTAACGTTACAAAGACAAATCACACCACTATTGGGTGTGGATATCAAGAACAGCAACATGATTGGCCTATGGCGACGATGCAATAGTAAAAAAAACTAACTACATTGAGTCAAAATAAGGAACTGGTATCCCATGAAATCTCCTTTGCACTCATCCAATAGTAACAAACTGATCAAGGTTCAATCAAAATATTAATGATTTTAATTAAGGCTCACACTCTAACTCAAAATAGCATAGTTGCTATGGTAATTATGTACCAGACTTGATATACTTAAAGCTGCAATCCATTTCAACCGTATAAAGATGGCAATAAATTCAAAAGACTTTACCCTGTGCTACCCATGGACAATACGTTTACCCTGCGGGGATTCACAGTACTTTACTTCCCTCGGTGAAAAGTTTCTGCACCTTTGAACAGTTCTGACCTCTTGCCCGAATGTGGACTTTTTCACGTGACATCTTCTTCCTCCCTTGAAGCTGAATGTCTGCCTTCTCTGCTCATAAGGCACAACTGGAATACTTAGTTGTTTTGCATGCACATCTCCGCTGTGTTCATTACTATGCAATGAGAATTGAAATGATTCCCGAAAGACAAAATATGGAGGGGGAGTATGTGTTTCTGCATCACGCTGGATACTGGCTTTTTACAAATTTACAAGTTCAGGTTTTTGAAAAGAATGGCTTTGCTTTAGTTTTGATTAGTTTTTTGTTTTGTTTTTGTTTTTAAGAAAATAGTTTATACTACAACGCACAAGATGTAAATACGTGGGTCTACGAAGGATTATTACAGAGTATTACAAAAAGACAAAAGTATACAATAGGTCATAAGGGGAAAGTACCTTTTTATTTTGTTCCCCTCTGCCAGTGTTTCATGCTTATGACTTCCGCACCACTTAATTATTCAATTTACTTGTGTAATTTGTGCATGTTTTAATAGAAAATTATTTCTTCCTGCAATTCAGCCTACATTTTACTATTTGGTGCTCCTTCATAGTTCAAGTACTATTATAGAATATTTAAAATAAGCATTCAGTTGCTTTGTTTTACTTTTAGGGGCAGCATTCCTTCTATTAATCTTGACTTTGAAATGGCGTTTGCTTGTTTTTGCCATTGTTTTCTTTACAAATTCTGATAAATGAATGTCTACACTCATCATTAAAACGTCTGTTCAAAAACAAAGAAGCCCGCGAGCATCTCCGCACCTGGACTGTTGCTGCCTTGACGTTTTCATCGCTCTTTGTCTCTCCTTGCTGTATTTTTAGGAACCGTGTGTACATAATTGCTCTGTATGGGTGTTAGTATGTTAAAATGCTGCTGAAATGAATTATGCTGTTTACAAGGCAAATAAAGGTGGTGTTGACTCTTGCATTTTCATTTTTTGTTTTGCTGTCAGTGGTAGAGATAGGCAGATCGATCCGAATATCAAGGTTATTGATACTAGGCTAGCACTTAAATCCAATCAATGCTATTGTCTTGAGATCAAACTTTTTCCAAAGTGCCACCTCTGCGTGAATAGCACAGATGCCTTCAGGAGAGGGGTCACAACCAGGAAAACATGGCCAAGATAGCTCAAACCACAGTCGCACTTGCCAGACATAAACCCATCTGGAGGGATCAGAACATAGCAGTGAAATAAAAGATCAGACCCATGCAAGCGGTGGTTACTTCCATCTTCCTCTACGTTTGCGAGAAATGGACTCGCATAGCAAAAATTGGAAAAGAAAATCCAGGCCATGAAGATGCAGTGCCTCAGGAAACATCTAGGCATCAGCTACTTGGCAAATGAGACAAACGAAACTGCGCTACAAAATCAGAGGTCACATGAGCGCAGACAGACTTCATTGGTTTGGTCATGTCACAAGATCATCAGGACTGACGAAAAAAATTCTCAAGGCACAGTTCAAGTGGGCAGAGGAGAGAAAGACTGAAAAAGAACTGGGCTAAAAACATTAGGGAGTGGACTGGTGCCAACTTTACCACGACCCAAGAACAGGCCAGGAACCGTCAACAGTGGAGAAAGCTGTCCAGAGATGCGTTCTCATTATTGCCCTGATGACCCACAGGGCTAAGGGACTTGTGTACTGTGAAGTAGTCATATAGTTATTTTAAAAAAATAAACATTTTTGTGTGTATTTTTTGTAATTTTAAACCAAATTGAGAAGGGTTTTACAACCCCTAGCAAAAAGTATGAAATCACAAGTCAGGGTCAAGCCCTCACTCAGACATTTTATTCTGTAGAAAAAACTTCAGATCACAAACATGAAACAAAAGTAAGGTCTTTCCAAAGTTCAACATATTGGCATTCAGAATTACTTAAATAAATTAAGATAAACATTATTTTGAGTTGAAAATAAGGACACACTCAGTCAATTTCCTTTCCTTGATTGGGCACCTGGCTTAGATTAAGTCTGCTCGTTATTTGAGTTAAAAACAGTGCAATTATGACAGCTTGGAGAGCTCCTGAACGAAGTGGATTGGCAAGAATCATGGCTCCAACAAGAAGCCTCCTGAGACTTAAGACAGGATTGTCAGACTTCTTGAGGAAGGTAACTACTCGTATGGTTGCCAAAGATGTTGGCTATATTGAAGGGAAGGGAAGGTTTTTAAAGTCAAGTGTACTGGTAGGCCCCAAAAGTAGGTGTCAAGACAATTAAAGGCCCTATGCCAGAAAATGCACAAGAAAAATAAAGAGAAAATGAGAGGAAGGTGGAGTCAATCTATGCGACAGCTGTGCAAAATTGCCTAGAGATTTTCATATAGGTGTGGTAAAACTAAACCATTGTTGGCGCTTAAACACAAAAGAACAAGGCTGCAATGGGCCAAGGAGAGGCAATTGTGGACTATGGATGACTCAGTAGCCTAGATGGTAGTGTGCCCGCTTTGAGACTGGGAGGTCGCTGGTTCGCGCCTCGACCGAGACATACCTAATTGGTATAATGGCGGCGCCCTCTGGCTGCGGCTGCATCGACTCGCTACAACGGGTCAGGTGTATCGACATTTCGTTCTGTGTACATTGTTACAAAGAATGACAATACAAAGGAAATTATTATTATTATTATTATGTTCAATGATGAGTCATAAATCTGCAGTGGACAAGGTGATGATGCTGGTACTTAAGTTTTTTGCTGTTCTGGTGAAATTTACAAAGAGGACTGCCTATAGGATATATCAAAATTCCCACAGTCCTTAATGATATGGGGCTGCATGTCAGGCAATAAATGCACGAGTTAACATTGACATTTTGGACAGCTTCATTTGAAAAATTGTTTGGGCATGATGAACTCATTTTCCAAGATGAAATGCATCATGCCACAGAACAAAAACTGAAAGCATTCTTTGGAGAAAGATACAACCCATTGAATATCATGACCTGCAAATAGCCTAGCTCTCAACCCAATTGAAAACCTGTGGTGGAAAATTGTCCACGGTAATGATGATCTGGCAACTGCCATCGAAGAGAGTTGGCACTAGATTGATGAAGAATACTGTTTGTCACTCATACAGTCCATGCCTCAGATACTAAACGTTGTCAGAAAGGCCAAAGGTGGTGCAACTAAAAACTAGTGATATGTTTGATTGTTATTTGTCCGTTTTTCATGATTCCATATCTGATTCCTCAGGATCGCGTGGTTCCATATTATTTCCCTGTGCTTGATCTATAAAAGGACTACAGTATCTACTGACCACTTCAAAGATTTTTTTGCTCATTTCTTCTAGTGATTCTGAATGCCAATGAGTTGCAATTTTGTTATTTCAAGCTTCATACCAGAGTTTCCGTACTTTTTGCTAGGATTTGTATTATTCAATGATAATGTTTCCAAGCAAAACGTGTCATTTATCACTACTACACTACCCTGTTTTGCATGTATCAGATTCGGATCAATTCCAACATTTCCAGTATCGCCCACCCATACCCGATGTTGCAGCTGCTGCAGAATTGACGACATCCTGGTATGCCGTAGAAAATATATCATCGTTAACTTCTCTTGAACACGTCGTGTATGAAAGTAAAGTAAACTGTTGACATCGTGAAGTCTTGGTAGTTATGATTTCTCTATTGTGAGAATAACAATGTCACAATTTAGAACAATCAAAAATAGGTTAGTTCATACTTTGAAAACCAACTGGGCGGAAGTGAAGACTACGAGCCTTCGGTTGCCACAATGCAATGTGCAAATACCAACTGTTAGCAGATGTGCCATTATTTTGCCCAGTATACCCTTTTATATTAATTCCTGCAACTTTTTGCTCCGACGTGACATCGATATCTCGGGTGTAAGTGAGGACTTCCAGATATGTTTAGTCGGAGTTACCGTTTTTCTACCATGCTCCTCTTTTGTGACAGCTATCATGCAGCATCTCCGAATACATATTCCAAATTTCAACGTGTAAAGGTATAAATATGCTCTTTTGGGTGTATGTCATGTAATCAGTAATGATACATATTTGCAGTATTATTTTTTTATTGTCACATTTCCCGGATGACGTATCACTTCCGGGTTGCAAAATCTGTGATTGGCCGCCAAATTTTGACGTCCATCCCGCCGATTTTTTGTCGTTATCTCACATCGGACCTGTTACGTTAGACTTGAACGTCCAATTGTTTTAATTTCAACATGTCTTTAACCACGAAGAGACCCCGTTCCGATATTGATCTCGTGAACCTATCCATGGAGAAGAGGATTAAGCGTATTTCTATCGAAGGCAACATCGGTCAGTATTATTAAACAATACATTTGTGTAGTGTCCTCACTCATGGGCAGTACACTGCGTAGATTTGTTTCCATGCTACGCTCGAAAAATCTTGTAACATAGATTTAATTCATCTATTGTTTTGAATACTCAATTTTTCCCATTTTGCGTGATGCGCTAGCGGCAGGAAAGTCAACTTTCGTCCGCCTTCTGGAGGAGGAGTGCGCCGACTGGGAGGTAGTACCCGAGCCCATCGCTAGGTGGTGCAATGTCAACACAACCGGCGGAGAGTTTGAGGTGCAGTATTGTGTTCCCCTGTTTATTCGCTACTAGCAAATTCAATGCTTTGTACATAAGAAATAATGGTAAACTCATTACTCTGTTCCGGGCCATATGAAAAGTCCCACTTTATAAATACAACTATTTCAAACCTGCATTTTTTTTCTTAACACAGGGTTCGTAAGGGTGCTTGAAATCTTTGAAAATGCTTCAATTGTTGTGTTTTAAGGATTAAAACGGGGTTTTCACTGATCTTTAAAAAAGCTTAAAAGGCATTGAAATAATTATTCTATAAATAAGGCCTTAATTGATATTAAAATGTCCTAAATTGTAATTTAAAGTCTCAAAAATGTGAACGTTAATAATCATTATATTTGTTTTTAACTAAAATTATTTAGTTATCTTAATGAAATGTCATTTTTAATAATTCACTGACTTTCGTGGCAACATGGCTTAGCCGCCATATCGAAAGTATTAAAAAGGTGATGTGGTTTTTGTCGGGCTTTCAGAGCAATATACAGTATGTCTTGCGTCTACCCACAACACACATAGTAACTTTGGACCACGGGAAAGTGTACATATAATGAGAAGTGGCTTTTCGACAAACGTTTTTCGCCACGGCTAAATGTTTTGCCTCGTAATGTGTACGAGGCATGATGTTTTGTGTGCAAGAAATATTTGTGTTTTTTTGTTTTCAATTGTGTTTTTTTGCTGACTTGGTCTTGAATTCCATTTCAAAAGGCATTAAAAAGAAATTAACTTGCCTTAAGCTGTAGGAACTAGAAGTTGATCGATTATTGGGCGAGCTGATTATCGGCACAATATTTGGGAATTTGATGGTTATCTGTATCGGCATATTCTTAAGCCGAGAGGCTTGGCTCGGTTGTCGCTTTTTCCCCTCCTGCCTTTATTCTCTGACACCACCCACCCCACGCCTTCTGGTTGGCTAAGCAACCGGGGGCGTAGCCTCTAAAGTAGGAAGTACCCACTCTGCACAGACTGGAGTGAAAGTTAGGGTTGTCGTGAAATGTTTTCATGTTTGCAAATACTTTTCACATTCGCAATTAACATCTTATCCTCTCACTCTAGAAAAAAAAACTTTGTTTCGGTTCCCATTTCTATGTACCTTGAGTTGGTTGCGATAAAAAAGCCGCTAGCATGCGACACAAAAGGGTCTGTGCTGTCGTCTGCCTCACGTTCTGATTGGCTGAAAACAAGCGCTGTCGGATCAATTAATTCCAACGCCCCTTCAGAATATGACTCTCCTTCACGCGAACGCGAATTTCCATATGCTTCTCAGCGCTACTCTTCCGATAGAACGGGTGTCGCGATCGTAGTCTGCAATGTGTGTTTATCAAGAAATATCGATTGGCGTGATTAAAACTAAAAAAGGATCGTTGTGCATATAACAACTTTATTAAGACATTCATGTGAACATTACTAACACTGGAGGTTATCTAATGTAGCTCAAAGCTATAATAATTACGATCAGAGGGGATTTTAGCTTCAGCGCTTTGGGGCTTCTAAGCTCCCAGAGTATCGTATCACTCTCCCTTCCCACCAACAACCACACACATCTTTCAGTTGTTTAACATATTAATTCAGTTATTTAAATAAGTAATACACAAAAAAAAATATAAGTAAATAATCAACAACCGTGTTCTCAAACACAAGCTGTTATTACCGAAAAAAGATAAGAATTCGGTAAAATAAAAGTTTGTATAATTTTTTTTAATAGATCATCTATAAACCATTCGCTATCAAAATACATTGACAATGTGGTCAACTGATAATGACAAGTATAAGGACTATTCGGAATAAGTCTTAATGTGGTGCTTGGAATCAAATAGACTGAACCATTGCAAGGCAGTGGAGTGTTTCTGATGCTGCGTTGTTCACATTTTTGGTTTTGTTTTCCTTTTTTCAAATCTTGCATTTTCATCATATTCAAACTTATCCTGTCCTGTACTAAGGAAAAGAGCAAATTTAAAATGCTATAAATTTTGGGTATGCATGGGTTGGATTTGGGGTGCCTTAGCCCCCTCAAAACATGGACTGGTTGTGCCCATGTTCACGACCACAATGAGTAGTACACAAGAAGGCATTATACTGTATAGCGTACTATTGTAGACTTTTTGTAATGCATGATTATTGTACATAGTTGTTCACTGATTGCAGTAATCAGGGCACTGTTGTGACTGAACCCCTGCTTTTATTGGATTTTCCCGTGTAAACGAACACACTTATTGGTCAAGTTAGTTGTGTTGGAATTCAAATGTATTTACTGTGGCTCTGCAAAATACATTATTCACCCCCCGAAAACACGCATATTGCGCACTGATAGGGCATCAAGTGCCCAGGAGGGCACTAAAAAACATGAGGGTTGTGTAAAAAAGTTAATAATATTCACTAATATGAAACGATACAAAAGCAGCACTAACCAAATTTCCAGAGAAAAAGGGTATCTCTGCTCCAGTCTCATGGTGCTCCCATCCCCTCCCAGTGGTATGTTTTCGATAAAGCCTCATTCGCAATTTGGTGAACACTTGTGCGAACATGGCCTCAAAACGACAAAAAGAGTTTGGAGCAGAGAAAAGAGAAAAAGGTCATGCGTCATTTGCTGGTAGTCAATGTTAAAATAAAAATGCTCATTATTGTACCGTATGTCCACATCCATTTGGTGCACTGTTTTAAAGGGTGCACTCTCCTTGGTTCAAATTATTTATTACACAAGAAAAAACAGTTTTATTCTGGTTTAATCAAGTATTTATCACAAAGTGAAACACCAGAATACAACAAAATTGTAAAAAACACAAAAAAACAAACAACAGTTTGGTAATCACCTTTTTTTAAACAAAGAACTCAAACTCAGCCAGTGGATGATAGTGTTTAGAGCTAAGATTCATGGCCCGAACCCGAGGCAATTTCGGGCCGGGTCGGGCCTGAAATGTCAGTCATACGGTCGGGTCGGGTCGGGTTCGGTCCTGCCTTTTTTTTTTTTTTTTTTTTTTTTTTTTTTTTTTAATTAATTAATTAATAATTATAAATATATGTTCATTAAAAATATATACTTAAACTATGTATGGATACTAGACCAAGGAATACTTGTTATAAAATAAATAATTTGGATAAAACGGAGAAGGAGCTGTAATTGCTTTTAACGGAGCCAGAGCATGCTCTGTGCACGTGACGTGAATGCTGTCCTCTTAATAATATTCCCCTCCACAAATTCGCGTGATTTTGGCCTGGTATCCCCGATATGGAGTCGGACCAACAAGAAGTTAAGGATAAACTCGAGAGGAGAACTGACGAGGAAAACGCACTCTGGTAAGAGTTTTAATAAGCGTTTTATATAGAATACGATCGCTTTTGTCGGAAGTGTACATTGACGTTGGTGACATTTTCATCCGCGTTAAACGCAATTTGCAGAATAAAATCACGCTTTATTGTTTAAATAAACGCGTTATATAGACTAGGATCTCCCAATTATTATAATTAGCTCGCTTTATTGTTTTAATAAGCGTTTTATATAGAATACGATCGGGGGGGGGGATTTGCATAGGAGTCGGAAAAGGGCACAACACGTCAACACCCCCTCAATGATAGTGCCGCGCTAAAATCTTAAGGACGTACTACTACTGCTGCTGTGGATTATGGCCCAATGATCAAGTCGTCAAAATGACGGACGCCCTTAAATGTTTTCGCTACCTCAAAAAATGATGTAAATGTTTATACAGTTTTATTTAACTTAGGCCTAGATGTTGTAACAAAAGGCAGAGTTTAATTTGTTATCATAAATCACCCCTCCTTATAAATAAAATATGTAATTTCGGGCCCCCTCGGGCCGGGCCAGCAAATCCAGTTAATTAGTCGGGCTCGGTCCGGGTCGGGTTTAATACCCCTCGGGCCTGCGTCGGGCTTGGGTGCTTTTTTTGGGCCCGATCTTACCTCTAATAGTGTTGGGCAGAAAAAAAAAGTGTCACCGGGCGTGCTTTCACTGTCAGTGTCCGACTGTCAGTGAAAGTTTTGATTGCTTAGGGCAGCCAAATGGCTAGCAACGGCCCTGTTCAAATTGGATTTTATTTTGTTTAATGGTACTGGAGAACTTGTAAAACCTGGCTTGGTAAGTTCTCAACAAGTGCTTGACTTTGGCCACGAAAAAGGTGTACAAACCTTTTATAAACATGTTACTCAAGGCCAATTGCAGCCCGCAGGATGATAGTTTGCGGCACCCGCCTTAGTATCAACGTTTAAAGGGACGGTGTGTATTATTAAGTGCATCCTTGTGGTGAAAAAAGTTATTTATAAAACCATTGTGTTAACAATAAGCAAGAAATACATGAGCTATGAGATAACCATGCATGTTTTGAAATACTTGGTCTAGAAATTCACATTTATTTTACATATAACCACCTAGAGGAAGCTGACATAGTTGTCCACCATGTTGCTGCTACTAGTACCTCAGAAAAACAGACTTTGCAATAGGCTGCCCAAAGAAATGAGAAGAAAATTTGTGCCGTTTGATCACTAAGTTTTAGTAACTTGTATTCTCCCTTGTGCATTTTAGCACCCATTCTCTGATGCACTTTGTAGAACAGTGACACTTAGTGGTCAAATCATACACACTGTCCCTTTAATGTTGTTGCTACCCACGCAAATTTAGATTAATTTATTACTGGTTGGTTTAATTTATTTTTGTATAAATTCTCAATGACATTTATTTTTCTATTTTATTTTATGTGGCATTTTTTTTAAGATATTTGAGAACAAGTCATTTTTATTTGTATAGCCCTAAATCACGGCGTCTCAAAGGGCTTCACAGATTATTACAGACTATTTTTCAGAATATTATTATACATTCCCCTGCTCTGGAGCCGACGAGAAGAGTAGGTTATTCATATGCTATAGAGTAGAAGTGAGTTTTAAGCTTAGATTTAAACATTTCCACTGAGGTTGCAGATCGGATCTCAGGGGGAAGAACATTCCACAGCACCGGTGCCCGGATGGAGAACACTCTCGAACCAGCAGAACACTTCTTTGCTCTTGGGATCACCAGAAGACCGGCACTCTCAGAGCGTAGGCTTTGGACCAAGACATAGGAGGAAATCAGATCTGAAAGATAAGAGGGAGCAAGTCCATGTATGATTTTGTACAATACTAAGAGAACCTTGAAATCACATCTAAGGCTAACTGGGAGCCAATGCAGGTTAGCCAAATTCGGTGTGATGTGATCAGACTTTTTTTGTCCTAGTTAAAAGCCTCGCTGCGGCATTTTGTACCAGCTGAAGAGACTTGATTCTAGACTTCGGGAGACCAGAGAGCAGTGCATTACAGTAATCGAGACGGGAGGTAACAAACGCATGAATTATAATTTCCGCATCCGACTGAGACTGTATAGGACGAATTTTAGCAATGTTACGAAGATGGAAGAAAGCGGTTCTAGTTATTTTCTTTACATGCGTTTCAAAGGATAGATCAGGGTCAAATATGACACCTAAATTTTTAACTGAGTCACTCTGTGTGATGTGACATTTGTCAATGTTCACAGCAGTTTTTGAGAATAAGTTGCAGCATTTAGATTGACCAATGACTAACATTTCAGTCTTTTCAGAGTTAAGACGCAAGAAATTGAATGACATCCACTCTTTTATCTCAATGAGGCAGGCCTCCAAATTTCCACAGTTTAGTGTGGGAGATTCCTCCAACGGAAGATATAGTTGAGTGTCGTCTGCGTAGCAGTGGAAACTGATATTGTACTTGCGAAAAATATCACCTAATGGAAGCATGTAAATGCTGAAAAGAAGGGGGCCAAGCACTGAACCCTGCGGAACACTAAAGGGGTCAGATGTCATTTTGCCATATTTAACACAGTGCGTCCTATCTGAGAGGTAGAATCTGAACCATGAGAGGACGGTTCCTGGGAGACCAATCCATTTTTCCAACCGTTCTAGTAGGAAATTGTGGTGCACTGTGTCAAAAGCAGCACTAAGATCCAGCAGCAGCAAAAGTGATGAAGCGCCAGAATCCATTGCCAGTAGGAGATCATTTGTTACCTTGATCAGAACAGTGGAATGTTTTTTATCAGAGGGTTTTTTTGTGGATAACCACAATGAGCCTAACCTTACCCGGACCCTAAATCCATTGAGTTTGAGGCCCTTTTATGTAGATGTATCTAATACTGGTATATAACTATATTAAAATTTATATTGATACCAAATTATGAACACAATTGTGTACAATTTACATATCTTAGGAGTGCGGTAACCATTTTTTATTTGGTATTCTACGTATTGTCTGGCAAATTCTTCCTGAAATACCATTCTCATTGCAGTTAAGCACCTGCCCAGGAATTAATTCTTTGATCACATTTTTGTTACGGACTCCCAAACAATTACAATAAACTTCTCGTTTACTTCCAGGCACTTTATTGTCAGTTCTCTAAACACTTCTCACTCCGGCCTTGTTTGTGCGTCTTAACTCTTCCGGAAAATGTATAAGTTGAATGAAACTGCCTTTTGGACCAAAAATCGTTGCCTAACAACATTTTCCCTACAAAGCTGTGACCTCTGCAAATTTATTCTGTTAGATCGGTTCATTTGCCTAATATAACCGGGGTCACCAACATGGTGCATATAGGCGCCAGGTGCCCCCTAAGAACATCTGAGTTGGCTGTAGAAAATAGCTCATCGGTTGTGGGTCATTGCGTTTTTCTGGGAAATTTTACGTTATCTACGTATAATGATTACAACCTAATAACAAAAATCGAGATAATGTTGTGACTTATTTTTTAGAATACATATCAAGCCAGTAGCCCTTTGTTCTAATCCAGGTGTGGCCAACCTGGTCTCGATAGCAGTATGTCCAGCAGGTTTTCGAGGATTCTCCTCTCGAACTCAATTTATGCGAATTTTAATTTTGTTAGCAAGCTTTATGAGAGCTAAATAATGATCCAGGTGATTGGAATCCGCTGTATTGGAGCAGAGAAACTCCCAAAACATGCAGGACATGCGGCTCTCGAAGACCGGGTTAGCTACCCCTCCTAATCAATAACTAAAAAGTAGCTATAAGCTTCAAAATGTTGCTGACCCCTGCTGTACAGGGACTTTAATAAATTGCCCTAAGGTACATTGTGTAATTTTTGACTGCCAGATGGTACTGTATTGTCAAATCCGAACGAAAACCAGTGCCCAATGAGCACAGTAAAGCCGCAAGATACCAGACATAACATGACAGTCTACTAGGTATGGATTCAGCAACGTAACAGAAGTATGAATATTTTTAATATTAACATTGGTACGATAGTTCATTTATGTTTGCTTTTTATTTAAAACAATTTTTTGTTTTTACTAAATGAAGGTCATTTGTACCACTAGCAGGCACTAAATATTACACACTCTCCCTTTAAAATAACTATATATAAGTTAAACTTATACGGTGTGGACATGGGTACAACATAACATGGATATGCTATCCATCCTCGCATAAGCTCGACTGGGAACGTCTTCATCTGTATTTAGAGTGCAGCTGCTGCCTGTCCATGCTCTTGCTGCACATCATCAGTCACACACCCTGCTAAACATTCCAATGCCAATCGCAAGATGACTTTCCCTTAAAGCACACACTTTTCAAGATTGTATTTTTAATACAATGTGAGAAATGGTTATCTTGGAAGGGTAGTTACCTTATGTCCTTCTGAAGGTTTTGATATATATACATACATATATTTTTGCGTGTTTCCTTCCCCTCACGTGGGATTTAGATCAGGGGATGGTGTAATAGTTGGTCTGTATTCTATGCAGCCCTTTGAGACTTCTTGCAATACAATCAAGTGCAATACAAATAAGCATGACTGGACTTACGTCAAATAAAGAAAAAGAGAAAGGAAAACAAAGTGTGCCTCCGCCCAGCAGGAGTTGACGTCATCGCAGCGTAGCGGCGGAAACGTGCTGAAGATGATGTACGATAAGCCGGAACGTTGGGCATTCACCTTCCAGAGCTATGCATGCATCAGCCGAGTGCGTGCACAGATACAATCGGCCAACGGAAAGCTGCGGGAGGCCGAGAACCCCGTGCAGTTCTTTGAGCGCTCCATCTACAGTGACCGGTATGGCTAAGGTTCCTCTTTAAAAGAGACATAATGTCAAGCTTGGGCTCATTTTACCCTTTAAAAACACATTTGCAGACCATTAAAGTCATCACCGTTAGCTTGCCTGCTTAACAGTTATTATATGCTTAACATTCATTCAGATCCACACAAGATCTAGTCCCTTTTTTCAAAACTATTCATCACTATCACTAAATGTGAATTTCCCTGCGGGGATGAATAAAGTATCTATCTATCTATCTATCCAAGCTACGGCTTTTGGGACATTTGCAGCTAGCTACCATATTTCAACGGCCTGCATCATGTACTGAAACTGCAACACTCTGAAAAATTTAGTCAGAAAATTGAAGTTTAATTGTAAAATAGTTATCTGTCTAAATGAAATTGTTGGGTTCCAAAAGAGATCAATTGTGTTTTAATTATTATTTTGATTTTATTTTAACCATTTTGTGTGTTTGTGTTTTTGGAGTTTCGGGTTTTTTTCATTGTATAGTTTTAGTAATTTCCAAATAATAAACCTTTTCAAATATATTTTTTATCATTTATAAAATGTATTATTTTTGTAAAATTGATCTTAGTAACTTTACAGACTTGTTTTGTGTTCTTAACTAAACTTAAAAAAAAAATCAACTTTTAAGTGGCCCTTAAAAACGATGTCCCTCGTTTGAAGTGTCCTTAAAAATTTGAAAGTAGAATATTCCCCCCCCCCCCCATTTAAGAATGTGCTAACAATGTCCAACTGAGTTCAAAGAGCCCTTATACTTGTTTATAGACCTTACATATCTGCTTCAAGCAAAGCTGTTCAGAGCGGACCACACTGGTGGGGTTGCCGAGTGACTTCATGCTCATCACCCGTGTTTTTGTTTATATATGTTAGTGTAGCATGAAAAGCTTTAAAAAATGGCCTGTCTGAACGTCACCACAAGAAAGATGAAAAAGAATAGTTTATTTGAGCGTGACTGGGAAATGCATGAGTTTGCACATGCAACAAAGCTGCAGTGATGATTTTAGCCAGGAGATGGCGGCAGTGTGTAAGAGTTCCAAATTCCATACAGCTCCTTTAAATACATATTTTTTTTCTTTACTGTAAGAGTAAAGAGTTTGAACACCACTGCCATAAATACATGTTACAATAAGGATGATGACACCGAGTGGATAGGAATAATAAGACATATACACGCTTTTTCTTTTTAAAACATCAGACAAAATGTGAAAGTGATTCATCAGTTGAATAATGTAGTTGTGTCTCCCAAAAATTGATAGTTTGAGCATCTTCGTTGACTAAACGATGACTTTATTCTGTCAGGTACATCTTCGCCTCCAACCTCTATGAAAATGAATGCCTGAACGACACAGAGTGGTACTTCTACCAGGACTGGCACAGCTGGCTCCACAGCCAGTTTGGCCAGCATATCGAGCTGGACGGTATTATTTACCTGAGGGTGCCTCCAGAGGTAGGTCGCAGACCGGCTGCATCACCAACAACCCTCCAAGCCTTTTTCTGGAGAAAACGTCAATTAAGATGGATTTATCTAATCATCTTTATTCATATTTTTTCTTATTTTCCCCATTTCTCTGCATGCAGAAGTGCATGGAGAGACTCCAGCATCGAGGCCGTGAGGAAGAGAAGGAAATCCCTCTGGAGTATCTTGAGAAGCTCCACTCCAAACACGAGAGCTGGCTGCAACACAAGACCATGCAGTGAGACAAATTTACAGCCTTTCCAAGTCTCCCCTTTAGGCGTGCTTAAACAAAAGGGCCTACTCTCAATATAGGGCCATTGAACATTGAGTAGCTTTCATGAACCCCCAAGGGGAATGGGAGTGATCAGCCTTGGTGTTTATGTTCTCTTGACTGTGTGTGTACTGAGACTATCTATATATTTGTCTTTATTCGAATACTACATGTGTTTATTGTATACATGTTAGTGTTTACTGCAGGGTTGTCAAACTCCGTTTGGCTACGGGGCAAAATGCAGACTTTCAGTTCTGGGCTGGGCCGGTTCAGTAAAAGAATGTCAACTACAAAATTTTAGCTCTGTTTTTTCAGCATTATGCCTTATCATTACGTATTATGCTTTATCATTAGTAACTTACCCTACATGCAGTAGCTTAGTAGGTAGAGCGGTCGTTTTGGGTCCAAAAGGTCTTAGGCTCGATTCTTAGCTTCTCCAAGCTAAATGTCATTGTGCAAGAAACTGAACCCCTAATGGTGCCTTGCATGCTGGATTATGGCTATGGGTGTATGAGTGTGTTTGTGAATGGGTAGGTGTGAAGCACATTGTAAAGCGCTTTAGGAGGGCTTCTGTGACTTGAAAAGCGCTATATAGAAGCAGACTATTTATCATGTGGCCTCAGTAGATGAGACCCGGACACCTCGTACCTTTGATTCAGATTCAGATCTACTTTATTGTCATTCTAGTACACGTGTATACAGAACGAAATGTCGATACATCTGACCCGCACAGTTTCCTCGAATGTACAGATATAAGTAAAAGTTGTATTGTATTATGGCTACGTATAGTAATTTACCATAATGCCGATCGTGCAAGAGGAGTAGCTAACCAGATGTGCAAAATGGCATTGACATGCATTGACTGTTAGTATGTAAACTGTATACTTTAGTTTCTTGTGCCAACGTGGACCTTTCTGCTCATGCAGGATGGACTTTGAGTATCTGTCTGATGTGCCAGTGCTGACGCTCGATGCCACAGAAGAGTTCCAAAAGAACAACAGCAAGAGTGCTGACATGATGGAGAAGGTAAGCATAGCTGAGGACAACATTTCAATACTGTTCATTCCTTAAGCCTGGTTTTAAAAATACTACTCTTGATTTTAATGCATTTCCACCTGTTGCCTCTGTAAAAAGGCACATGTTGCTGATGTTTAGAAGACTACTGGTCAGGGCAGAAAATGGTTCAGGATAATGTATTTGTCATTAGCCTTTTAAAGGCAAAGGGAGGAACACTTAATCAAAAAGCTCATAACATTAGTATTTTTGACACGCCCCAGGATGTGTTGCTTTTCTTGATGAGCCGACACGTTTTTTTTCCTGCATTTGAAAATCTTGTGCGTGTTTGAGTACCTAATAATAGAAAACAATCTTGAGTCTACTAACTGAAATTCAAATTGTTCCAGGTAAAAGAGTTCCTGGGCACCTTATGACGAACTTCAGATGAGGCACTAACCGGAAGGAGAAAGGATGTTTTAATATTTATTCACTATTCATAAACGTCTAGTTACATTACTAACCACTTTTGTGTATTTATAATTGTGTGTATGGCTAATATACAGTGATGGCATTTTAGATTTAAACTGAAACATTTCAGAAAGGAAAAGCAGTGAGCTTGTTTAAGGTTGATTAACAAGAAGGGGAAAAGAGACAATTAAAAATGGATGCGTTTTTTTTAAATGTCAATGGTCTTAAAATAGGTCAAAAATTTAGGTATTTTGACTACAGTATTTCAAAAATATTGGGATTATTTTCATTTAAATCTCACGCGGCAATATGGTTACCATTTATTTCTCGCACTTCAATATATGAATACACTTTCCATAATATATAACAAATAATATATAGGTCAGTAAATAATGAATACATCATGCATAACATTAGTAACAAATACGTAAAAGATGCTCGAAATAGATGTAATTGACAATCACCCCAAACTAAAGTTACGTTTCGGTCCAGCAGATGGCGCCAGCCCTCCTGACATATCAACTAGAACTAGACCAACCGTGATGTTCTTAAACGCTTCATACGCTTCAACAGCATCTACAATTATCCGACAGTTTCATGATTGCAAACTTTGACTTAAAATGTAAAGTTTTAGTTGACATCAAGTGCTTCGTCTTCTGATAAAACACAGCATAAAATAGGTGTTAAGGTGCCTTTTGAGGTTTTAACATTGAAAAATGCTCCAAATTACTTTGAATTTGCTTTTAAAAAAAGTGCAGGTCCAAAAGACAAAACACTGAAGCCGTTGGGCATTTTATTTTGTTTGGAATTGCCTTTTAAAAGGGGGATTTGAATTCGATCAATGAAGCCGTTGGGCATGTGGGTTTTTACATGTATTTTATGTGAAAAATAAATATATTAAGTATTAAGAAATAAAACCGTTTTTGCACCACAATTCCTCCTTTCTGTCTTGTTGCCCAAAAATCTTGGTCGACTTGCTCTATTCAGGGGATTAAGAATATACATGTGTGAGTAGCGTTATATTTCTGTGGTTTCCCTTGACCACTAGGGTTGTAAGGGCACCATTTCCTGTGGTGTGTCTTGGGCAAGTACAGCCTGATGGTGGCCATCCCTCCCTAGGCCAACATATCTTTCCACCCAGTTTCTACTTGAAATCCATTCATTATCTGCATGGCTTATCCTCAGTAGGGTCGCGGGGCTGCTGCAGCCCATCCCAACTATCTTTGGGCAATTGCCAGACAACTCACTCGCTCATTAACACCTAGGGACAATTTGGACTGGCCAATTAACCCGACATGCATGTTTTTGGAATGTGGGAGGAAAACGGAGTACCCGGAGGAAACCCACGCAAGCACGGGGAGAACATGCAAACCCCACACAGGAAGGTATGATCTCAGAACTGTGCTGCACATGCGCTAACCACTGCGCTGTCGTGCTTCCTCTACTTGAAATAATTTTAAATATTTTTTTACTCAAACGTTAAAATATTCGACCTGTGTCAATCTCATGGCCAAATGTGGCCCGCCACATCATTTTATGTTGCCTGCGGGACAATGCTGAGTGAAGCACAAGAGGCAAATGAGCTCATGTCCAACAATTACAGTTATAAATATGTCCACTGGATTTTGCCAAAGCCAGATGCCATTGATGAAGCACCCACTGTAGATGTATTTGCTGACTACCATTAATTAACCAGAGAACATTAATGAAACTATCTTGAATTTATGTCCTTAAAATGAAAGTCACGGAGGCATTGTTTAAGCGAATGTGAAAACAAAACGCCTGTGTGTCTTTGCAGAAGTTTGAAGAAGCTATACAGTGCATCAGGAAAGTATTCACAGCGCTTCACTTTTTCCACATTTTGTTATGTTACAGCCTCATTCCAAATTGTATTAATTTAATCTCTTATCTCAAAATTCTACACAAAATACTCCATTATAAAAATGTAAAGTTTTTTTTTTTTTTACTTTTTTTGAATTTATTAAAAATAGAAAACTAAAATCACATTTACATAAGTATTCACAGCCTTTGCCATGAAACTCAAAATTGAGCTCAGGTGCATCTTTTTTCCACTGAACATCCCTGAGATCTTTCTACAGCTTAATTGGAGTCCACTTGCAGTAAATTCAGTTGATTGGACATGATTTGGAAAGGCACACACCTGTCTATATAAGGTCCCACAGTTGAGTGTGCATGTCAGAGCACAAACACCAAGCATGAAGTCAAAAGAACTGTCTGTAGACCTGCGAGACAGGATTTTCTTGAGGCATAAATCTGGGGAAGGATACAGAAAAATGTCTGCTGCTTTGAAGGTCCCAATGAGCACAGTGGCCTCCATTATTCGTAAATGGAAGCCATTTGGAACCAAGACTCTTCCTAGAGCTGGCCGGCCTTCTGAACTGAGCGATCGGGGAAGAAGGGCCTTAGTCAGGGAGGTGACCAAGAACCCGATGGTCACTCTGTCAGAGCTCCAGCGTTCCTCTGTGGAGAGAGGAGAGCCTTCCAGAAGGACAACCATCTCTGCAGCAATCCACCAATCAGGCCTGTATGGTAGAGTGGCCAGATGAAAGCCACTCCTTAGTAAAAAGAACATGGAAGCCTGTCTGGAATTTGCCAAAAAGTACTTGAATGACTCTGACCATGAGAAACACAATTCTCTGGTCTGATGAGACAAAGATTGAACTCTTTGGTGTGAATGTCAGGCGCCATGTTTGGAGGAAACAAGGCACCGCTCATCACCAGGCCAATACCATCCCTACAGTGAAGCATGTTGGTGGCAGCACCATGCTGTGGGGTTGTTTTTCAGCAGCAGGAACTGGCAGACTCGTCAGGATAGAAGGAAAAATGAATGCAGCAATATATAGAGATATCCTGGATGAAAACCTGCTCCAGAGCGCTCTTGACCTCAGGCTGGGGCGAAGGTTCATTTTTCAGCAGGACAACGACCCAAAGCACACAGCCAAGATCTCAAAAGATTGGCTTCAGAACCACTCCGTGAATGTCCTGGAGTGGCCCAGCCAGAGTCCAGACTTGAATCCGATCGAACATCTCTGGAGAGATCTGAAAATGGCTGTGCACAAACGTCTCCCATCCAACCTGATTGAGCTTGAGACTTATTGCAAAGAAGAATGGGCAAAACTGCCTAAAGATAGGTGTGCTAAACTTGTGGGATCATATTCAAAAAGACGTGAGGCTGTATTTGCTGCCAAAGGTGGAACAACAAAGTATCAAGCAAAGGCTGTGAATACTTATGTAAATGTGATTTCTTAGTTTTCTATTTTCAAGAAATTCAAAAAAAGAAACTTTTTCACGTTGTCATAATGGAGTATTTTGTGTAGAATTTTGAGATAAGAGATTAAATTAATACAATTTGG
Source organism: Urocampus carinirostris (assembly GCF_059441175.1). NCBI lineage: Eukaryota > Metazoa > Chordata > Actinopteri > Syngnathiformes > Syngnathidae > Urocampus > Urocampus carinirostris. The sequence continues at coordinate 24,398,215 of NC_142364.1, read as the reverse complement.
AATGAGGCTGTAACATAACAAAATGTGGAAAAAGTGAAGCGCTGTGAATACTTTCCGGATGCACTGTAGGTCCTTTAAATAATAGACATAAAATCTAAAAGTGAAAATCTCATATTTAGGTCAATTTTTTCGCAAAAAATCAAAAGCAGAAAGTCTTTTAAATCGACAATTAAAATCACTATTTGCTATTTTTGTCACTTTCCAGTCTGCATGAATTTCCCCCGAGTCAAATAAAGCGAGTGGAAATGAATTCAATTGTTGTTTTGCTTTGTTCTTTTTTTTTTTTTTAGCTAATGCAAAGTTGAAAATCACTAACAGTTGTAATCTTCGCGAAGGAAAAAGAGCGAGAGCAAGAAGAGATAGAGATTAATACGAAGAGTGAAAGAAATATAACAAGATTGAAAGATGTATACTGTATAACTATTGCTGTTTTCCTTTGGCGGGGTGGTGAAAAAGCCTGATGAGCACGTGTAGCCCGCGGGCTGCAATTTGCCCACCCCTCCTTACACATACAACGGTGACCAGATGATGTAGGTGCTGTATCTGAATCAGATTAAGAGGCTTCTCCTGCTACTGTCATCCATGGAAACCAGTACCATCTGTTTCATGTGGTAGAGCAAACCCATATCCAAAAAAAACGTCTGGAGAGGGATGGCCGCCGCCAGGGTATAGGGAAGTGACCCCACGGAAGAAAACTCAACATTTGTTTTATAATCAAATCTTACATGCCAGATTAATAATGTTAATTCCGAGACTTCACAGTTTTTATGCCATTAATTTACTAGTCTGGCCACTGTGAGAAACTTTTCTACTATATGGCCCCCGAGCTCATATGAATTTGACACCACAGCTCTATTCCTAGCATTAGGTCTAAGAGATGGCCGTAAAAAAAAACGTTTATGGTACATCAATGGAATTTATAGGAACTCACTTGATATCAGTTGCAAAATGCTTTCGGTTGGTTATTGTTGACTCACGTGTAAATGTTTGCTCAGTATTAGTAATTATCATGTAAATCAATTTTAAATATTCACAGAGGTGTGCGCGAGTGTTTCTGCTCACGTGCGTGTAAAGGTGGGGGAGTATTTCGAATGATCCGCCCCCATCGGTGTGACGTCACTGAGAAGGAGGGATGGCACTTAAATGTGTCCAAAGAAGACACTAACCGCCGCGAGAACACGCGGCCGAAAGTTTTTGTGTCTCATTTCCGACCACGATGGCACCTGAACGCCATCTGTAAGGGACTTTTTCTACCCGACCGAGCACCACCGACCCCTGCGGCTTGGACGAGTTTCCTAGTCGGCCTGGAGCGTCTGCCGCTTGGTTACACGTCGGCTTGTTGTTCGTTGAAGTAACAAGTTGCGACCATGAGTTCGGGGAAGTAAGCTAACTGAAAGTTATTATTTTGTTTACTGTCCTCGAAGTTTTTTTTTTTTTTTTTTTTTTTTAAGTGTTCGTCATAATGAGATGGGTTTAAAGGTGACGCTAATCGGTTTTGCGATGAGCTGTCAGCGTGCATTTAGGCGCTGGGGAAACGGGAGCGCGCTCGGGGCTCGCACGATGTCCTGGGCGCGCCCCCCTGCAGGGGGACGGCGAACCGGCAGGGTGGGTGGGGGGGGGGGGGGGTCGTCGTAAGTGGAGGTTTTGTCGGTTTCGACCAAGTTTTTTTTCGCTTCTTCTTTTTTTTACCATTGCAAACAAAATTGGCATGAAACAGTCAAACAACAACACAAAGTTAACCATTTTCAAGGGAACAGAAAGTGCTGCAAAAATATAGAGAACAAACTGCAAATAATTATCTATCCATCCATCCATATCTGCACCGCTTATCCTCAGTAGGGTCGCAGGGGTGCTGGAGCCCATCCTAGCTATCTCCGGGCAGTGGGCAAATCTGAACTGGTTGCCACTCAGTCGCAGGGCACACAGAGACAGACAATTCACTCGCTCATTAACACCTAGGGACAATTTGGACAGGCCAATTAACCTGGAATGTGGGAGGAAACCTGAATCCCCGGAGGAAACCCACGCAAGCACAAGGAGAATATGCTAACTCCACACAGGAAGGTTCTATCTCATGACCTCAGAACTGTTCTGCACACGCGCTAACCACTGCGCCGCTGTGCTTCCCTATATATATATATGTACGGTATATACATGATTGTCAGGTTTAATTTCACAGAATGGGGATATTCCTAAAGTTGGGGTGGGTCTTTTTAGGTGGCCTTAAAAAGTTGAAAATTAAATATTTTTGTATTGAGTAACTGAGTTCAAAGAGCCCTTATGCTTTATTATCCACCACGCTTATCTGCTTTTATTTTACTTCAAGCAAAGCTGTTCGGAGCAGAACACACTAGGTACGAGGAACGGGGTATTAGGGGAGTTCTGAGGAGTGACGTCATGCTTGTCCCTGCGCAGGGTTGGGTAGGGTTACTTTAACTTGATTACTTTCAATTACTTTTGGATTATTCCAATACCAAATATGCTAATAAAAGACAAAAGAAAAAAATTACTAAATTTTGTTCAGGCTTGGGGAGTTACGGAATACATGGAACGGCAAAAACGATGTTGGCAAGCTGTTTGGATTTATTTTCATTTTGTTTCTGTCGCATTTTATGTTATTTTTGCCGGAGATCAAAGAGATCAAAGCCAGGAGAGAAAGCTTACCACGTGTTGTGAGTCATAATTTTATTCATATTTAGTTTATTTTGTCTTTTATTAGCATATTTGGTATTGGAGTAATCCAAAAGTAATCAAGTTAAAGTAACCCTACCCAACCCTGTCCCTGCGTGGGTTTGTATTTGTTAGTGTCATGAAAATGGTGAAAGCATGGAGAGGCCTGCTGAAAACACAATCTAAACCCCAACCTAATCCCCAAAAAGGAAGAAAAACAAAGAATTAAAAAGAGCACGTACTTGCACACACATCGTGAACAAGTAAACAGAAGCTAAAATGATGTAAGCCAGGAGATGGCAGTAAAAGAGTTCCAAATTCCTTACAGCTCCTTTTAAAGTGGAGTGCATTGTTTGAGTTGTCCTTAAGAAGTTGAAAGCAGAATATATTCTCTACTAAGTATGTGTTCACACCGCCCAACTTAGTTCAACGAGCCCATAGGCTTTATTTTCCACCGTGCCTCTATCTGCTTTTATATTACTTTTAGCTAAGCTCTTGGGGGTGGAACACATTAGATAGGAGGAATTTGGGGTGGAGGGTGTGCGGGAGCGTTACTTCCTGCTCGTCCTTACGGTTTTTCTTGGTTTTCTTTTTTTGGTGTAGCATTAAAATGGTGAAAGGAAGAAGAGCCCTCCTTCAAGTATAGTCCAAACGCCAACACAAACCCTAAGAAATATAAATTAAACAACAATGTATTCTAGTGCGTCTAAGAAATGCATGTACTTGAACCCACATAATGAACGAGCTGGGAGGGGCTGCAACAATGACACTTGCCAGGAGATGGCGCCCACAAGTAAAAAAGTTCCAAATTCCGTACAGCACCTTTAAAATAAAATGTTGCCTGATTTAACAGTATTACCTTTTATGATCATTTGTGGTCATAGTGGTTCAGGTTAATCATTTTAGTTATGATTTATGCTGTAATTTAAATAGCTCTGATAATATTAACCTTTTATCAAGTTTTACTATATCTTGTTTCCCTGTCAGATAACAACTTAAAATTTAAAGGCACAGAGTGTATTATTTGACCAATTCACGTTGTAGTGCAACTGAAAAACACAAGGAAGGCCACAAACTACACAGACTCAAATTGACTGAAACGCACCATTTTACTTCTCATTTTTTTGCCCAGCCAGAGGTCAAGGTTTTTGGATACCCCTAGCAGAAAGGTGGCGAACAATTGTGCAGCTCTCTTTAGGTTCGACTCAAGTTATGTAAGATAAAAGTTTATATCTAGACTAGAAAATGCACATTTATACGATTGTACGTGTATATTCGGCTATTGTATAAATCAATATTGTTGTTTTCTATTTTTTTTTTTCACCATTAGGTGGAGATAAATAACACACACTGTCCCTTTAAAACCAGCAATGTCCTAACTTTTTCTGTTTTTGTTTTTGCGATTTAGAAACTAGATATTAAAATCAGCTAAATTATTTACAAGCTTACTACTTAGCTTTATTATTATTATTTTATGCAACATGGTCTTAATCGGCGTCAATGGACAAAATGAGTTATTAGATAGCCTCAGCTAATAATCAGTTTCTTAATAACGAAAAAGGATAATCTGCTGCTGTCTATGGTTATGGATGACTATTCCAGTTACTTGGAAGAAGAAAAATACTAAAAAAAATCGTATGCTTTTGCAATTTCCTGCAGCACACCAATCAAGGGCTCACAGCACATTATTATTACGAACGCTTATGTCACTTACCACAGTTTGTCCTTAATAGTTTTTTATTTCCTGCTCAAAGTCCATTTTATGTTCTTTGTCCTCATTAGTAAAATCAACCAGAGTCATGGTTGACACAGTAAACTAGTAAAATGATTATCTAACTTGTATGTTTTTCTAACTACTATTAGACCTTTTATGTGCTCCCCTGTGGCAAAACTGTATTATTTTCTCTATCTCAACCCTTTCTAATTGTTTGCAATAAGGACACTTGATACCACAATTTTTTCAGACCGTTCCTGAAAAACTGAATCAGTCATCAAAATTCACTGACCAATACCTTTTTTATACATACAATTCCTTGCCTCTGCGAAAAAAAAAAACTTAAAATGGCCACCATCTGAGGTGGATGCAACATGTGGATTTTGGTTTGTAATTCTTAATTTACAAACACAATAATAAAAATTCAAAAATATTTGTCAAAGTGATGGTGTGTATTGTTTATCTCCTCCTAGTGGGGAAAAAATTGTAATTCGTTAGGCTGAGGTTTTCTCCCTTAGGGCCCGGTCACACAGCCGTTTGCGTCTGTATCGCGGCTGAATCACGGCCAGAAATTTCTGCCCGTGAAGCAGACGCTGTTGCCCGCGGTGGAAAATGCGCAAAATTGGCCAACCCGCTGTTCATTCGTGGTATGCCCGCGAAACAGATGCCGGCGGCTGTTCCGCTTCCTCATCGCGTCAATTCCACGTCCTTTCCGCGTGTGGACCACGGGTATAAAAGCTGCCGAGCCGGGCTGTAGAAATCATAACCGCTCAAGACACAGTCCCGTGAAGATCAAGATTTCAAGATCGAAGAAGCCAATATGTTATTATTGTAATAGTTTTTCATTTTTATTTTATTATCTTGTTATGAAATGAAAAGAAATGTCAAGAAATAAAAATTGATTAAGACGAGGTCACTACGGTGACGGGGATCCATGTTCACCCCTTGACGTCTCGAGCACAACTGACGTGTGCTCGGCAAATCGCGCTGAATATATGCGGAGAAAGGCGTTTGACCATCACACGCGTTACACACGCTAATTCACGTGATTCAGCCGCGATACAGACGCAGAACAACTGTGCTCCACCCGCGATTACCCGCTAAAATTCCGCGTCCTATCCGCGTGTAACCGCGCCCTGGCCGCGGCCGTAGCACGTCGTTCCGCGTCTGTACCGTGTCTTTACCTCGTGTGTACCACGTGTGCCGCGCGCGGTTACCCGTGGTCTAAAGTTTTGAGCAGCGCAAAACTTTTTTGCGCGGCCTACCGCGTGTGAATTTCTTGCCGCGTGTAAAGCACGGCTGTATCTCGTCTGTATCGCGATCTCAACGCGGGGAACAGCGTCTGCTTTACGGGCAGAAATTTCGCGATACAGACTCAAACGGCTGTGTGACCGGGCCCTTACATGAAACAGATTGTCGTGGTTTCCATGGTTACCAGTCAAAGAAGCCTCCCGATCTGACTCAGATACAGCATCTTCATCATCAGGTTGCCGTTGTTTTTCGTTGTAAAGCGTCATCCTGCTCTTCAGAGAGGAGCCTGAGCTCAGCATTGATGGGTAGAGTCATCTGACAATACTAATACTAGATCCTAGGTCATTGGGGATAAACTTTTGACGACTTTGTAAACACATACTAGCTATCAACGTAACAAAACGTTATTAATGAGAATAAACTTTTTACCAGTAGACGACTACTACTCGTCACATTGCAATATTCTGCGTGTGAGTATGTTAGCACTTACTAGTAGTGCAGTTAATGCGGAAAAAAAATCTAGTACTTTAGAATAGGGTCAAAATCTTATGGACGGCTCTCATTTCGATACATCGGTAACCTAATTATCTTTCAGATGGCATCAATCAAAAGGAGAAGTCAGATGATATTATCTGGTGGGCAATGTTTTTTTTCTTTAGCGCCATCCCTAAACGCCCGATTTGATGATGATTTTGACTCTAACAGCATTAAGATAAGATCAAGGGAAGAGTTTTGGAGTCTCGGTGCAGCTTATCAGTTACACTCCCATGCACAAAAACTGTGCCAGATTCTGCGATGTGATGCCAGATTTTCCGATGTGAGTGAGAGTTCGTAGCGCACATGATGCAGGTATGTGATAGTGAGAGCGGTTTAATGAGATGTGTGTATGTGCATGAGAAAGCAGTGCTCCTTCCTAGATGAGAAGTTTTTGTATTCTAGAGAATTCTGTTTTAGAAGCGTAGCATCAAGTCAAAGAATTGCAGTTTTTCCCCATACTATAGGAAGATTCTGGTGCTCCACCAGCGGTTTAATTAGTCCCAACAGAGTCTCATAACCATGTATAATTAATATTCTTAGATATACCATATTTAATGGTGTATAATGCGCACATGTGTATAATGTGCACCCTAAATAATCTATTGGAATTTGGAATAAAATCTTGTCTTTTTCTCAGCTCAAATTTTGCTGTTGGATGCAATGACATATGAAAAGGCAGGCGGTTTCAACTCCTTGTCATGCTTTTTTTAGTCATGGTACCATAGACAGATGTTAGTTTTGTTGTGTTTGGAATAGAATAGAATAGAATAGAAGGGGACACATTGACTATGGCTCTAGCTTCTTGATTTTGCTTTAAAAATGCGTCAGATCGATGCATTTGAAATGTACAACATTTTCTCCCTCGGGGCTATGTCCCCAGACTCCCCTAGACCGTCCATCCTCGAGGGTCTCACAAAATTCTATGGGAAACTGAATTGTGTTATGTGTGTTTAAAGGCAGAAAATAATTTATCTTCTTGTATGAAAAGCCTGTGTGAGAGTAGGGTCTTTTAACAAGAGAAGGAGTATATTGGCAATCTAGGAGTGTGAGAAGAGTATCTTAGATTGTAAGTGTTATAAGAGAGGAGTAAGTCAGGTAGTTGTGTGTGTGTTTGCATACAGTACCTGCGTGCTTTTCCACATGAGTGTGTTTTTCCGCATAGAAGCGTTTTTTTCCACGTGTTTGGCGTTTCCGTCCTTCAGTGGTAATTCTGGCCGAACTACCTCCAGAACTTTAAAGTCTTTTTAGGGCTGCAACCTGAGCCTCCTGCTGATCCCAAGGAACCAGTACTTTCTCTTACGGCCAATAGAGGGTGTGGGTTGGTGTGACATCATCTATTTCAAGTTGGTTTCTTTTAGTTGTTTATACAGTGGTAACTAGCAGCTTTACATATGACAAGAAAGCTTTTCCAATACACCGAGGATTGAAACAATAATTCAGGACAAAAATGACAGTCGAAATGAAACTCAACGATATCAAGTAACTGGAGGGAGACACATTTTAAGTGGGATATTTGTTGATATCAGACACAGGCTTTATTTAATATATTTTATGACATCATCAAACATCACACAGTGAAATAAAATGCATCAAAGAGGTAGACGGATAGATAGATGGATACTTTATTCATCCCCGAAGGGAAATTCACACTTCCAACGGTAAATAAAAAAATAACAAAATAAAATAAAACAATAATAAGTAAAAGGAATATAGTACATAAATACCCAACACCCAATGTAACGTGTTGATATAGAGTATTTAAATAGTGCTACATACAATACACACTGTAATAAAAATAGGGTAATATGCAATATGGGGCTGTGGTTTAGTGTGGGCTTTTACTCCCCCGGGTGGAGTTAAAGAGCTTCAAGGCATGAGGAAGAAATGATCTCCTCAGTCTGACCGTGGAACAAGACTGTGACAGCAGTCTGTCACTGAAGCTGCTCTTCCGTTTGGAGATGATGCTGTGTAGTGGATGTGATGAATTGTCCATGTCCAAGTTGCTTTTGTATGGAGATTATTTGGGTGGGTTGTTTAATTTTATTCTTAAAATATATGGTGTGTCTCTCACTGAAAAAAAACCTCACTATTTTGCTTTTTATCGCTTCTATAGTCAAATAGGTTCCCGACAACTGCTTTAATGGTTAGTATTAGTGAACAATGAGACAGGTACGACTCGTTTATTAAACAGCTTTGGTAACAAAGTCCAGTAAAGAGTAAGAGGGAAATGGACTGTATTGTAAGGAACAGTCAATAAAAAGCAGGTAGTACCGTCAAATTAAAAAGCCATTGAGACAAACTAACATTGGTCGTAAAAGGCTGGACCGTAAGACTGCACAGAAACCCTAATAACGGAAAAACAGATTTTAACAAAATGTTGAGGTGATGTCATTATTAAGTACCTCAACGTCCATGGTCACAGTCAATTTTTGTGTTTAAGTGCTTTTAAAAAACATTATGTTTATTAATTTAATTATTCATTATTTTTAAAAGTTTTCCGAGCCAATTCTGATTTCAGAGTATGTATTCTATCTCAAACGTCCAAATGTTGATGAAAATCTACATACAAGACATACATCCTACAAGACAAAGAGTTTGGATACTTTTAATTATTTCAGCTGTCAGTGCTAGTGACTATGTGAAGCGCTAGCATTAGCAGCTAACGCTTTACATTCTTTATTGCTTGGTTGTCTTGGAGTGTTATTTTTAATCTTGTTTTAAACAATGTTCTCTACGTTTTGTATTTATGAAAATAAAGAGTATCCCAACATAACATGTATCACTAGCATAGCTGCCAGCTAAAGTGATGCTATCGCTTTTAGCAACTTCTACGAAAAATACATCTATGAAAAGGAGTTTCCCAATTATTTTCTAAACTATTCAAGAAAAACATGTTTAATTACTTTTTTTTTTTCACCTTTAGACAACCAAGGCAAACTGATTAAGAACTTGAATTGTTTCTTTTTGGCACATAAGAACGTGTTGTTCTTATTTATTTTGCAGAGTGGAAGACGAGGCGGTCCTGGACCGAGGAGCGTCTTGCGTCAAGCACGTTTGCGACGAAGAGGAAGTGGAAGGTGAACATTCACTTATCCCCCCCACTCCCAATAGGACGTTTCTTGTCATGCATATGCTTGGCTAGTGTGGTTGCTTTGGTAAAAAAGAAACGGGAAGTCCCGCTATCGAATAATAACTAAAATAATTATTGTCCAATTGTAGATAGTTAGTAGTTAAATAGTCTTCTCTTGACTTGCCAAATCAGGCTAAGACAAGGATGTCAAAGTCAAATGAATAGAAGGGCCAAATAAAAAATTACTTTACAAGCGGGGGGCCAGACTGATCGAGTGTTGAAAAATGTTAAAATGACTCATGTAGTTAAACATGCTGAAAAGTAAGCAAATAGATGACAATATGGTCAGATGAATAAAACAATATTTTCTTATGGCTCTGTCAGTCATCTTTAATTTTCAATAGGCACAAGAGACGGTTTCCTTGACATAATGGACATTTAATGAAAAAAGCCAGGATTATTGAGGCATCAATAGTAACCTGTAAGGGTGGCACGGCAGATGAGTGTTTAGTGCGTGCGCGGCACAGTTAGGTCATGAGATCAAATTCAGCTACCAGCCATCCTGTGCGGAGTTTGCATGTTTTCCCTGTGCTTGTTTGGGATTCCTCCCACATTCCAAAATCATGCATGTCAGGTAATTTGGCCTGTCCAAATTTTCCCTAAGTGTGAGTGAGCGAGTGAGTTGTCTGTCTCTGTGCGCTGCGTCTGTCTGGCAACCAGTTGAGGGTGTCCCCTGCCCACTGCCCAAAGACAGCTAGGATGGGTTCCAGCACCCATGCGACTCTACTGAGGATATGTGGTGCAGATGATGGATGGATAGTAGCTTGCATTTTATATTTTAGCAAAAAAAGGCTAAAATCACTCCAAAGAAAAAATATTATATTTTTGCACTATAAGGCGCACTGGATTATAAGACACAACCCCCAGAATTTGCTTCTGTGGTATTTTTTCATATATACGCCACATGGAATTAAAAGTATAAGAAGAGCTCGGGTTGCAGAGAAAATGCATTTAAATCAAAATCATTTATTTCATAACATAAACTAAAAACATTACAATTGGTTTTACTCTAAAATTAATTAATTGAACGACCTCCCTAATAACCAGACTTTTCTTAAATTTCTGTTTATTCAGACAATTCAGGTATAGAGTTGGGGTGAAGCTTAAAACAAAGTACTCAAAAAAAAAAACTCCCGTTAGCCTGCTAACGATACATATACATTTGTTACCATAGACAAAAAAAATCTCCAAGTAATCACAAAATGTTGTATATTTTCAGGTATGTACGGGGCGTCAAACTATAAGGCGCACTTTATAATTTCTGGTCAATTTGGGGTTTTAAGGTGCGCTTTGTAGTCCGTAAAATACGATAATGGCAATTTTACATCATACACCTAACGACAAATAAATAAAGTGCAAGGAGACCGTGAAAATAAATGCAAGACAATTCCTAGTCCAGCAAACAATAATGAAGCTTGATTCCTGATCATCCCAGGGGCCAAAGAAAACATTTTGGGGGCCTGATGTGGCCCACGTGCCTTGACTTTGACAGATGTGGGTTAGAACCATGGAATACAGTTTTAAGTATGGAAGTGATGAATGTCTGGTATGCTTGCTCAACCCTTTCCAGATGTTCAGAGCTAATGTATAAAACAAAGCTGGAAGAAATGTTAGGTTCCATCAGGAGAGCGTCAAAAAAGTCTCCTTGTGATTAAGGGCTGTGCAAACAAACATGACTCGACTAGAAGAAAATCCATTTTTGCCTAAAGCAGCTATTTTGATCTACTTATAACATGTAGTTTTCTACTTAAGTCAGTCAAGCTAGATCCTGTCCTGAAACGAAAAAAAAATGTTCACAGATCCTAGGTTGTAGGGGCATAACTTCTTGTGCTGTGTCATGGGCAAGAACTGCCTGTCAGTGCCCATCCCTCTTGGATATGCTCCCCCACATAAAACTGATAGTACTGGTTTGCATCGTAACAAGGAGCAAGAGAAGCCTCCTAAACTGACTTAGATACAGCACCTTCATCATCTGGTCACCGTTGTCTTCGGTGTAAAGCATTATCCTGCTCTTCAGAACTGAGCCGTGTATCTGACAATACTGATACTAGATCCTAAATCGTACACCTCGTATAAAATGTTTTTCTTTACCGCGTTTTGTCTTTCGGCAGGTCACCACACGGTGTACATCGGCGTGCACGTCCCCAAGAGTTACCACCGCCGCAGGCGTCACCGCCGCAAGTCCAGCCACAAAGAGAGACGAGAGCGTCCTGAGCACGGCGCTGAAGGTTACAAGTCTGATGGCGAAAATGCTGATTACGCGAGCGCCAGTCTCCTCAAGCCGCTCAGTAAGTCACCTTTTCAATACAAACCAGCAGACTACCGTATTTTCCAGACTATAAGGTGCACTCAGATATTCGAACATGTGCCCTATGTATGGAAATACCTGGAAATACATACTGGTGTATTATCATATTTGTCCAATTCTGGATCATCCTAATTGCCTAACAATGGTGGTAACGGGGATCGAACAGGTTCAATTCCCATTGCATCCAATTTTAGTGTTTGGCGATATAGTTTGACAGATGAATCGATGCCCAGTTATTGTACTTGTTTATCATTAGTGCAACCCTAGCTCTTACCGTATTTTCAATTATTTGCGCCTCATATCTGAAAGAAATATCACAAAAGACTACTTTTTGGGGGTTCGCCTTATAATTTGGTGCGCCTTATAGTGCGGAACTTCTGGAATGAAACTGTGAATAATTCACACATGCAACAAGTTCCATATGTTTTCAGTCTTTTGGTTGCTTAGTATGATATCATTGGTATAAATATTTTGTTTATTTTTGGAGAACGACTTTGTGATGTTCTGAAGTTAAAAGCTGGAGTGACTACTCCAGTGCCACAGTTAGCAAACAGCTGTGATACCATCTCCTTGGCAGGAAGTTTGTCTACTTTAAGGCCACTAAACGTGCAGGAAGTACTTGATTTAAAAAAAACTTTAACGCACCCATTGCGGGAAATCTTTGTAGTAAATGTGGACCAACCCTTTTGCCCTAGAGGACAACTCATGGTACTTATGAGTACCAGTACTATTTGAGCGCTCGTCGGAACTTGTCATTGCTACATGTCAGTACGCACAAAAAGATCGATGCAAATGGAAATATTGGTATGGTAGGTGAAGGGCGTTGAAAAGCATTCTTAAAAATGCTCATTTGTTAAGTAATTAGATAATTGATTTACTATTTGTAACAGAGCGCAGTTTGAACAACACATTAATAATGAATGCACAGTAAGCCTGCATTAATTACAAAAAGGTTTAAAATAAGAGAAACAATAAAAATGACCTTAAACACATATTCCTGTAATTTTTTTTTTTAATTGGCTCAATGTAGGAAAAAGGTGGTTTGCAGTCAGTGAAAGGGGCAATTTAAGGTAATTAAGGGTCCCAATTTGGGCTCTTAATTATCGAAGAAATATCCTCATATGTAGACATAAATGTAAAAATAGATAAATACCTACAAAGAAATGCTATAGAAATACATAATCACATAAAATAAATCACATAGTACCTACAGTGCAGTGAAAAAGTGTTTTCCTCCTTTCCTGATTTCTGTGTTTTTTGAATATTTATTACTCACAAAGGTTTCAGATCATCAAAACAATTTTAATATCACACAGAAATACAAAATACAGATTTGAAATGTCGATATCATTTATTAATGAACAAAAAAAAACATCAAACCCATCTGTCTCTTTGTGAAAAAGTAATTGTCCCTGAACCTAATTGCTAGTTGGGCCAATTTTCATGGCGATAACCGAAATCGAACGTTTACGATAATTGGTAGTGAGTCTTTCAGGAATTTTGGCCCACTCTTGTTTGCAAAATTGTTTCAAATCTGCCATTTTGGAGCGTTTTCTACCATGAAGTGCACGTCTCAGGTCAAGGTTTTTTTCTTGAGCCATTCAGAGGTGGACTTGCTGATATTTTTTTGGATCGTTGTTCTGCTGCATAATCCAAAAGCGCTTGAGTTTGAGGGCAAGTTGTGCTGGTCTCTAGGTAGCAAAGCAGCTTCAGACCATCATATTGCCACCACCATGCTCTACTGTTTGCATGATGTTCTTTTTCAATTCAGTTCAATTTTTGACTCATCAGTCCGACAGAATGTTTCTCCAAAAGTCTTGAGGATAATCAAGATATTCTTAGGCAAATGTGAGACAACTCTGAGTTCTTTTGTGACAGGGGTGGTTTTTGCCTGGTAACTCTCCCATGGATGTCATTTTTGGCCAGTGTCTGTCTTGTAGTGGACTAAAGGGAAGATCTTAGGCCAGGGCGAGCCAGGCTTCTCTCTCGCTGACTTTTTAAAAATGATTCACTCGTCACGTGTTCTGTGTTTCTTTTTTTTTGTGGAGGATTTGCGGAGCGTGACATGCATGCTAGTCAGCAAGTCCACGAGTCCACTAGTCTGCGCTCGCCGGCACTGTCAGACACAGTCGCAGGGGGCGTAATCATCCAAAATCATGAAATGATCTGCATTTATATAGCGCTTTACAATGTGCTCCACATTTCCCAATAGCGGCCTTGCAGCCATGTAAGGCGCTAACCTGCTTATTGGGGGTATTAGGGGTTCAGTGTCTTACCCAAGGACACTTCGACATGTAACGCGGATGAGCCAGGATTCGAACTGGGATCCCTTGATCCCAAAACGAGCGCTCTACCTCCTGAGCTACTGCCGCCCCTAAAATCACGAATAAAAACAATCAAAATTCGTGTTTGTTTCTGGCTTGTTCCCTCAAATCAAGTTAATTTGTAGAGTCACTGGCTCGACCAGACTTAAATACCCGCTGGCCGGCCTGGATTTTATTTTTTTAGGGGGGATTTTCCTTCTATAGTGGAATCATGAACACTGACCTTAACTGAGGCCAACGAGGCATGCAGTTCCTTGGATATTTTTCGAGGTTATTTTGCAACCTCCTGGATGAACCGTCATTGCACTTTTGGAGTAAACTCGTTTAGGCGAACACTCCTTCGAATATATGCCACTGGTCCCAGTTTTTGCCATTTGTGGATAACGACTCTGACAGTGGTTCATTGGAGAACTACAGCCTTGGAAAGGTTTTGTGACCTTTTCCGTACTGATAGATTTCTATTCTTTTTTTCTATTTTATCCTGGAATTTAGGGGAATCAGGGCATGTCAATTGTGTTTTTGAGATTTTTTTAGCCCACTTTGTCCGGCCGATTCAATTCAAGTGAGTTATAGATTCAAAACACGTAGTGGAAAAACATTCTGGGGGTTGCCTCAGGAATATAACTCAGCTTTCCCAAAACTTTGACGAGTCACATTTCTAATTTAACAAGGGGGGAAATTGACTTTTTCACATAGGGCCAGATAGTTGTTTTTTTTTGGTGCCTTAAAAATTGGAATCAACATTTGAAAACTGCATTTTGGATTTCCTTGGGTTGTATCTATATGATATCAACATTGGTTTGATGATCTGAAACCTTTGTGAGTTATAATTATGCAAAAAAAACACAGAAATCATAATTTTTCACAGGACTGTCAATATATGAAAACAATTATACTCACGTCATATACTTGTGCATTTTGTACTACTACTTTATTATATAGGTTTTCATTTTGTCATTTTTTGATGTTCATTTTGTCATCTACTTTTTGGTGTGTTTTGTCCAGTATTTTGCCGTGTTTGCGTCATGTGTTTTTTGTGTCACATGTATTTTGCCTCAAGAAAAAATGTAATCAGAGTAGGGGGACGGTCAAACTAGCTGAGCTTTTAACCTTTTGGTTGATCATTGCGTAGCCAATTTGTCCAACCAATAGGTGAGCGCAGGCAACTCGGCCACCTCCTCATTTGAACAACATTTTGGTGTGACAAATACATGACAAAATACAGGACAAGATACACAACAAAATACATGACAAGAAATGGATACAAAAATCAATAAAAGTCAAAATAAATGACAAAATATATAAATAAATTGCATTCATGTCATAAATTTGGGTAGTAAGATGGTCTGGTTATTAATACTGTATAGTCATGTTGTTCTGCCACTTCTAAGTGTGTGATAGAATCTTTTGCAGTGTAACCGATTCAAAAACCTAGTCGCACCAGTACTAGAAATTAGCACTATTTACTCCTATGGGTGTCAAAGATCTTATTTAAGTGAGAAGGGAACAAAAAAAGCTAATAATCAACTTTCCCAGGCTCCCCAGCAACAGTTTGCCTTCGAGATGACTTACGCAAACATGCTTGTTGATTTTCACTTATCGAGTTCATGCACCTTAGGGGGTGTAACACGCGTTTGTTTCCCGTTGTCATGTTCTTTCTTTTTAAATGTGATGTGAACCGTTTATATAAAATTGTACTCGAACAGATAAGTGATGGTTTTATGCTAAACAATAAGACTCTTTGTGGCTTTATGTTGCTCTATCTTAATCTACAACCTCTACATTTGGAGCGTAGTCTCTGGGTCGGGACATTCAAAGGATCTCTTGTTCTCTGATCATAGGAAATGTACCTGTAGCTTAGAGCAGTGTTTTCCAACCAGTGTGCTGGGGCACACTAGTGTGCTCAGGAAATAGCCCAATTTTATCTTTGAATAAAAAGCATGCTATTGTTCAATCTCTTTACTTTTTCTTGTGATCAGCCGGGTAACTGTAACATTAATACATATCAGTAGTTGGTAGTAGATTGCAATGTTTATATATATATATATATATATATATATATATATATATATATATATATGCCCTGTGACTGGCTGGCAACCAGTTTAGGGTGTCCCACCTGCCCAAAGATAGCTGGAATGGCTCCAGCACTCCCACGACCCCAGCTATCTTTGGGGAGTGGGCAGGGGACACCCTGAACTGGTTGCCAGCCAGTCGCAGGGCACACAGAGACAGACAACTCACTTGCTCATTCACACTCAGAGATTAATTTGGACCGTCCAATTAACCTGACATGCATGTTTTTGGAATATGGGAGGAAACCAAAGTGCTCGGAGGAAACCCACGCAAGGTCGGGGAGAACATGCAAACTCCACACAAGAAGGTTCGATCTCATGACCTCAGAACTGTGCCGCGTATGCGGTATATACTGTACACACAGTGATCTCTCTTTTTTTTTTTTTTTTTTACAATTATTGTACACCAAAACCAAAGAACACACCCCTTTTACAGGTTCAAGTTTTTTTTATTTATTTTTTTATTTTTTAATTTTTTATTTTTTTACAAATAACTACTGTACCGTCAAATAATAATAATTGGGGAGACTGTTTAGCCAATCATAATGCATACCCCATTGCACGATGCAATTCTGTGAAGAAGCGAAACCGTGAATAATAAATTGTGTCATAGCAATGGATTACTGTACTAATTATCTGCTAGTGATAGTATGGGGAAATGTATTTAATAATGTATTTGTTCGCTGAATGAAACAAAGTAAGAATCTTGAACATACTTTTGCTGATTTTAAATATTTTCTCATTTTACAACAAAGATTGTAAACAATTTTCTCCTTCCTCCGGCAGATTCGTTTTGCTCAGTTTGCGTATTAATTTCTTTTTCATTTTGTTGAAAAAAAAAAGATAAAACTGTAGTAAAAATTGAAAAAAGGTTAAAAATAATATGAAAAAATGCAGCAAAATGATTTACCAAAGTGAATAACCTGTAAAGTTTTGCCTTTTCATACAAGCTTAATTCGTTCCAGGGTCGAGCTCGTAGTTCGAATTGTTTTTCTAACAAGCCATTTTTCCCGATATTAAATAAATAAAAAACAAATTGGTCCAATTACCAACACCCTAAAAGCATCCAGGTTAAGCCTAAATATCTATGAATAACATTTTCCTTATTACAAAAAGAACATATCTAAAAAGTAATTAATAATAAAAATCACAGTAATAAGATGATATTAACAAAATAAAATGGTTTACATTAAGGGAGTTGCCATCACAAGGGATGTGTGCATGGCGCGGGAAGAGTGACAGAGATGAGACTGTGTACACTTCAAATTAAGAAAATTAATGTACACATTCTTTTTTTTTACAGCCAGTTTTTTTGGAGGGCCGGTTTCAGTTTTTATTCATCACTTTCTTTTGCCCTTTTAGCTGTACCCGCAAAGCTTTCACTTTCTAAAGGTTTGTTGAAGAAAAACGTATCCAAGGAGATTTTTCTCCGACTCCCTTTCAAAATGTTACCAAAAAGCATAAGGCTAGTGTCATCAACGACTACTGAGTGGTCTCGAGCGGTCTCTAATGGTATCCTCTAGGAATGCTTTAAACGTGGGTATTTGGTTGTATTTGGAGCAAGATTTCTGTTCCTTAAAAAACCTCGTAAATCGAAATTCTCATGCTTAGAGGTGCTCGTTTAAAGAGGATTGACTGCATTGCCCCCTGAACCACGATGACCACAAATGATAAGAACTATTTCATACTGTCAATATAGTTAACATGAATCATAACATGAAACTAGTGCCGGCAAATTGTTTTTAAACATTCTTGACGGACATTGTGCATCTAGATATTCTAATGAAGTGCCTCGGCTCAAAAGAGTTTGACAAACACGTGTTTAGAACAGGCTCGAATTGTTCCCCTTGGGTCCGATGGAATCAATGAGGGATGCTTGTACTTTTACAGATTTTTACTGTACCTTTTTATTTCTAACATGATCACTGCGTTCTAAATTAAGACAAAGTGTCGTTAGTTGGGATTAGAAGCTCAACTTGGAGCCTCCGGCGATGCCGCTGTTGTGTAACTTTGCAAGTAAACTGTCTCCTTGGCTAATCCACATGGTGGTGTGTCATTGAACCAGTTTGCGGTTTAGCTGTAGTCAATGAATGCAAGAACCACAGCCGGCAACACGTGACCGAGACTTGTTAGTCAACCGTCAGACTGACAATACACTGCTGACATGTCCTCGTTAGACCACACGCCGCTTCCTAGAATGAGGTCATCAATTCCTCAGAACAAGGGTTTAGCAAACAATACTAGTACCCGTTGCATACCAAATGCTATTCATTAAGCTAAAGCTTTGATATCTGAAATCCACCACCTACACCAGGGGTACCCAAACCTTTTCTTATGAGGGCAACATAACTTTTCCCTTCTCTGATGAGGGGCTGGGGTCAGTTTGTAATGGAAAAAGTGTGTTGATTGAAGGAGTGCCTATATGTAAAAATGTATTGTTTTCCAGAAAGCCACCATAAAATAACCCTTTTTGATTTTTCACAGAACAAAAGTTGGAAAAATAATATTAACAATATTTGTGAAATAAAAAATAAGCAAATACAACTCTGCTGGTTCTTCGCAGAAATAAGTTTATGGAACAGGTCCAAGATCAGCTTAGATGACGGAGCACTTGACCACCAGTGGTATAGATTACTTTACATGTACGATTACAATAAGTTCTATTCTATTCTTCTATTCCTAGCACTTTGAGTGACAAAATTATTGTCATTGCAACAAGTGAAATGCTCGTCTCTAGTGTGATAATGAGATAAAAGCCAATGCCTTTTCATTGGTCATCTATATCACTGCTAGTCCATTGGTAAGGGTTGGGCACGCTTACCGCCGCAAAACTTGTTCGAATCACGTTACAACCAAAACACCCACCCAAACCTTGATATCTTTTTTAGCTCCAAAGAAATGAACGTCAAAATGCTCTCTGATATTGATCGGGGGCCAGACCAAATGTGGAGGCTGGCCGTATCTGCCCCGCTGGCTAGAGTTTTGGCACCACTGCCCTATACCTTTTAAATATTTCACAGAAGGTCATATTTTGGTTTCCTCTCCAGTGTTGGCCATAATACTGTAAAATAGTATCAGTTACTAGTTACCTTATTCAAAAAGTAACTCTGTTATCACCCCAGATTATTGACACCAGAAATCTCACGTTACTACGAAAGTAACTATCTTGTTACAAATTATTGTATATACTCGCACAGACGCTGACCCCTAAACTGCTTTGAAATAGCCACCAAATAAGATTAGCAGAAGAAAACATGTACACCAAACTGTGAAAGCAGAATACCCTTCATATGTATTGGCTTGTGCAATCTTGAGAGCTTGCAAATGAACAATTGGCATAGACACTCCATATCTATTTTATCTCTGGGCTTCCAAGCACTCAAAAATCTCTTTTTCCGTTTCTGGTCACTCTCCAAGACAATTTCTTTTTTTTTTCTCCAGGCATTATGTCGTGCAAAATTAATTTTACAAATAAAAAGACCACAATGCAGCACACGTTTATTGTAAATTCTGGACTCCCATTGTCAACGTTTGGTTTGTTGTTACTGTATGAGCCACGTCCCTTTCCCCACATGCTGCTTCTATTCGCTACCTGTGACACACAAGAGAATATGTGTATATAAGCTGACCCCCTTATTTGAGTATTTTATTTCATAGTTGTAAATTAATCTATGATGTGAGTAAATACAGCATAAAACATCTCTATTATAAGAAATTCAGTGTTCTCATTCTCAATAGTCCAATGTACTAGCAAGATTATTATTAATTACAATTTGAATTACAATAAGTTCTATTCTATTCTTCTATTCCTAGCACTTTGAGTGACAAAATTATTGCCATTGCAACAAGTGAAATGCTCATCTCTAGTGTGATACTGAGATAAAAGCCAATGCCTTTTCATTGGTCATCTATATCACTGCTAGTCCATTGGTAAGGGTTGGGCACGCTTACCGCCGCTATAAATAGGGCTCACATTATTTGACAATGAGCCCTTATTCACCTTTGCTTTTGGAGCATTGTTAAATACTATATCCGTATTTGTGATATAGTTATATGATAGTCACTATTTTGAATGTTGACATGATCCGAAAAGATGTGACGTAAACAACTCTGGGAAGAGCTGAAAACTGCTTTAGGTTTGCGGGGCACGCTGCTGTTGGTGTTCTGTTGCCAAAGAAACGTACCACTTTTGACCGTCAGTCATGGTACCAGCGGAATAAATAATGCGTTAGATTACCCCGTTACTAAAAGAAAATAACGCTGTTATGTAACGGCTTTATTTACAACTGCGTTGTTCCCAACACCGTAACACTGTTCTTCTCCATGTGAATTGTCTCTGTATATTTCAAAGTGGAATATTGTGAAATCAATTACTACTTGTATCTCTGTATCACGTTGAGGAAACAAACACCAACATTTTTGCTAGGTGAGAACAATCAAATATGGTCATCACTTACCACCAACGAAAACAACAAGGAAGTAAAGTGGTGAATTTGTCGGGATTTGTGAGTTTCCTGACGACTACTCTCAAAGTAAGCATGCCATCCCCCATTTTTTTATTGTATTTCTTTTTTTCTTTTTAAAATTCACAAGTCTTTCGATGTACTGGGATAACTCAGGATGTCGGTTTTCATATTTTATGGCATACAGTGAAAATGTGAGTTAGCGTAGCATAAAAATCATGATAACCCCAGAATCTTACCACCAAAACCTTCAAAATATTATTACTTATAATATTGTTATTGGTGAAGTACTGCTAAGTGTGTTTATGCTATCACTCAACCCCAGCAGTGTTGCATTATTGATTTATTAATTTCATATACATACTGTATATCCATTGACAAAGATGAAAATCAAATTTAGGAGAAATAATAAATCATCATCAGTTGATATTTAATCAAAACAGTAAAAAGTAAAAATCTTTTTGGGATCCTACACCCATAGTTCAATTACCTTAATATAAAAAATAGATACAATTGAATGAAAAAAATAAACCAAATACATCTATGGTTTTCTTTATTTGTTAGACAAAAAAATAAATAATAATTATAGTAGACACTTTTGCCTGTCACCAGAACCTCCATCAGAGAAAACTTTCTTTACAAGGGTCATTATTATTTTTTCTGTCTGGAAAAAAAAAAAACCTAACCCGTAATCTAAATAATGTGAACAATTGTATTAAATTAGAAATGAGTTTATTACTTGAATTGTTTTAAAGCCTTTTTTGACTAAAAAGAGTGATCCACACCTTTTCAGTTTTCATGCATTATTTTTCTATACACACATCTGCTATATGTTATTGTCTTGGATTTTTGAAAAGTGACTCATTCCTCAATTTATAACCGCAACCACATTCCAATTCTTCCTTTCTCAACGAGTGATCCTGTCACCAAGCTTTGATATAGTTCTTTCTTTATTTTAGCCTTGACACTTCTACTTAACTCCTAGATCAAGCAGCTTAACCCTTATATAAACACCTGATAATAAATAGGTATTATTACATTACCTCTTAAACTTTTACAAAGTTCTTTTGGCTCTTATTTTCCCTTGTAACTTGATACTTTTCCTATCTGGTTGTATCACCAAAGGGCCTAATATGAAGGTCTCATGATGTTCCAAAGACATGAATTATGACTGTGCAACAGTGTAACCCTTTGGCAGTTGCGTGCTGAATTCCTGAAACTACCAACCCAATGAAACATCTCATGACGCAGATAGTCAGGGCCAGCAAGGTCTTCTCTGCTGACCTAACATTAACCAGGCATCATTATCACAATTGGACCATGTCAATTTCATTTTAAATGTGTTTTTTCAAAGTTTATTCAGAGCCGTGAAAAAGTATTTGCTTCTTCCTTATCTCTGTATTTTTTGCATATTTATCACTTACAAAGGTTTTAGATCGTCAAACCAATGTTCATATCACACAGAGACAACCCAAGGAAATGTTGTTTCGATTTATTAAGGCACGATAAGAAAAAGATCTGGCACTATACGAAAAAGTAATTGTTCCCTGATCCTAATAGCTAGTTGGGCCACCTTTGGCAGCGATGAAAGAAATCAAACGTTTACGATAATTGTTAAATGTGTCTTTCACTAGTCTGTGGAGGAACTTTGGCCCACTCTTCTTTGCAAAATTGTTTCGAATCTGCCATATTAGAGGGTTTTCTAGCATGGACAGTATCGCAATTGAATTTAAATCTGGACTTTGTCTTGGCCACTCCAAATTCTTCATTTTCTTTTCTTTTGAGTCATTCAGAGGTTGACTTGCTGGTGTGTTTTGGATCCTTGTACGACTGCATGATCCAAGAGCCCGTTAAATTTGAAGAAGTGACATGTGTCTTGTTATTCGACAGTTACTTAAGTTAAGCAAAGGCAGCGCTATGCAAATCAACCAAACTACATCATAGCTTTTTTTAAGTTAAACATTTTAAAAATGTGTCATGTTGAAATGTTCAACCTACTGTGGCCGGAGGAGATGACAACAAAGATTTGGCCACAGACTTAAATCCATTTACAAGATGGAACTTTTAAAGGAAGCAAGATCTCGTGAGAAGATAAAACTTTGAGGAAAATTAATTTAGTATTTTGTTACTTTTAAATGTTTGCATTTTTCTGTATAGTGATACATTTTAATTTCTGTTTTGATTTCTAAATGCTCTGGAAAATGGCTTGTGTTGTACGCAATTAAGGCAATATGACTCCTAGTCGTGTGCATGTGTGCTTCCATGTACGATTTCTTGAACCGCAATGCCATAAATAATGGTATTTGGATGAATGTTTGTCAAAGCCAGACTAAGTAGGGCAACTCTTAAGGCCTAGGAGTGATATTCACGGCCCGCCACAGGCCTTCCGGTTTCAATTCTTTTGTTCCCTGTTTTTAGTTTCCCCGGCAGAGAGGATCCGCTTCATCCTAGGTGAGGAAGACGAAGGACCTCCTCCCCCGCAACTCTTCACCGAACTCGATGAGCTTCTGGCAGTTGAGGGGCAAGAGATGGAGTGGAAGGAGACTGCCAGGTAAAGGATGTCCTTGCAGCCCTGCCCACTGGTGCGTGGGGCGTTCATTTTGTGTTGGGCACCGCGAGCCAAAAGCATGGTGGTTACAAAACACTTAATAAATTATAAGCGGGCGGGTGCGCTGCCGGTCTGCTCTTATCAGATGAATACCGGTAGTACCTGACCCGTGGGAGCTTGACTGGGGAGAAACTCTCAGAGGGGCCAAATGCACTCACACCCTGTACTAATGACAAAAAGGGTAGATATATGAATACACTAATCCCTCGTTTTTCGCGCAACTTGCGTTCTAAAAAGGTGCCACAATCGTCAAAAGCTGAGATCTATAAACCCTCATTATTTATTAAATACACTATCATACATTGAAACCAAATTGCATTATTATTTTATAAATTAAATGTAATATGCTTTATGAAATATATTTTACCAATAACTTATTGTCAATTTATAATTTAAAAAGTGATCGTGCTGCTTTATTGTGTTACTGTATTGATTAAAGACATGATCCACTTTGCTTTGGATAATATTTTGTCACCATCATGTGGACGAAAAAATGTGGCGTAAAATCAACATTCCACACTACAAATACAAGTACTGTACTGTCAAATTGTAATTTTAAAAATAATCTCACAAGTAGTTCCGCAGGTTCGAGAGCGTTCTCCATCTGGGCCCCGGTGCTGTGGAATGCTCTTCCCCCTGAGATTCGATCTGCAACCTCAGTGGAAATGTTTAAATCTAAGCTTAAAACACACTTCTACTCTATAGCATATGAATAACCTATATTTTATGTTGACAATATATGTATTATTTGCCCTCATGTAGGTTTTAGATGAGGGGATGGTCTCATAATAGTCTGTAGTTTGCAATAGTCTTTGATCTGTGCAGCCCTTTGATACTCCTTGTGATAAAGGGTTATACAAATAAACATGACTTGACTTGACTTAAAATGACATTTCAACTCTGAAATCAAAGACACAATCAATATAACCTAAGAGGCTATACAAATAAAACATGCCTTGACTTGACTTGACTAGTTTAGACTATTGATTTGTTATATGAAATATCATTGGTTGACTGACTTGGGTACTTGTGTGGATAAAGCAGCTTTTTATGGGAACCTGATTCAGGCCAAAATTTCATTTCGGCTCAAAATATTGAACTATTGACTTATATTGGTTATTATATTTCTGCCAGTTTTGTTTGGCAGGCTTTATAAAAAAATAATCAAAGATTGATTTTTAATGTTTGAAAACTATCCACTCCAGATGATATTTTGTTGCCATCATGTGAGGGTTACGGAAATTTTCTTTTACATTCCTTTAGTATGTCGAGAAGTCTAACATTTTTGGCGATAGGAAGCATGTTCCACTGCTTTTTGAGCCCGGCCGCAGTTCAAAGCGGTCCAGGGGATTTTGTTGTCACGATGGCTTTCAAAGAAACTCGAAATTGAAAAAGATTTGCGCGTGCGTAATGTAGGTTCATCAAGCTGTTTTAGGTATGAGTACAACACTGCAGCATTATTAACGCACAGGTTGAAAAGGGGCAGGGCGACTATTTCGCCAATAGGACTCCAGAAGACAATGCTCGATGAAAATCTGAAGTACCAAAACCACAAAATGTTAACTGCGATACAGCTAGGGATAACAGTATATTGAAGCTCCACTATATTCTTACTCAAAAAGTACGGTCTGAATTAGTTTTGAGTACACATGGTATTGACAATTAAATAAAATGCTTACGATATTTCTCGGCAAGTCTCTTCGAAAGGCGGCGTGTGGTTCTGAGTGAAACCTGACGTTCCGTAGGAAACCTGATGCGCCTCAGGTCTTGGGAGAATGGTCCTTTTGTGGTGCTGACATCTGAGACAGGATTAATATAAAGAATCCTTGTCATCTGTGTTACCTGCTTGCCCGCCACGAGGCATCAAGAATTATCTCAATTTTTGGTCTGCATCACAATGATTGGAAATATCCATCTAGTCTTATAAAAAAAATTCAATTTGATCAATTCTGATCAAAAACCTTATAAAGTCAGGGGAAAATATATGAGTAGACAGGAATTTTCCTACCTGAATATTTTGCACTGGATATAGTTAAATTAATAAAATGTTATAGAAAAATGGGTGTGTTAGGTGGGTTTAAAATCATTAACGTCCAGACTCACTGATTAATTGGAAGTTTTACATTTTTGGCCCTATTGCCGTGTCCTAATCCGTTGAATAATGCTACTCAGCAAATTGGATGTAGAGCATGCCGCTAATGCTAATGTGTCCACAAGCATTAACATCCAGCAACACTCCGTAAGTGTCAGGACCGTAAATGGTTGCCGCACAATTGCTGCTAATTATAATGTGGCTAGCATTGGTGACGCTCATTAGCAACTGCCAATGCTAGTATTAGTGCTAAAGTACCATCATATATTTCTTCTGTAAATGTATTGTTTAAAGAGTAAACCGTCAATTTAATTCCAGTGTTTGGAACTTGATTAAAAAAACATTCTGTTGCTCCCTGTTTGTTAAGATGGATCAAGTTTGAGGAAAAAGTCGAAAAAGGCGGCGAGCGCTGGAGCAAACCCCACGTGGCCACGCTGTCACTGCACAGCTTGATGGAGCTCAAGACGTACATCGAGAAGGGCACCATCTTGCTTGATCTGGAGGCCTCCACACTGCCACAAGTCGTCGGTACGGCATGTCGAGCATAACCCGCTAAAATAAAACCGACTTTGACTTTGATCTCTTTTTTCTCTGCCCTCAACAGAGATGCTGACTGAAAGCCAGATCCAGAGTGGCCAGTTGAGGAAAGATCTGAAGGAGAGGGTCATGTACACGTTGCTACGCAAGCATCGCCACCAGACCAAGAAGTCTAACCTGCGCTCGCTCGCCGATATCGGCAAAAGTGTCTCCAGTGCAAGCAGGCTTTTTTCAAGCCAGGAGAATGGTATTGCTCCAGTCAACTACTGGGTATCAACCCCCCAAAAAACCTAGTCGTCTTAATGATTATCATCTACACCAAGAACCAACAAACTACTTCCAAGTTGATCTCTGCCTTACTTTTAGTAGCTTTTTGTGATAACATTATTTAAAGGGACTTTGTGTATCATGTAGCGCATCCTAGTGGTAAAAACATATTCATTAAAAAACAATATTGATCTGAAAAAAAGATGAAATGCATGAACTATCATATGGACAAGCATTTTTTTTTTAAAAAGTCATAGCTCAAGAAATTTGAATTTATTTTATATAACATAAGCCTCACCTAGTGAAGACATGATTCACTCGATCACAAGAAGCATTACCGTGCTGGCAACAGCATTTTAGGTAATTACATTTTCAATTTTTAAAGTTCCATCATTTTACTGTATTTATTTGTGTATGTTGTGCTTTTTTTTTTAGCTAAAAAAATAACCCAGTTTGGTTGAGCGTTATATATGAGGTCCCCCAAAATTGTTTTAAAATTATTGCTGACCTCAACGGCAAAAATATTGGATGCAATGGGAATCAAACCCGGGTCACAGCGGTGAGAACACCGAATCGTAAACCATAGACCACCAGAGATATAGATGACATATGAAAATTTGATTTTATATCATTATCACAATATTTTTAGTCACAGTACCAGAGACGAATGTGAGAGAATGGAGAAAACAGAAAGTCAACGAAAAGATATCAACGCAAAACAGCATCATGAGGGAAAGGACTCTTTGGTGTATCTGCTTATGAATTACACTAAATAAATACATTGTAAATTTGATGTTGGTATTGCGTTCATAGTTTACGTTGACAATAAATTAGTTTAATCATGGCCGCACGTATTCAACAACATTCGTAACTTACAGTGCTTAATTTGAGCTTAGAAAAAGTTCAACACTATTTTATATCAATGTTTTTTTAATTTAAAAAACTAGGGGTGCGTGTTATTGAACAAGTGTGCGTTATACACTAATAAATACGGATATACACGGTTTAACAAAGCGACTGAAAAATAATTTACAATCCGTGCTTGACTGATAAAAATTGGAGAAAAAGGTAATGCATATACTTTCTGTCGCTGGCGCTCATGCTGGGTTCAAGGGATGTGGCAAATCGGAACCTAATTTAGAACAACAAAGATGTCTTATCATCATCATGACATTGTTGTTCTTTCTATTTAATGGGCTCCTTTTAAAACCTGGTTATATTATAGGGATAGCGTGTACTATTTTAGCGCATCCTAGTATTTAAAAAATGTAATTAATTGATTAAAAAAGCCAGAAATCATGAGCTATATAGCATGTCATACATGACTGTCTGCCATCTTGTTGCTATGGGTGCCCCCAAAACCAAAACGTTTGTTTAAGGCTGGGCAATAAATAAAAATATGAATGATGCGATTTGGTCACTTTGACCATTCGTAGTTTGAATTCTTCCTTGCGCTTTTCAGCGATCTTTTTAGTTTACACCACACAGTACAGTGACATATAGGTCAAATATTACAGTGTCCCTTTAAATAATCATAAAAGAGTTATGGTTATATTTTTGGGGCTACCATCTATCTAACCTTATTTTCAATTCCTTCAACTTTCCATTCCATCTTTACACTAATGACTTCCTTTCCTCATTTCTTCCCACTTCCCATTTCATCCTTGTCTTTTGGGGCGTCGGCCGGTAAAGCACGCAACCTCACCGAGCACCCCGTGCCTTTTTTATCCCCGCACGAGCTAGAAGACCCCTGTGAGGTCCTGAGGAGCGCCAGCACGGGATACCTCTGTAAGTGAGGTCGTAGAGAATCTCCATCAGACTTTTGTGCAACCGGAATGATTTCGTGCAATCGCGTGAAACTGACCCTCTCGAAATGTTTGGAGAGGTCTTGACATTTGCTCCTGTCGCGGATTAACGGGCTCTCTGGGATGCAAAAAAGAAGGTTGAAAAGGATCATTCCAGCCATTAACACAATTTAATCCTGTTGCCCAATACCAGAAAAAAACATATCTAATGTGTGACATTACTCCCAAAAATTTTAGTTAGAAAATTGAGGGGGAAATGTAGTACAGTATATAAAATTGTTTCCTTATATCAAAATATTATTTTTCCTATCTTAATATTTTTTTAGATATTATTGTTGGTATTTTAGGTATTACCTTATAGGAAAAATAAGCCTAAACTAAAGTAAGAAAGACAAAATGATCACTATTTTTTTTCTTTTTCTTAATGTACCCAAGGTCTCCACCCTTTTTTTCTGATTTTATTTCTGTTTTATTGACATCACAGTATTTAATTTTCTGTACAGCGACCTTGGGTGTCCTGAAAGGCGCTTTGAAATAGAATGTTTTAATATTTTTATTATTATTAAACAACTCTTGTACCAAACGGGAGTCCATATAATATAAATAAAAGACTTGATGTAATTGTAATCTTGCAAAACTGGACAATCATTAGTTATAATTTATGTCTCCCACTCTAAGCATTTTAGAGGCCCCCAATTTGCACTGAACTAGCAATGGAAGCAATACTGTTTCCTTTGAAGTTACAAAGAAAAAATTGATTTAAGTTTAAATGTGTTTTTCCAAAGCCAAACCGTATTTTGCATAGTTACGAAAAGCTAAAAAGTCAAAAGAAATATCATAGTAAAGGTTACGATACGTAAATCGTAATAAATGTTCGCCCTCTCCTCAACGCAGATTTCAAACATCAGCTACTTGATGACGTGCAGTCAAGGGAGGTGGCTGTGCCTCACTTGTCATCATAAAAATATAAAATATAGTAAATGGTTATATTTATTAAGTGTTAAAAGTTCAATCTTGTTTAAGTTTAAAATTTAGGGAAATTTCTTTTTCAAAATAATAGAATGTTCACACTATATCAGGATTATTATTAATACAATTAGTATGTAACACATTACCATGCTGAGCGTCTGCAGATGCAGAGTGAGACACGCACTTTTCTTGCATCATGGCAGAGGGAGATAGTGAGACCAAGGATCCAGATTTGCCGCACAACTCTTTCACAAAATACCGAGTTAGTGACCGTATTGGCAAGCAAACACATCATGCCATTCAGTAGTTTTTCTCGTAGCATTTACTCTTTTCATAATGGAGGATTATCTATCAATTGATGCATTTATTTAAAAAGAGCAGCGCATCAACCTCACTTATAATTTATATTGCTTTCTTCATCTGCCAATCAACAGATGATTAAGATGTAGGTTTATTTAATTGTAAATCTGACAGTGCCTCGCCAGAACCAAAACTCCCCGGACGTCACTGTAGCTACTCCTGCTTAACCAGAAAATACCTTGGCCTAAGCCCCGATTGTTACTGCTTGAACCGAAGAGAAATTTCCGTACAGGCTAGAATATTAATCCACCCAAAAATGGGATTACCTTAATTCTACACCACGTTGTCCACTGCACTGACAATTAATTAGAATGAATTAGACATCATGCGATTTATATTCATCTTTGATCGGTTCTAATATTCTGCCAAGACAGATTTTTCGATTTAGTCCCTGTTAATCTTCACCTAATGCTAAGTGAAGCGCTATCTATAATCTGACTGTTTACCAAATTTGAACAGGGTTCCCAAGCTAATTGAAAGCATTACTGAGAATTTGCGAGAGCATTCTGACGTGTAAGATGAGCGTACAGCATGAATGAGCGCCTGGCGTCCGTCCCGGGAGGCTGTAATCCTCGTTGCATTTAGCACATGTTTCTAGCTGTGCTCGTTCACTTTGCTGCTGCCTCTTTCTCACTTCTATCCAGGGATTTGCTTTCTCTTAATGTCCTGCCAAAATGGCTTTGCCAGTGTCCTAACAGCCGCTTCCATGGCCTCTTCGCAGGTAGTCCCACCACAGCCCATCGCAACCTTACCTCCAACAGCTTGAGTGACTTCTCGGACAAACCGGAGAAGGATCAGGTAATGTGCTCCTTAACCTACACTAAAGTTTAATTACATTGCAAAACTATATTCATACATACAGTGTGACATCTCCTGTCAAGTCATATTTATTTTATAACCCTTACTCAAAAAGTATCAAGGGTCCACTATTATAACATCCCCTGATCTAGAACCTAGATTTGGTTAAGGTAAAAGGCCCCAAAAACCTCAGCATGAGAAAAATTAGGAATTGAGATGGGGTTGCACATTACATAATCCCCTTTTCAGGATGACCAGGCTGGATTGGGTGTTGCAAGTGCATCAACAGACAATACAAAGTCAATTTCAACAATAAACACAAATAGTATATTTCTATGTTTATAGCTGACTTTAGGAATCTGTGTCTTTTAAAAATATATTCAGCGTCATTTCATAATCTAAACTAGTAGAATGGGCAGTCATATTATTTTTCCCAAGTATGTGCAGGTCATGCTGTACAAACAAGGGCATGACAGATATGGATTTTGTGCCGTTTGGGGGGGTTTATGCACTTTTTGCAAAGAAAATAGAACAATTTTTCAATAGATAGATAAAAAAAGATTGAAAAGGAGTTTTTTTTAAAGTAAACCCCAATTTGGTGGTATTTAAATATTCTAAAAGACATCAGAATCACTTGTGTTCCTTGCTAATGCGTTTAAACCAAAATAGTGCATTCAGAGTACTTTTAAAAGGGTGTGTAACTTTGGGTTAACTTTTTGTATGATCAACCATCATTTGGTTAATGTTTTTATAGTTTCAATTGGCCGATTTTACCCGACAGTTGATTACCGGTCATCGGTCTGGCCCTCTTAAAAAACATTTACACTACTGTTCAAAAATTTGGGGTCACCCAGACAATAGTGCCTTTTCAATGAAAAGTCACACTTTTTTTATTGATTAAATGAGTTGAAAGAATAAAACAAAGTATAGCCGGGAACCTATGGCTCACAAGCCACATATGGCTCTTTTCTTGAGTACATATGGCCCCAATAAATATATGCTACCAGTGCAAATTCCAAGAATTCCAATTGCACTATACTGTTCAGTCCAGTATATACAGGGCACAGTTTTACCAACAGTTTACAGTCAAGGTGTCACACCAACAGACCCCGTTTTGGCTGAACAATGCTAAAGAATCCTTAAAGAAGTAAATGGATGCTTATTAAATAAGGTATGTTTACTGTTGAAACACTTTATGATGAAAACCCACACAAAAACTGTAATTACCTACAAACGCTAGCCAAGCACACAGAGCAATTGTATTGGGTGAGCGGTATGGGTGGGCAGAGTATGCGACACAGTACGCTCGCCTCTCACACTCACCCACTGCGCTGAAGGGAAATACATCTATAAACTTACCGTTTGCAGTTTTTTGTGACGTATACACAAAAGAACTCTGCGTGCACCTTGTTTTGAAACAATTATGTACAAAAAAATGTCAAAATGTGCCTCTATGATCATAAGTAACAGTGGGAGGGATACAAGTTTAAAGTGGTATGTTTGTTGATATGGAACATTATTATCATTTTATCTTAACATTTAAAGACACACAGAGAAATAAAATGCGCTGAAAAATTAGCTTTTGTCTGGAGAGTGGGTTTGGCAATTTTGCCGAATTTTGTCCAAAACTATATAGTATGGCTCTCTCCAAAAAAAGAAAATGAAAATACTTTGCTATTATGGCTCTTTGAGTTT
This sequence comes from Urocampus carinirostris, assembly GCF_059441175.1. Classification (NCBI taxonomy): domain Eukaryota; kingdom Metazoa; phylum Chordata; class Actinopteri; order Syngnathiformes; family Syngnathidae; genus Urocampus; species Urocampus carinirostris. The sequence goes on along the minus strand of NC_142364.1, from coordinate 24,366,612 downwards.
ATAAGGTTCCTGACCCTTGGTCCAGACATTGAGAAGATTAGAAATAATGATTTATTTGAAGAAGAAAAAAATTATAGTGAAAATACGGTACTTAACTTGCTTTATCTAATGTTTGTTTTTTTCACCAATACATAATTTTAATTCAGCTGAAAAATAAATTCATGAAGAAGCTTCCCCGTGACGCTGAAGCCTCCAACGTGCTGGTGGGCGAGGTGGACTTCCTGGAGACGCCATTCGTAGCGTTTGTCCGCCTACAGAACGCTGTCATGTTGGGGGCGCTCACCGAGGTTCCAGTACCCACCAGGTAGCTACAAATAATATGTCCCCTTGAAAGTGTGCAATTGATAATGCTATTTGCTAACTCTTTGGTATCTGGCAGGTTCCTCTTTGTGCTGCTGGGTCCAAAAGGAAAAGCAAAGTCTTACCACGAAATCGGACGAGCCATCGCCACCCTGATGTCTGACGAGGTTTGTTATTGAAAGAGAACTTTTCTTCCTCCGCGTGTTCGCTTAACATTCGGATTTTGTGACGTGACAGGTAAAACAAGCCCTGGAGTAAAGCAATTCAGTGGAGGTTTACAATAAAACTGATAAAACAAATAAAACCGAACATTTTGGCTTTGTTAGTTCAGAAAAATGCTGTGATTGTTTCACAAGTGGTCTTTCAAATGGCTGACAATCTGTTAAAACCCAAAGGGGTAGAACATAATGGGTTTCGACAAAAACGAAACATAAGTCAGTGGAAAATTCTTAACATCCCAGCTTCACATCAGTCTTATCTCCAGACGGAATACTGCTGGTGGTTTGATCAGACTCTGACTGCTTCCCTACAGTAAATATGAACACCACTTATAACATGGTTTCAAACACATGGCCCGGAGGTCAAAGTTAGCCCCCGAGAAAGCCCTTGCTTTATTATGAAAGTTTAATGTAAGTGCAGCCATGCAACTTGTTGATTTGTTTATGAAACATTGTTTGAATTTCCCATTAATTCTTTTTTTTTTTTTACATTATTTTGTGCGATAATAAAATAATATATACTTAAGAACAGTGGTTTTTATCTGATATTTTCTTGTGGAAAACCCAATTCGGCCCAACTTCACCCAGACCTTAGAAACCCCTTACTTAGAACAATGTGGAGACAGTATAATAACTAGATTGATTGATACATTGTGGCGACAAGTGAATAAAACAAAAAATAAGTAAACAAATTTTGACAGTGTTGATTATCATAATCTACATTGATAACCACTAAATCAGGGTTGTCCAAACTTGTCCAAGCTGAAAATGTGTGAGGACCAACTATTCAGCCTGGCGTTTTTTGAACAGTATTTAATAAATTCACCCTTCGTGAAAGGTTTGCAGTGCTTGGCGATCAGCTTCGCAACCTCGTAGCTTGCCTTTGTAGAATTTTCATTTGATTCTTAGACTCTTGTGAAAAAGCGCTACTGTGCTGTTAAAACAGCTTCCAGTTGCTTCACCTTTTCACAGCATTAATTCCCAGATAGCTTTTTGCAGTCTGCATGTTTCGTCTGTCAGTGCCTCTTGATATTATATTTGTTAAAAACCGCCACATATTTACAGTTTCCATGTTGGAAATAGGGTGGGCTAAAATTCTCCATCATCGGGTGAAATGTGTTTTTTTGTTGTTGTTGTTTTTTTTTTGTACAAATGTATTTTATACTGCAGTTAACATTACTGGCAGGCCACATATTATTACTTTTATGACAGAGGCTGTGGGCAATTACAAATTTGATCACGGGCCGGACTTTGAACATGCCTGCACTAAATGATTAATTTGATTAATATATCGATGTGATGATTAAAAGAATCAAAATGATGTTATTGGAAAACTCATAAAATCATGACTGTATATGCAGTGACACATTACAACAATACATTCTTATTGTACTTTCTACTGAAAAGTGATACTTTTTAGGCACAAATTTTAGTACAACACTGGGAACTTAGAAGGTTGTGTGTTTTTTCTAAAATTAATCATTAGAAAATAATAAATGTACTTCATAATAATGAACCATCTGTATACTGTATATATATATATATATATATATATATATATATATATATATATATATATATATATATATATTCTTTTTTTCTTAACACTATATTTTGTTGACAGTTTAATTGCAATGGACATATCCAAACTATTCATGCACATTTTAGTGACTTTGTCAGTGTCCTTTGAGGAATGTTGCGGTCCCGTGTTGGCCTCTCCACTTCCCAGAATGCACCCTCTGTCAACACGGCAACACAGGAAGTGCTTTTCCAGGATTTCCTCGTGTTAAACTTTACCCCCATCGACACGTTGAGACGCTCGATTGCACGTGTGCTCGAGCCCCCACCCAATCCTAGATCACTGAGTGACATATTTACAACATGTTTTCCCCCTTAATGGGAGTTTGTGCACATGTTTTTCCTGGGTTAGGTATTCCATGACATTGCTTACAAGGCCAAGGACCGGCAGGACCTCCTGGCCGGCATCGAGGAGTTCCTGGATGAAGTCATCGTGCTGCCACCTGGAGAGTGGGACCCAGATATCAGGATAGAACCGCCAAAGACGCTGCCGTCCTCAGATAAGAGGTGCACTAAATCCTCTTCTTACATTAAAAAAAACATATACCTATAGATTTCAACCAAAATGGCCCGGCATTGCTGGCAAAGCCCATAGAATATTAGATTTGGCTGATAAAGGGGTTGTTGGTCAGGAGCTTTAATACATAATTAGGATGACAGAGGGTGTTAAAGACCCCACAAAAGCAGACCCCATGAAAACAGATGATTATTGATTTTGTTAGTATTTATTATGGGTGCCTTGATACAAGCTAGCTTAAATGGTGTCGACTTCCATCGCCTGACCCGACACGTTAAAAAAGTCTGTTCTCAGCACCGACACTAACCCTGGCATTTCTACACTACAGGCCCCTTTAAAAATAGATGTTTAACTCCCCCAAAATATTTTTCCTTTATACTACTTTTATTTAATTGTAATTTGCCCTCCGTTAATTTCAAATTCCTGATTAAATGGTATATCAGCACTGTTGTTATTGGTACATTCCCATCCCTAGTCATTAATATTATGTAATTTTAAGTAATAATACTATAGTCACTGATTAAGTCTTTTTTGGGGTGGTAATAGAAAAGCTTGTATTATTCTTGTATAGTATCCATAACTACTCAAGAGTTATCAGTATCTCTGGTAAAAAAGCGCTATTGTTTATCGAGTCTATTGTGTTGTAAGCGAAATGCTTTATGTAGTATTGATATCTAGGATCTGTAACTATGACTACTCAAGAGTTCAGTATTAGAATGACATCATTTATCCCTTCTACTACTTCTTTATCATTTTCTGTTAATGTTTTTTTTATCTAGCTAAACCTGTCTTTATTGTATTACTAGTTTTACTTCCTGAGCAGCACTTTGTATGCAGTGATGGTTCATGTATTGTTTTATTGTTAATGTCATAAGAAAAATAATTCAGGATACATTTGATAATAGTTATATATTTTGCTTATTTTGGTACGATTACGTAATCCAAAAAAAATACAGTTGAACTTGATTCTTAATCCTTACATGAATCCTTACATTATATGTATTCAAATTGTCGTGCATGACAAATGGCTTTATGCAATTTATAATATTTAAGCCTTGTGCATGATAAATGAAGTTTCAAGGAAACTGCTATATTTTTTATGGATATTTCTTTATTGATCGAGTATATTTTTTTTCCTGACTTCTTAAATCCAAAATACATGTTGTCGTCCTCAGGAAGAACCATTATGCAGGCTTGGAGCCACCGCCGATGAACGGCGATGCCCACTATGATGCAGGTCAAGGTGGTGGAGGAGGCCACGAAGTTGGAGAGGAATTGCAATGGACCAGAAAGTAAAACAAACTTTCAAAACAAAATGTATTGCAGAATACATAAAACATTTCCATGTAGTCATCGTATTTTTCTCTTTTCAGGTTCTGTGGTGGCCTTGTTTTGGACGTGAAGCGCAAGTTGCCATTCTTTGCCAGCGATTTCTACGACGCGCTGCACATTCAGTCACTCTCCACAATCTTGTTCATCTACCTGGGCACAGTTACCAATGCCATCACGTTTGGAGGGCTGTTGGGGGACGCCACGGAAAGCATGCAGGTGCAACACACACTCATATGCATGCAAAGGTTTTCCTGATGTGTCCTTGCCTCGGCTCTTTTTTTACAAAAACATATTTTTGCTATCAGCACTGTCTCTACACCAGTGTTCATTTTACCTCAGACGAAAACTTGAACCGCGAGACCAAAACAACAATTGCGGATCTGCCTGACGAAAAGTCTGGAGTGCGGTAAATCTTTGTTTAAAAACAATGTAATCGGGTAATAATTTTGTGTCAAAAAAGTTGCGTCCCGGGGACGCACGTTGGCTCGACACTATGCGTCCCCAGCAAAAATGATTCGTCTAGGACGCAGGGACGCGGGCAAACGAGAACACTGCTACACAAATATTTTTTCCCCACCATTTTCAAAATCTAAAAAAATATATCTGAGGGTTTATATTGCGACCAATCACAACTTACTCTAACCATTTTATGGGTCTATAAAAATGTACTGAGTTTATTTATACTATATTCAGATTCACTTTATTGTCATTCGTGTACACGTGTATACAGAACGAAATGTCGATACATCTGACCCGCACAGTTTCTTTGAGCGTCAGCCGGGATGGATAAGATTAACCATGTCTTCGTCAGAATTTTAGCGCAGCAGTTCGTCATCTCGCGGTTCGATGCCACTTCCAGTTGTTAAATGGTCCAGTTTATTGTCAAGAGAGCTAACGTTGGAGAGGAAAATGGATGGGTATGACAAATATGACAGGTAAATTATCTAAGTTGTTCTTGTAAATGCAAATGTAGATACCTCAAGCATTAAAAATACTTTTAATCTATATATCCTTTTTATTTTCTATTTCATATTATCCTTTCATTATTTTATATTTTATTTTTTCTTTATAATGTTAATAATGAAACAACCATTGCAGCCTGTTCATCCTGGAAAGAAGTAACCACCTCCTATTCGGGGATGGTGTAATAATAGTCTGTAGATGGCAATAATCTGTGGTCTGTGCAGCTCTTTGAGACTCTTTGTAATTAGGGGCTATACAAATAAACATGACATGACTATAACAAGCAGAATGTCCCGGCATTGCCAGGCCTTCTCCTTGGGCGAGGTTGTTGGGGTTGGTAGTGAGCCGAGCTGAAAGTGCCGCTTCCTGAAAAGAGCTGGAATTCCCATCACTAATTGCTTGGCCAAAAAAGACCCGGCATAACCAACTCGCAAGTCGTACCACTTCCCCCTGCCCAGTACTTGAATCCCTCCACCACTTGGTAACGGCTTCCGCTTGGCAAGAATGGCTGTGGAAAAAAAAAAAAAAAAAAAAAAAAGCCCCGCCATACCAGCTTTCACCACCAATGAACGTCGCCTGTACACACACTGGGTTGGCCAATTTTAACGCACACGTTTCAGGAAGCCACGGCCCTTAAGTAGAATGCAAGGTAATGTTGGGTCACGTTTAGCAATTTTGTTAGTCTTTATTTATTGGGGGTGGCTTGATACAAAACCAAGCTGACGACACTCCCACAGCCCGAAAGCACAACTATGTAAATTATCACGTAAATCAGTTCAGCTGTTTCAGAACCTTTAAATCACATTAGAATACACACACTCACACATGCACAAATCGGGATTTATAAATACATTTAGATTAGATGGATGGATTATATTTACATTGGATTAGGCACGGCAGCTGAGTGGTCAGCTATGCGCCTTCCTGTGTGGAGTTTGCATGTTCTACCCGTGCCTGCGTGTGTTTCCTCCGGGCATTCCGGTTTCCTCACACATTCTAAACACATGCATGGCTGGTGAATTGGTGAATCCAAATTGTCCCTAGGTATGAGTGAGTGTATACATGTGTGTATCTGTGTGCCCTGCAACTGGCAACCAGTTCAGGGTGTCCTCTGCCCACTGCCCAAAGTCAGCTGGGATGGGCTCCAGTGCCCTGCGACCCTGGTGAGGATAAGCGGTGCAGATAAAAGATTGATAGATTTTGATTAGATAAGTTTAGATAAGTAAATAGTATTGCATACTTAACATGTATTACTTTGGAGCTTTTTGGTGATTTTTTTTTTTTACCTAAACTACACTACTGGTAAATTATAATTTTGATTTCTTTGATTTTTATTTAATCGTAAATACCCTGAGCTTAAAAATATCTTTAAAAGAAGGTTGAAGTTCATTTTTGTCCAAAATGATGTTTTCAAAACAAGGTGCAAGCAAAGTTGTTTTGTAAAAAATTCACAATATACTGCAAACAAGATACCAACATATTTACATTACCTCCTTTGCTTCCTTACATTGCCCTTCAGTGCAGATTGCACTGGGCAAAGGTGAAAGAGTGCAGGCATCTATGTATAGCTCTGGCCATTCCCACCGCTCACCCACTCAAATTGCTCGAGGTGCTTTGCTCGAGCTTCTGGGTAACACATTTGTTTTGGGTTAATGTTTGTTCTGTGAGTTTTCATCATTAGGTGTTTCAACAGTGTACCTATATTGTTTTAATGAGCTTCCATATAAAGGATTATTAAGCAATTTACAGCCAAAACGGGGTCTTCAGTTGTGATACCCTGACTGTCAACTGAAATGATACAGTCGGATGCAAAAGTTTGGGCATCCCTGATCATTTTCAAGATCTACCTTTATAAATCTTTGGTTTTTCGGAACAGCAATTTCAGTAGAATATAAATAGCCAACAAACACAGTGATATCTGAGAAGGATTTTCAGAAAACGTGCAGTAATTGCTTAAACAAAAGTAGACAGGTGCATAAATTTGGGCACCCCATCGGAAAAATGACATCAATATTTAGTAGATCCTCCTTTTGCAGAAATAACAGCCTCTAAACGCTTCCTATAACTTCCAATGAGGGTCTGGATTCTGGTTGAAGGTATTTTTGATCATTCTTCTAAAACATCTCCACTTTAGTCAGGTTTGATGGTTTCCGTGCATGCACAGCCCGCTTTAAATCACACCATAGATTTTCAATAATACTACGTTGAATTCACGAAGTATCCAGCCCCGGCGCAACTTCAGCTTTGTCATTGATTCTAGAACATTGTTCACAAGAATCTGCTGATACTGACTGGAATCCATGCGACCTTCAACTTTAACAAGATTGCCAATACCTGCAGCGTATTTTCTGATCTATGAGGTGCACCGGATCTTAAAGTGCATTTTTAAATATCTGGTTGTAAGCCATCTTCAAATTGCAATTCAAATACCCGAAGCGTTACCTGGAAAAATACATACATTCAAATGATATAATTAAATATTACTTAAAATGGTGTTTCATGTGAAAGCAAACATGTTTCATTTTATTTAGTAAAAATATGTTTTAAACAGAAAGTGATTTTCCCAATTGATTTTTTACTAATTGTATTTTTGTTGCAAACTTTCTATGCTTTAATTTTACGCCAATAAATGAAGTTGATTATTTATTTTATTTTAACCAGTTTGTCTGAGTATTGTTGGGTGAGAAGAAAAGGAGGTATTTTATTGTCTTATATTTTCTTATTGTACATTGATTTTTTTATACAGCATTTTAACTGAAAAAGTTTTATACACATACATTTTGATCTCCATTGAACTTGAGAAAATACTGACTTTCATAACAGTTGAAAAAAACCCCAAAATGATTATTTTAGAAATAACATTTTACATTTCCATTCCTATTGGCTTGTACGATTGAGTGCACACGCACATTTTGTGTCACGTGAAGTTGCATCCTCTTTCGATGCAGGATTTGAGCTGGCCATAAATAACCGCAGATCCAGATTACTCGCTAGCCTTGTCACGTATCTGCGTTCCCATTACCCTCTCCACGCACGCACACAAAGAAACACCCCCGTACTTATATTGAGAAAAGGGAATCCCCCACCCCGTGTGACCTTTTCTTCCCTCCTCCCACGCAAAAGTTTTTCATCCATGCTCTCTTTTGTCAAATATTTTTTTTGTCGTTAAGTGGAAGCTGACACAAGGGAAACCGAAACAGGCCCGTCCTGATTGGCCGGCCAAGCGGCATGGTGCATGTGCCTACCTGTGTACTGTACGTGTGTGTGCGGGGGATTTTCCTGCTGAGTGTGAAGAGTTCAGAGAGTTTGCATTGGTAAAAGGCAGAACAGTCGATGTGTGTGACGTCATTTATTGCCAGTACTCATTCGAGAAACTGCCTATTTAAAATTTGATTTTACATTAAAAAAATACATTGTTTAGAGGAGACTATTACAAGCCCCATTTGGTCTTAAAGGGACATAGTGTATTATTAAGCGCATCACTGTGATAAAAAAAAAATCCTTCATTCATTGAAAAAAAAAAACAATAGTGATTTGAATAAGCAAAAATACACAAACAAAACATGCTCAAAAACCCCTAAAAACAAAAACCGGGAAAAAGAAAAAAGAGCGGTTCGGCCCCTTTAATTGGACAATGTTTAACATTTAGTGCATCCAAGTGGTACAAAAAAACTTTCATTCAGTTTAAAACATTGAACACTAGGCAAAATACCTGAACTATCCATCAAAGTTATTTTTTACTAAAAAAAAATAAAAAAATCATAGGTCGAGACATTTTTTTTTACATAGTGAAATCCCTACCTGGGTCGACGGCATGTTTGTCTTGAGACTTACTGCTACGCTGTGCTCTATGGCACTGGTTTTTGTTCACATAAACAATACAGTGCAATCTAGTATTTAAATATTACACACTGGGGCTTTAAGTCTCCATAGTTTGTATTTTTCCTTGGACTTTGTAACACTAATTTTCAGTTGAACCACACAATACATCTTGTGGTTAAATATTAGTGTCCTTCTTAGGGGATTCATTTATTTTATCTTTAAAATCTAGTGTTCTTTATACGAAAGTAGAAAAAATGGACAGCTACCATAACTAATAACTTATGTACGATTTCCCTTGTAAAAGTTTATACAAAAGAAAAAGTTTTATACTTACACTTACTTATTAACACCACTTTTTTCGCAGGGGGAATTTAATACAGTCGATTTTTTTCGTAGTGCAGTGGTTAGCGCATTCGCCGAACACGCGAAAGTTCCCTGACTCGAGACCGGGTGGCAACATGTTGGCCAGGAGAGTAATGGGCACCACAAGGCTGTACTTGCCCAAGACACACCACAAAAAATGGTGCCCCTACGGCCTTAGTAGTTAAGAGATCCAACCAACCAACCAGTTTTTTCATCACCATGCACAGTTAATTTGGTTGCATTTGCAAGTAAATGGGTCGCATGTTGACTGCATTTTATTCTTGAATTCCTCCCCTTCAAAAAAATCTTTAAAACATGTTTTGTTCCCTTAAACTTAAATTATTTAGCACCTCTTAGTGGTATTGATAACTTTTATCCATAAAAAAGACAATACAAAAAATTGATTTGAATAAGAACCAAAAAATACATGAGAACATGATCATACATCATATAAATGTGCATTATTTTAAATACTTGTAGGAATGTGCATTCAATTTACATAACATGAGGATCACTTAAAGGATGCTGAAATGATTGTCCGCCATCTTGCTGATATGGCTATTGCCAAAAACTTTGTAAAAAAACGGGCAAAAATATTTTGGAAAAATGGTGCAGTTTGTTCACTCAGAGTCTCTGTAATTTGTGTCAAGGTTAAAACTTGAGATTGTATTAGAATAAAAAAAAGAACACACTTTGAGTCGGAGATTTAGATTTTTGATAGCCCTTCCAACGGAGCCGCGTGCTTCAAGGATCGAACCAGGAAGTAATCACGCTCCGCCATGGCTAGAGGCCCATTTATTGGAAAACACAAGAATGAAACAACACATTTGATTGGAGGATAAGTAAGATTACATGAACACAGGAAACAAATCTGATTGGTTTAGACAGGAATCACATGTTTAAATGCAGTGTATATTTTTGGTCACTGATGGTGTGCAAGTATAATGAATGAGCAATAAGAATAATGAAACTTTTTATCACAATACGTCTCTGTAAATGTTGGGAGTCAAGCTCTCGAACGGGCTTGGACTGTAGGGAGGAAAGCCCTCGAGCGGGCTTCCCGGCACTAAAAACCAAGGCCATCTTGAATAATAGTTATCAGGTCCCAAGAGGATACAATTGTTGCAAGAATACAAACAGCACCTGGATATATTCTTTAGCTTTGGTAAGCCACTTTTGAGGATAACATCATACCGTTTGTATTCTTCTTTGTGCTTTGACACACTCAGTTTCGCTTGCACTGCACAATAGAGACATCTCGTAGTCAAATACATCTCGCAGGTCTCTTAGTTGACCTAAGTGTGATTCTGAAATACTGTATTTATTAAGAAAATCCAAGAGGTGCCAGTATAACTGTTCAACAACATGAATAGGTTTTCTGTCTTAGTCCCAAAAGAGGCTTGGGCTTTTGAAATATGAAATGCAAATCTTCAAAAGTATTTAATGTATTCCTATCTGGGAAAGTGTAAAAGATGGAGTCTATTTATTCTTTGATGTAAGTCAAATCTGGTGTCATGTACGACAGCGTTCATGATTTCCAGACTGGCGAACACGCAGCATTTAATTTTGTAGCAACACGATTATAATGAATGTGATTCTGATTCGGACAGGGTGTGCTGGAGAGTTTCCTGGGAACGGCCCTTACAGGCTCCATCTTCTGCCTCCTGGCGGGTCAGCCCCTCACCATCCTCAGCAGCACCGGACCCGTTCTGGTTTTCGAGCGCCTCCTCTTCAGCTTCAGCAAGTCAGTTGTTGCTATTTTATATTTAAATTTGATAGAAAAAGCATCACACAGAATATTTCCAAACTGAAAGTTGAGGATGGGGCCTGGCTCACCCCCAACGTTTGTTGTTTGTTACTTATTCTTCGCTGTATTTTGAGACTTATCCTTAGTTGCAGTGTCCAACTTCTAGAGTTACAATTAAAAGCCCGACCAATCTTAAGCCTCTTCCATGATGAATAATTGAAGCTTGTTTGTTTCATCGCAGTATGTGATTAAGTGCTCACCTTCAGTTTTTGTGCATGTTTAAAGGGATATTGCCCATTATTTAGCACAATAAAAAAAGCAACATGGATTTGAATATAGGAAAAAATACATGGACAATCATATAATCCTGCTTTTTTTTTTTAATACTCGTAGGTCACGGAATTTGTATTTATTTTCCATAACATGAAGCTTACTTTGAGGGAGCATACATGATTGTCCACCTTTTCCTGGTAAAACAGCTGGTGAATAATATAAGAAGAAAACCGGTGCGGTTTGGTCATTTCATAGTTTGTATTCTTCCCCTTGCTTAATAGCACTCATTTTCAGTTGCCCCACTATTGGAGAACCACTGCTTTTGTGGCAGTCTTAGAATCAGGACTGTTTAATTTAGAGGAATATTATATTGGTTTAATTTAGTACAATTTAAGGGAATATACATGGAATTACGGCAGCTCTGTGTTTTTATGTGCTTCTATTTATCTATAGCTGGTAATTGACTGAGTCAGGATTGGTCTGAAATAAGTGGTATCAAGCATCCCCTGTTTGAAAAATATTTGTTTCTAGGACTTTTTTCAGCGCTATTTTTATTTTACTGACTCTCGCTCCATGATAAAAACTTGTTTACATTTCTGGATTAATGCCCAATTTTAAAAATATACGAAATGACTTAAACCAGCATATATCGCGTATACCATATATCCTCGGTTACAAGCCGACCACCTTAAACTGCTTTGAAATAGCCACGTAATTAAAGAAATGGAAAAAAAATGTACACCAGCCTGGGGAAGCAGGGAACCCTCCACGTTTCCTTAACTGTACAATCTTGAGCGTGTTCAAAAAACACTTAGCCAAGGTACTCCATATTTGTTTTGTCCCTGCGCTTCGAACCAATTGAAAACTTCCTTTTCCATTTTTGGGTACCTCTGTTTGCATGTTTGGCCTTTGGTGCAATTTCCAGTGATGTATGCTTTTTCTATCGTCAAGTCAAGTCATATTTATTTGTATAGCCCTTAATCACAAGGAGTCTCAAAGGGCTGCACAGAGCACAGATTATTGCAAACTACAGACTATTATTACACCATCCCCTGATCTAAAACCTATTGCACCATAAAAAATCAAGGAACATTCTATTGACAGAACAAAAAATGACCATTGCTTGATTTTCATTTTTGGGTATTTTTGTATTTTTCATAGAAAACGCGTATTCTGTAGTTTGCTGTAAACTGGTGTAAAAAACTATAGAAAAACTCAAAACCTCAGCACGAGGAAAATAAGAAACCTTGAGAATGGTCCTCATAAGTGGTATTGTCTGACATTATTTTTATTTACACTAAACTTTCTTGCTGCTTCCGGATTGCTTGTTTCTTCACATTTAGTTTGAAGTCAGCAGTATAGGACAGATGTTTTCTTTTTTTCGCCAGGTGTGGTGAATTGCAAATACAGTTTTACAAATCAAATTATTGAAATTCAGCACACTTTTATCGTAAATTCTCTGTCTGCGTGCTCACGTTTGCGTGCAATTACGTTTACCGTTGTTTTTATGTTCCTCTATAAGCCACACCCCTTTTGCATGCTCGTGGTGACACCGAACCAAATATGCGCATGTAAGGCTACCCCCCGTTTTCAGTATTTTAGTGTTTTATATTTGGCTTATATGCGTGTATATACAGTACTACTACTTCATATAGACATATACAGGAAATGAAAGCTTTAAAATTGTATCACAACATAAGAGCAAATCCTGATCGCTTTGGCACTTTGCATTTAGGGAAAACGGCTTTGACTACCTGGAATTTCGCTTATGGATCGGCTTGTGGTCGGGCATCTTCTGCCTGATGCTGGTGGCGACCGACGCCAGCTTCCTGGTGCAGTACTTCACACGCTTCACTGAGGAAGGATTCTCGGCGCTCATCAGCTTCATCTTCATCTACGATGCCTTCAAGAAGATGATTAAACTGGCGCACCATAACCCCATCAACACAAACTTTCGGGCTGATCTCGTCACACAGTACGACTGTTTCTGCGAGCCTGGTGTGTGAACCATTCCACTAAGTATATGGTACTTTTTGGAGCTGTTAAAAAACCCAAATTGGCCAGAAATTTGAAGTGTGCACAAAAAAATGCAGGTGCGCTTTAGATACCGGAAAATACGGTGGATACAATTTGAAAACCATAGTTACACTTAAATTATACTGTTCTGCCTTTGGGAAACACGTAGAGTGATCTTCAAGTGCCCTCTTTTGGTTAATTGTACAAGCATGCTTGTTACATTTTACACCTTATCATTTTTGTGCGACATGCAGAAATTATCTTTGCTTATCTCAACATATCTATACACAAGCCCTTTATCGCCGTTGACTTGATTTTGACATTTTTTTTTTTTTTTTGTCTCCAAGGTAACATCACCGACCTCTATGATGCCGCCGCCTCGACAAACAGTTCTGACTTGGTATGTGGTGTCCTTTGCCGCGCCCACTCCTCATGACCTTTACTCGGCAGTAACCGCCGCAAATCTTTTTGCCGTCAACAGTCTGAGAACGCCACTTGGGCATCGCTCAGTCGGAGTCAGTGCATCAAGTATGGAGGGGAGTTGGTGGGCGATGCCTGCAGCTACGTGCCTGACATCACCCTCATGTCCTTCATCTTGTTCTTTGGAACCTATACTTGCTCGATGGCGCTCAAAAAGTTCAAGACCAGTCGCTTTTTCCCCACCAAAGTGAGTTCAGTTTCTTTTGCAAAAGGACACTCGAACCAGACTAAAAACATTCTTGATTCTCCTCAAAAATACATCCTATTGAGTATTTCTTAGGTATATTTATATTGAAAAAATTGCATCGGGTTTGTAGTACTACATTTCAGCTTTTTTTTCCTCAAAAAAGATAAAAAAAAAAGACAACCTTTATTCTCATCAACACTATCTGGTATGGAAAATAATTTGTCTTATTTTAAGTACAGTACTCTCCAGACCTTAAGGCACACCTAAAACCCCAAAAATTTGACAAAAATTGGAAAGTGCGCCTTATAATCTTGTGCACCTTAAAGGGACAGTATGTATTATTTGACAACTGGATGTCGCTGTATGGTGTCCCACTGAAAACAAGTGTGAAAAAGCACAAGGAAGATCACAAACTTTGAATACTTAAAGTGACTAAAAACGCAGGATTTCACTTCTCATTTTTTTGGTCCAGTTCCCTTTGGGTGAGGCTTATTCATTCATTCATTCATTCATTCATTATCTGCACCGCTTTTCCTCAGTAGGGTCGCGGGGGTGCTGGTGTCCATCCCAGGCATCTTCAGGCAGTGGGCAGGGGACTCTTTGAACTGATTGCCAGCCAGTCGCAGGGCAAATAGAAACATAAAACTCACTCACTCATTCACACTTAGGGACAATTTGGACCGGCCAATTAACTTGACGTGCATGTTTTGGTATGTGGGAGAAAACCAGAGTTGTTGTTAATGCAACCCTTGCTTTTACTGTAGTTTTATTTCATGCGCCTTATAGTTCGGTGCACCATATATGAAAAAAATATTCCTTATGGGGATATATTTGGAGTGCGCCTTGTATTCTCGAAGATACGGTATATTCACTGTAATTACAAAATAAACCAAAAATGTCATAACTTTTGCAACACTGTAATCTTTTTATTCAGATACAATTGCAGAATATTGTGTTGATTTTTGATATATTTATTACTTTCAGGATTAGTTTATCTTTTTCATTTAAAATATTTACTTGGGATGTTTAATTAACATTAATTAATTTGCACAACCATCAGTCATTACAGTACAACAAAAACGTTTTACTTGAAAAAAACAGTTTGGTTCAAACTATGGCCTGATCAATTTGTTGCCAACGAAAATTTGACATCAAATACCTCTTAACATCTTAAAAATAATTCAGGTTGCGGCAATAGCTAAGGAGGTTAAGCACTCGTCTCGGGACCGAGAGGTAGCAGGTTTGATTCCCAGCTCCGCCAAGTAAAATATTGAAGTGTCTTTGGGAAAGGCACTGAACCCCTAATGCCACCAATATGCAGGTGGTCTCCTTGCATGGTTGACTCCGCAATCGCTGTGTGCGCAAATGGGTAAGTGTGAAGCGCTTTGGATGGTTTTCAGTGACTCGAAAAGCTCTATATAAATTCAGACCATTTACCTGTATTTTTTTTTCCACAAAATTCAAAACTAACCTCATAGAAAGGTATCTAAATTTTTCTTTTCAAAACAAAAAACACCTCTATAAATCACTAAGAAAATCCAAATGGCTCTTGCATTTTTCTGTTTGTGGCCCTCTGAGGTAAAACTGCTTGGTGTCTTTTCCAGGTGAGGAAGCTGATCAGTGACTTTGCCATCATCATGGCCATCCTTCTCTTCTGTGGCGTGGACGCCTTGGTGGGTGTGGACACCCCCAAGCTCATAGTGCCAAGTGAATTTAAGGTAAAGTTGCAATCATGTAAACGGATTGGTTTACTTCCCTGTGAATCGGTGTAGCCCCTGGGCCCCCATAACTTGAGGATGAGATTGTTTCTAGAATGCACATGTACTTATGTTTAGTCAGGATTTGGAATTATGAATTAAAAAAAAAATCACTTTCGAGCAAGAACAAATAATTAGGTTGTGCCTGAATAACCATGTGGCTGATATTTAAGACTTGATTTAAAAAGAGCAGTGGTGTGAGGGGGGCCACAGAGCCATCTTTGTTGGTGCTCGTTCACATAGGACCTGGTGATTAAAACCTGCGCCCTTTTCAAAACTCAATGAGGCTTTGGTTAAAAGATTATGCCCCCAGCCAGGTGTCCTAGAGCAGTGTTTCTCAACTGTTGGGTCAGGTTCCAAAAGTGAGTTGGGGACTTGTTTTCAGTGGGACGTGATTCTTTACAATATAATGCTAAAAAAGACGGAGTCAATTACACTCCTTGACAGTAGACGGCACAAATGCCCTGCTCAATCTCCTCTTCCTGTTAAGTCAATGTGCTTGCGAGACAGCACGTCTCATTTCAGTTGGATTCTGTTTGTTTCATTTCCTATATTTGATAATAGCAATGCGTCCCAAAAAGATTAGTGATAAGGGGAAGGTGAAGCTGAGAAAGGTGACAACAACGTTTGAGGCGAAGAAGGAAATTATCGCAAAACACAAACATATTGTATGAGTACCATTGTAGCACTGCTGTATGTACAGTAAATGGTTTTCAAATGTTGTATTTTTAGTGTTTTTCCAGTTTTATTATACACACAAGAAAGTTATTACTGTTGTTAAGGTACATGATTTTTTAATTTGAGTATGAACTTTTTTTAGTAGGTGGTTCTTTTTAAGCAGTTTTAGGGGGTCGCTTATATGTTAGGAGGCTCATATGTGTGTATATACGGTACTTGAGGTCGTTTTGGTTTTGCTGGTCATTTTGTTTTCTGAAGAAAAATCTACCATCTGCTTTAAACTGCACAATCCTTTCATTCAATCAATTTGAGAAGTAGATATTCTTCTTGATTTTGGTCCCAGCTTGTTATTAGGATGGGATGGTTGGTTCTCAACTGGTCTGACTTGAGGACCCCTGTCCTAGAGCAGTGTTTTCCAACCAGTGTGAGACCCTGTCTGGAGGGCCGCGGGAAATTCCCATATTTACCTTTGGAAAAAAGAATGCCATGTTCAGTATCTTTTCTTTCTTCCAGTGTTCAGTCAAGTAACCCTCACATTCATCCATATCAGTAGGTGGCAGCAGATTAGTAGGTTTTTTTTTTTATATACTAATACTGTGCTCATTCGGTAGTACAGGGAAATGTATCTAATTAAGCCGTTTAATCCTGAAACAAGAGCAAAAAACGTTTGTAATGTCTAATGAGATAGTTTTAATATTACAACAGTGGGTCAATAGGGTAGCAGAATTTCCTTTCGGCTGTTTGTATTCATCCTCAGAACAGAAAGGTGAAAACATATATACCTCAGGAAAAAACAACAAATGCATGATTGATGGCTTGTAACAGTAAACAACACAAATAATAATTCCCAAAGTGTTGTTGCCCAGTCAAAGTTTTTATTGTGACAGTTCTACACTTGAGGACTGGGTTAATACACAAATGTTGCACCGATAATTATTTGGAGTCTGAACAAAAGTAACCAATGTGAAGAAAGTCAGCAACAACAAAAAAAAACTAAGTTTCTACCGCTTTTTAAGCAAAAAAAAATGTAATCTTACATTGCTGGGTCTTACAGGGTTATGATTGCACAGCAAAAATAGATCAAATCAGATAATGTCAAAATATTGCAAATCATTTTTAAGCATTTTCAACAGATGTTGTTCCCCCAAATTTTTTTCAAGAAAAAAAGTGTGGCTCAAAAAATATTAGGAAACACTGTCTAAGAGGAAATTAGGCCCAATTTAAACACACTGCATTTTTTCTGTTCTTCTCTACTGTGTATATGGGGAGAAACGGCATTTGAACAGGCCAGAGATTTCTCTATTTGACCCTTGATGTCTCCTGTTTTTCCGTAGCCCACTAGTCCGACACGAGGGTGGTTCATCTCACCTTTTGGGGGCAACCCCGGATGGGTTTACCTGGCCGCCTCCCTCCCCGCCCTCTTGGTCACCATCTTGATCTTCATGGACCAGCAGATCACAGCAGTCATCGTCAACAGAAAGGAGCACAAACTCAAGGTGACGTAAGATTTAGAACCTCTGGCCAAATTAGTCCTCTTGTTCCAACTTGTGTGGCTTTGGGTCCCTCAGAAAGGCGCGGGGTACCACTTGGACCTTTTTTGGGTGGCAATTCTGATAATGGTGTGCTCCTTCATGGGGCTGCCTTGGTACGTGGCCGCTACCGTCATCTCCATCGCACACATCGACTCGCTGAAGATGGAGACGGAGACGTCGGCCCCTGGGGAGCAGCCCAAGTTTTTGGGTGTCAGGTGGGGGACCCTATGATGACATAATCTGTCCTTATCCAAAGCCAGTCCATCAAGAGTGTTTTGTATTCCTTCCAGGGAGCAAAGGGTAACCGGAATCATTGTTTTTATCCTTACTGGACTTTCTGTGTTGATGGCTCCTGTCCTCAAGGTAAGCTCAAGACTTCTTCTCCCTGGCACTTTTACAAAAATGTTTGATGGAAAATTGTTTGGTTTCTGTATGAGGGAAACTTATGTAAAGCTTTTATTTTTTGTGTCTCCAAACATTAGGTTATCTTTTGTTTTGTTTTAACCAATATAACACTTGTAGCTCAAGATTTATTTTGTTTTTTTTACATAACACGAGGCTCACTTAGTAAGAGCTGACACGATTGTCTGCCGTCATGCTGTTAAAGTACCCCCAAAAACCGTGCGAAAGGCTGGGGGGAATATAGAGAAGAAAAATAATACGGTTTGGTCCCTTTGAGTCTCCGTAGTTTGTGATCCACTTCTTTCATTGTAGTAATACATTTTGGCTACACAATACTAGTTACGCAGTGTCCCTTTAGGAAGTGTGCACATTATTTTGTCTCTAATTATGCAAGTCTAACATTATAACAAACAATACTTGAAAACTTCCCCAAAACCACTTATCAAGTATTTATCAGATGTCTATTTAAATGCATACTTCTTTGGAGGGAAAAGCTTTCTTTGGTTTTGAATTTAGATTTTATTCTAATTTTAATCTTAAAGGAATGGTTTTACGCCGATTACATATATAACTTCCGATGGCGATACCAGCATTACTGTATATTAAAGCATCATACGTATGGCAAAGGTGGATGCCAATATGAGCTCTCATTTTGGAATCAGAAATGAAAGGCTGTCTTTGAATCTCAGTAGTTTGTGTTCTTGTAGCACTCGTTTTGAGTTGTACTACACACTACAGCAACACCTAGTGGTCAAATATTATACAGTGTCCCTTTAAAGCTGTGGTCCTGAACTGGTCTGACTTAGGACCCCATACCATCATAATGTCAGCTGCGACCCAACTAAAGAAAACAAATTCCACTTCTTAAATGTATCCAATGCATAGATTGTGAAGTTCATAGCAGAGATAGTGTTTTTTTTCCCAACACTAAAATGACCTCAAGTAATAATTTTTCCATTTGTGCTAAATTAGCAGCATTTTGAATGAAATCTAATATGCGTTTACACAAACTAGTGTGAAATGGCGGGTGCAGGCTATTATCGCCATCTACTGTTAAAGAGTATAATTTTTTGGGTGTTGTGTTTTGTTAGCATTACTCAGGTAATACGACAACCGCAACCCGTTCAAAACTGGTCCCAAAAGTGGGTCGCGACCCACCGCTTGAGACACACTGCTTTAAAGGGATGTGCCTTACTGACTGGCTCGTTTTTGGACAAGCCAATGTCACGCCCCCAGTTCAACCCCCTCTCCCAAAAATGTTCATCTCTTTAGGAATCTTTCAAGTGCAAGTAATGTTTTGTGAAATAAAAAATGATTAACACATTTTATATCTCAGTGCCAGTGACATGAAACATCAGGGTTTTGTTTTTTTTCAGGATTCGACAAAGAGTTTGTCCAAAATGCTTTCATTGTTTTGCTTTTTTTCAGCAGTTTGTTGATACACATTTTTAACCAAATAATATTAGTGGGAAAAGTCTTTTTTATTTTGATAATGTAATCCCTCACGGCCGCACTTGCCAGACTAAAACCCATCTGGAGGAACAAGAATCCAGCAATGAAATCAAAGATCAGACTCATGCAAGCACCGGTTACTTCCATCTTCCTCTACACTTGCAAGACACGGACTCTCCACAGCAAAACTGGAAGATGCGATGCTTCAGGAAACTTCTAGGCATCGTCTTCTTAGCACATGTGACAAACGAAACTATGCGCTAGACCAGGGGTCGGGAACCTTTTTGACTCAGAGCCATAAAAGCAAAAAATATTAATTTTATTTTGGGAAAGAGCCACACCATATATTATGAGCCAAATTTACTAAATTGCTAAACCCGCGCCCCAGACAAAAGCTTAGTCTTCAGCACATTTATTTTTGATGATTTGATAAAAATTATGAAAAGAGAATAATGCCAGAGCCCCTGTCCCAAAATCAACAAACATACCACTTTAAACTTGTCTCTTTCTTGCAATTACTCAAGATCGGTTAAACTCCTTTTGACCCTTTTTTTCATACATATTGGTTTCAAAACCAGATGCAAGCAGTTATTGTGTAAAAACGTCACAACATTCTGCAAATACGGAGCCTGATGAGCTCACTTTTGGTGCAGACGGCGTAGGGCGAGAGATGGGAGGGAGTGCTTGCACTTTTTGCATAGCTCCACCCATCCCTCCCACTCACCCAATCAAATGACTAAGTTCTCTTCCGGTGTTTTGGCGTATTTACAGTTCTGTGGATTCATCATAAGGTATCTGAACACTGAACACAGATTATATAGTGAACTTTTATATAAAGGATTCTTTAGCGTTGTACAGCCAAAAACGAGTTTTTTTCCCCCTTTTTTTTGTGTGACACCTTGACTGTAAATTGTAGTGAAAAACGTGCCCTATATATACTGCGAAGTAATTACACGTCAATTATCTTTGGTTTGGCTTTGCGTGAACCTGGATAGGATAGGCAACACAAGTTTTGAACGAGACGGAGAAATTTTGCATGCAATCAAATTTGTCTCTGAGCCACAGATACTCATAGAAAGAGTCATATATGGCTCGCGAGCCATAGGTTCCCGGCCCCTGCGCTAGACCATTAAAAGGCACATTGGACCCTATGAAGAACTGTTGTCAACTGTTCTAGATGGAAACTTCATTGGTTTGGTCGCGTCACAAGATCATTAGGACTGGCCAAGATAATTCTCCAAGGCACAATCCAAGGGGCCGCTGAAGTTTGCCATTGTGGCCCGCCAAAAATCAACGACAGTTCACTGTTTCGACTGCAATCCATTGTACTAATGCTGACAGGGGTGCCAAGGAATAAAAGTTGTGTCATGCATGGTGGCTCTTTTTTCCATTCTTTCCGCCTAGCTCGAACATCACTCGTGTGACTTTGATTCATTGTCCCCAGTGCTGATAATGGGGGAAGGGGTACTCTGTTTTCCCTGTTTTTCGGTCCCCATTAACTGAGGCAAAAGAAGGATTACCGTAATTCGTCTTAAATAGTAAAACTTTGATTTTTACACGATTAAATGTTTTAAATCTTAACTTTTCAGACGTTGACGTTCAAGGCAGAAAAATGTGACTCAAAACACCCTGACCTCCACTTGAGAAATCTTGACGAGTGTTCATCCTGTTAAGGCTTCTGTTAATGCGGGCGCCAGATTTCGTTTTAATTCTTCCATGGAAAAATGGATTACTGTCACTCTTTTTAGGACAAACTAATGCCCTCCCTCAAACTTTACTGCTTCTGAAATGTTCATTCAGTTAGGGAAGATAAAACTTTTCCAAATTGTCCTTTTGTGTAGATGCTCAGGGCTGTTATAGCTGGACTTGCTCTGCCCCCTTGTGGATATTTTGGAAAACAAATCTAAATTCTTGGTGATAATGACATAAAGGAAAAAGTTCGAAAGGATTCACAATTTAAAAGAATTTAAAGAAAGTATGAGAGAGAGTAGAATGCCACGATTATTTTCAAAAAATTATTTTTAAATAAAGTTGTATATTATAGTCCTGTTTTAATTCAATTTATATGAAGCAATAGAAATGTTTTCTTCTCTTTTCTACCTGTCCTTAATAGGATTGCCATTAATAATTTTGAATTGATGACAATTTAATTGAATTAAACAACGCATTCTTATACTTTTTCAACTCATTTTGAATTTACTTTTGAATTTTAGGTACATATTTTAAATTGCATCTTATTTTATCAGAATTATCAAATTATTGACGATGTTCTGTAAGTACATAAAACCAAGTTTCCTCTTGTTACTTTATCCATGTTGCTCTCAGCATTTACTTTATTTTCTCTGTATTAAATGTTGCCTTTGACCTGCAAAGTTGACCCAGACCTCGAATCAAATAAACTGCTTGCAAAAACAATCCGCCAAATTTTAGAATGCATTTGTTACCAAAACTACAGATATTTTAGGACTGCCTTGAGGAAATGTCAACAAATAAAGTGTCTAAAAATACATGTGCTTACACTGGAGGCCGACTCACTGGTGGACTCAAGGGTTTAATTCTAGAATGTTCAGAGAAAAGCTGCTTTGGGACTATTTTTAAACGTAGCCACATTGCTAAAGTTTTTTGTTGTTTTTTAAATGGAGACATCTGTTTTTAGTAATCGTGTGCTGCTTCAGTTGCATTACATAAGTGAACGTTTGTGTTGCAGTTTATTCCCATGCCTGTGCTGTATGGCGTTTTCCTGTACATGGGTGTGGCCTCGCTCAATGGCGTCCAGGTGAGTCCCTGCTTTCATTTGTTCAGATTTTTGCTATCATGATAAAAAGGTACCACTGTTGTAATAAATAAATACAACCGAACCGGAAATTCCGGACAACAGAGCTCAACTGATTCAAAGCCGCATGCACAAATTCAAGGAAGAAACTCAAATTTGTTTTTGTACAAGCCGCACTGGATTTTAAGCCGCAGGCTTGAACAGCATTAGAATGAACGCATTTTTTTCTTACATAAAAAAAAACTTATCAGGGAAATGATACTGAAAAGTAACACATTGTGCTGCAATTAAGACACTCGTTTGCGGACTGTGTCTGCAGGTGGAGTTTTTAATCTTCTCGCATCTATCAATCAATCTATATATTGAAGCCATATCCCCCTAGTGGGAGGGGGCAGAGTCAAGACACACTCAACAGACATTTATTCCCCTTCGCTCTTTCCAACCTGACACTGAACATTAAGCCTACAACGCAAAATGGGGTGAGTTGATATGCCATGCCACCTTTCATCAGCCGAGAGGCTCGACAGCATACACTGGTTTACCCCCTTTGCATCATATGCGTCGATATCAACTATCCTTCGCCATTCACATCTATCCATTGCACAAACTCTTGCATCTATTATATTAACAGACCTCACATCCAAAGCATGTTTCACCCCAGTCATCCAACCATATTTGAGCCTTCCTCTTGTTCTGCGCGAGTTGATTAAGATTGACAGCTGTTAGCACAGTCAGCAAACAAGTGTCTTAATCGCAGTACAATGTGGTACTCTTCTTTACTAGACATTTCCCCGCTGATTCTACCAAGATTGTGATTTTACTCTATGGGGACAGAGGGAAAGTAGTTCCTCAATTCATGTGCATCCCTAATTATTAAGTCACAATTACTCCAGCTGTTTACCCGCGCTTTATCGATTTTTTTCACTTTGGAATCCAGAGCCCTGAGCTGAAATCACATCGTGTCATCACCCGCCGTGGGAATTCACATTGCTTTGTTTTAAATAAACATTTGGATTCTTTGGTCCGCACCAGTTTTAAGCCGGCAGCAGTGTTTAAAATGTAAGATTAAAAAAAGAGGAGACTTGTAGTCCTGAATGTACAGTACATGCCTGTGGAGGCCTAGATGATGGAATGACAAAAATGTATACTTTTGAGTCCTGAAATTCTGATCCAAATTACGTGATCTGATTTTCTTGCTTTAGTTTATGGATCGCCTGCAGCTCCTGCTGATGCCAGCCAAGCACCAGCCCGACCTCATCTACCTGCGCCACGTTCCCCAGCGCCGCATCCACCTCTTCACTTTCATCCAGGTCTTGTGTCTGGCCCTCCTCTGGGTCCTCAAGTCCACCGTGGCCGCCATCATTTTCCCCGTCATGGTGAGTCTTGTGAGAGCTGTTCAAAAGATGGGAAACAATGTTTGTTGGCCAAATGCATCATTTTTCATATTGTTACCTCGCCCTTCTTTTTACATGCTCAAAATCTTTTTGATAGTGTAATTCACAGAGCTACCAACTAAGACAAATCTTTAATAGTTCACTGCGCCACTTTATAGCAAATTATGATTTATGCATTTTCTATGAAAACTATGCAAATTTTAAGAAAAAAGTCAAATCCGTTAAATCTTAGTTAAATACATTTCCTTCACATCTTTGGACAGAGTGCCATTTAGAGGAATCAACAGATATTACAAATGCTTTATGAAACTCACTATCTAAATTCTATTTCTTAAAGCCGTTGATTGTTATGAATATTAAACAGTTGTATTTATTCCAAATTCGTGTAATCAAGATATTATTGACTGCTACTTTATTGTTTACAGTTTTTTAAGGGATAGCATTATCTAAGAACTACTTCCAACCTAAAAAGTGTGCACTTAATTGTCACTAAGTTTTTTTTTTTTTTAAATTGGTAAATTCTCTTCATCCTTTCTGAAATACAATTTTCAATAAATGGCGCCTCTGCATAAATTGCTAGTGCTAATGCCAATGCAGCTTATATTGCAGTCTCTGCCTCTAATACAGGGGACGGCAACCTTTTTGACCAAAAGAGTCATAAAAGCAAAATATTTTGATTATTATTATTATTGTTTTATTTTTTAGAGAGAGTCACACGAGATATATTTTAAAACAAAATTCGACAAAAACGCCAAACCCGCTAATTCACAAAAGTTAATTCATCAGCATATTTGATTTCATTTTGTGGCATTTGATGATTTGATGAAAGTTAAGAAATGATAATAATGCCAGAGCCTGTGTTCTATATCCAAATAAATAAATCTCTCCTGCAGTTGCTTAAGAGTGTTGAGGCGCATTTTGACCTTCATTTTTGTCGTAAATAATGATGTCAAAAGAAGGTGCAAGCAAAGTTCTTTTTTTAAAAAACTCACAAAATACTGCAAACAAGGATACAGATATATTTACCTTTGGCGCAGATGCCGCCTGGCAAGGAGACGGGAGTACGTGCACGTGTATGGCTCCAACCATTTCTACTGCTCACCCAATCAAATTGCTCTGGGTGCTTTGCTGGCAGTTTGGGGTGTTTACAGTTTTTTCTGTGGGTTTTTAAAAATAAAAGCTCTCAATAGAGAACAGAGAAATGTATCTTTAGCGACGTACAGACAAAACGGGGTCTGTTGGTGTGACACCTTGACTGTAAACTGTACTTGGGCACAGCCAATGTATACTTGACCGACCCACAATTAATTTCTGTGTTGTCCTGGCTTCGCATTTGCTAAAATTGGCTTCGCACGTAACAATGTACTAAATATTTGCTTGAGTTCTAAAGGCCAGATGTACTCATTAAAAGATGGCTAGCCATTGGATCCAGGTACTGGGTGAAGATAGGTTAGCCCAGGGGTCGGGAACCTATGGCTCTTTCTACGAGTATCTGTGGCTCAGAGACAGATTTGATTGCATGCAAAATTTCTCCATCTTGTCCAAAACTTGATTCATCTATCCTATTATGTTACACGCAAAGCCAAACCGGAACTTACTGGTAAATGATTACTTCGTAGTATATATATAGCACGTTTTTCACTACAATTTACAGTCAAGGTGTCACACAAAAAAATGGGGAAAAAAAACTCGTTTTAGCTGTACAACGCTAAGGAATCCTTTATATAAAAGTTCACTATGTAATCTGTGTTCAGTGTTCAGATACTTTATGATGAATCCACAGAACTGTAAATACGCCAAAACACCGGAAGAGAACTTAGTCATTTGATTGGGTGAGTGGGAGGGATGGGTGGAGCTATGCAAAAAGTACAAGCACTCCTTCCCATCTCTCGCCAAAGGTAAGCACATAAGGCTCCCTATTCTCAGAATGTTGTGACGTTTTTACAAAATAAATGCTTGCATCTGGTTTTGAAACCAATATGTATGATTAAAAAAGGGTCAAAAGGAGTTTAACTGATCTTGAGTCATTGCAAGAAAGAGACAAGTTTAAAGTGGTATGTTTGTTGATTTTGGGACAGGGGCTCTGGCATTATTCTCTTTTCATAATTTTTATCAAATCATCAAAAATAAATGTGCTGAAGACTAAGGTTTTGTCTGGGACGCGGGTTTAGCAATTTAGTAAATTTGTCTCATAATATATGGTGTGGCTCTTTCCCAAAATAAAATTAATATTTTTTGCTTTTATGGCTCTTTGAGTCAAAAAGGTTCCCGACCCTTGGGTTAGCCGGTACAGAAAGCTATAGGTGCAATGGCCGCAAATGGTGCTAATGTTAACAGAAGCAGCTAGCAACGCTTCTCAAATCAGGTTTACATGACCTTAGCTGATTCATCAGCAAAATTGCTACTGCGGTTTCCTAGCAGTAATTACAGAGGCATTGAATGGAATGACGCACATCTCTGGCGTTAGCAGCTACCCACGAATGGGTATAAAACAATAAGCTTCCTGTGGGATGTGAGGAACAGTATGAAAAAAACAACAATGACAAATGCCATTACCGGTAATCAAACATTTAATTTCTCATTTGATTAATGGCATTGTGTTTTTTTGTTTTTGTTTTTTTGTTTTGTTTTTCCAACCAATGCTTTGCTTCGCTATTGCATTTCTTCTTCCCCTCGTGATTAACTTCCCCCGTATGAGGCCAGGTGCATAGTGCAAGGATTACGTATCAATCAAGGACATTTATTATGGGCCCTGCAAAAATTGAAGATGGCATTTACTAGTGGTAAATTGTAATAGGGAGAACTTCCTGCAACTGAAAATGTCAGCTACATATACTGTCATTTATCCCCAACACCTGAACGTACTGTTCAGTTATACAAATATATTTGCCATTTACACAAGGTCTAAACATATGTTTTGATAAATGCACATGCAAGATTAAAAATTTATTAAAAATATTTAAATTGCATATATATTTGTGGGTCTGCAAAATACATGATTCACACCGCAATTTTCTTTGAATGGTACTCGAGAAATTGGAAAACTGGCTCTGAAAGTTATTAAAACTGAAAAAGGTACAGACACGGGGTTCCCGCGGATCCTGGTAAGGTCTTCATTATTCTTAAAATTAGGCCTTAATCAGCATTAAAATGACTTAAATCCAATTAATAATGTGAACACAGGAGTAGGATTTATATCGCGGGACAACAATAACGGAACTATCAAAACGGTAATGCGATTTCAGCTGAAATATGTTTTGGGTCTACTCACAAATAACATAGCAACTTCGGACAGAGATATTTACTTTGGACCATGGGAATGTGGCTGTGCCAGGTAGTGTGTACGAGGCAGAATATATATATATATATATATATATATATATATATACATACTGGACTGTCTCAGAAAATTAGAATATTGTGATAAAGTTCTTTATTTTCTGTAATGCAATTAAAAAAACAAAAATGTCATACATTCTGGATTCATTACACATCAACTGAACTATTTCAAGCCTTTTATTATTTGAATATTGCTGATTTTGGCTTACAGCTGAAAAAAACTCAAAAATCCTATCTCAAAATATTAGAATATCATGAAAAAGTATACAAGTAGGCTATTCAACTAATCACCTGAATCATCTAATTAACTCGAAACACCTTGCGATGTTTCCTGAGCCTTAAAAACACTCAGCTTGGTTCAGTAAA
The DNA here is from genome assembly GCF_059441175.1 of Urocampus carinirostris. NCBI lineage: Eukaryota > Metazoa > Chordata > Actinopteri > Syngnathiformes > Syngnathidae > Urocampus > Urocampus carinirostris. The sequence continues at coordinate 24,339,123 of NC_142364.1, read as the reverse complement.
CTAAATCACAAGTATGGGGAAGACTGCTGATCTGTCTGCTGTCCAGAGGACCATCATTGATACCCTCCATCAGGAGGGTAAGACACAAAAATAAATTTCTCAAAGAGCAGGCTGTTCACAGAGTGCAGTTTCAAAGCATATCCACAAAAAGTCTGTTGGAAGGGAAAAATGTGGCCGGAAACGCTGCACAACCAAGAGAGATGACCGTAGCCTTAACAAAATTGTGAAGAAGAGCCGCTTCCAGAATTTGGGGGAGCTTCAAAGACAGTGGGCTGAAGCTGGAGTCCAGGTATCAAAAGCCACAGTTCACAGACGTGTCCGGGAAATGGGCTACAATAGCCGTATTCCCATGGTCAAGCCACTTCTGAACTCAAGACAACGGAAGAAGCGTCTGACTTGGGCTATGGAGAAGAAGCACTGGACAGTTGCAGAGTGGTCCAAAGTCCTCTTTTCAGACGAAAGCAAGTTTTGCATTTCATTTGGAAGTCAAGGCGCCAGAGTCTGGAGAAAGGCTGGAGAGGAGCAAAATCCAAGTTGCTTGAAATCCAGTGTGAAGTTCCCACAGTCAGCAATGGTTTGGGGAGCTATGTCAGCTGCTGGTGTTGTTCTACTGTGTTTCATCAAGTCCAGAGTAAATGCAACTGTGTACCAAGAGATTTTAGAGCACTACATGCTTCCATCTGCTGAAAAGCTCTATGGAGATGAGGATTTCATTTTCCAGCATGATCTGGCACCTGCCCACAGTGCCAAAACCACCAGTAACTGGTGCACTGACCATGGCATCACTGTCCTTGATTGGCCTGCTAATTCCCCTGACCTGAACCCCATCGAGAATTTGTGGGGTATAGTTAAGAAGAAGATGAAAGACACCAGACCTACAAATGCAAATGAGCTGAAGGCCGCTATCGAAGCATCCTGGGCATCAATAACACCTCAGCAATGCCACAGGCTGATTGCCTCCATGCCACGCCGGATTGATGCAGTAATCCGTGCAAAAGGATTCCCAACCAAGTACTGAGTGCATCAATGGACATTTTCAAATGTTTGATTTAGTTTTGCTGTTATAAAATTATTTTTTTACTTGGTCTGAGGAAGTATTCTAATATTTTGAGATAGGATTTTTGAGTTTTCTTCAGCTGTAAGCCAAATTCAGCAATATTAAAATAATAAAAGGCTTGAAATAGTTCAGTTGATGTGTAATGAATCCAGAATGTATGACATTTTTGTTTTTTTAATTGCATTACAGAAAATAAAGAACTTTATCACAATATTCTAATTTTCTGAGACAGTCCAGTGTATATATATATATATATATATATATATATATATATATATATATATATATATTCGGTTTTTTTTTTGTTTTGTTTTGTTTGTTTCAATTGTAAAGGTGATTGTCGATTTGGTCTTAAATTTGTCTTCAAAAGGCATTAAAAGTTATTTTTTTCCCTGTCGCAAAACCTCCCTGGCATTTTTGTAGAAAAACAACTCTTTTGCTCCACTTGAGCCTCATAATGGATTTTGGGTTTAGATCTTGGCATTGGTGGCTGTGCGCAAGGCCATGGACTACCTGTTTTCCCAGCATGACCTCAGCTACCTGGACGATGTCATCCCCGAGAAGGACAAGAAGAAGAAGGAGGATGAGAAAAAGAAGAAGCACAAGAAAAAGGGCAGCATCGACTCCGAAAACGACTTTGTACGTCTCAGGGGCAGAAGGGTTTTTTTTTTTTTTTTGTATTTTGGTCTTGTTCACGTGTGTGCAGCTCCTCTAGCCGTGACATGTTTAATGTTGTGCCTCCTCCTCCTCCGACAGTCCGAGTATCCCTACCATGCCAATATCCCCAGTATAAAAATCTCAATGGACATGATGGAGCAGGAGCCCATGATGGGACAGAAGTCTTTGGATAGTGAGTACCAGCTGGGTTTGGCTCTTCTTTGGGCTTCTTGCTGCTTCAGCGTCCTCTACGACTCTTTGGCACCGAACCTGTCTCCCCTCTTTCATGTGTTTAGTCGCCGAGGCCTGCTGTTTCTATTTATTTGCAAATTCTGAAGTCTTTTATAGGTACATTTGGGTAGATGAGCAAATACATTTAATTGACAGTGCAAACTGATTACTACAAATTTCATTTAGAGCCCAAAAGCTCTTTGTTCTGTAAAATGTTTGAGGATTTAGAATTAAAATCTCTTTTGTGAACTAAGTAAACACCATTGTCTGGACACTGAAAACAGAAGTACAACAAAATTTGAGTTTTAAGGTATTGCGCAGTCAAAACAGTGAATAAAATATTGATGCTTGATGGTCATAATTTTTTTCAGGTTCAATGGAATGAATTGTCCTTAATTCAAATTATATTGTTGTGTTTAAATTTGTATTGAAACTTTGCTAAGTTCGTGGAAGTTTCTGATTTATTGTTTTTTTGTTAAGAAAATATGACTATTTGTACTGGCGAATAAAATCTTATTTAATTAGACTAATCCTTCATGATTGCAAAATAATTGTTTCTTAGATGTTACAATATTCTCTGCAAAACAACAGGATGTGTTCAATAATCATAAAGTAATTACAAAAATGAGTTCCAAAAAAGGGTTTTGGATTGTTTCTAAAACTCTCGCTGAACATCTTCAGGTTAATATTTTCGATATCTAAATATTTTTGTAAACAAAATTGAAACTAATCCTTGTTAAAGTATTTTTAAAAAGTACCCGATAATGTGAAATACTCTTTTATTAAAATTAACATTTATGTTCGTATCTAAAGCCGGAGTCACGAAAATTAAATAAAGATAAATCTTGATAAAAAATTGTTGTTGGTTTTTTTTGTTTTTTGTTGTTGTTGTTTTTTTAGAATCAAAAATAACTTTAGTGTGTACGTATGATTAAATTACTTGGGAAGTTAACCCCCCCCAAAAAAAGCTTGCATCAATTTGGTTCAAGCACTGATTTGTAACTTTCACAGTTTTCATTTTCTTTACTAATGATTTACAATATTTTCAGAGGGCATTTTATCTTATATTTGACTTTCTTTCCCTAGGAGACACAACACAGAATTTCCCTAGCACACATTCGCCGTGCTGAACACCGCTTGGAATCGTCCACAGTAGCCGAGTGCGTGAGTCAGAACTACAGAGACGAAAACTTTTTGACATTTGAGACATTTTTGTAATTAAGGGCTATATAAATAAATGTGACTTGACTTGACATATTGCCATATTTCAGGCTTTAAACGTATACATGTATCTTGAAACAGAAATATTTGCCCATTCTTCCTGGCCAAACAGCTCAAGCTCTTTAAGATTTGATGGTGATTGTGCACAAATGTTCTATAGGATTGAGGTCTAGACTTTTGCTTGGCCATTCTCCTTTATATTGTTCGTTTCAAACCATTCCATTATAGATTTAGCTTTATGTCTCGGCGCCCCATTCTCAGATCTCTTGCAGACTCCAACAGATTTTCTGCCAGAATCGCCGTGCATTTGGTTCCATCCATCTTCCCATCAACTACTAGTCTTCATAGTCGCTGCTGAAAATAAAGTAACACAAGAGCATGATACTGCCACCACTATGTTTGACAGTGGCGACTGTGTTTTTGGGATGATGCGCAGTGCTACTCTTGTGCTTGACATTCATCACAAAAACTTACATCTTGATCTCATCTGACCATATAACCTTGTTTCGCATTTTATTTGTGTCTCCCATCTGGCCTTTTGCAAACGCCAAACCGGCCTTTTTATGGTATTCTTTCAGAAAGGGCTTTCTTCTTGCCTCTCTTCCATAAAGGGCAGATTCATGCAGAGTACGACTTTTAGTTGTTTTTTGCACAGATTGTCTCACCTCAGCTGTGTATTCCTGCAGGTTATCCCTCATTAGTGTTCTCCTTGTTTGGGACGAAAGTTTGAAAGGACAGCCGGGTCTTGGTAGGGTTTGCAGTGGTTTTATGCTCTCTTCATTTTGATATTATTGCTTGGACAGTGTGCTGTCATCAGGGAACCCTGGTGTCAGTTGGCTGAGCTAAGAGAACAGGAGGCCAATATTTGTGCAACACCTAATTTTCAGTTTTTTTGAGGTAAATCTAAAATGTTGAAATAATTTGCTTCCACTTAACAATTGTGTCTCACATGTTGTTGATTCTTAGAAAATATTTTCAGTTTTTTAGCTCCAAGTTTAATGGAAAATTGACAAAACGTTCTTAGAGGGCGGGGGGATATTTTCGCTAGGCACTGTACATAGTAAATAAAAATAAAAAGTGTTGTTTTTTTTTTCCTGCTCTTTCTCTAGCCTGGAGAGAGGCTCCACGTACGCTAAAGCGTCACCTCATGTCCGGATCGACGGCGACATGGAGGAAAATACTTTCTTCTGGAAAAAGTCGTCTGAGACGGACCTGTGAAAAGATGTCAAGAGTAAATTCATAGTTTTTCTACTCTCCTTCGTGATATTTTTTTTTAATCCTTCACAATCAAAAATGGCTGGTTCTGTTTTTATTTTTATTGCTATGATGAAGCCATGTGCATTTTATCCTCCATTTTGAAATATACCCATTGTTTTTTAGTTTTAGTGAATTAGTGCACTCAATGAGCCTAGAGTTAAAAAAACATAATACACACTCCAGAATGTTTTTTCATATTAAATACAATTTAATCCCGTCCTATATTTTTATTTCATGCCCCATCTTTTCATTTTACATATTCAAAATTCACTCAATCGGAAAAATATGTCTTATTTTTGTTAAGAAAAATGACTTTTCTTAGGTTGAACAGGATCAGTGATTCTTTTCATAATATCATTTTCATATTTTTACTTCATTTTTACATATTGTTTTATTAAAATATATTCAATCTCGTCCTCATTTGCAAATTAATTAATAAATAGAAGAGCGTAGTTCTACCTCTGATTTTTCTGTAGGTGCCAGAAATCGTTTCTCATCATGTGCAGTTATGTCTGTGATCAAAACAATGATTTGTATTTATTTCATTTTTTATTACCTTCCTTTCAAGCGACGTCGCATGAGTCTCTAAATGAATTCATAATTTATCTTTTTTTTTCCCCTCAGTTCTGGTATTTCTGTGTGTTTTCAGTCTACATGGTAGTTTGTGCATTTCAGTAATCGTTTTTTTCTTTCATTGTTATCAATCAATGGTGATTTATGCAACAAGTGAGCTGCACAAAATGTGACTCAATGTTTAAGCTGCTTTCAACCTAAGACTCAAATCAGAGCAAAGTCTTCCATGTATTTTTGTTTGTTTGTGTGCTGATATTTTGCGTCTTTTGTCTTTTTGTTTTGTTTTTGTTTGTTATTTTTTTAGTTTAGGCAATTTTCTACATGCACCTTATGAGCTCAAATAATAACCAAGAATACAGACAGAAGAAACTGTTTTTTTTATGGTGTTGTGTTTTCGAATGACAAAAATAAAACACTTTAAATAATTTTTAAAGATGTGATTGCATTTGTGCATGAAAAGTTCATAAAAATGTTAAAAATGAATGTATTGCACACACACAAGTTTATTTTTCTATTTAAAAAATTCTTATTACCTCCAATAACGTGCAATGAGGTTCTTCTGTGTTTAGGCACTGTCAGGATTATAAATAAATGAATTTACATATTATTCTTTATTTGATGGGCAGAGCCAGAAAGAAATATATAAACTTTATCATGAAAACGTTTTCTTGTCTTACCTTCATCTCATAGATAAAGTCTAAGCGCTGTTCCTTTTGAATAAACACATCAATAGATATCTTCGATTATGAAAAAAAAAGTCTATGCAACAAGAAGAAAAATATTGGACGGCTTGAGTTGCTGTTAGCTTGTCAATACTATCACTAATTCGATTGTTTGAAGCTGAAACGTGTGACAAATCAAAATTGTCTCACCATCGCCCTCCTGTGCCTGCTTCCCTCTTCAGATGCTCAGCGCCGTAATACTCTACATTAGTTACTAAGTGTATTCATCATTTTTATAATGTGAACATCTAGCTATTTTACTCAAGACAATCCAAATATTGTGAAAGTAAATGATAAGAAATGTTAACACTACATAAATATAGCCATTTGATATGTATTTTAAATTTGATATTTCCATGATGACAGGTGAGACACAGCTCTAACTGTATGTCACTGTATATCACTATAAATTGACTATTTCACTGAACTACACAATACATAAATGAATATCATTTTCAAAAGTTTGACGAATAAAAACAAAAGCATTCCAAAGATAATTGTCATGATTACCGATTTGGATCACCTGTGCCCGCTCATTTGGCGCCAACCGCTGCGGGCTACCTGATTGGTTCCCTGTCCCTTTTTAAACCCAGTCCTGTCACTCTCCGGTTGTCAGTCCATCAGCGAACTGCTGTTGTTACAAGGCTAGCATTTTTGACCCTGACTCCCGCCTGTCCCGTTTTTGCACCCGTTTTTTCACCCGTCCGTTCCTGATCTCCCCGCTTGTCCCCGGCTACGAACTGTTTTCGATCCTGACCACGTCTGCTCTCCCGTCCCGGCTTACAACCCATTTTTTGATCTCGACCACCTATTTGCTTTCCTGTCCTGGCTATCGACCTGTTTTTTCCGCCACGGAAGATCCACTTCCGTATTCGGATCATGATCCGATTGCTAGAGCGACTTGCTTCCCGCGAAGAAAAATGACATGTTGATGCTGTACATCATGTGTTAAACTCATGGCCCGGAGACCAAATGTGGCCCGCCACACAATTTTACATGGCCCCCCCACAAGACAATGCTGCTGTTTTAAATTTGTTCACTGGGTGTTGCCAAAGCCAGGCTCCACTCGCAAAGCACCTACTTTAGCTGTATTATCCGTCCATTATCTGCACCGCTTATCCTCAGTAGGGTCGCGGGGGTGCTGGAGCTCATCCCAGCTATCTTCAGGCAGTGGGCGGGGGACACCCTGAATTGGTTGCCAGCCAGTCAACTATCATTAATAAACCAGCGAACATCCCAATTTTACTTTACTTAAAAGTCATGATCGCGGTGTTCAAGGCAATACTAAAAACATATTTAAAAAATATATATATTTAAGAACTTTGGGTGTCTTTGGAGGTGTTTAAAGAAGCTTTAGCCCCCTTTTTTTATAATGGATATGAAATCAGGTAAATCTGAAAGACTTTTAAATCGTTGAATTGATCAATTTAAATTATTGTTTTTAATGCTTTTCTTCTCACATTTCAGTTTGCAGTAGTTTCCCCAAGTTGGATAAACTATAGTGGAAATTAATTCATTTGTTGTTGTTGTTTTTTTTTAACAAATGCACATTTGATAAACACTACCAGTGATGAAATGTCACTTTGCGAAATAAATATTGAGGGGGGTCAGTAATCATTTTATAATCAAATCTTGATCTCAATCCCTGAATCATAATTTAACTGAGAGCCTCCTAAATGACCCCCAGCCCCACCAGCGAAGTTCCCTTTAATGTCATTCATTTTCTAGTCTTGCCCCTGTGATAATTTGTTCTACCATGTGGCCCCCGAGTGAAGATTATTTTGACACCTATGCAGTACATCATATTTATTATTCATGTATACGAAGATGCCCCACCTCCTGGAGTCATCAGCACTTAACACACACGCACGTATTGAGTGATTTTTCTACCCTGCGAGTCTTGTCTGCATTCTGTGGACGCCGAAACAGACGGACAGGTAATCTTAATGGATTAGTTACTATTTAATAACTTAATATGCAATGTAATAATATTTCAAGAGTTAAATATCTTGACCCTTATGTGGTGTTAGGGTCTCCTGTGACCCGTTATAAAATGTATTATGTGTCTCAGGGGTGATGGAATCAAATTAGAATGGGAATATTGACCCCCTAACAACAATTCCCAACACAACATAAGGGTTACATTTTGCTCATTCTTTTTTATTGTATTTAGGTAAGTTTTTATTTAAGATCAATTCCAGATGTATTTAAAAACAAAAAAACAAACCCTTTTTTGTAAAGTGCAAGAGAAGACTATGAAGCAAAGCTTCAGCATTGCCAGGAACTCCTCATGGGGAAACATGCAGCGTTCGTCGCAGATCCGCCAGGAAAATGTCACCTACGTGGACTTCTACCTCCACCGGCCGGCCGTGGCAGCCATGTTTGCCGTCTCCTACCTTTTTATTTTCCTTCTGTGCATGCTGGGTAATGGCATTGTGTGTTTCATGGTGCTACGGCGTCGGAGCATGCGGACGGTCACCAACCTGTTCATCCTCAATTTGGCTGTCAGCGACTTGCTGGTGGGCATCTTCTGCATGCCCACCACGCTGGTCGACAACATCATAACAGGTGAGCTACTCAGAAGATAAAGGGACAGTGTGTATTATTTGACTGCTAGATGTTGCTGTAGGCACGGCAGCTGAGTAGTTAGCACGTCCGCGGCACCCTTCTGAGGTCATGGGATCAAATTCAGCTTCCAGCCGTCCTGTGCGGAGTTTGCATGTTCTCCCCATACCTGCGTGGGTTTCCTCTGGGAACTCTGGTTTCCTCCCACATTCTAAAAACATGCATGTCAGGTTAACTGGCCGGTCCAATGTTTCCCTAGATGTAAATGAGCGAGTGAGTTGTCTGTCCCTGGCAACCAGTTCAGGGTGTCCACTGCCTGAAGATGTCTATGATGGGCTCCAGCGCACCCGGGACCCGACTGAGTATAAGTGGTGCATGGATGGATGGAGGGATGTCGCTGTATTGGTGCTATCGAAAACAAGTGCTACAAATCTCTCCGAAGAATACAAATTACGGGGACTAAAGGTGACCAAACAGCACCATTTTGCTCCTCACTTTTTCACACATCCTTTTAAAATGATTTGCTTTTTTCTGGGGTGCCCTTACCAGAGGGCTCCTCAAATATATTCTGTCGTGTCCCCTTCGGAAAAACAAATTCTCTCGCAGACCCTCCCAACGAACTTGGTGCTAATTTTTTTTTACAAACAGATCAAAGACGATATTAATGAATCAGCACATTTTGCAATACACAGCTTTACTCTGGGCAGCACGACGGCGCAGTGGTTAGCGCTTGTGCGGCACAGTTCATGTCATGGGAACCTGTCGTGGGTTCAAATCCAGCTCCAGACTTCCTGTGCGGAGTTTGTATGTTCTCCCCGTGCTTGCGTGGGTTTCCTCCCACGTTGCAAAAACATGCATTTCAGGTGAATTGGCCGGTCCAAATTGTCCCTTTGTCTGAATGAGCGAATGAGTTGTCTGTCCCTGTGTGCCCTGCAATTGGCTGGCAACCAGTTCAGGGTGTCCCCTGCCCACTGCCCGGAGATGGCTGGGATGGGCTCCAGCCCCCCTGCGACCCTAATGAGGATAAGCGGTACGGCTGATGAGATGAGATGAGCTTTATGCTGCTCCCTAGTGTAGTGAACCTGCAATTGTTCTTGATTAATAAAAAAATAAAACAAGGTTCCTGATGTCAAGCGCGCACCACTTGACACCCCCTTGTTGGAGCCTCGCAGCCCACTATTTGAGGACCACTGCATTAGCATAGAGATGGCGAACAATTACCAAATTTATTTGTGTATAAACACGCACTCGTGTAAAAGGCACACCCCTAAAAAAATCAGTAAAACATTCTGTTTCACTTTTTCTCATCTCAAACTAAGCATTGTAAGTGACAAATTGGTTAAATAAGTGCAGCCACGATTAAAATCATTTGTTGACAACGTAAAATATGAACACAATACCAACATTAAATTTTCAGTGTATTTTTTTTTAATAAGATGGATTCATTATCAGCTCCACCAACGAGTTGTTTCATCTTGCTTTTGTGCTTTTTTTGATATCTTTCGGGATGAAAAAAATTATATATTAAATACAATCGAATGCCTTTTCTTATAGAATTGATTACAAAATCCTGCTCTACACCTACATGGCCATTCATTACCATGCCCCTCCCTACCGCTGCGACCTCCTTCAAACTGCCATGCATCCCGCACCCTCAGATCATCTTCCTCCTTCCATCTCACTATACGCCCTGCCCGCCTCGGCACCATGGGGAGGAGAGCTTTCAGCCGCTCTGCCCCCCAGCTCTGGAACTCATTGCCGCCTGACCTCTGAAATTCTGCGACCCTGTCCACCTTCAAATCCGGATTTAAAACTCACCTCTTCAGACTTGCCTTTTCTGGACCATCTGCACCTTTTAATGTGTTTTATCTGCTATTTATTACTTGCTTCTTTTACTCTTGGTTTATTCTTCCTTTATTGCTGTGTGCTACTTATATGTACAGCCACCTTGGGTGTCCTGAAAGGCGCTTCGAAATACAATGTATCATTATTATTATTATCATCATTATTATTATGTCATCTATATTACTGCTGTAGGGTGGTTAGGATTTGGCACTCACCACTGTGACCCTGGTTTTATTCCTGTGGCATCCAATGTTTTGTGATTGTGGTTTTGACTGATCACGCAATGCACAAATAACAAAAACCTTGTGTAAAGCAAACACCTAAACTTTGATTTATTTTCTTAGGTAAAAACAATGTGCGTTATACCCGAATAAATACGGTATGTCTGCTACCTCTAGGTGAGGCTTTTGTTATGTAAAACAAATGAAAATTTCTAGACCTATGAGTATTTAAAAATGGTATTTAATGTCTATTTGATTAGTATAAATTCTGACTTAAATCAATTATTGAATATTGTTTTATTTTTAATGAGTTCAGTTTTTAACATTAGTGGGTGCTAAATAATACACACTTTCCCTTTAAAATACATTTTCACATGTTGTCTAATCGATTTGTTACGTTTTGTTTTGTTCAGGGTGGCCTTTCGGAAACCTGATGTGCAAATTAAGCGGTATGGTGCAGGGAATCTCAGTGTCGGCATCTGTCTTCACGCTGGTGGCTATAGCTGTCGACAGGTAAAAGTAGCTCTTTATCGTTTTGGACACACACAAAAAACGTAAAATGTATATAAAAAAAAATTATGTTCACAAATATCTGGATAAAGGAAATCTCTGGCATCAGTTTGAAACATCTAAATAGGAAGTACCGTATTTCCTGAGCTAAAAGGCACACCTAAAAACAAAACATTTGTCAGAAATTTGAAAGGGCGCTTTATAATCCAGTGCGGTTTATAGTCCAAACATACAGTTAATAAAATAGAAATGCATGATTACAATGAAAATCTTCTTACGGTAACCATACATGAATGAATGAATCCATTTTAGTAGTAAAAACAGATTTCATAATGTTAAGTTTATGTTCTCTGAAATGCTGTAAGTCACTTTTTATTTTCATTTTTTGGGGGATGGAACTCGATTTAATATGCCGGTGTGTCTCATACAGGACAAATATTTCACAAGTTCTATTTTTTGGGAGCTGCGCCAGTACGCCTTATATATGAAAAATATTTTACATAATACTCTTTTGAGAGTACCTTCAAGTCAAGTCACATTTATTTGTATAGCCCTTAATCACAAGAATGTCTCAAAGGACTGCACAGGATTACAATAACACTATCACTTGATACTGTGCCTTATAGTCCAGAAAATACGGTAAATAACAGCTATTGTTCATCACAGATTATATTGGCACTAACTTATTCAATGTCACAGATGTCATTAGCCATCAGTGGCACTAAATGATACCCCTAGTAAGTAGCTATCTAGTTTAAAATGTTATATACTTTACTTGCATTGAAGCCAACACCCTAAAACTGCTTTAACATTACATCATAATTAAATGAATTGAAGAACACTTGTACACCAACCTGTGGAAGCATTCATTTCATTTATCATATCTGGGTACTGTCCAAGACATTTTATTATTTTCTCCAGATGATGTATTGAAATTTTTTTTTACAAATAAAAAACAAAATAAAATTAAGCACACCTTTAGCTTAAATTCTCTGCCCCACTACTGTAGTTCCAAAATTCCTGTATAAGTCACGCCCTCTCCCTTGGCTGTGTCTACCATTTGGTACTGGTGACACACAACCAAATATGTGCATATAAACTGTACCCTTGATTTTAGTAATTTTATTTTTACACTTGTAAATATGACTTGGATGTGAGTATATAAGGTAGGGAGAATATCTCCATGACAAAATATTCAGTAATTGTATTTAGTTGTACTATGCCTACTCTTCTTAACCGTTGCTCGTGGGTGCTAGGTCATAAGCTATCGTGAGCGAAACCGTATCAGGTAAGAGTCAGCGGAGATTGACGTACATGGTCTGCTTTTAATAAGTAGTGTAGTAATGCACCATGATGTAATGACAGTTGAAATATAAAATTTTATTGATAATGCGTTGCAGTACTTGTTCTTGAGAAAAGTAATTCTAGAAACGTGTTCCCTCCTTGGCAATACCTCTGTTTATCTATAAATATAAATTAAAACTGTGTGTTGATCATTTTAATGCTTGCTTAGTTGTTGATAAATGAATGACCTTTCTTTGTTGTCCAGATTCCGCTGCATCGTATACCCGTTTCAGCAGAAGCTGACCATTGCCAAGTCCAAGTTCATTATCGCGGTCATCTGGATCCTGGCGACGTCAATTTCGTGCCCATCGGGTGTGATGCTCCACGTGGCCCAGGAGCCAAGCGTCCGTGTCGTCCTACACCACCGTGATGACAGCCTCCCTTTCTACTGGTGCCGCGAGAACTGGCCCAGTCCGCACATGCGCAAAATCTACACCACCGTGCTCTTCGTCAACATCTACCTGGCCCCTTTAACCCTCATTGTCATCATGTACGCCCGCATTGGGCTGGCGCTCTTCAAAAGAGCCGTCCCAGGGGCGCCTCCGAGGGGCAGAGGCTCGAGGCCAGACACAGAAGTCCGGCAAGTTGTCCCGAGGAAGAAGAAGCGTGTGATTGTTATGCTTCTCGTAGTGGCACTGCTCTTTGTCCTGTCCTGGTTGCCCCTGTGGACGCTGATGATGCTAAGCGACTATGCTCGCCTGAACGAGCACCAGTATCGTGTGGTCAACATTTACCTGTACCCACTGGCTCACTGGTTGGCCTTCTTCAACAGCAGCGTCAATCCTATCATCTATGGCTTCTTCAACGAGAACTTCCGCCGGGGCTTCCAAGCCGCTTTTAAATTCCAGTTGTGCGCTGTGATCACCGAGCACCAGAGTGGCTTTTCCCTTCGCATCCAGGGGAGTGGCATCCGTCCCAACAGACCCACCACAATGGGGGGATCTGGCTCGGCAAGGGGTTCGGGATCAGTGCGCCAGGAGGGATGTCGAGCAATCTTGAGGGACCACCCTGTCCAGAATGTGGTGGAGCTGTAGGTTTCCACATCCAGTCAAATGTATTTGCTCAAAGCCAGTCTAGATTGTTCTCAAATCAGTTTGACTTAGTATCAGATAAATCTCAGATATGAATTGGACTCAAGTCAATCTGCTCTGTTGACAGTCTATGAGGCAGTCCAGATCTAGTCACCCCACTAAGGTGGGAACCCCGGTCCTCAAGGGCTTGCATTCTTGCTTGATATGGAAGGTTTTTTTTGCTCCAATAAGGGTGACTCCAATCAACAAGATTGTGAGCAGGATCCTGCCAGCTTGCTGACAAGCTGATTTATCACCCTAGTTGAGGAAAACAAACCTTCAAAATCATGCAGGACATGCGGCCCTCGAGGACCGGGGAGCCCATCAATGAGTCATGTCACGAATTAATAATCGAATATTCATATTTTGAATTGCTTATTCATCAATCCCTTTCTTTTAAATAAATCCAGATAGGTGGCTGATCAATAAGGCACATATTTGACACATGAGCTGAGCTATTAGCATGTATTTTTTTCTGGGGTCAGCTTGGAATTGTGAATATGTGTTGTTCTACAGCAAAGATGAGCAAAAAGGCATTTTAATGAAGTAAAACAACTTCCTTGCTAACTTTTGCAAACTGAAGCTTGTGGTACAAATCTGTGTTTGCTCACTTTTTGATGCTGCTGTGATGAACACTATATTGTCGTCGTGCAATATGATTGTAGTTATCTACCCGTTTCCACTATTTAAAAAAACTACAGGTTGTTTTCTATGATAATATTGATTAACAGTTAAAAAAACAAAGTAAAACTAACAAAAAAACAACAACAACCGAATAAATAATTTCTTTGGTCGATGTCCCAGTGCGAATTCTGTAACAGACCTGTGTGGGTTGAAACAGTCTTTTTCTTCAATCTGATCCAGTGCAATTACAGACGGCTTACAGGAACCAAAATGGTTCTAATAGAATCCTTGGAGTATTGTCTTCTCCTGCATCTTAAAAGTGTCCTCCCGGACCAGCTAATCTGCCATTAGGGCGTCAGTTTACAGCTGTTTAATGGAGGCAACTCAATGTTGTTAATCGCTAATCATGTGTCAATCAAACACACGACATCTACAAATGTGATATTCGATGAATCAATTATACGAACATTCAAAAGGGTTAACGGTGGCACACTTTCCCAATAGCTCAGTTACAAAATCCATAACAATTTAGATCAGTCTGGATTGGTCGTCTGTTTACATCGACAATTAATCAAGATTTGTTGGCAGTCAATCACAATCCAGCCAAGAGTAATTGGTCACCGGGCCAAGACCTGAAGACTCGATCTGGATTGAAGCGATGGCAATCCGGAATTTAATAATTATCATGTCTGAAAAGAAATTCAGCCAATAAGTACACTCAAAAGTAGTTAATCACGAAGCCAAGTATAGAAGAATCAATCTGGATTAGATCCCATGTAATGTGGATTTTTTTTTGGACTGTCACGTTTGAAAAGAGACGTACTCAATGAGTAAATTCAATAAAAATATGTTGTTTCCATCAGTATGGAATGCTAGGTAGTAACTCAATTCCTTCCTAGTCATAACAATCAATCCTTGAATCCATCTGTATCAGTTGCTGTTTAATCAGGATTCAATTGGATTTGATCACCACACTTTTGGGACTGGTTTGAGAATTGGCTGCATCAGTGGCCATTGAATCTATCCATTCAACCCAATCTGTCTTGACTGGTTACCATTTATTCTGGAATTTGGTCGATCTCTTTTGTCAAATAACCATGGGAGACATTCTACTTCAAGTGGATTTTGATAAAATGTATTAACAGTAAATCTTAATGGATACAGTACATGTTTCCAGGGATTGTCTGGACGTCGTCGCCGACAACACAGTTCACATACAATGTGTACAAGATGTATCTGCTCGGAATTCACATTCAAAGTCCATGGAGAAAAAAACTCCCTTATAACACGCGCTTTTGTCTTTTCAAAGAGTGAGACCGTAGAATTAAGGCCTCAGTGCGAAAGTACATCATTTCAAGGAAATCTGCCGAGTACAGTGGCACCTTGACTTAAGGCAGTTACTCAATTTACTTGATTTTAGATGTAATGTGAGAAGTAGGTGCCAACTTCGGAAATTGTACAATCCAAAAATCAACAACGAACTGGAATTATTTCATGTCAGGTAAAACTTTAGCGATGTAGCTGTTTTGTTGTGCAGCCATGTTATGTAGCTTTAGCAGTTAGCTAGGAGCAGTACTTTGTACAAAGATGTTCAGATACCGCAATCGTAGTCATGGAATTAACTCTTACCTTGAGCTTTAATTTTTGGAACCACTCAAACCAAATTTTTGTGTAGTCAGTCTTTGAAGGAACACAATTAGGGTGCTTTAGGCTTTTTGACATGTTTGTGTGTTAAAAAGTCTCTGATGGGTTAAATTTATTACAAAGATCCAATCGTATGGTTGTGGTTTTCCCCACGTATGAAACATGGTGATATGAGGGAAAAGCCCTCAAAATGGCATTTTTTTGTCCGTGTGAAGAATGATCACAACAAAGTGAAAAATCCTTTAGAAGATTTTCTGTCGGTTCAGCCATCATCCTTGGAGGGTTTTCCCTCTGTGTTCTGGTCTCGGTATGAAGGCAGTTTTTCGTCCGTCAGATTTGGACTCATCTCCTCGCTATCTAGTGTTTGCAGGAAATTAAACAGTAACAAAGCAGTTTTGGTTTGCAGTTTTTGATCGGTGAGTCTGCGTTACCTCCTTCCAGATCTTCGGGTGCATCGCCGTTGTTGCTAAGGGAGGTGATGGTGGAGACTATCTGCTTGGGTTCCTCGTTGTCCACGATTCTCAACCGGGCACTCTCAAAGACAGACTTGATGACTATGGAGTCCTCGTAGATCTGTGTTTTTATACACAAATTTATGCGCAAACATAAACAACCAAGCTTTGAAATGGTCGTCAAATCATGTCAAGTCAAGTCATGTTTATTTGTATACCCCTTTATCACAAGAGGTCTTAAAGGACTGCACAGACCACAGACTGTTACAGCCTACAGACTATTACTGTATTACACCATCCCCTGATCTAAAACCTACATAAGGGCAAGGAACAACTTAAAACCTAGAATGAGGAAAAGTAAGAAACCTTGAGAACAGACTGCACATGAGGTAATCCCCCAGGCTGCAATGGGTGATTCAGTACACATGTATAGGTCATTTTTAAGCTATAGAATGTAAGTGTGATTTAAACCTATACTTAAATTATCATCAAAACCTTACTATTTGGGAGCGCTCAGAAATTTAATTGCAGCCTGACATTTTATCAAAACTGGCTCTGATAACACTTCTCAGTAGGATAGATCTGTTGCTGGTGGGGTGCAATATTACGCTTCTGGGCTGGAATATTGGGGCCGTTTTGGTCTCCATGAGTAAGCGGCTGTTGTGTCACTTGATGGTGGTCGCATCAGGTTAGCACTGCTCGTTCTATGCGTTTATACTGTCATTGGCGTCGGTTTTAAGAGTATTGTTAATTATTAATTTTACAATTCTAACCATTTTAACATAGTTAGAAGTAAAGCAACCGAGTCCTGCCATGGCCGGGCATTATACCGGCGGGCGGAGACGTAACTGCGTGAGATTCTTGCTCAAAGATGTTGTGGCAATTTCGGAGGGAATGTCAAGGACAGATTTTATTAACAAGTTTGTTGAAAAGATTCTGAAGTTTAAAAAGGAGGAGGTACATGCTGTCATAAAAATGACTTCTGGCAAAGGCTTTGATGTGAGTTTTGAAACGGCAGCTCTTTATCAAGAGTTTTGGAATCGCTTTGAGGGAGTGAGGTCCCAGTTTTCAGGATTTACAGTGGAGAAGCTGACTGATAATACTAACAAGATTGTCGTTGTTAGAATGTTTAGTGAAATGATCAGTGCTGATGACGTCTGTTATTGGTTGAGTAGATACTGCTCAGTAAAAGGCCAGGCTATGAAGGTGAGGTGTGAGAAAGGCTATTGGAATGGTGCCTGGAGGGTACCAGTCCAACTACGGCAAGATCCTCAGGGCTTTCAGGGACTGAAACAAATTCCGTCGACTATATTCCTGGGGGAAAACCGTGGCTTTATCCACTATCAAGGGCAACCGAAACTCTGTCGCAAATGTGGTGAGCATGGGCATCTGGCTGAGGTATGTGATCGAATTTTTTGTGGAAAGTGCAGAACAATTGGACATTCCTTTGAGGAATGTAGCAATAGCAGAAAATGCAATCTCTGTGGAGAAACGAATCACCTCTTTAGAAACTGCCCGAATTCGTTTGCTAACAAATTGAAAGCTAGGAAGGCAGTTAACAAAGACAACAAAGACAATGAAATGATGTCAGACAACATAGATAATGAAATGAATAAATGTCACAAAGACAATGAAGTGAATAAAGATAACAAAGATAATGAAATTAATAAAGTCATGGAAATACAAAATGAAAATGAACAAGAAATTAATGAAGTTATAGAAATACCCAATGAAGATGAACAGGAAATGAATAAAGTTATCGAAATACCCAATGAAATTGATCAAGGAATGCACAAAGAAATTGGACAAGACAAACAAATTGAAAAAACAGATGTACCTACCAAAACCCCTGGAGCAGAGACCAGAGAATCAAAATTGAAACAGGAAGAACCTGGAAATTCTAATTCGATTTCTCATAAAATACCTGAATTTGGACATGACAAACGAATAGAAAAAGCAACTGCCACTCCGAAAACACATATTAATCAGGAAGGGCCTGGAAGAGAGTTCAAATTAGCAAATTTGTTTGCTACGCCATTGCCGGGATTTGGAGAAGACAAACAAATCGAAAAGGCGAATGACTCTCCAAAAACCCATACGGGCACTGGAAAGAGGAGTAAAAGTAAGACAAAATTGGGAGTGGTGAAAAAACCAGAAACAAAGATAAGAGATTTAGAAGAAAGCCGATTGCCGGTGAATAAGCCCACAAGGGAACTGTATGAAGTTGAGACGGAGGAAGTCGGGGAGGGAAAAAACCTGACCCTTAGTGGGCAAGGAAGTAAGAGACCCCTTGATAGGTCCTCTGGCTCACCCCCTAACCCAGAAAAAAGGGGAAGACCTGGAACCACAGACAGAGAGTCAGAGGGTCCCAGAGTTTTCCCCGGTGAGTCTCAAAATGAGGTACTACTCTTAAGTGATGTGTCTGACACAGGTGACACTCTCGATGATCTCGATGATCACCAAAGAATGGACTCAGATCCCCCAGTTTTGTCTAACTAGTTTAAATACTTTTACAACAATTATGAACATTACATTCTCTACTATCAATGTGAGAAGTGTGAGATCAAAGGTTAAGGCTCACAGTGTTTTATCGTTCTTAAAAACTATCAGAACGGATGTGTTTTTACTACAGGAATGCTGCATCCCCTTTCTAAAAAATTATAAACAGTGGGAAGAGATTTGGCCATATCCGTCATTATGGAGTGGCTCGAATGAAAACCGTAACGATGGGGTAGCCATTATAATAAACAACCCTCAACTCATCATAAAGGGGAGTACTGTGATGAGAGACGGACGCGCAATCTTAGCAAGACTTTCTTATATAGGGAATGATTTTAACCTCATTAACATATACGGCCATGCCGACAGACAACTCAGGTACGAACTTTTAGAGGACATCCAGTCGCATATGCTAGGCCATCAACCACTAATCGTGGGAGAAGATTTTAATTGCATCTTAAGTAGGAAGGATAGAAAGAGGAATGATGAGGAGTTTAAAGTAGATAAAACATCAACTTTATTACAAGACATGTGCCGGACATTTAAACTGGTGGACTGTTTCAAATCCATACATCCAGGAGAGGAGGGCTTCACCTGGTTCAGTAGTGACAATGCCAGAGCCTCTCGAATAGACTACATATTTACGAGGGGTTTAGCACAGAGTGATGCAAGATTAATTCCAGTTTTTTTTTCGGATCACTTGCTACTGTCCTGCTCTTTCTCATTTCCTTCAGGTATGACTGTTGGGAAGGGTTTGTGGAAGTTAAACTGCTCCCTGCTGGAGGATGAGGCTCTAGCCGCACAATACAGGGAGCTGTACAAAGACTGGCAGACCCTTCAAGACTCGTATGATTCACGAGCACAATGGTGGGAAATGACAAAGAAACGAACACAGACCTTTTTTAAAAATGCAGGGAAAAACAAGAAACTCAAAGAGATGAAACGCATGTCGGGACTACAAAGAAGACTCCAACGCTATTTCATCCTAACAGAAAAGGGGATGGACTTTAATGATGAAATCAAAGAGACCAAACAAGAACTAAACGCTTTGGCGGAAATAAAGAGCAAAGGCATCATAATAAGAAGCAGAGAAAGAGAAATAGAAGAAGGGGAAAAATGTACACGCTACTTTTTAAAAAAAATTATGGGCAAAAATGAGGGGATTTTTAAACTTCAAAACGAAAACGGGCAAATAACAAAGGAAAGTAGTGAAATAACCAGATTGGTCGAAGACTACTACAAAAAATTATTTGAAAAGAAAGAAACATATGAGAATGAAATGGGGCATGTATTAGATCATATTTCAAGATCAGTGCGTCAAGACCCCTTTTTAACATCGGACTTTACCCAAGACCAACTGAATGATTGCATAAAGACTATGAAAAAAGGCAAATCACCCGGGGAGGACGGACTCAACCTCGAATTTTACCGGACTTTTTGGGATATTTTAGCACCAGATCTGTTAACTGTTTTTAACGAATTTTCCAGTCGAGACCATATGCCAGACAGTTTCAGAATCGGGATAGTTACTCTATTGCACAAAAAAGGAGACAAAATTGACTTAAAAAACTGGCGACCCATAACGCTTTTAAACGTGGACTGTAAAATTTTCAGCAAGCTTCTAGCAACACGAATGTCTGTTGTCTTGGGAGACTTGGTTGATCCAGACCAAACCTGTGCCATTGTGGGAAGGAAGATCAGCGACAGTCTCATGCTGATCCGTGACACCATTTGTTATGCAAGAGACAGAAACATGCGACTAGCGGTCCTAAACCTAGACTTTGAAAAAGCCTTTGATCGAGTCTCGCACCAATACCTCTTCAGGGTATTGCAAAAATGTGGTTTTCCCCAAAAATACATCAATTGGGTAGGACTGCTATACCGAGACATCTACAGCAAATTCATGATTAACGGGAATTTGTCGGAAGCAATCGAGATCAACTGCGGTGTACGTCAAGGTTGCCCTATGTCTCCCCTTCTCTATGTTCTTTGCATTGAACCTTTGGCACAAATGTTAAGAAAAGATAGATTTGTCGAAGGCATCAATATCCCAGGAAGTGGGGGACAAATTACCAAGTGTGTTTTGTACATGGATGATTTTAATATTTTGTGTACTGACCGCGCATCTGTTGAAAGAGCCCTTGACTTGACTGACCTGTTTGGGAGGGCGTCTGGGTCAAGGCTAAATAGAGAAAAATCACAAGTGAAGTTTTATGGAATGTGGAAAGAGACAGAAAAGGCAGGACTCCCGCTGACGGTGTTAAAGACAGACCAGAAAATCCTAGGGATAAAATTCAATGCGGATGGAGGAGGCGAGACCAACTGGGATGACGTGACAAGGAAAGTTAAGCAAAAACTTGTTTTTTGGTCACTAAGAAAACTGACAATAGAGGGGAAGGTCCTAATCATCAAAGCGATCATCCTCCCAATGCTTTTGTCAATCAGTTTAATTTTTATGCCTAAAAGAAACGTGCTGTTACAACTGGACCGAGCCATCTTTCGCTTTGTCTGGGGCTCAAAGTGGGAAAGGATAAAAAGAGATACAATGAAAAAGAAAAAGGAAAAAGGGGGGAAAGGAGTGCCTGACCTCCAGCTTTTCCTGGGAAGCAAATATGTCTCTCTCCACTTCCAAAACGCTGTGGGCCCACCCAACAACCCGAAAAGTCAAGCAATGACCCGGTTTTGGATGGGCTCATATTTGCGGAAGCTAAAGCTTGTACCAAACAATCGTTTGATTCCAGTTTCATTTAACTTGCCACCAACACATCTCTTTATTCGGGATTTTTTGAAGAAGTTTGATTTGGAAACACAAGAATGTCACACTTTACAAAACCACAGGGCCCTTATTGCTATTGTGCAAGAGCGAGCTACAGTAAGCCCTGTGCGGGGGCTTGCGTTTGGCGAATCCACAACGGTTTGGAGCAACGTCAATCATCCTGCCCTCCCAAACAGACTACGAGACTTGTCATGGATGGTGGCTCATGAAGTTCTCCCAGTCAGAGCTGTAATGCACCACCGAGGAATGTCAGCGACTTCGACGTGCCCTCGACCTGGCTGTGGCGCCCAGGAGTCGGTGAGGCACCTTTTTTGTGAGTGCAGCGCTGCCAAGGTCTTGTGGACAATGGCCGAACAACTAGGAAAGTTCCCGGACTTGCCAGCAGGAGAGGTCCCTGATGCACAGTACGTGCTTTACGGGGTGAGTCGGTCGGGGAGGCATCGGAACGACTTTGCCAGGGACTGGCTCACTCTCGCCGCCATCAAGGACGCCATCTGGACCTCCAGAAACCTGCTGGTATGGAGGTGCAGGCAGATCCCCCCCGTGGCTGTGCTCCAAATGGCTGCAGATACCATACAATCTGCGAGCGGCGGGCCTAGGACGCAGCCATAAAGAAGACTCGTCTGTACCCACCCGGAGGGGGGAGCCGGAGCTACGCTGTGGGAGTCCCGGCAGCAACGGCCTGGGTTGTGGAACCCAGAAGGGAGAGGACCCACGCAGAAGGGAAAGGACCCACACAGAGGACTGGAAGAATGCTGCTTGGGAGGGTGGGATGGCAGAGCTATGCCCTTGCACAATAGTATTGCCTTTTACACGCTGGTTAACTACTGTTAAAAGAAAATAACTCTGAAATTGTTTAATTGATGTTGGAAATGTCAGGAAAAAATGTTAAAACGTCATATCGTCACGTCATACTGTCAAATATAAAAAAATTGTGAATATGCTTGATGGCTGTTTTGCTGATGTTGGTGTCAGTGGATTTGTTCAGACCGAAGACAATCGACTTTGGCCTGGACGGATCTATTGACAATAACAAAGATGTTATATAATGAAATTGTGAATATGTTTGATTTTCGAGAAGGTTTGTTCAAACCTCACTTTGTGTTTGCTGTTAAAAACGTAATATTGGAATATAATATTGTGAATGTGCTTAATTGCTGTTGAGATTGTCATGATTGTTTTCTGTTTTTAGTGTCAATAAATTTGTTCAAACCAAAAAAAAATGAGTAAGCGGTAAGGGTGGACGGATCGATCCAAATATCTATATTATCGATACTGAGCGAGTAAATTGTGAATGTGTTTAATTGCTGTTAAAAATGTTGATAAAAATTGTTCAAACCTCATATTGTTAGAATATGATAAAATGAAATTGTGAATGTGTTTAATTGCTGTTAAAAGTGTCAATAAAATTGTTCAAACCAAAAAAAAACGTATCTTAAATATCAAACAGAATATGCAAGATTTTTAGGAGATATTGATTAATCTTTTTGTTAAGTAACTCCAAGTTCAGTCCTTTAACACAGATAAACCTGAATGGAGACCTGAATGTGTGTTATTTGGCCACTGGATGTCGCTGTATTGTGGAATGCAATATAAAAAGAGTGCTATAAAGGAAAAAAAGAAAAACAAATAAGTACAGAGACTCACATCGAACAAACCCCACTGTTTTTCCTTTTCCTTGCCAGCCTTTCCCAAGGTTTATTTTTTTTGTGGCAGGATTGCAGGCAATTATGTCAACTCCCTTTGGGTGTAAAATAATGCACATTTTTTTTAACCACGTCCATTTTAATAAATACACATTTATATGTAACCTAATTTGTATATATATATATATATATATATATATATATATATATATATATATATATATATATATATATATATATATATATATATATATATATATAAAGGGTTGGGTAGGGTTACTTTAACTTGATTACTTTCAATTACTTTTGGATTACTCCAATACCAAATATGCTAATAAGAGACAAAATAAACTAAATATGAATAAAATTATGACTCACAACACGTGGTAAGCTTTCTCTCCTGGCTTTGATCTCTTTGATCTCCGGCAAAACTAACATAAAATGCGACAGAAACAAAATGAAAATATAGCCAAACAGCTTGCCAACATCATTTTTGCCGTTCCATGTATTCCGTTACTCCCCAAGCCTGCACAAAATGTTGTAATTTTATTCATATTTAGTTTATTTTGTCTTCTATTAGCATATTTGGTATTGGAGTAATCCAAAAGTAATTGAAAGTAATCAAGTTAAAGTAATTCTACCCAACCCTGTATATATATATATATATATATATATATATATATATATATATATATATATATATATATATATATATATAATATATGTGATGGCAGCTGAGTGGTTAGCGCGTATGCGGCACAGTTCTGAGGTCATGAGATTGAACCTTCCTGAGTGGAGTTCGCATGTTCTCCCCATGCTTACGTGAGTTTTCTCCGGGCACTCCGGTTTCCTTTCACATTCCAAAAACATGCATCTCAGGTTAATTGGCCGTCCAAAGTGTCCCTAGGTGTGAATGAGCGAGTGACTTTTCTGTCTCTGTTTGCCCTGCGACTGGCTGGCAACCAGTTCAGGGTGTCCCCTGCTTACGGCCTGAAGATAGCTAGGATGGGCTCCAGCACCCCTGCGACCCTACTGACGAAAGTGCTGCGGATAATGGATGGATATACTGTATGTGTATTTTTTTAATTTTAAAAATACAATAGGGCGGGCTATGTTAATACACATTCTCTCTGCACCCAACCAGATTTTCAATGAGAGTCATAGATAAAAAGAAAAAAACAATAGGGTGATAATGGTCAGACGTTTTTTTTTGTTTACATTTGGAATTGAAAGTCATGAAATTGCACATGGGAGTATTAAAATTATTTTTGAAAGTCCCACCCTCTTTGAATGCAGCATTGGCGCCAGAGACAGGAAGCGCCCCTTTTCCACAATACTAAACTTTTTTTTAACCATTCAGGCAGTGACTGTTATTTTCGGGAGCTATTTCACAATGTGAGTATTACATGACATATATGTGAACTTAATGAAACTTTAAACATTGGGAATTAAATGACGACTTGAAATGTCGCTGCTAGCACACTAATGCTAATCGCGATTGCTAACAGGTTAGCATACATACAGGCTAATTATTTCTAAAACAATTTGATAGGACCTCCATAAAATACAAATTAATTACGTTGCGTACTTTACTATTGTAAGTATTTTAGTATCAGGAAATCCAGGTCCAGCTTTAATTGCCTTCATACTATATATCTTACTATGTAAAAGGGTGTTTACATCATATATTTGTCGAGGAAGACGCAAGTTTAATGTACCTGCGCCCTTTTTGCATGAATAAAACTAGCATGACCAGATCCTTATCATGGAAAAGGTGTCAATTTAAGGGGAGCGCTAAATACCATATTGGGAATAACATAACGAGTCTGTTTATTTGTAAAGGGAAATAATCTTATGTGGTCTATAGTCAGGTGCGGCTCATGTATGTACAAAATGATTTTTCCCGATAAAAATGTACTGGGTGGGGCCTATAATCAAGTGCGCCTTATAGTCCAAAAAGTATATACGGTATATATTTTTTTACATGGTTGGATTCACGAGACAAGGATGTAAAGAGGCCATGGTTGCGTACTTTCATTGAATTTGATGGCTGCAAGACAATGTCTTTGGTGAGTTACGCCAGCTTTATAGTTTTTCGGGTATCCTGTTTGGACTGATCGTGATGTTTCTCTGATGATTACACACACACACATATATATATATATATATATATATATATATATATATATATATATATATATATATTATCTCATTAGCCGCACCGCTTATCCTCATTAGGGTCACGGGGGTGCTGGAGCCCATCCCAGCAATCATCGGGCAGTGGGCAGGGGACACCCTGAACTGGTTGCCAGCCAATCGCAGGGCACACGGGGACAGACAACTCACTCGCTCATTCACACCTAGGGACAATTCACCTGAAATGCATGTTTTTGGAATGGAAACCGGAGTGCCCGGAGGAAACCGGAGTGCCCGGAGGAAACCCACGCAAGCACGGGGAGAACATACAAACTCCGCACAGGAAGTCTGGAGCTGGATTTGAACCCACGACAGGTTCCCATGACATGAACTGTGCCGCACAAGCGCTAACCACTGCGCCGCTGTGCTGATATATATATATATATATATATATATATATATATCTTGAATCCCAAGAGTTGAAACATTAAGGGGTTAACTATTGAGCACAATGGCCATTCTAGCATATAGCAATGATGTAAATAATTTTGGTTATTTATCCTAACATTCTTCTTATATTATTTTATCTTTTAAGCAATTATTACACATTTATCCTGGAGTACCAGGTCTAATCTCACTGTAGATAATCTTCATTAAATTGTTATCAATCACATTAAACAAAATTCTAATCTAATACGAATACATTTGTTTTTAATGCATTATTGACATTTTCACATTTCGCAAACCTGCAGCAAATTTTAATGCTTCACCTGAGATCCCTCAAGGTTATATGTCTGAGCGTTGTGACACAAAAGAAAAATGTCCTTCTCCAGGTCCCCCACACATCTGTATTTGTGGTTTCGCACCCGCTCCTGTCAAAACAAACAAATACAAATGATCTAAGTAAGCATCCAATGAATAAGATCCAGCAAATTTATGGATCCTCACCTTGATCCGTCGGAAGTCTACAGGCTTTCGGATCAACTCATAATACTCGGGAGCTTCCTTCCTTGAAGGCAGCTGGATAAAACCTTTGCTGATCTGGCGACCCAAACTGGGAGGACAGGATATGGAGTTAGTTTGTAGTTTTTCTTCACATTAAACCAAGTCAAACTATAACATGTTCTGCGGTTAAGGTACACATTCTATCCAAAAGTATAGAATAGTCTTTATTGTCATTGTTTACAATACAGTGTACATTGTTTACAATAAGATTAGACAAAGCACACCATGAAAAAAAGCAATAAATACGTAGACAATACAAATAAAATAAAAAATAATATTGGGACACGTGGGTAATATTTACAGCGTTGGTTGTTATAGACCGGGGGTCAGCAACCTTTTCAAATTTCCTTAAGATCCCTAAGATTGATAACTCGCACAACATTTTTTAATATGCAACAGAGCTGTCATTTTACAGTCCAAATATACAACATGGATATACATTATAATCGTATAACTCAGTGTTTTTCAATCCTTTTTGAAGCAAGGTACAGTTTTATTTATAAAAAGGTTCCGTGGCACACCGTCTGTCGAAAATGTTTGAAAATTAAGTTATGTCAAATATTTCACTGTTCTACCTCATAAGCAGATAATTAGTGTATAAAAAGAAAAAATACTCAAAATAAAAAGAATTATGTGCTTTATGTTTTTATTTTTTACAGTGCATTCTTAAACTGCTTTGTTAAACAAATTGTTATCAAATGTACTGTGCTACCTCAAGAGCAGATAATTAGTACATAAAAAGTATATAAAAATCTACTGCCACCTACTGATATGGATGACTATTACAGTTCCTCGTCTGAAGAGTGCAAAAATACTGAATAGTGGCCTGATTTTTGGGAAAGATACAATTCTAGCGGCACACTAGACAAGGTCTCACGGTACACTGGTGTGCCCCGGCACACTGGCTGAAAAACACTGGTATAACTGACCTATTTATATTACACTTTTCTTGTTCATCAATCAACTAAAAAATGAATGTGAACAACATGTGGAAAGGCCTGTAGTAATTCTGACTTCAACTTTTTACAACAAGAATTAACCAGAATCGACCATTCTTCATCAACTATAAACTACAATCAAAAAACAAGTAATATGGTCAGCAACTACAGCAATCCCTCAGTTATCGCGGTTAATGGGAACCAAAATGACCCGCGAAAAGTGAAAATCCGCCAAGTAGTGACGCCCCTTCAAAAATGCTATTTTTATTTTTTATTTTATTTTATTTCATTATTATTTTTTTTAGACCTGGTTAATGGGGACCAAAACCACCCGCTAAAAGTGAGAATCCGCGAAGTAGCGACGCCCCTTCAAAAATGCTTAAAAAAAAAAACAATCTTTTTTTTTTTTTTTTTAATTTTATCTTATTATTTTTTAGACCCGCGAAGCTCTGAACCCGCGAACGTGGAACCGCGAAGTAGCAAGGTCCCACTGTGATCAAAATGCACGAATGCATATATTTATTTAACAATAGAAACTTTAATTGATAATTATATCAAAGTAATATCTCCCTTTTTAGGCATTAAATTTAATCATTTGCATTGAAACATTCAATGCAATAGGTCAGAAGTGTTTTATAGAATGACGTGTAATTACTTGATAAATAAATCAGATTTTAAAAAAAGTATCCAGCCATTTGAAAAAAATTAAAATACACCAACACCATTATGATTAGCAGTACTTTTTCCAACATAAATGTTAGCATTATATTAAATGTTTGAATCATCAATTTAAAAGCCCTTATGCTTTTGCTTTTAATTTTCATGAAAATGTTTGCCGGAATTTGGGAACTATTATCGATTATAGAAAGGAGCTACAGCTTCTTTAGATTTCTGTAAACACCCAGGTGTTATTATTTTCATTGTGTATTTTTTCATCTAGGTGAGTGCAATCGTATTTTCTCAAACTGCGTGTCCATGACTTTTACTTTAAGTCGAATAACATCAGTATGGTATGTTTCCTCAACTGTTCTACGGTTGATAGATGGAAGTCAGCAAATACAAATTTGGGAGTGGCGCTCAGCTTTGGCGAGATAGAGTCGACATATCTAAAAATGCGTGTCATTTTTTTGGACTACGCGGCTCATTTTTTCATGCACGTCTCTCAACTTTGTCTGGATTCAATTCGATGGTGGGCCTCATCTGGCCTATGGGCGGTAGTTGCCCACCCCTGATGTAGACTGATCTAAAATCAGAAAAGAGTATGTTACATTTAAACATTGTGTCCTCACCCATCCTTGTAGTTGACAACCATGTCTACCAGTGTGCTCAGTTGGCGGGTGAGCTCGGGCGGATTAGGGGGGAGCTTCTCGGCAGGCGGTCGCCCTCGTTTCCGTTTGACCTTTTCAGTGCTGCTGTCCTGCGCCACCGCTGCCGCTGCCACTGGGGTCTCCTTGTCGCAGCGTTCGTCGTATTTGCGCTTCTTTGGATCGTCGCTGTCCTCCTCCATCTTCCCGCCAGATTCCGGCTGCGGTTTAGGAAGGACTTAAAATTTGTTGCTTTAGTCCAAAACTACACATGTTTGCGACTACTGAAGAATAAATTCATACCTGTTAACTTCAGCCAACTACTCCCCTTATTAATGATTGCAATTCCCCTTATTAGGCGATGATAAACCTTACAAAAGCAAAGTGGCTCCTATTTGCTAACAGCAAGACAATGTAGAATACTGCAACAATATTGGCAATCTATAAAGAAGTTGTTGTCTGCTTCTAATGACTGAGACGATCCAGATTTGAGCAAAAATGAACAATACAAGATCGGTCAAACATTAAAGTTAAAACAAATAATTTACAAACATTGTTATATGGCGTACATAATTCTAAATAGATAAAGCAATTAAGATATGGGGGAAATTGTCATGATTTGTCAATTGCCCTCACCTGCGCTCACTCTTTCAGCCCCAGCTGCCACTCGTTCCCTAACTAGTCCTCCTCCTATTTAAGCATTCTCGTTCACTCCTGCTCAGTCCATCAGCGAGCCTCCGCACATGCAACGCAAACATTTTTGACTCTGGCTCCTGTTCTGTTCCCAACCTGTTTCTGTATCCTGCTCGATTTTGTCCCGTTTCCTGTATCGATCCCCTGTTCCTGGCTTCTCGATCGTCTCCAGTTACCCGACTCGTTCCGATCTCCGACCACGCTCCGTCTCCCTTCCCGGCTTCCCGACCACGCTCCGATCTCTGACCACGCTCCGTCTAACGTCCCGGCTACCCGACTTGATCCGATCTCCGACCACGCACCGTTTTGCTGTCCCAGCTGCCCGACTTGCTCCCGATCCCCGACCACACTTCGTTCGCGAAGGATTTCCTGCTCCTCCCGTCCAGCGAGCACCAGTTCGCTGTTTTTTCGTCTCGCCTTGACTTCCCCGATCCCTCAATAAAGCATTGTGTTAAATGTTACGCATTTGGGTCCACTGCTTGTCCCGGGTCTTGACAGTACTGACTGACCAGAAATGGACCCAGCTAACGCTCACACAAGCGCTGACCGGGGAGTTTCGGAAGCTCCCTCTGCCCTGTAGCGTTTACAAGGGACTGAGGGGGAGGTTCGCTGGATGTCGGGTGACATCGCCCCCCTTCTGCAACAAGTCCAAGAGCAACAACAGCTGGTTCAGCATCAGCATGAGCAAATGGCTATGCTCATGGAGCTCCTTTCACGTCAGCTGCTGTACTGTCGCCTTCCCTGCCCATCCAGCCCACGGACTCGTCCGCCATGGGTTTTGCTGAGCCTTGAGTTGGCTCTCCAGAGCAGTGTTTTTAAACCTGTGTGCCGTGGCACACTAGTGTGCCATGAGACCTTGTCTAGTGTGCCGCTGGAATTTGCCCAATTTTATCTTTCCAGAAAATCGGGCATTATTGAGTATTTTTTGCTATCTTCAGACGAGAAACTGTAATTGTCATTCATATAATTATGTGGCAGTAGATTTTTATATACTTTTTATATACTAATTATCTGCTTGTCCCGTCCGGTCTGGGCCCACTCCTTCACTGCCGGATCTGTCCAAGGATCCCGACTGCTTCCTCCAGGTTCAGGAGGTCTTCAGCAAGGCCAAGGCCACCTCTCTTCCTGGGCACGAGCTCGTGCCACCCCGCTTCGGGCTGTCAGCACGTACTGCGTCGGAGCCAACCGCCGGAGGACCCCTGCCCCTGTCTACCGGGGAGGCCAGAGGGCTTTGTTGTCCACCAAGGACCTCCCCCCCCGGGTGGAATCTTGCAAATTGGCTCCCCGGTGCCTAGGGCCATTCACTGTGAAGCGGGCACTCAGTCCGTCAGCATTTTGGCTTCACCTGCCCAGCGCCATGAGGGTCTATCCGACGTCCACATCTCCCGCGTCAAGCCGGTCCGCCGGTGTCTGTTGTCGCTGGATGCGCCTCCACCTCCAGCTCCAGCTCCTCGTCTGCTGGACGGGGGCCCCGTCTACCCTGTGCGAGATTCATATTTCCCGAGATTCATATTTGGTGAATTGGGAGGGTTACGGTCCAGATGAGAGGTGCCGGGTCCCCACCAGGCAGATTTTGGACTGTACCCTCATCAGGGATTTCCACCAGCGACACCCCGACATCCTACTTTCCGCCGGGGCTGTCCGAGGGGCGCCTGCCCGTCCATTCAGCCTCCGCCTGGTCCAGCTCCTGCAACGCCTCTGGATACTGATACTGTGCTGCCATCCTCCGGGGCATCGGTCCGATCTGAGGAGTACTAAATTTTTTGTCTTTTCTTTTGGGACTTCTGGAGCCGTCCCTCCAGGGGGGGTTCCTTCATGATTTGTCAATTGCCCTCACCTGCGCTCACCCTTTCAGCCCCAGTTGCCACTCGTTCCCTAATTAGTCCTCCTCCTATTTAAGCACGTCATTCTCATTCATTCCTGGTCAGTCCGTCACGCTTCGTTTGCAAGGGCTTCCCGCTCCTCCTGCCCAGCGAGCACCAGATCGTGGTCTTTTTCCTCTCGCCATGACTTCCCCGATCCCTCAATAAAGCATTGTGTTGAACGTTACTCCCTAGCATTCCTTCCACCCCATTTCTACTACCTAATGTGTTCTGCCCCAAACATCTTTTCTAAAAGTAAGGTGAAAGCGGATAGGCACAGTGAAAAATGAAGTGTATGGACTTTTAGAGCGCAGTTGGGCATGGTTAAAACATACTTACTAGAGAAACTATAAAATTTAAACCTTTTTAAGAACACCTCAAACAATGCACACCAACTAAAAAGTAAAACATTGTAAAATTTCATAACTTTGCATTTTTAAAAAGCGACACTTTTTGGGAAAATTGTGCACCAAAAATATTTAAAACACTAAACTAAATAGTAATTATCTCATTACTGGCTAGAATTTAAAAGACGTATCCGTAAAAAATGTTCTGACTGAAAAAATGCTTTTCACTTTAAATACCTGTTTTTAAATAAAGTATTTTTTTAAAGAGATTTTAATTAGTAGGTCCAAAATAATTTAGTGGGATTTTTTTTTTCCTTTCATGGATACATTGATTATCCTGTAATTGATAAAATGCACAACAAGAATTCAGGTAGGAATTCTTTTTTACACAGACTGCTGTAGAATCATTTGTAATATATCAGGAGTTTCTGTGTATCTGTATGATTTAGCATTTTTTACATGAATGTGAAGTAAATTTAGAATTATTGCAAGATTTTGGGAGAATAAAAAACTATTATATATTTATTTATGAACATGCGCCATATTTTGTTTAGCCCAACGTCCCCCCTAATCATTTTCTTTAAAAATACTTTTCACTATTCAACCTTGCTATCGCTCATCATCCAGTTTATGCTGCCGTTGCTGCTTTTGATATATTTTTTTTTACCCTGTTGATAAATTTTGAAGGCATTAGGGACACAAGCGTGCATGCAAACTGGAGGAGAGAATACCAGACAGAATACTGATGATGGCGTTACACTGAAACTCAAAGGACGGAGGGAAAATCTCTTTCGGAAATCAGTGAGTTAGGCGTGTTGGCATTCAATATAATATTCAAAGTTGTACTTATGTATTTTTTCCTCATCTCACTCCCCCGTGTATCCGTCTAGCCCCCTCCAACCCCGGGTGGGAACATATTGAGTCTTCCAAATCAACGGCTGCACATGCTAAACAACGCGGATCGTCAAGGACAAGGCTGTTGGCATGCTAAGATGTTGGTAAACAAACTAAACACACACAAGCAGATCACTCTGTGGTGAGACGATGCAGGGGGGAGGTTGTTTGGAAGTGGTGGAAGAGGTGCTATGGGTGGTGGGAGGTTAGAGAGACTTGGCAAGAGGGGGGCTTGTCTGCAGCATCACCCCAGAGGAATGAAGGCGTAATTCCCCCGGCAGCCGTCCAAATTCCTACAACACCAATCCTCTCCTCTTCCTTGTCTAATCTGGCTGAGATTACACTCCCCCCTCCCTCTCTCACACGAGAAACGCTCCACTCTCACGCTGTCATCCGTCCGAGAATGTCGAGGGCTTTTACCTGAACGCGGTCTGCGGGATCCAGCGCGACGGCGGCAACGGCAGGGGAGAGAATTAGCAAGCCCGCATAGCAGCGAGCCGCTAGTCTCTTCATCAGCTGATTGCTCAACGAGAAGCAAAAAGGGGGAGCATAGAGAGGGGTGGAGGGGAAGCTCTATGTTTTCATATACAAATCAATGACAGAGGAGGGGGGAGTTGATGCGGACGCTCCCCGTCTGCATCGCTTTCCGACGTCTCAGCCGGGCCCGAGTACGTCTCTCTCTCCCACCACATGCTTTCAACATCCGGACTCCCTTACTTCCCTTTGTACCCCCTCTTCGTCCTCCCCTCCTCCCCTCGAATGTCCGCTTTTGACTTTGCATTCTATCCGAGCTTAGCTGGGAAGTGGCCCGACACACTCCCGGCCTGTAAACACGAGGACTCGTATTACAAGTGAGGAAAAAAGGTTGAAAATTGAGAATAGTCTACGGCGGGCGACATCTGGTTGCAGTTAAGGTATTAGTTGTATTTTTCCGTTCGGGAAAATAAAAACTAATAAGAAAAAAAATGATATAAGTCCTATTACGCTTCCCTGGAAGGACTTGGACTGAGCTGTGTACGACAAAAATATGTCTACGGGAAAAAAACAAATTAAAAACGTAGCAACCAAAATGTGTATTAACTGTGAGCGTTCAGATTGATAAACTCAAGGCTAGCGGCAACCGAACAAAATTTCAGACCACATTCTGCTTTCTACTTGATTCTAAATTGAATCGTTTACCAAAATCAAGAGGTAAGATTTGAAGCTGGTCAAGACTAAAATGTCAATCATTATGTTCGGGTCATACCAGCTTTCTACTTTAAGTTGGATAACATCAGGATGGTATGTTTCCTCAACTGTTGTTTCCGCTGCCTTTATATATATATATATATATATATATATATATAAATAATTGTTCTTTGTCTCTCCGCCTGTCTCTTAAAATGCTGCACAAGTCTCTTAAATGTGGTGTCCGTAACTTCACAAATACTCTACTTGTTGACGCCATCTTTTGGCTGAAATAAAAAAAAAATGCATGAAATTTCTGGTTTGTTTCAGGCTCGGTTCTGCAAATCAAGTTAATTGGTTGGGCTTGAGTGGAGTCGAGCTTCATTACCCGCAGGCCTGAGTAGGGTCGGCCTAAATTTTTAGGTTTGATCTTACTTCTACCAAGAACCTGGTAACTGTGACCATAAGATCCCACCCAACACCAGATGTATTTTGGACATTTATTTTGGTCTGGTCTGTTATAGACCCCTTTTGGTCCAAAAATAGATGGCACGGCAGCGTAGTGATTAGCGCGTCCGCCACACAGTTCTGAGGTCATGGAATCAAACCTTCCTATGTAGAGTTTGCATGTTCTCCCCATGCATGCGTGGGTTTCCTCCGGGCACTCCGGTTTCCTCCCACATTCCACAAACATGCATGTCAGATTAAATGTCCGGTCCAAATTGTCCCTAAGTGTGAATGAGCGAGTGAGTTGTCTGTCTCTGTGTGCCCTGCGACTGGCTGGCAACCAGTTCAGGGTGTCCACTGCCCGAGGACAGCTAATATGGGTTCAAGCACGGCAACCAGTTCAGGGTGTCCACTGCCCGAGGACAGCTAATATGGGCTCAAGCACCCCCGCAACCCTACTGATGATAAGCGGTGCAGATAATGGATGGATCGATAGTTACATGTCATAAAACATTATTTCATGCTTTTGATAATCGATTCTTTGATTACTTTACTTTATAATTGGGCTGATGTACAAAGGCTCCTCAATTCTCTTAATCTTTCGTAATATTCCAATCATTTGTGTACAATTCAAAAAGGTGGTAGTTATTTGTCTGGATTAGACTTGAAAGCGAAACGCAGTTAATTGGATCGGCTTTTCTTTGTCCTTCCATTGTCTGTTGAATGAGCATTCAAGGCAGGTTGTGTCGAAACTGCAGGTCCCAATTTATAGCATCAGCCGATTAAAATAGAGAACCAATCAAATAATAAAGGGATTTTTGAAGTCACCTTAACATGAGAATGCTTTTTAATGGCGTTCCGCAGTTGCATTCATCTGTAGCAGATTAATGGGGTGAAACCAGTTGTGCGTTTTCCCAGAAACAGCTTTAAAAAAAAACACTGCCAGTTGCCGTGGCAACAGAAAATTGATAGTTGGCGGGGCATATGTATGATTTGATTGCATTTTCTGGGAAACACAGACACTGAAAACGCACGTTTATACTCTTTGTATTTATTTCTATTGTGCAAGGTTAAGGTTATAAATAACTGGCAATAGGATAACACATTCAATAGTGTTTGTGATAGTAAGTTGTATTTTACAAGCATGTGATGATTCCGATTTTGATTTTATCAATCTAAGGTGGAATAAGAGAATAGCTGAAATTTAGTACCCGATGTTAATTAACACTAACTTCAAATGACAATATACAGTTGCAATACATCTATAACAAAAGAAGAATCTAGCAAATCGTGTTGCATAGTTTGCATTTAAGCAACTAACAATAAGAACTGTTATAATCAATGCTACAAAAATTGTAAATTTTGCTGTCGTCCAGAAAGGAATTAGGACCTTCCACAGTGATGAGCCTGTTTTAGACACACAGAAAAACAGACAATATTTTTACAATTTCATTACAATAAATAACTTTCTCGTGGTTACCTCTGCGTGAACTTTGGAGAAGTTGGTGTGAGCGTAGAGAAGCACGGCAATGTCCTTGTGTCCTGCCTCCAAGGCAATGGACAAGGCTGTGCTGTCATCCTTCAGACAAAATAAAAGAAAGCCGTGGTGAGTTTAATAAACTACACTCTGCTACCATCTGGCGTGTCCTCCTTGTAACAGCTTGTTAGGTTGGCCATCATCTTTCATTGCAAATATTTCTATTTTATAGGTAGGTAACGGATAACAAGATTGAATTGTGATGAGATATTTTAAGTAGAAATATCACTATTTTAACTTGATGCAAACAGGGTATGATACAAAAGTTAATGATCGTAGGTGGGGTTGTAATATTGAAATGTGTCACTGCAATGCATGTACTATACTGTATAGCGCGGTCACCAATCTTGAGAAGTCGACAGTTTGATGCATATTGAAACTGACAACGTATAATGGTGCTATTATGTTGTTACTACGTTGTTACCAGGTTGTAATTATTATAGGTTAAAATGGGCTCAGTCAACCACTAAAACATCATGCCAGTTCAAGATCAAATTTCCTGGAAAATCACAAATGACTTATCACTGGTGGGTTATTTACAGTACCTGTAAATAACTCAGGTGTTCTTTGGGGACGAGTTGATGCCTGCTGGCACCACGTTGGATTCCCCTGTTGTAAAGTCCTGGTCGTGTGAGTTTTCAGCTATAACCTTTTTATTGTTTTAGTCATTGTATAGCTTCTTCGTTCATTAAGTGGTAACAAATTAATTTTAAGATTATAAATTGAATATAGTTATTCTCTTATTTCCTTCACTTGTTGTCTCAGTCTATCTATTATTTAGTTTTATACAGTCTCCACGCTATTGGTGTTCTGATTTACTGTTGGGATGGAGGCCTCGAGGCGTCTGGTGAAAGTAGCCGACAATGAAATTCACTATTTCTATTATTGATTTTTGATGACAACCTTGACTTATTGTTTTAGCCCTAATACAATGAGTCCAGGATGTCATCTTAGGACTAATAAGTACCCCCTGGCGTACAATACTAAATGTTTGGCTTGTCGCTTATTCCAACTGGACTTAAGTATCACTTGTATTATACAGTATTTTTTTTTATATAAGTCACAGTTTTTTTCATAGTTTGGCCTGGGGGTGCGACTTATCCCATGGTGGGACTTATCTATCTGTTATCTGCAACGCTTATCCTCACGAGGTTCGCGGGGGTGCTTGAGTTCTTCCCAGCCCTCTTTGGGCAGTGGGCAGAGGACACCCTGAGCCAGTCGGTGTGACTTAAGTGTGAAATTATTAACACATTATTATATAATATCCCATGTTATTTTCACACGAAAGCACAAGAGGGCGCTCTAGGCCTGTGTTGATGATTTCACCGTTGAAACATGAATATTTCACTGGATTTAATGATTTCGAGGGAAAATTATAGTTTGGTGACCTTTTTATCATGTTCTTTATGCTAGAGTTATTTGAAACACACTTAAAATGTCACGTCGTTACTGACATTACCAAGCATATAAGTCATGTAACCTTATGTTACCTGTATTCAGCCTGTTCTCTATTTGATTTTTTTTTTTTATTTTGGTGTTGCATTTCATAAAGTACGTTTCCCCCAAATACGACTTGTATACTCATACCGTAAAATTCGGACTATAGGGGCGCACCTAATTATAAGTCGCACCCAATACATTTGTAAAGGAAAAAACATTTTGTACATACATCAGCCGCCTGGCGGGCCGCTGGACTTTTGATGAACAAATACGTGTTATGCCACATATTATTGGAAAGCATAAACTCTTGGGATTCAAGATAGGATGACCATTTCAAAATATATTCATCAGAGAAACATCAAGGTCAGTCTGAAACAACATAACCGAAAGCTAAGGCTAAGGTAACTCCTCATTACTTCCCCTGGCCACCTTTGACTTATTTGAGTGTCCACGCAAATGCTTCGTTTTATCAAGGACAATCCATAGAATCCAACCGTGTCAAATATTAACTCCAAAACGCGATAATGCGGACAAAAAAATAAGCCTAAACATATCTGCTTCTTTGGATGTTTCTTCTTGTAATCCATTCGTTTCGCCACATTATTTCCGTTTACAAATAAACAGACTTGTAAAATTATTCCCCTTATGGTAGTTTGCCTTCCCATTTCGATCGACAACTTTTCCATGATGAGGGTCTGTCCATGCTAGTTTTATTCATGTACAAAGCGCGAAGCTTCATGAAACTTGCATCTTACTCGACACATATTCCACGTGTCTCACTCCTACCTTTACTGCTCGGTCATTAAAAAAAATGCATGAATTAGTCGCATCATCGGATAAGCCACAGGGTTAGAAGCTCGGGAAAAAAAGTAGCGGCTTAAAGTCCAATTTTTTTTTCCTTTATTAATTCTGCATAATTTTGGCTTTTTGGCTTTGATTTTAAATTCGGAGCGATTTAAAATTTCAAAATATATGGTAATTGGCGGGCAGCACGGCGGAGCAGTGGTTAGCGCTTGTGCGGCACAGTTCTGAGGTCATGAGATCGAACCCCCTATGTGGAGTTTGCATGTTCTCCCCTTGCTTGCGTGGGTTTCTCCCGGGCACTCCGGTTTCCTCCCACATTCCAAAAACATGCATATCAGGTTAATTGGCCGGTCCGGATTGTCCCTAGGTGTCAATGAGCGAGTGGATGGTTGTCTGTCTCTGTGTGCCCTGCGACTGGCTGGCAACCAGTTCAGGGTGTCCCCTGCCCGTTGCCCGAAGATAGCTGGGATGGGCTCCAGCACCCCTGCAACCCTACTGAGGATAAGCGGTGCAGATAATGGATGGATGGACGGATGGTAATTGGCATTTTTTGGTGTTTTTGGCACTCACACTGTCCATGAGTGTGGCGTCACACTGGGGCTGGTCCAGCAGCAGCTTCACCAAATCGACATGGCCGTGTTCGCTGGCGCACATCAGTGCCGTAGAGCCCTCGTCGTCCTGCGCGTTGACTACTGCGCCGCGGGACAGCAGCGCCCGCGCCATCTCCGTGCGGCCGTGGCTCACTGCCAGCATCAGCGCCGTCTGCCCGGCCTGAATTGTTCATCCACAAAAAAAGCCAGATAACTCACATGAAGTCCTCAAAATAAAACAAAATGATAAAAAGTTGACCGACATGGGTTGCTTTGGCATTAATGTCTCCACTATCAAATAGCTGCTCCACCACGTCCATGTCCTCCGGCCGGTCCACGGCGGCGAGTGCAGCCAACATGATGGGCGTGTACCCGGCTTTGTTTTGCTTGTTGGTGTCACAAACGTCTGCAGAAGGCAGCTCATTAGCAACATAATATTCACTAAAAATCATGTATGGGGAGGTTCGTGTCTGGTTAGGCACAATCAGATTTGCAAGGAAATGAACTTGCATCTTCATCATTTAATTTGCAGAAAGCAACACATAAACTAGCATAGAAAAATAACTTGATGTCTTACCTTAACTTATAAATGCATCAATAGATAGGTAATAAACAGATAGGTGAACAATGAAAAAGAAGTCCATGCATCAGGAAAAAAATTACAGCATGACCTGACTTGCTGTTACCTTGCTATTACAATCACTAAATCTATTGTTTGGGGCAAAGGTGTGCATCAAATCAAAATCATTTGACTCACTATCGCCCTCTGCCACGAGGTAAGAAAATTGCATGCCTCACTCTGCATCTGCATATCGTTAGAACGGTATTACTTTACATAGTAATTGTATGGCCTTTGCAGTCCTTGGAGAAAGAACTTTAACACTGAATAAATATAAACATTTAATGTATTTTTATGTTTTAATATTCCATGATGTAAGATGAGGCACAGCTTTACCTGCCTCCTCCGACTGGACGCTCTGCTCATTAAGTATTCACAATGAGTAAATGTTTAAAAATTTGACTATTAAAAAACAACGTCAAAATTCTTCATCCAAATATTATTGTAAATTGTAAAGGTTAACCAAAAATACATTTATATTCCAATGCAAGCAAATATTTTATTTTAATTATTGCAAAGGTGCATCTTTTATATTTGACTCAAACTGTAAGATTTAAATATTTGGTGTTGGGAATGTAAATTCTGAATATTTAGAAAATGTGTGATCCCCAAATTATTTCAACATTAAAAATAAAATAAAAAATAAAAAAGATTAATCTAATCTTTGATTAATCAGCAAATTAAACGATGTTTTCCTGTCACTGGTGGCCTTTTCAAATTGAAAGACTGCATTAACTCCAGGGCTTTAGATGCAGTTTCATTTTGGACGTTTTCAAATCAATTATGATTAGAAAAGAAAACAAAAGGTTGAGGAACCATTGGTGTAATCGAAAAATTGAAGCTGCCATTTCAGGGAATTTTAGACGCTTCCTTCTTGGGGTTTCTTCAGATTTTTTTCTGTTGTAAACAGTTGTGCTCTTCGTATACTTTATAGGAATTGTACTAAATTGACACGGCAGCGACTGAATGTTACTTTTTGTTTTGGTGTCTGCGTACAGCATGCCAGAAACTTTGACAAAAATGCATTAACGCATTAATTTAACCTTTACTTACCACTGCATAAAAGAGTGACTGGGCGACTTTCAATTTAAATTAGAAGTTTAGGTCCTGGTTTAGTTAACCAACTTCAGACACTAAATTTGTCATTCCTTGGACTTTATTCAACACCACAAAGCTATAAACGCGAAACGATAACCCCTTTTTCTCGGACAAGTCCAAATAAAAGGTTGACGGGCAAGACCTACCAGCGTCCAGAAGTTTTTGGACCACCCCGAAGTTCGAGTGTGACACGCTGTAGTGAAGTGCCGTGTTGCCATTTGCGTCAGCCATGTTGGCAACGTGCCGTAGAAGCGAGGGCGAGATGACACGGAAACCTGACAAGTAGTCCTCCACGGACTCGACAGAGGCGGACTTAGGGCTGGACACGGAAAACCACTCCTGCTGGACTGTCTGCAGGCAGTCACGCTGCAGAGGAGTTCTCAGTCAAATACATGCTTGTTTTGTTTTAAGGCGATTCAACAAACTAACTTAAGATCAAAATCCCACAGATCTGAGTCTCTGTCATGTGTACATGATTAGAGGGCATCAATTAGGCTTACTCTCAGAGTACTCCATCATCCAAATCCCATGGCCCAGATTTTTCAAACTGACCCACTTGTCACTTATAAATTCTTTAGTATTTATAAACCTACCAGTTCTCTGCTAGGTAAGCGCTTGCCGTCACTCAGGTGCGTCTTCAAAGCCTGGCAAGCAGACATCATCTTCTCACTAAACTTGCACCTGAACACAAAGACCAACATTGTGAATTTCCTACTGGTATAATTAGGGCTCGGTGACCTTTTGGGGCGTAGGGGGCCCGCCCCGAGGATGGGATGTTGATAGTCCGAGCCTCGCCTGGGTCATACCTAAGACTTATAACATTGGTACCCAATGCCTCCCTCAGCATTATGGGTTGGAATTGGGGGGTTTGGTCACCTAATAACTCCCAACGAGATGTTGCAACACATTTAACATTTATTTTTGTTGACATTTAAGATATTTGCTGCAATTGCTCTCTACTTTTTCACTGGTGCGAATATCTTTTTTAGTTGGTTGCTCAGTAGAAGATTTGTTGTCACCCTTATTTGTGTAGAACAGTGGTCACCAACCTTTATAAAGCTGTTTTGTGACTGATTAGTACAAAGGTCTACCAGTCTTATATGCATCCTTAAAATATTAATTTAGCATGTTGTTAGCGTGTTGTTATTATTATGTTATCACCAAAAAGTCATTAATAGAAGTAATGTTAACATAGGCTCGGTCCACCACTAAAACATTCGTTTTGTATAAAGAGGACTGAGTGATGTTTATATTTAAATTAGAGGCTAATTGAAAAGAAAATAAATCATTTATTTAAAGACACTGATAATGTCAATGATATCTCAGGCCAGTTAGAAATAAACCACTGGTGAGCTTCTTTCAGAACCGGTCCGCAGCTACTCAGGTATTCTTCGGGTTCTCCCTGGTCAGTACCAGGTCAATGACCCCTAGTGTAGAGGGAACCTTATACATTTGCATTGTGTGACCTGATTTTATTTTGTTTACCAGCAAAAACTGTGCACTTGGCTGCATTTGCAAGTAAATTAATGTAGGTCACAGTGTAAAGCCTTGAGGTGACAATTACAAATCCGCAATGCAGTGTAAAATAATCATATTTCTCTGACTTTTAGCCGTTACCTTACTCGTAACTCATAATCTTACTGGTTTGCATGCACAAAAGTGCCCCCTGAGCTCAACTGCAGTCCTACCTCTTTGTGATTTGGGATTTTGCTGGGCCTTTGAGTACTTTGCTGGTTATCACACTTTTGGCCCGTCTTGCTGGTGCTGGATCCACTGGAACTTCCCGTGACTTCCTGATCGGGCCTCGGTCCACTTCGTCATTGTTATCAGTAGCAGTGAGCTTGTGAGCTGGGTTCAACCTTCATGAAATTATATTTTTGATAAATGAATGTCAAAGATGATAGAAATTCTGGACTTTAAAACATCCACTGATTTTGTTTAAGTCAGGTAAAGATCATTTATATCACTATTAAAAGGATTATAAGTATAAACGATGTAAAATGTGTCTACCCGCTGGTTGCCTTCATGAACTTCATGTTTTTCCTGGTGTTGCTGCAGCCTTGCTCGCTGTTTTCCTTCTTCAAGGTTTTGCGTGGGCCACCGAAAATAGTTGATCCATCTTTACAAAAAATAAATTCAAGTCAGACAACTTCATTATTTACTACTAACCCTGTTGCTGTTATAAATCATATAACGTAGCCACTGGGTCATATTTACAACCTATAGTCTGCTTTTCTATCGAGGTATGACTGATGCGACACCGGCGACTATTTTTTCCTATGTCCACGTACATTTCTGAGGCTTCGCCCATAGATCTTTCGATGCTTTTATTTTTATTCTAAATCACAGACATGCATTGTGAAGGACAACATCTGCTCTTGCACTACTTCTCGCTCCTGACCAAGTTCATTTTTAGAGTCTAGACCACAAATTGCTGTGCGGCAAAAGGACTTCCAAAACCAGATAACATTCCAAACATTGTGAGTGTCTCAGAGGCAGCGACTTTCCTCTTAAACTGAAAGGGTACGTTTAAGTCAAGCGTGAGAACGTGAATAAGGTTCACCTGCACAAGAAGCATTTTAAATCTATTTGAAATTGTACCTATATTTTAAAAGCAATGCTGAGTTGATTACCTCTCATGGAAGATAAAGTCTGTTGTTCTAACAGCTGTATCATTCCTTTCACGTCAAAGTCGTATCCATCCTCCTGACAGGAGTTACAGGAGTCTGCTGGTAGTTGAATATTTCTGTTGGCTGTAGCAGAGAAAAAGACAAAATAGACGTTTTGAATGGAAACTGAAAAAAATGTACCGCAAAATTTGGACTATAAGGCGCACCTGATTACAAGTATAAGCCGCACCCCATGCATTTTTAAAGCGAACAA
This sequence comes from Urocampus carinirostris, assembly GCF_059441175.1. Classification (NCBI taxonomy): domain Eukaryota; kingdom Metazoa; phylum Chordata; class Actinopteri; order Syngnathiformes; family Syngnathidae; genus Urocampus; species Urocampus carinirostris. The sequence goes on along the minus strand of NC_142364.1, from coordinate 24,296,445 downwards.
AAAACAGTTTGTACATACATAGGGGGTGTACATACTACACAGAAATCATTTTAATAATATATTGTACCTTAACCCCTTAACATTCCAACGCCGTGGGCCGCCGGACTTTTGTTAAACAAATACTTGTCTGTATGATGTCACCAGTCACTGAAATATTTCATGCCACATATCATTGGGAAGCTTAAACTCTTTAAATTCAAGCTATGAGGGCCATTTTAAAATATACTCTTCAGAGAAACATCACTATTAGTCTGAAACAAGATACCCAAAACTATAAGGCCGAGGAAACTCACCATTACTTCCACTGGCCATCTTCCACTTCTTTGAATGTCCGCAAAAATGGCTTTGTTAGATCAAGGACAATCCATAGAATCCAACCGTGTAAATTATTTACTCCAAAACACATGATAATACCGACAGATGAAGAGAATCCCCCATAAACATTTGTGCTTCGTTGGAGGCTGCTATTTGTAATCTGTTTGTTTTGCCACATTATTTCAGCTTCCCGTGGTAGTTAGTGGTCCCCATTCGATTGACACATTTTACATGATGAGGGTCAGTTCATGCTAGTTTTATTCATGCACAAAGCGTGATGTTACATTAAACTTGCGTCTTCCTCAACACATTCTCACTTATTTTACGTATCTCACTCTTACCTTTACTGCTCGGGGGCCCCTGGCGGTCGTTAGAAAAAAGGCATTATTTAGCCGCATCATTTCGTAAATTGAAATCTTGGGGGAAAAAAGTTTGGGCTTATAGTCTGAATTTGACTGTGGATGATATTTTGTGGCATATTTAAGAGTAAATTTAATGCCTGCAAATTTAGGGTAAGCGTCAATTTTGATCCAGCAAATTTGAATCACATCTAAAGTTACTGTGGCCAAGAATACAAAAGATTAAATTCTGTCCTTTTGTAATCCTCAAAAAAATAATAATCAAGTTAGATTATTCTTAATAATTAATGTCAAGCAAATCTCAAGTCTTAAGATTAGCAAACTAACTCAGACTTTATTGAAGTTGTCTAATTTGGAGTTCCCCACCTGATTCCTGCAGGTTATCGATTTCCCCATCCTTTAACATTCATAATTCCTATTATCTGTTCGGAAGCCTGTTGACAATTCTGATCTCTTAAATCATGTCTGTTCAGGGGTGGAAACCGACTATGACCCAGGAAGACCAGAATATTGAAACCTGAGGTGCTATCTATATTAGCAACTAACACACAACGTTTTAAGGTGGTGAATAGTCTGCAGTGCACTACCTGAATCTAGAGGTTCTCCTTGAGTGGATGCTTTGTTCCTGGCTAGTTGTGGACGGATGTTTGTTTGCTCAACTAGGCCCTCGGTTTGGAGACAGCTTTGCGTCTTAGGTACTACTGACAGCTTTTCTATCTGGCTTTCAACATTGCTCTGATACAACTCGATTTTTAGTCCAGCTGCACCATTCGAACCAGACAGATCCCGTACCCTCCCCTCCCCAACCCCAATGCTTCTGGTGTTCACCGGATCAGGTAGTTGGGATGGTCCAGAGGCCATATTTTGAGTTTTTAAGCCAACAAGGAAATTGTCATGAATGCTCAAGAATCCTATACCGATGTCTCGGGTATTTGGCCTAGGAACAAATCCTTCCAGGGGGCTGGTTTCTACACCAATTGTGCGCGTCTTTGGGATGCATTTGACATCTTTCAGTCCTTTACCGACTGACACGGTCCTGGTCGTGGCGGCCTTAGAGGTGTTAGTATGTTTGTGCTGGCTTCTGAGGACGGTATTTGTGCTGGAGTCTGTGCTGATGGCATGTCTTGTGTTTGTGAAACGAGACACGGAGCTGGATGCTGCGTTGGTACGCTGAGCTGTCATCTGTGGTAATGTAGCAAGTCCAAGACCTTTGACTGGATCTGTTACTGTGCCTTGAGAAACCATGTCCTTTGCTTTGCAGATGATCACATTCACTGAGCAGTCTCCACATGCAACTGACTTTAATTCCTTGCGCTCCTGCCATGGTCCTTCTGTGTTGCTCTCCGCATCACTCCGGTTCACCTCGACTCTGAATCCTAAAGAGTTGGTTGAAATATGGACCCCCACTCCCTTATCTTTTGTTTCTCCACGCTCTCTGACATCCCAGCGGCTCATGGCAAGATCTGGCCCAATGCTGACAGTATTCAACTCAGGGCCACAGCATGCAGTTGCCACATTTTTCACTTGTATAGCCTTTCCTGTGCTGGCGTCTTTGAGCTCGGTGTGGTTGCCCACACCTCTGTTTGTTATGTCAGGCCTCGCCTGGGTGCTGCAACTTGCAACCAATGGCCTGGCGCAGGAGGCTTTGTCCACTCTGTTTCTAGATTCCGCAGCTTGAAGCTCCAGTTTCAGTCGGTTCATTTCAGCCTGAAGAGTGGATTCTTTTAACTCTGCCTCCAAGTGAAAGTTTTTCTCTTTTAAAGCAGTGATGATTTGTTGCTGCTCTCGAATTTCTGCTTCTAATTCATCACTATGTCCAGTTTGAAAATGTGTTTTGTTGGAACTGTAGTTGGGATGTTTGTTGGCCTCTTCATCAACTGCTTCATCATTATTTTGGCAATTTCTTTCTTGCCATGCTGGATAATGTCCAGTCTTGATGGCTTGTTCAAGTGCCAGCATCTCCTCATCTAAGTTTCTGAAATCATGGCAATCCCTCTCCCCATTAGCCTGCAGATCTTCCTCAGTACTCTGTTTTGGGTCTTTATTCTGGATCTTTAGTTGAGAAACTAGTTTGTTCCTTTCCTCCTGAAGGACGGAGATTTTTACCTTGAGTAAGGGGATGATTTTGACTTGTTCTTCTAGCTCCCTTAGTTTCTGCAGAGCCACTACAATTTGATCCCGGACATTCAGCAACTGCGTTGGGCCAACGCTCGAGACAGGGGTGCTCCTTCCGGATCCCTGTGGGCTTGATTGGAGGCAGCCTGTGCTACCTCTGCTCCCCAGGGAGGGGCTAACTTTATGCATATCGCTACTCGTGTTAGGACACCTTCCACCATTGCTGTTGTTGTTATCATAAGCCCTCAAACCAGTGAATCGAGAGACTGAACCAGGAGAGCTCACACCTCCAAAGCTTGCAAGGCGGCGGCGAACGCCAAGAGAGTTGCTAGTGGCTTCCTGTTCCAGATTTAAGTGTTGCTCTGCAGTTGTCTGCTCCAACCAAGTATTTTGTTTGTGGAAAGAAGCAGCCCGCGAAACAGGTGAAGACTTTGATTCTCCGTTGCGATCCGATCCTTCAATTCTGGAGAAATGCCTGTCGATGGTGGACCCATGTGGCGGAGGAAGAGGAGGTCGACCCAGAAGTCGGGTGTCATCCGTGCTGGAGGATGACAGGGAGTCCACAGAATGGCTAGATGAAATGCTGCTCTGCGTTTTTTCTTCATTTCCAATGGCCACACGAGGCCTCCTCTTTACACTTAAACGCTTAATATTGATGCTGTTTTGGAGACTCTTGAAGAAGTCCTGTAGACTGCCGTGAAAGTTCTCCAGGTATTTCGAACACCTAAAGTGAAAAAGCTCTATAGTTAGACTCTTGCAAAATAAAACAGTAAGTGGTGTAAAAAATTAGGCTTCGTGCGCGGTCAAGACTTACGGTACCTTGATACTCCTCACCCTCTCTGCTTAAAATGATTATTTTAAATCTTTTGCAATGCTTTTGACCATCCTGTCAAATTGGCCGTCCCACACGAAAAGGAGGGACATCAGGAGGTTAGGCCATCCTGCACAGACTGTTTTTAGGAAGAACTATTCCCAAAATGTCATGTTTTGCTACATGGACTGGAGTTACTCTATAATTACTGCTCAAATTTCCCTTTAACTGCCAGCTGCTTCTATTGGCTCTTGTCTTTTCTCCAGACATTTTTTTTTCACGAAAGTTGGAGGAGTTCTTACTTAGCTGTTAACTTCATAAAAAATGTGCACTTGAACAGATATTGGCTTGAACACTCGAAAGCCAGTCAAAAAAAGCAATCATTGTTACCTTAACCATTGCTGAAGCCGACGTCGCTCTTTGCAAAGAGATTTTTTTTAACAGCTCATTCTCTTACAACTGTATACACTGAGAGCCATGTATTGCAATCCAATGTAGTCACGTACTCTTCTTGATTGATCACCATTGTGCAGTTCAAGTGCATCTCACTTTCAAGCTCAGTGCCTCTCTGTCTCTCTTACTTATACACAAGCGTAGGGCATTCTGCAGATGAATGCAGCAAAGCGAACAGTGCTTACATAAAGGAAATGCTACACTATGATTGACTTAGCACTTTCCGAACACCAGTGGTGGCAGGTATTGTACCTCATAATTTTTGTCTCTACTTAGTAATTTATTCGATGTAACCGTTGACTAATTTACTGATGGTCTGCTTTTACTCTTCTCCCCAACATCAATAAACAAATGCTGTCCTTTGTACTCCTTACCTAATTTGAACAAAAACATCATTGCATTTGATCTCATGTTGCCTTCCCCAGCAGAATTACATCCATTCTGGATGGCAGAAACACCAAACGGTCAGCACTTAAATTAGGATTTAATTGAAACTAATATCAATAACAACGACAGATGAATATAACCACCACTTTTTACGATGGTGATTTATTGCTGTGCGGTGGGCAAGGTTGTAAGCCCAATTTGGAATGCAATCCTTTTGATAAAGACAGAAGACGGCAAGATTTATCTGCAAATAGACCGAAGGGACTTGTGTTGTTCCAAGGTGGAATACTGGCAGCCCTGAAGTTTTCCAGGATTTGCAGCAAAGATTTTTTACAAGGTACGTTTAATGTTTTTTCAAACATTTTCATGTTAAGTAGGTACAAGTCAGGGCAACATGGCAGCGCAGTGGTTAGCGCGTGTGCGGCACAGTTCTGAGGTCGTGGGAACCTCCTGCGTGGGTTCAAATCCAGCTAGCGGCCTAACTGCGGAGTTTGTATGTTCTCCCCGTGCTTGCGTGGGTTTCCTCGGGGCACTCCGGTTTCCTCCCACATTCCAAAGACATGCATTTCAGGTGGATTGGCCGGTCCAAATTGTCCCTAGGTGTGAATGAGTTGTCTGTCCCCGTGTGCCCTGCGATTGGCTGGCAACCAGTTCAGGGTGTCCCCTGCCCACTGCCCGGAGATGGCTGAGATGGGCTCCAGCCCCCCCGCGACCCTAATAAGGTTAAGCGGTTCAGCTAATGACATGAGATGAGAGGTACAAGTTATGTCAAAGAGTGCTAACTAGCTACGTTAGCGTCATACTGATTCCAAATCTTACAATGTAAATGTGCTTTGTTTATTGTGATTAGCTAGGGATTCCAAACAGTAATCTTCCAAATATTATATGTACTCAAAATTGTTGTCTGCTCCCCCATAAAGCTTATTGCGCCAAAATAAACTGCCAAACTATCAACGGATAAAATGACGGACGAATGTTTAGAAGAGAAACGTCATTTTGCCAAAATAAATATTTTCAACATGCGCACGAGTAATTTCTATACAAGGTGCAAATGCCCCATGCTTTACTGTTCTATTCCAATTCCGACAAATTTAGATACAAAGTTGTTTTAGTAACATGGGCACATTAATACACACCAGCTAGAAAGAACTGGTAAGCATCCAGACTTTTAGAAGCTTTTAGATCAGCACTTGTGTAAAGGGATACTCCGTTTACAATAAAGTGGTGCAGATGGTGTGGACTGAAGTCAGGCAGAGTGACTGATTTGCTTTGACATGTGAATATGTCACGAAGAAGACATTATTGCTCGCTAGCTAGTATTGCTAATGCTATCCTCCGTTTCTTTATATAGCGCTTTTTGTGTGAGAAGCTGAGCCACCTAAGTCAACAGCTGCACAGTATTCGTTTAACTATTGACTGCTAATTGTGTTGAATGGTAAGCTTTTTTTGTTGTTGTCTACTCTTTACTGCCCTCTTCCACTGTTTACTACGGGCAACAATTGTCCGTCTTGGTTTCGTCACGTGTTTAGGTAAAGTGTGTGCAAAGGGTGAATAAGAAGGTAATAAAAAGGTTGGAAAAAATATATTCCTGCTCATTGACTTAAAATCCAATTATCATCTTGAACAATTCTCATTTCAATTGGATAAAATCACAAAGTTAAGGTGTATTATTTTCTTCCAATGTAATTTGCTTATTTAATATTTTTGTTGATCATATCTCAATTTGACCGAAATTATAGAAACAGGACACATTCAGTACATCTAGGATGGTTAAACCATCACCCAAGTAATCTCCACTATTTTTCTACTTATGTTAGCAGCAAGTCGACATGGCAGCCGGTTGGGTAGCGCACAGCTCCACGGTGCAGGGGTCTAGGATTCAATTCCAGGTACCGGATTCTCTCATGCAGACTTTGCAAGTTCTCCCCATGCTGGCGTGGGTTTCCTCCAGGCACTCTGGATTCCCCACACTTTGAAATAATGCATGACAGGTTGAAATTGTCACTAGGTGTGAATGAGCAAATAAATTGTCTGTCTCTGTGTGCCCTGTGACTGGCTGGTACCCAGTTCAGAATGCCCACTGCTCGTAACTGGATGAGATGGACTCTAGCGCTAAGTGACCCTAGTGAGGATAAACAGTCCAGTTGGCCTGGAGAGAAATGAGCGCTAGCAGGCTGTACTTGCCCAAGACACACCACGGAAAATGGGGCCTCTACAACTCTAATGGTTAAGGGATACACCCATCCTGGTATCACAAAGCGCACTAAGATTTGATGGGTTTTTTTTCCCCATCATGTTAAAAAGATTGATTGCAAGACAAATATTGAAACAAAGTGAAATAAGCTAGATAAAAAAAAATTCCACGGAGAACCTTGCTACAGCATTGTTCACTTTTCATGTCCTTCGTACTTCACTTGTTTTTATTGTGCACTGTGTTCTGAATTCTGATCAGCTAAACAATCTTCAATATTGTTGCAGTTTAATATTGTTGTGGATAAAAATATGTTTGGTTGTTTGGATCCAGGGCAACATATGTTTCCATCCGGTCTCAAACCAAGGACCTTTCGTGTGTCAGGTGAATGTGCTAACCTCTCCACTACGGAAACAAGATTTAGTATATACATGTATGTACAAAAGATTGCCAAATTACCAGTACGTTTGTGCAAATTTTACGGTTCTTTGGTTTAATGTACGTACAATGGAGATGTTAATCATTTGACAACTGTAAGAAATAGGAAGGTTTCTAATTCACGGATTTCCCCTATCCTGGCTTCTTTTTGCATCGCAACATTTGCGATAAATTAGGGTTCACTCTGTAGTCAAGAGGAGCATCCACCTAATGTGTATCTTTCACTCAATTTACAACTGCATGTCCTCAGAAGAATATTGTCCTGTATACACTAGTATTAAATGCTGAATATAGTATGGTTGGTTTGATTTTAATAAAACGTAAAAGGGATGCTCTTCCCCCTGAGACTCGATCAGCAACCTCAGTGGAAATGTTTAAATCTAAGCTTAAAACACACTTCTACTCTATAGCATATGAATAACCTATATTTTATGTTGATAATATGTGTAATATTTGCCGTCATGTAGGTTTAAGATGAGGGGATGGTGTCATAATAGTTTAGTTTGGAATAGTCTTATCTGTGCAGCCCTTTGAGACTCTTTGTGATTAAGGGCCATACAAATAAACTTGACTTGACATGAAAATGTACTCGGACGACATCTCCCACAACCCAACGCGTCTTGTCGCATGGCGATGACGTAGTTGTCAGCGCGCTTGGTCTTACTAATTTGGTTCTGGTAGATGGAAACGACGTTCAAAACGTATTTAAAGGTGTGTGGGTTCTTTTTTTTGCGATTCATAATTGCAAGGCTTTTATTATTTTGTCACGCAGTTATGAATAGGTCACATAGTGAAGCGGTGACGCAAGATTTGAATTCACGACGGCTAATTGTTAAGCTAGCAGGACTCGCTCATCTTTGTTTTTATTAACCTCATTTTCCTGTCCCAGTTTGTTTACTCTTTGCAAACCTAACTGGCATCATGTCCCAGCAAGCGGGACAGTCGGCTACGGACCCCCCGTCGTTGGTTGTCACCACAACGGTGCAGAAATACGCTATGAAGAAAAGGGAGATCCTGAACTCAGAGGAGAGTGAGCTGTACGAGCTGAGCCAAGCTGCAGGCATCACCATAGACCAGGAGGTGTTCAAGTGAGCAGTGGCTATATGCTATACATTTCTCATTTATTAAAACCTCTTGTCCAATTACTGGATATATACTGTGCAGAACTAGAATACAAATGGGTGGTGGTGGAGTTGGAATATCTACAAAAAGCTAACGAATATGGAAAATGGCTAAAGTAGGATACCCAATGCCATGAAATATTAACATAATGGTTGCCTACACAAATTAATCTGATAAGTGTCCAAACTCCGTATACATTTTTGCCCAGATGATCTTAACACCTTTACACTGTGTTTTAGTATTAACACTAGTATTATCTGTTTAGGATCATGGTGGACCTGCTGAAGATGAATGTAGCCCCTCAAGCAGTCTTCCAGACTCTAAAGGCCATGGGCGCTGGTCAAAGGGTTCCAGAGAGCTGCGGCGGAGAAGCTTCTGCTGCCTCACATAGCACTGGCGTCCTTACGTCAAAGGCAGAAGCCAGAGGTCAGTGCTTTATGTTAAAATGCATTTATTGTTGTAGTATTTATGCCCCTGTCTTGATTATATAATGAAAATGGCCTGCATATTCTTATGTCTCCCCCCCTTCAACTTCACAAGATGAGAGTGTGAACTGTGGAAAGAGCTCTAAGCACTCTGCAGGTGGTCCCTCGGGGACCGGGGCCCGAGGCACCAGGGTCAATGCCAAGATGGCAGCCTATGGTGCTCAAGACAACAGCAACGCTCCTCATGCCCAAGGTTTCTATCATGTGTTTTCCCAGTGTTAGCACACGTGTGCTTGTGTCTTTGTGTGCATCAGTTTTAGTGTGTGTTACTTGGTACCTAGTAAAGCCATATGTGACTATGCATCCATCCATTATCTGCACCGCTTATTCTCAGTAGGGTCGTAGGGGCGCTGGAGCCCATCCCAGCTATTTTAGGGCAGTGGGCAAGGGACTGTTTTCCTTTTTTTTTTAGCTCCTACAAAATGTACTTTAAATATAAGTAATTTTGTATCTATAAAAGTGAATTTTCTTTAGAGGCCAATTTAAATACTGAACAATTAAATTTACAAAAACGTTAATTACAGTAAAACAGAATTGTCTTTATTGTGATTGATAACAATGTAGGAAACATTGTTTTTAACAAGATAATATGTGGCACTCCAGATTACACATGTAATAAAAGACTAAAGAAAAATAGGCTATATTTACAAGATAAGTGCTTGCAGACCAGCCTATGATGTATGTGAATCTTAAAATAGTGCAATTACATAGGTATTAATATTTTACAAAATTTAAGATGTAAATTAATAGAATATAAATACTGTATGCATTTTTTCAATCTATAGGCAATTTTTTTTTTCACAGTCTTGCGTGCTGGATTAGAGCTGTGATGGCCCTGGGGAAGAAACTGTCTCTAAGCCCGTTAGTCCTTAAAGGACCTTTAGCATCTGCCTGAAGGAATAAGCTCAAAAGAGGTGGTGGCAGAGGTGAGAGGAGTCTTTAATAATGTTGTCGGCTCCGCTGCGGTAGTGCTTGTCGGCAATATACTCCAGACTGGGCAGAGAGCAGCTGATGAATTTTTGGTCTGTGTTGATGTCCCTCTGTATGGTTTTCCCTTCTGCTGCTCCACTTGTATTATGCCACACTTTGATTCCATATGCCAGTATGTGCTCCACTGTGGCTCAGTTTGTGTTTTTGTAGAAAGAGCATTATATTACCCTGAAAGCATTTTGTTTACCATAAATTCCGGACTATAGAGCGCACCTGATTATAAGCCGCACCCACCACATTTTAAGAGGAAAACCGATTTTGTACTTACACAAGCCGCACCTGTTTATAAGCCGAAAGCTCCCACTTTGAAAAATATAACACAAACACAAAATTAACCCAAACCCGACTTTAAGTCCCGTGATTGAAACTGAATGTCCTTCATTAAAGTAAACAGTCCAAAATTCACAGCCGGCATAATGAACGGAAAATGATACCCGTGCTTAAGGTTTGATGCAGACCTGCAGAGTCCGGGTCCTGTTGAAAGTAATCCAAGGAAAAAAGTGTATGTTGTATACATATATATATATATATATATATATATATATATATATCCACTATTGTCCGCCGCGTCCACAATCACGTCTCACGTTTAATCCACTTCCCGTCAGCCCCCGTTGTTTTTGCCCCTTCTTTTTGATTCGCCCGTTCAAAACATATCAGAATAAGTCTCTAAAATAAATAAATTACAAAAATATACAGTTGCAAATACATATTATACATCTCATCTCATCTCATTAGCCGTACCGCTTATCCTCATTAGGGTCGCGGGGGGGGCTGGAGCCCAGCCATCTCCGGACAGTGGGCAGGGGACACCCTGAACTGGTTGCCAGCCAATTGCAGACATATTATACATGGTTACACATATTTACAAAGAAAGACAGTACACCGAGAGAGTTTTCAAAGCTTTAATAATAATATAACTTAACCATATAACCAAACGGTGCCTGTGACAGGTAGCAACACGCTAGCAACACGCTCGCAACACAGTAAACGGGTCTGTTAAAAAAACATACCGTACTTGTTAAAATCACGGTAAACCGTCCTCATCTTCCTCCTTAGAACTGAAGCCATCAAAGTCGTCTTCCTCAGTGTCGGAAAGAAACTTTGTCTTATAGACGTCGTCCCACGCTCCCTTATTCCAAAACACGCTAGCGACACGCTCGCAACACTTTAAACGGGTCTGGTAAAAAAACATACCGTACTTGTAAAAATCACGGTAAACCGTCCTCATCTTCCTCCTTAGAACTGAAGCCATCAAAGTCGTCTTCCTCAGTGTCGGAAAGAAACTTTGTCTTATAGACGTCGTCCCACGCTCTCGCAGCCGGACTCGCGCTGTCACTGTCGCTGGAACTTTCATCCACTCCTGATTCTGTGCCCTCCTCTCCGTCACGCAGCAGACCGGCTTTTCAGAACCCGTTGGTGATGGTGGATTTTTTTATGCTTCCCCACGCTGGATCCAGGGCAGTCATCTTAAACCTACATGACGGCAAATATTACACATATTATCAACATAAAATATAGGTTATTCATATGCTATAGAGTAGAAGTGTGTTTTAAGCTTAGATTTAAACATTTCCACTGAGGTTGCTGATCGAGTCTCAGGGGGAAGAGCATCCCTTTTACGTTTTATTAAAATCAGGATCCACTGGCAGACTTGCGAAAAAGTTGCCTTTCGCATGTGGCCAGTTTTAGTGAGATTTCTCGCCGCTAGTCAAGCCAAGAAGTTGCAGTCTTTCTCGGCGCATATATTCCACCGGTCTAAATCTTACCTTTTGTACTCGAGCGCCGCTGGCAGGCGTTAGAAAAATTACATAAATTGGCCGCATCACTGAATAAGCCGCAGGGTTGAACGTTTGGGGAAAAAGTAGCGGCTTATAGTCCGGAATTTACGCTACTTTGGTTTCCAACAGAACACATTTTCCCCATCTGAAGTATATGCTGCTCCATTCTTGGCACCATGTCTTTAATTTTTCATCCTTTCTCTTGGTTTACCAGCGATGCGAAGCAAAACGGCCTCTTCATCAACGAATCCAGCCGACAAGGCGCGCGAAGCCTCAAGCCAGAGGGCGCACAGACATCCCAGTGCCAGCAGGGGGCAGAAGACCAAGAGCTCCGGAAGCAGCAGCAGCTCCTCGCAGATGTAAATACTCCTACACGTTTATCATGGACAATATGTACTGCTGTAGCCTGTTACCAATGTACGATTTTTTTAATGTGCTATAACCATTTAAAGTGAGGCTATTTAACACCTGCATTGCATACAGTACTGTAGTAATTTCCAACCTTTGTTGAGTTGTCCAAATATGGAGTTTTAATTACTAGCTGATGATGTGATATCTTAAAGTCAAACTTGATAATTTTTTCAAAACTTTTTTGTTTTAACACAAACACATGATATAAATTTTGCACTTATGTTGTAATTTAATTCAACAAAGCTTTACGATCTGATATAGTCACCTGTGTCAAAATCAATAGACATTTTATATTTTTTTTTAGTTACTGTGCCAGTCACCTGGCTGGGTGGAAGTGCCTCAACAATGTTTTCACAGATGCACATTATCCATCAGCAAAATTGATGCTTCCAAAAATGTGGAGTGGTTTGTAAGTGGAGGAATTACATGCAACAGTGGCTTGTGAGCAAAAAGGTAAATGTCAATGGGGTCTAACACGCAATGTAGTTGTTATTTATGAAAGTCATGTAAGGGATAATAAACAGTCTCGCTCTTGCGACATTTACTGAGCGGGTCTTTCTATATTGTGAAAATCTGTTTTCGTAATAAACTTTGAAATGACTTTTCCCGAGTTATCTTGAATATGATTATTATTATATTTTTTTAAATTACGTTTCGTCATGGTAAGTAGGTTAGCTATAGTGGATCTTCCACAGCAGGGATTTCTATAATTAAGAATAAACCTCTCAATTTGTATTGGTTTTTTTTCACCCGTTGTACACTGGAATCAAAATCTATAGTATTTCACCAAAACATGTTAACAGGCCGAGTTACATTTTAACATCGAACTGGTGAGTTTTTGACATTTTCTTTCTCTACAGTATCAAGGGTATTCTCTTAGCTGAAGAGAACAGTAAAGCTTGACGAGGAGATACTTGTCCCGGCTGTCATTTTTATCCACTATGTAAGTAAATCCCACATCGTAATAATTTGCATAATAATTTGGAAGCGGCATCATAAAGCACTTAGGGTGCAACTTCTGATGTCTTAGCTGTGTCAACTGAATGGTCGATTTGTGCCACATGAGGGCAGTAGAATGACGTGATGATTTCACCCCCCCCCCCCCCCTTTCTCCAATTCACACTCCACCACTCTCTCCTCCCTCCACTTTCCATGCTCAAATTGTTGCAGGGATTCTTCTTGATTGGAGTGAAAGCGGGTCTGAACTGCATGTTTTGTTTGTATATCCGCATGTGTGTGTATAAATGGAGAGGCGGTATGCAGCTCCAGGGGTCATTTTAAAGTCCACGAGCCGCCCGCCTTTTATGTGGCCGTCCATCCTGTTTATACGGCCCTGCCTGCGCACATTGATAGCGCCGTGCCTGTAATTGATGGTGCCATATTGCGGCGCTGCAGCCGGTTTAATGGGCCTTGACGGAGCAAAAGGGGAACGCGGCTCGGGACTGGACTTAACCCTTCCAGTCCCGGCAGCTTGTGAAACCGGGCCCTTGGTGATTAGCGTGCGTCCCGCTCACCGTAATGGCCGCTTGCCTCATGATCAAGGAAGCGCGGAAGCCCCTCTGACTTCGCTCTCAAGAATAAACAGTCGCCAGCTGTCTCCCGTTCGCCTCTGTTGTCGCTTGCGGGCGGCCTAAATGTGTTTGACAAAGCCGGTAAACGGCCAAGAATTTATTCCTGGCCCGCCGGGCCGCGGGGCTCTGTGATGCCGCAAGGGGGCAGTGTGGCCCCGATGTGATGGGGGTTAGCCCCCCAACCCCCCTTCCCCAAACTACCCTGTATCGGTCCAACACGCCTGGCCTTTTGGATGTGTTTATTTTCTTACGAGGGAATTTTACTCTTCCATTAAATAGAGAGTGCTATCCCTCATACACACACAGACTCGTGCATGCGTGTGTGCATGCGTCCACACACTATATGCGCCATTAATCAATAGAGACGACCAAACTGCACGCCTCGGCCGTATTGTACGAGGCAAGCGAGGCGGCACGTTAAAGAATGAGCGTTTGAAATTGTTAACGTAAGCGCTTCGACAAGCACCGAGAAGACGCCATTTTGTGTTTCGTATCGGTGTCGATGGGGTATAGAATTGGAACACAATAGAATTATAAAACATACTTCTTTAAACACTAACTCCCACAGTGCCTTTGATCAGATATTCATAGTTCTGAGGGTGGTCGCCTGATGAAATTAAATTGAAATGAATTCAAATGATAAAAAGTATCGAAATTAAAATTCTCATACTGCGCCGCAGTGTGAAAGGAAGTAATAGTTAATTGAAACAAAAAATAAGGCTTTAACTAATGATTGTTTTAACATTGAATCCACCCGAACCCTATTTTTTTTATCATGCGATAAACCTGCACCAAAATAAGCCAACCTAAATCTCTGAGTTCATAAAACACTGTAAAACGGGAATTTTAACAATTTTGGTGACCGTTTATCCCCTAATGTACCATATTTTCCAGACTGAAAGATGCATCTTATAACTCCAAATAGGCCGGAAATTTGAAAGTGTGCCTTATTATGCTTTGTGCCCGTATATGTCAAGTTGTCATTAGCTGCCCTCTTGCTCTTAGCATGTCAATTGTTATTTAAAGGAAATAAAAGACAAGTGCGGAACTTCAACAACAGATTGCAAATCCTCTTTTGTTGTTGCTTTGGAAAATAATGTGATCACTTTAAAGAACATTTTTGCAACGTTTGTACAAAATAACGCACCATTATTTGAGTTGTTGTTTAATGAAACTGCATATGGGAACTGTTCTGCATCTGAGAAACGTGTGGTCTTTGAGTGCTCTCCTATGGTTAACATTTTCCAAAATTAATTCAAGTGGTGAAACAAGATAATTTATGGTCTTTGAAATAAATTAATTTATTTTAATGTATTGTATTTATTTTTTTATGCAACCCTAGCTTTTTACCGTAGTTTCAGTTCCAGGGGTCTTTTAGTCCATTGAGCCTTGTATTTAAAAAAAGATCACAAAAGACTCATTTTTCGGATTGCACGTTCTAATCTGGTGCTCTTGGTAGTGTGGGATATGCGGTCAAATTTATGTATGTATGTATGTGTGTGTGTATGTATATATATATCTATATATGAGTAAGTAAACATTTTTCTTATGATGAATGATAGCAAATTTACTTAATAATTACTGTTGAAAAAAAAAAAACTTTTCCATGAAATTCAGTGGAGTACTTTCTATCATTCCGTCAACAGATCCATGCAAAATATACTCATCTGTACAGTGACCTTTATGATTATGTTATACTTAATCCTCATTCAGAAATATATAATCTAAATAGAATTCAGTGCCTCCTATAGGATGTCTTTAGGTCTGTAATAAACGGCAAGCGCCATGCTGATATTTTTCAAAACCAGTGCAGTGCACGTGTGCCTTCAAATTGCGGTTCGGTAGGTTTGTGCTTTGCAGTGTTCCCTGCGTGCAGCCGAGTGCATAGGAATCCTGTTTTCTTGCTCAGTGCTTTTTCCCATCCTCCCCACCCTCTCGCTCACCCCCTTACCCCTTCATCCTTCCATCCTTCTCGCCAGGGCCCGCCTGCAGATTGGCTATTTCCCGCGCCCGGCCGGCCGAGCTCTTATCAGCCGGCCGAGTGCTGATTGTTGCTGTGTCTCTCAGGCTGACTGACAGTTGGCGCGCTGGCTGCTGAAATGGCTGATTTGGTCAATGTTTGTCTGTGCCACCTTATCTGCAGCGCTTATATTAACTGCCTTGACAGTGTGCGCCGGCAGTCTCGCTCCATCTTGCGGAGGATTGGGCAAAGGGGGAGGGGACGGCTACACTGTCCCTACCGCCACCACTATCTTTATCCACTGTTATGTGTGTGTGCGTATATATATATATATATATATATATATATATATATATATATATATATATATATATATATACATACTTTTGTTTTCAGGACTACAAAGCAAACCCATAAACCCCAAAATTGATGGTAATATGAATATGCGCCTTATAATCCAGGCCGCCTTATGTACGGGGAAAAATTGGAAATGCGTACTGCCGTATTATAATTTTTTTATATTTACTGACGATCACAATTGCAAAACAGTGGGGCAATGGGGATCAAACCCAGGTAGTGATAGTAAGAGATCGCATCCAAACTACCAAGCCATTCGGGACATAGATGACGTAGGAAAAGGCAATAGTCCTACCTCATTGTCAAACTATTTTTAGTCACGGTACCTGCTACAATTTTTTTACGATACGAGAAAACAGAAAGTGGTTAAAAATCGCTATGAAGTTTTGTTTCACTTTTTCTTAGGTCAAAACTTAGCATTGTAAGTGACAAATGTTTTCAATACGTGCGGCCACGTGTTTGTTTATATTTTTAGTATGACTGAATTGCTTTCAACAATCCCTTTTTCCTTATTCAGTTCGGAATCACATGTGCTTTGCAAAACCTTTGCTAGTCAGCAATACAATACTGTATTTAAGTGGTCCTTCACCCTTTCTGTACCACAGACCGGTTTAATGTCTGACTATTCTCACAGCTCAGCTCAACAATGACCTCAGTAACATTGTATCATGATTGAAAGTAGTGTGATGATGACGTAAAACCTAATGTCTTTTCTTGTGTCGTCTGTATCCCTAGTAGTCTAGTGGATAAAATCCAGCACTCCCTAACGCGATCCAAGTTTGAATCCCGTTGCATCCAATATTTGCAATAGTGATCAGTGATATATTTTGATTGATCAATCAATATGGTACTTGTTTATTTGTACTGCAACCCTAGCCTATACTGAAGTTTTATTATATGTGCCTAATTGTCCAATGGCCCTTCAATATGAAAATAATATCACAAAAGACCATTTTTTTGGGGTGTGCTTTATATTCCGGTGCGCCTTATGGTACAGAAAATACTGAATATTTGTGTATGTTTCTACTTGTAGGGCTGTTATTTGCTTTAATTTTTGGGTTTATATTGGACGGATTTTTTTTTTTTTTTTGAGGGGTGACTTTATTTTGGTTGGACTAGGGATGCAACAATTTATCCTTTGTAAAAAAACTCATTTCTTTTTAAATTCATTGAATACACTTAAAGTGTTGTATTTGAATGTCTGCATTTTAAAGAAGAACAATATTTCAGATGTACAGCGTAAAAATATATTGTCTTGATCGTAACATGAATATAATTCGTGTTATTATCATTTAGGACAATTAATATTTTTAATTGGTTAACTGTTTATTAAAATATTAGTCAATTAAAATGATTCCTTTTTTTATTCTAAGAGTTTCCAAACTTATTTGGCAATAGATGAGGAAAAAAAAGTAAGCCTATTCAATTTTATACATTTTACCGCTGCTGTTTCAAAAATGATTCCATTTTTTTGGAATTTTCATTTTTAGATAAATATTCCATTGAGGCAAAAAATATAAATGGCAGAAAAAGGAGATGATTTGGAAAAGCAGTGACAATATACATTTATGAATAGATAAACTTGGAGTCATGCACATGTTGTATTTCTTTCCTTAATCTACAAATAATTCATCTAATGAAATTGGTTTTGAAACACCCGGAATTAAAGCAAGTATGCTCGTAGTGCCGAGGTCCCGTTCCTCTTTGAAGAACGGGATGGACGCTTTACACCGTAAAACAATAGCGACCAGATGATGAAGGTGCTGTATTTGAGTCAGACCAGGAGGCATTTCCTGCTACTGGTATCCATGGAAACCAGTTATATTTGTTTTATTTGAGGGGGAGCAAACCCCTTACCCCAAAAAACAGCCCGTAGAAAAATGGGCGCTGGCAAGGCGGTACTTGCCCAAGACACACCACTAGAAGTGGTGCCCCAACGACCTATGCGGTTAAGGGATCCGTTAACCGTAAATGGGAATGTAATATGTCCCTTTATAAGCACTAAAATTGATAATATGCATTAAGCCAAACTCAGAAGTGTTCTTTTTTTCAATATTTGTTATAAAAACATACATGAAAAAATTTTAAGAAGACAAATGCAGCACCGAAGCGTGGCACCAAATGAAAACATTTTTATTTGTCGTACTTTCTTTCGATTATATACATATTATCCTCAGTTTTTGTTTTAACATTTGTTAAGTGTTTGCCCGCCCCTACTTTTGGCTATTTTTTGATCAAATATTTTTCATTTAAATCTGGTTTGCAGAATTGGTCTTTTTTTTTAAATAAATTACTTGAAAACTGCACTCACGACTCCTTTTTCTCTTGCTCGAGGGTCAGCAACTATCAGCTCTGGAGCCACATGCAGCTTTTTGGCACTCACTATAGCTCCGTGCCGCGTTTTCAAAAAATTTTTGAAAATGGAAAATGATATGGTGTCGGTAGGAGGACACACATAACACAAACATTCTCAGCATTTTCCAAAGAAATATACACTGTGTTCATTTATATGGCTTTTACTTTTTTGCAGCTCCGAACATATACAAAACTATATTTTGGTCCATTATGACTCTTTCACCTAGCTGCACGAATGCGAAAACAGGCATTTTTGAGTACTTTAAATGTATGTTCCAAGAAATTTAAGTGTTCCAGTCCAAGCCAGCTTTATATATTTATGAGACTTTTCCCCGTGCCGGTGTTTTGAGCCAAAGTTATCTACATGGAATGGTGGCTGAAGTTAACTCGCCAATTTTTTCAGCTGCAGAGATAGTAACAGAGGCTTGACTGTGGTAGTTTCATCACTCGCCCCTTTTTCATTAATCTGGCTGTATTTACCCCGAGTTGGCTTTCTGTGTGAAATGTACAGACTGCAATTTTCTGGCTCGGGCTGTAGTACCAGATGCTATGTGCCGATTTGGTCTGTGTGAAAAAGGATAGTGGAAAGCCGGCATGTTTAGCGGTAAACGCCAGATTCCGAATCGGTTGTGTGAAAGTACACGGCTCGAGCTACATCCACCTTTGCTGGGTTACAGTAAACCTCTAGATATTTTTTGGGGGTGTATGTCTGTTGAGAAGTCGACTTGGTAGCATGAAAGAGAATAGAGGAAATCTGGGGCACTGTTAACGCCGTCACGCAGATATTAGTAATTATACGAAGGGGCCATTTTATGTGGGCTGCGTGAAATAAGTACACATTGTTACAGCTATATCTGACATCCACACGAATCGGACCGGATCCCCCTGCCGGTATTGTAAGCGGCCCAAATAGACACAACCCAAGCAGGTAAACACGGCCTCCTTAAGCCTTATTTATTTATCCGCTTTATTCGCGAGAGGCTGTTGGCGCCGTCTGTTAGCGGCAGATGTGGGGGACCGATGGAGTTCACACTCGCTGGCTAAACCCCCTCGGCAGTGCACGCAAACAAGCGTCTGGATTTAATAGATGCCTTTCCAAAGTCTGAATCGGAATCATTTTTATTGGCTACGCATATTAAAGTACAATGAATTTGTTGCTCGTAGACGGGGGCGGCGCTAAGACATTATTGCGCAATCGTTCTTAAACTGGGGTCCTCGTATTTGAGCCGTAAATCTGGTTGCCTTCTTGAATTAAGTACTAATAATCTTTTTTAAAAAGGGGAATAAGATTGTGTCCAAATACGTGATGATTTTTGGGGTCAAAGTACACAGATCAAAATAGTTTATTGAGTTATTTAATTTTATTTTATGAAGTCGTGGCACACAACCAAAGTATAGTCGTACCCATAAAATCTTAAAGTAGATATGGGGTGTACTCAAATATACGTCTGCAGCAAAACGATTAGTTTATGCAACTATTTGATCAAGTAAAAGTGAGTCCCATTTTTTTTATACTGTAGGGCCAAGCTTGTGTCGTTAACACATACCCGAAATCTATTATTCGTCCTGTAAAAGAAAATAAAAAAAATGATGCCACCGTGTACTAGTTATCCCTAGGAACAATATCAGTAGTTCATGTTTCAATTCTAAAATAAATTGCTTTAGTTGTGTTGCACTATAATATATTAAAAAGAATATTAATGTTTATTGATTACTAACATCCTCCGGAGTCTCTTGAGAAAGGACGCTTTTCACACTTGCTCTGAAAATTTCCTTCTTTACTCCCTCGTGCTATTGCTTTCGATATTTTCATGTTTATTTTTTTGGGTGCTGATGTGTTATTGTTTTTTATCTTTCCATTTTATCCATGTTTCAACTAAAAAACGAAAAATGAGAAGATGCGTGCTTTTCCTAGGTTTTGAGAAGGGGAAGAATGATAAAAGAAACAAATCTCTGAAATTGTTGAAAATTGTACTTATTGGGATTCAACCAATTTGATCATTTTTATGGATAAACAAATGTGACCCACTCTGCCGGAAAATGAAAAATCAGGTTTTTGTACATTTTCCGCAATTTTTTTTAAAGCTATGACATTCTAAAATACTTACCCCAAGTTCCATAATCCATCTAAATAGGAACAGTACCAAAAATTGCCATATCTTTAAAATCGTTAATCATTATGCTTTGACTATGGTATCATTTTATTGCACATTTCTCGTAATTTCCATTCATACCAAAAATACACAGTTTATATTGTGACTCAGTTTGGTGGATCAGGTCACAAATAATGATGCGGGATATGATGAATTGTCTGTATGATTGATAGCTGAAATTCCAAAGTTATTTTGAAGACTGGCCTCTTGTAAGCCTTTGGCTACAACATAGTGGAATCCTGATTTAAAATCACCGCTATGTTTGTCTGCCAACTTGATGCTATGATGTGCTCTGTGGCCCTGGTTTTCTTTCGCATTGGACAATACAGTGCCATCTGTTGGTCAAACATTACACACTTGGGCTTTAAACATTCTGTAAGGCACACTTTGGAAATTCTGGCAAATATGTATTTTAAATTTTAGTGCTTTATTGTCTTTTGCAATTAATCACATCCTGTTGAATATCGAGCATCCATATTTTTGTATGGTGTCATTCTCGTTTTTTGCGTTGAATACAAATTACTGTATGTTTTGGGACTCTAAGGTGCACTGGATTAGACAGTGCACCAAAAAAATGATCTTTTAAGTTGCATGGTAAATATATTTTATAGAACTTAAACTAACATTATGAAATCTGGTTTCGCTTAAATAGTTTACAATCAAATGAACTGATTCATTAATAAATAGTGAGCACATTTCAGTATTATTAAGCTTTTCCTATTTTATTTACTGTATTTTCTGATACAGAATGCACACTTTGGAATTTCTGGCAAATTTGGGGATTTTACCTGCTCCTTATGGTGCAGAAAATATGGTAATATTTCTGTCCAAATTGAAAAAAGTCCCAATTCTAGAATTGGAGGTTTTGTCCCCCACGAAATACATTTTCTCCTTGGCCGTGAAGGCCGCCTTCTGCATTGCACTTTGTTTGCTTGAAATGACACAACCGCATAAAATACAAATAACATTTTTGAATGGAGTTTATTGTTGCTCCGATGTGAATTCGAGTCATAGCTGCAAAGACAAGCAGACAATCGGCATGTCGAATGATTAGACACTAATTGGCAACTAAATAATAATCGGGAGAGTTGTCGTCGTTCTTACGTGTTGCTGTTGTGTGTGCGCGCGACACGTCTCCTAATTCCTATTAATTAATCCAAAGGCATTTTGGTTGCTGTCTTTGTCTTGTTAATTTGCACACTTTCTTTTTTGATTGTTTCTTTTTCCACTGTAACGCTTTTCACCGTTTCTAATTGGCCGCGTTTAACTCTTCCCCAAATGAGAACACCTCCAGTTTAGCGATCAGACGCCGGTTGTTGTTATGCGACCTGCAAATTGGCGTCACAGGGAGATAAAACAATCAATTCTTTTTTTCTTTTCTTATTTTGCTACTATCAAAATGTTCGTTTTTGATTAAGGGTGCAAAAACTAATTGACTGATCGATACCTGATTACCAAATGAATCCAGTTGGGTTTATATTAAAAATGTAAAAGAAGGTACCCAGAATTTCAGGTTTTCAAGAACATGTAATTGACACATTTCTCAATTCATGATAGAAAATGATTCCTTCTTTGTTAAATGTGTTGCTCAAGACATAAAGGGATGGTGTGCGTTATCAAGCGCCTCCTAGTGGTAAAAATAACCTTAAATAACAAACAAAAAGGATTTAATAGAAATGGGCCAAAATATACAAACATATGCATGTTTTTAAGAAAACTTGTAGGTTGATAAACTGGAATTTATTTAACATAACATGAGCCTTGCTAAAAGGGAGCTTACACAATTGTAGGGAATCTTACTGCTACAGGTATATAAAAAAAAAACAACCTCAGGAAACGCTAAGCATAACAAAGGTGCTTTTTTTGAGTCACCTTGAACCTCCAAAGATTGTATTCTTCCTTCTGCTTTTTAACACTCGTTTTTAGTTGTACTATGTCGTTCCTGGCTACAAAATACAGCAAAATCTAGTGGGCAAATAATACACAGTGTCCCTTAAAACTCCCTTTTGTTAGGTAGAAAGCAATTCAACCCTTTCTGTAGCGCGACGAGAAATTAACGAGCCAAAACCAAAAATTTCCTGCTTTTTCAGCAATTCCTGGTTTTTCAAAATATGTACACGTTATTTTTATTATTTGTTGACTGTTTTCATGGTTTCATTAAAAAAGATTATTTTGGAGGTTGATGCTTTCGGTCAGACTCAATTTTTTTTTTACACGCTGCTCACCAAACCAGTTATTACTTAATCCTAAATTTGTTTTCTCTAATTGTGTACATTCGGGCTTAATTAATTCCAGGATCGTGCTTATAAAAAACACATCTTCTCGATCACTAAAATACATATAAATAGTAATTAAACATGAAAAATATAATAATAAATAAAATAATATTAACCAAAAAACTTGAGTTTTCTAGGAGCACTTACCATAACAGAGGTGTGTCTGTGGTTTGGGAAGGGGTGCAGGAGCAGTGAGGGAGATCCAAGCAAAAGACTGTTGACAATACACACAGTAAGCGTTTACATTAACATTTAAAGTTACTCTATCTTTAAATTAATGTACTGTATATACACACACAAAAATTTACAGCACGATTTTTAATTAATATTTTTTGCAGCCGTTTGAGACTCTTTGTTATTAAGGGCTACACAAATAAAACCGACTTGACTTGACTTGCCTTTGCCTGTAGTAGTTCGCATGCACAAACAGACGAGCTGATGCTGGCGGTGAGCGGTTTCGAGCGATTTCTAGAGGTAGCCTCTGGGACTGCAGCGGCACTGTTGGACACAGAGAAGTAGGCGCACAGCGGGGGGCGGAGTCGGCCCATATCACCCTTCTTTCTGCCTCCCTTTTCCTCACAAATAGAGTATGAAAATTCAAATTTGCTTAAGGTTCTGTCCTTCAAATCAAGTTTATCGTTCGGGCTCGGGCTGGTTCAGGCCTTTATACCCGCGGGCTGGGTCGGGCTGGATTGTTTAGGCCCAATCTTACCTCTAGGTGAAAGTAAATTCATCTTACATGTTTCCCTGCATCTCATCTCCGGACACTTGCGGAGCTGAGTCCACCCTCACCCCTCCCTTCCCATGAATAATGGGCCAAATATCAGCGTTGTTGTGTTATGTCATGTCAGTGCCCCGTCTCCTCTGCATGTGTAAAGACAGATTATCTACATTTTTCTGCCACATGCTCGCAGTCTGCAACGTTTATGCATGCATGAGCGCACGAGCGTGTGCACGCTTTGGCTCGCCTATTGTGTCGTCTGTCGGCATTGTCTACGCCGCGGTGCTGGAATCGGGCCAGTGACGAAAACGGAGCCCCCATTGTCGGAGCACGCGTTCACCTGTCTGTCACCCGAGCTAGGGCCGTCATGCCGCCAATATTTGCATATACTCACCCCCCGCCCCAATCCGACTCCAAGCATGTCGGCAATGCTTGATTTGTTTTTACACATGCACACACACTCAGATTATTTTCGGATTCTATGGGGAAATGCGTTTTAAGTATGTCACATTGGCCCCCAAGAAGCCTCTCATTTATTTTTGCATTTTATACTTAGGTGGTGATGTGGTCTGTGGGATGAATTGGGGGGAGGGGTGTTATATCTTAGAGCTGTTCAAATTACTTATAGTTACAGTAAAGTAAAAATGCTATGAGAAATTGACTAGACAACTGATTTGTCTCCTGTCTGGAGCCTTCGCTCTGAAAATGCTGGTCTACTAGTGATCTCAAGAGCCAAGAAGAGAACCGCAGGTTCGGGAGCGTTCTCCATTTGGGCCGGATGTTGTGGAATGCTCTTCTCCCTGAGATTCGATCTGCAACCTCAGTGGAACTGTTTAAATCTAGGCTTCAAACACACTTCTATTCTTTAGCTTATAAATGACCTATATTTCATGTTGACAATATCTGTGTATTATTTGTTGTCTCAACATCCGTTGCAATCCTGGAAGGGGGATTACATCAAGGTTTTCTTCATTTTCCTCATGTTGAGGTTTTTGAGTTTTTCCTTCCGTAGGTTTTAGATCAAGGGATGGTGTAATAATAATCTTTGGTTTGCAGTCATTTGTGGTCTGTGCAGCCCTTTGAGACTCCTTGTGATAAAGGGCTATATAAATAAACATGACTTGACTTGTTTTATTGTTTTGAAACACCAAATAACAGCCAATAACCAAGTAGTAAAAATCTAAACATAAATAATATCTTTGATTTATCTTCTTTTTTTTCAATTGATTTTGTATGTAATATTATTTATGTTGCATGACTTTAGCCGTTTCTTCTCAAAATAAGGAAATAAATTATACTTTTGTACTTTTATCGTCCTCAAAAGTTTTTGGGGGGTAAATTTTAATGTTACGATAAAAATTAGGAAGGTTAATGTCTAACACACCATTGCACTTATTTACTTAAATGTGAGTATTTTATGAATTTCTTAAGGCAATTCGTAAAATTAGCATTTTTTTTTTGCAAGTCTGTAATAAAATAAAATGTATTAAGTATGTAATAGTTATCAGTTTATTCCTAAAAAAATATTATTGTACTTTTAATGCCTTTTTTCACATTAAGCAATTTACTGTAATTTTTATGAAAATATGCATATTCCGAAGGTTAATGTCTAATAGATAACTGTAATTCAGAGATTCAGAGAGATTCAGATCTACTTTATTGTCATTCTAGTACACGTGTATACAGAACGAAATGTCGATACATCTGACCCGCACAGTTTCCTTGAATGTACAGATATAAATAAAATGTTGTATTGAGTTGGAGTATTGAGTACTAATAATATACTAAATAATTATGGCTATGTATAGTATTTTATAGTAGCGCAAATGGTGCAAGAGGAGCAGCTAACCAGATGTACAAAATGGGCAGTCAGGTAAACAAGTCAGGTAAACAGTAACAATAACACTGTAACAATAACGCTGTAAGTACAATAGTGCAGAGAAACAGATGTGCAAGGAGTGGCTAGCTCTAAGAACTGCCAGTAGTGCAAAAAGTCAAACAAAACCAACAGATGTACAGATTAGCAGCAGTTAGATTTATTATGTGTTTGATTGACCGTTTAACAGTCTAATGGCCAGGGGGACAAGACTATTGTGGAACCTGGTGGTCCTGCACCGCACACTGCAGTACCTCTTCCGAGAGGCTAGCAGAGTGAACAGTCCATGATGGGGGTGAGAGGGGTCCCTGATAATGTTCTTAGCTTGGGATAGGCAGCGATTCTGGCCAATGTCCTGAATGGAGGGGAGAGAAGTTCCGATGATTTTCTCTGCTGTCCTCGTCACCCTCCTCACACTACCCCAGTCGGAAGCGCTGCAGCCTCCACACCACACAGAGATACAGCTGGTCAGGATACTCTCTATGGTGCCCCTGTAGAATGTGATGAGGGAGGGTGGGGGCAGGTGGGCTCTCCTCATCCTCCGCAGGAAGTACAGGCGCTGCTGTCTTAAATATTATATTTCTTTGTAACAATAATTATTAGTTAAAGTAGCAGCTTTTTCACCAGTCTGCATTAAAATAGAAATGTAATATTTAAAATGTTAATCTGGTTATTTCTAAATAAATATACAACTGTGCTTTTAGTGTAATTTCCCTCACATTGAGCAATTTATTGTAAATTTCAATAAAAAGATAGATCTTAGAAAGGTTAACGTCTAACAGTAAAATGTTGTACTGTATTTTCTGGACTATAAGGCGCAGTGTTCTTGTTTGCCCGCGTCCTAGACGCATCATTTTTGCTGGGGACGTATAGTCTCAAATCAACGTGCGTCCCTGGGACGCAACTTTTTTGACACAAAATTGTCATTGTTACCCGATTACTTTTTTTTAACAAAGATTTACCGCACTCCAAACTTTTCGTCTGGCAGATCTGCCATTGTTGTTTTGGTCTTGCGGTTCGAGTTTTCGTCTGCACGCCAATCTCGGCGCTTCGAGATCACGTCATTGTTGTGGTTGGTGTCGTCGAGGGAAGGTGATAATCAACACAAAATTGGTAATTTCTTCAGTGTCAGTAATAAGTCGAAACATAATGCAGAAAGTGATAACAACGGCAATAATTCCGGCACGAAAAAACGGCAGAGAAATTCATACCTGTCAACCTGTACGTTTTTGTCGTACAAAGTACGTTTATTATGCATTTTCAAACATGTACGACATGGAAGAAAATCAGTACAAAAAAACGCAAAATTTGTCAATTATGTCAAGTCAAGTCATTTTTATTTGTATAGCCCTAAATCACGAAGAGTCTCAAAGGGCTTTACAGATTATTACACTATATTACACAGACTATTTTTCAGCCTACGAGAAGAGTAGGTTATTCATATGCTATGGAGTAGAAGTGAGTTTTAAGCTTAGATTTAAACATTTCCACTGAGGTTGCAGATTGGATCTCAGGGGGAAGAGCATTCCACAGCACCGGTGCCCGGATGGAGAACGCTCTCGAACCAGCAGAACACTTCTTTGCTCTTGGGATCACCAGAAGACCGGCACTCTCAGATCGTAGGCTTCGGACCGGGACGTAGGGGCAAATCAGATCTGAAAGATAAGAGGGAGCAAGTCCATGTATGATTTTGTACAATACTAAGAGAACCTTGAAATCACATCTATGGCTAACTGGCAGCCAATGCAGGTTAGCCAAAATCGGTGTTATGTGATCGGACTTTTTTGTCCTAGTTAAAAGCCTCGCTGCGGCATTTTGTACCAGCTGAAGAGACTTGATTCTAGACTTCGGGAGACCAGGGTACCATGGAATTATGGTACCATCCGGTTTACACCAACTATCACGAAACGGCAAATCAATCAAGTCAAACGAGTTCGAGTTGTGTAGTGAAAGGTAGTCCGTTTTTTTTTTTTAGAGAACCGGATTTTTTGGCTCAACTTATTAAAGGGAGACGGCTCTCAAACGGCTCACTTGCTTTGATGATTGATATTACGAATTATGTTGTATAAAAAGGTTAAGAAAAAAAGGAAGTATAAATGTAGCAAATGAAAAAAAAAAAGACAGGTTTGTGGTTATCCCTTTAATCAGTATATTACCAACAATAATTTGATGCAGAAAATGAATTAATAATTTGAATAAGAAAATGTATTATTCTACTTAATTATATTTGCATGTATTTTTTCCTTCTACGGTGAACGTCTAAGCTACTTAATTTTTGAACCATTTTTATAATAAACCTCATTCATGTCAGGCAACTCAATATCTCACAACAAAATGTTGATTAACAATATATATGATATAACAAAATACATGTACAATGTAACATGTTAAACTACATAAACAAACACGTTTGAAGAAAATATGGTGTAAGATAATTTTGTAAGGGAAAATACAACATTTCCTAAGGGCATTGAACCGTGGAGGTTGACAGGTATGGAAATTCTTTGAAAGATCGCGGAGGCAAGGAAAACAGGTGTGTTCAAGCAAACGATTTGACAAAAGAAAATAAACAAAAGAATACTCCTAGCACAAAAAGGACTTTTCTGCCAAAATGGACTAAATTATATTCCTGGTTACGCTATGAGGAGGATGATAATGGATTGGACCTTGAGAAGGCATTACAACTGTGGCGGGACAGCAAACCACGAAGAATATATGAACTGAAAGATCTGAAGTGATAACTGCTTTGTATTACCAATTAACTGATGATTAAAACTGAATGAAAACATGGATTAATATAATTATTTCAGCAATATTATTTTGTATAATGTACAATATTGTTGTGAACTGAAAAATCTTGAAGTGAAAACTGATTTGTATTACCAATAAACTGTGATGATTAAAACTGAATGAATACATGGATTTTTTTTATTATATATTTGTCACGATTTACAATCTCAACCTCAATAACACTAAATTTTAGGGACCCATAGATCTCTGTTGGGACCCATAGATTTTTGAGCATGCGAGTCCCCAGGACCAATCACTTTTCAGAGGTAAAATGAACACTGGCCTAAGGCGCACAGTATTATAGCCTAAATGCGAACTTATATTATACAACATAAACTATCAATATAAAATCTACCACCACTAAAATATATTAATTCATAAATGTTTACCATATTAAGTAGCATTTCATTGTAATCATTTTTTCCAATAGCATTTAATGTAATATTTCCAATTATAATTGGTTTACTTTTAAGAAATATACCTTTGTACTTTTAATGTATTTTTGTCACATCAAAGCCTTAGTGCAGGGGTCAGGAACCTTTTTGACCCAAAGAGCCATAAAAGCAAAAATTGTTTTAAAAATGAATTGAGAGAGCCACATCATATATTTTCAGACTGTGTGTCATTTGATAAGTTAATCAAATATATGAAATAATAATAATGGCAAATCCCAAATGTAAATATGCCATTTACAATTTGGCTTCCACCTTAAGAGTGTTGAGGAATTTTTTTTCCATAAAACTTGTCCTTAATAACGGTTTCAAAACAATGTGCTTGCAAAGTTCTTTTGAAAAAATGTCACAAATTACTGCAAACGATAGGCACATCGTCATATTCACTTTCGGTGTAGACTTCACTGAGCGAGAGAGAGAGAAGGAAGTGCCTTGTGCTGTGTGCAGGGATCCGCCCACCTGTACTGCTCACCCAATCAAAGTCGTTGGCCAGCGTTTTTATTTATCAGTTTAAATGGTTTCTTATCGAACTTCTCCATTAAGTTGCTTCGGCTTTATATGGACCAAAATCGGGATGAAATCACTTGACTTTGGAAAGCCACAGAGAGCTGTGCAATAGTTACATTTTATTTCTGAGCCATATGTACTCATGAAAAGAGCCATATATGGCTCCCGAGCCATAGGTTTCGTACCCCTGCCTTAGTGTGTAATATTTGACCACTAGATAGCACTGTATGGTCTAATGCAAACGTAAGAGCAAGTTGCAAGACATTTATGGCAGTGACCTTCGGTAGTAATTTCACAATTTCTTATGCAAATTACCCTTGGAAGGATGGTTCAGGTATGTTTGCCTCGTATTCAAATCCATGTTGTTTTTTTTTTCTTCTTTTCTTTTCTTTACTGAATCATTTTTTCTACCACTAGAAGCACACCTATAAAAATATACTTTGTGGAAGATTTTCTCATATATAAGGCACACTGGACTATAAGGCGCATACATTTAAAGCTACTGTGATAGTTAAGGTTGCATCAAAAAGAAAATGATCAAATTGAGACATTTTATACAACAAAAACTATCATTAATTCTTGTTTCACCTCTGAAATTGATTAATTGATAAATGTTTACCATATTAGATAGCATTTCATTGTAATTATGCATGTTCTATTGTATCTGCTGTATTTTCCGGCCTACGTGGCAGGATGGATTATAAAATGCAAATTTCTAGTATTCTTTGTTTTAAGGATGCCTTATAGTCCAGAAAATACGGTAATTACTTAATTGTGACATTTTTTTAAAATCAAAATATTACATTATTATTGATAAAAGAAGTCTGTCATGAAATAAAAAAAACATTTACAGTCATAATTGGTTTATTAAAAAAATTTAGTTAAGAAAATCGAACTATGTTATTAAATAAAGGAGTAATGTACATATTTTATGGTTATCTGACCAATTTAACAGTCAAAATATCCACTCCCCCTGGTTTTTGATACACATTTCCTAATGTTTACACTATATCGTATTCCTTTCCACAGGTTTTTTTTCACCTGCCCCCTCACAATCTGAGATGGCCTCAATAGCAGCCTTATCTCGCCCTACAATACAGAGGAGATTGCTGTCACTTGTAGCCAGTGTCTTTCAGGCAAGCTCACTTCAATGGTAGACTTGCTTGCATTGACCTCAGTATTAACATACAAACTCTGCTTAAACGCGCATTTTGTCACAGCTAAATCTCGGCGGCGCTGCGCTATCTCGGGAGATGCGGCACGACATGATGCAGGCGCGAGCAGTATAGCTGACAGTAATCAGCCGGCAGTGATTTTTGTCTTCTTTCATCCATCTTTTCCCATTTCACTCTGGTGACTTTCCATTTCCTCGCCATCTTCAGCCTCATATTCCGCCTCTATCTGGAGACGCCAAAACAGCCCCCCTCCTCGCGCTCCCCTTCCCTAACTCCCTCTCCCCTTCCCGTTTCCCTTTTCCCCTCGGCAGGCTGGTGATTGACACTTACAAATTACCCGGCGGCAGTGGCATTGTGTGTGACCCCTCTCTCTCATCTCCAGCCCGCTGCCGTTTTGTCATCTAATTACTGTGAATCCCCGGCCTGCTCCCTACTCCTGCATTTTTAATATGCACCCCCACCCCTCTCCTCGCATCCTCCACCACCTCAATCCTCCCTTGCACACGAGCGCACCCCTTTTCACCTGCTTCACCTGCATCTCATCCCAACACTTGGAGTGCGAGCTCATCGTCTCCATGTCCTCCTCCTCCTCCGATGCGCCCACCCCAGAGTGTTTTCTCTCCACCACCTCCATTATCACACCATCACCTCTCCTCCTCCTCTTCTCCCCACCCTACGTTGGAGTGTCACTCCATCCCGCGTCCGTGTCAATCCGTCTGTTTGCTTTGCCGTCTCCATTCGGACTGTTTGGTAAACACGTCGTTGGCTTTGGGTGATCAATTTGCTCTAATGAGCGCTGGCAAGCGAGCTGCCTCGCTCTCCTCTCACATTTGGCGTCAAGTCGTTTTAAATCGCAAAAAAAAAAAAGAATCCTTACTAATCGCGTTGCGCTTTTAAATGCAGTCATTATTAGTTCATTGCACTGGAGCATTTATGTGATTTCTGTAGCTCCAGTCATAAAATAGGAGAAATTCATCGTTTTGAACCAAAAAGGGGGACCTACGTGAATTGTATAGATTCAAGGACAACATTTTGGGAGATGGGGTGAGATCTTTCAAAGTGAATTGGGCATTTGAGGTGGTGCGTTTGAATTAGAATCTTTGTACGCACCTTCGATTTTATCTCATTATCACGCTATTTTTGTTTACGGAACCAGAGACAAATGTTTGAGAATGGAGATAACAGAAAGTCGTCCTGAAAGATATAAGTAAATGCAAAAAGTACAAGGGGAAAAATTTGTTGTTGAATCGATGATGCATCGAACTTTGAAGGCCATAAAATAAATACATTGTAAATTCTATGATGGTATTGTGTTCATAGATGTCAATAGATTATTTGAACCATATTCAACAACGTGTATTCAACAACTTTAGGCCTCGTCACTTTTAATGCTTAGTTTTAGTTGAGAACAAGTTGAACAGAATTTTCTAACGACTTTTTAATGAAAAATTAGGGGTGCAAATTATACACAAAAAATACGGTGTCTCCTGAACACCTTTTTAAGCCCTCACCTATTTTCATGGCTGCTTATGGCCTAAAAAAAGAATCCTTACACATTGTTCTGCAATTTGAAATGCACTTTTTTTTAGGTAATGGAAACGGAGCGGGGCAGCCCGGGGGCCAGTGGTTAGTGTGTGTGCGGCACAGTTCTTAGGTCATGAGATCGGACTTCCTGTGTGGAGTTTGCATGTTCTCCCCGTGCTTGTGTGTGTTTCCTCCGGGCTCTCCGGTTTCCTCCCACATTCCAAAAACATGCATGTCACGTTAATTGGCCGGTCCAAATTGTCCTTAGGTGTGAATGAGCGAGCGAGTTGTCTGTCCCTGTGTGCCCTGCGATTGGCTGGCACCCAGTTCAGGGTGTCTCTGCCCACTGCCCGAAGATAGCTGGGATGGTAAATGGTCTGCATTTATATAGCGCTTTTCAAGTCAATGAAGACCTGCCAAAGCACTTTACAATGTGCTTCACTCTTACCCATTCACACACACACTCACACACCAAAAGCAGCCATGCAGCCATGCAAGGCGCCGACCTGGGGATGGGCTCCAGCACCCCCGCGACCCTAATGATGATAAGCGGTGCAGATAATGGATGGATGGAAACGGAGCACTTTGTGATTTATGTAGCTTCTTTCTGTAGTGAATTCCCCAAAAGAGTCAGAATAACCTTTATTGTAAATAATGAGTGTGAATAATGAGGGAATGACTCTTTAGAATTTTGGAATCAGATTTAAAGTCAAGTACAGTGGAACCTCGGTTCTCGACCATAATCCATTCCAGAACCCTGTTTGAAAACCGATTTGTTCGATCACTGAAATCATTTTCCCCATTAAAAATAATGTAAATCGTTTTAATCCGTTCCAACACCCTGAATGTTTACCTTGAATGTTTAACGTCAACATAAAGCTAACCCAGGCTAATCGTACGTCCGCGTTATCGTAATCTTCCGTACGAAAGATTACGCTAACATGAACGTGTAAAAATTAAAAAAATCAGGTCGTTTACAAGTCATTTAGCACCCGGGTCTCCATAAGTGGTGAGCGGTTCATTGGAAAGGGGGCTCCGTTCCAACACCCTGAAAGTTGGGCTCCGTACCAACACCCTGAATGTTTACCTTGAATGTTCAACGTAAACATAATGCTAACCCAGGCTAATCGTACGTTCGCGTTATCGTAATCTTCCGTACGAAAGATTACGCTAACATGAACGTGTAAAAATAAAAAAAAAGGATAAAGAAAAGAATTATGAATATGATTTCTTACCTTTGTGGTGGTCAGCATAAGGCGCAGGTGGACAGTGGGGTATTCCCTAGCAAGATCAGACACTCGCACACCCCCTTCATATTTTGCTATTATTTCTTTCTTAAATGCAATAGTTGGACGCACTACTTTTCTATTTTCACCTGTAGCAACTTTGCTGCTTGCACTGACTTTCTTCGGAGGCATAATTAGGGGCTAAAACACTTCGTACACCTATATTAAAAGCGAAAGCAAAACAAAGCACGTCCGCACGCAATAACAGTTGGTCACAAAAAGAGCGATCTACACTCGTGCACCGCTCAGCATCGTACCCTAGCGTACGCACTCACGCATTTTTGACCGAACAGCGAAGCAAGAATTTCCCGAAATTTTTGGTCGTACTCCGATTTGTTCGAACTGAGAGGCATTCGAAAACCGAGGTTAGATAGATAGATAGATAGATAGATACTTTATTCATCCCCTAAGGGAAATTCACATTTCCAGCAGCATCCCTGAGCTGAGAACAATACAATAATAAAGCCAAAAGAATACAATATACAAATACCCAGTGTGACGTGCAAATGCCCACTTTAGCATGTTATATAGAGTAACTAAATAGTGCTACACAGAACACATAATGCAGTTCCACTGTAACATTTAATTGTATAGCCCTTAATCACAAAAACTCTCAAATGACTGCACGGGCCACATTTAGAACAGAATAGAATAGAACATACCTTTATTATCATTGTTACTAAATAGAGGGAACATATTGTGACAGCGAAATTGGACGTGGCACTCCAGTTACACATTTTGACTGTAAAGATAAAAGATTAAAAAAGATAAAAATGAATTAGGATATATATATATGAACACAAAATATTTACACAAGAAAGTGTGAGCATGTAAAAGCAGAAGATATTTACATTGGGTGTTTACTTACAGGGGATCGTAGTAGTGCAATATGCAGTAGTGCAAAATAGGCAACATTGTGCAAAGTAAGTATAGGCATGAATACAATTTAAAAAACTTTGAGAACAAACTACAGAGATGAAATGTCTTAAAAAATAATTTAAAATGTGGAGAAAAATAAGGACCATTGTCCCTCATGTAAAATTTCCTTATTTTCCTTCGTGAAACAAGCAAAAATAAGAAAAAGTAACAAACTCTTAAACTGAGAAAACTAAAAAAAATATTGTAAAGTTAAACAAGAAAATTATACCTTACATTTAAAACATTTACCTGATATGGCTTATTTTAAGTATCATTTATTTGAGTAAAATAAAAATTCCTAAATAAATTTAGTACAAACAAAAATAAAAAAAGAGAGACTAAAATGAGCACACAAAAAACAATGTGGCAACAAAGATAAGCTTTTATTTCTTGCAATATTTTGTGTCACGTGAAATATTGACACATTATTTTAAACTGTGGTATTTGATCTTGTAAATGTTTTTGCACCATCAGGGTGGCACTCTTGCCTTGCATTTCACGTTACGACGACAATAATTAAATTCTATATTAGCATGAAAGGTAGCAAACATTGAACATTGTTGTCACGAGTAAGACATACCCACTAACCCACAGAAAATGGCCACGGGAATGGTTGAACTATCTCGTTTTTTTGCATTGCGAAAACAAACAAAATTGTGTTATCTACTGACAGAGAGAGAGATGAATTTCAGGCTGAGTGTTGTCACATATACGAAACAGCAGATGTAGTGAGGTGAAGCATTCGGGTTTTGATGCCAACCTCTGAACTCCTCTTAAAGCAAAGTCTTGTATTCTTTATTTTAGTCGTTACCTTATACTGTGCATGTGTGAAGTGTGTGCGCTGGCCTGAGTCTTTCACAGCCAGACAGCTCTCCCCCGCTGATCCCTGTCTTCCAGCTAGGAATCAGCCGAGTGTGGCGGGCCGCAGAGAGTGAGGGAGGAAATATTGTAACGACACCCTAAAGATTGAACACAATTCGTTCCAGGACTATGTGAGAAGAACGGAGGAGATCGTTGTCATGTGTAGGACGAGGCTATTAAGTCTTCAAGCGTCTTCAACTACTTTATGTTATCGTTTGTAAAATGGACTCGATGGAGGTCACTTCAAGGAGAATGAGGGAGATTGTTGGCAGCTCCTTGCATACCCACATTCAGTGTTTCCCAACTTTGTGAGACCCTGGAGGACAGTTTAGGGATGTGTAGGGGCATGCGCCCCCGGAAGAAAATGTTTTACATTTTAAATTCAAATGCATTGATCTTGTGTGTTTTTAGAGCAAAACCAAGAAGCTCGATTTAAAATGAACGTGTGTGCCTTTTAAACTATCCATCCATCAATTATCTTCACCGTTTATCCTCACTAGGGTCGCGGGGGTGCTGGAGCCCATCCCAGCTGTCTTCAGGCAGTGGGCAGGGGACACCCTGAACCGGTTGCCAGCCTGTCGCAGGGCACACAGAGACAGACAACTCACTCGCTCATTCACACCTAGGGACAATTTGAACCGATCAATCAACCTGACATGCATTTTTTTGGAATGCGGGAGGAAACCGGAGTGCCTGGAGGAAGCCCACACAAGCCCGGGGAGAACATGCAAACTCCACACAGGAAAGTTCGATCTCCTGACCTCAGAACTTTGCCGCACACATGCTAACCACTGCGCTGCTCTTGCCGAAAAATAACTACTATTCTGGCAATACTGTACTATTTATAGTCAACAGACAAAATCACCGATATGAGTTTTAATTTAACTAATTATAATACTTATACCAGTGATTTGGTTAACCCTTTAACATTCCTATAAAAATCGCTTAAAATCTCAATCCGGGACGGATGGAATGCTGTTCTTGAACCATTTAGACTAGAGAATATGGACAATTTTGGTCTCTTGAAAAGTAAGACACAGAAGTCTTGTACCAAACTTAAATCATCACTGCAAGTGCTACTAACAATGAGTAATCTGAGTTGGAACACACATAAATAGACGGTTTTTATATTCCCCTGAATTTATTTTTGCTGTCATATGCCTGCAGATGAGTGTAGTATGGGCATCTTAGCTGGAAGACAGATGGGACAATAGCTTGAAGCCTTACCTGGTACCTTGTCAAATTTGTCCCCAATCTGAGAAACGAAGCATTTTATTTGACACATTTTTCCAAGGTTAGGTTTAGGCGTTTCCCAAAGTGGCCATTTGGAGACGACTAGTTTACAATGATAAAACCTTTGCAACTGTGTATTTCAAATTTTTTAGACATTTTGAAAGACTTGTAAATGTTTCACTTCTCTTTTGAGAAGTCAGTCAATGATTGTGCACACTTGGTGCATAAAAATGAATACAATTGATACGCACGTTTAATATGGGTTTTGGGGGCTAAATATACCTGGAGGTAAACAAGGCGGTCTCTGTTTTATCAATACAGGCCCTTACAAGCTAATACACGCTGTGGACTGTGAAACAAGCCTGCTATTAGCTGAGACAGGTGTCAATCCAAAGGTCTGAGTCTAACGGCCATATTGAAAATAATTTTAAGAGACTGTATATTTGTAAACTGAAGTTATTTGGTAAAACAAACAAAGAACGTCCAACAATGCGGCAATGCTTTTAGGCGGATTATGTGTGTCTGTCTGCATTACCGTGTGTTTTGGAGTAAGTATTTTACAAGGTCGATTCACTGCTCTTGATGTAACGATTTCATAATAATCACCAGACTACCAGGGGACTTATTGGTAAGCTACACCGGCTTTGTACGTTTTCGGTTATTTGTTTCAGACTGATGTATCTGTAATGAGTACATTTTGAAATTGTCGGCATATCCTGAATTCCAAAAGTTTAAGCTTTTCAATTAGGAAATGTGTATCAAAAAGTTATCCATCCACCCATTATCTGCACCGCTTATCCTCAGTAGGGTCGCAGGATTGCTGGAGGCCATTCCAGCTATCTTCGGGCAGTGGGCAGGGGACACCCTGAACTGGTTGCCAGCCAGTCGCAAGGCACATAGAGACTCACTCGCTCATTCACACCTAGGGACAATTTGGACCAGCCAATTAACCTGACATGCATGTTTTGGAAATGTGGGAGGAAACTGGAGTGCTCAGGGTAAACCCACGCAAGCACGGGAAGAACATGCAAACTCCACACAGGAGGTTCGATCTCATGACCTCAGAACCGTGGCGCACCTGTGCTAACCACTTCGGTTGAGTTATGTCTAATCCAAATTTGCCAGAAAGCAAATTCCCTCTAAGTTCAAAACAGCTGCAAAAAAAGAAATTCTTAGAAGTGCCTTTTAACTGAGCCAAAAAAAAAAAAAACAAGAAAGCGAAGTATTTCCAAGTTGAATAAGTCCAGGTAAAGCTCTCCGGTCCAGTGCGTGCTGTGCCGGGCTCAGCTGTACAAGGCCTCCAAGGACCCGGAAGGTTAATATTTGAAGGAAGGATGGACCATAAATATGAGCACGGGGACTATTAATTAAATAAGCATTTCTTAAATATTCTCCCGGGGCTGCTGCTTTTGTTTAAAGATGATTGATCGACTACTATTTCTCCAGGCAGGACCATTAGTTTCGCCACCCTCCTCCTCCTCCCCCTTTTCCTTCGTCCCTTCCTGCCAAAGCCCCCCATCACTAACTCCCCCCTCTCACCTCTCTTTTTTCCCTCCACGCCCATTTCTCCGCCTTATCCATGCATCTGCTGTCAACTCGCCTTTCCCGGCTCTCTTTTCATCAGCCGCCGTCCCTGAGACGCTCTCTCAGGAGGCCCATATTTCTCCCGGCTCCGTGACAAGCTAATGAGGCCACGCTAAATCGCGCCACACCCCAGAGCTGCGTAAAATATGGGTAGGGGGGAAGTGACCGGGTCCACGGCCTCTGTCCATGCGCCTTGCTTTGGTCCATCTGCCACAACGCAACCTCTGAAGTCCGCCAACACCCCAGAAGTCAACATTGAGGAATACATCATTAGCCTCAGATAACTCTAACAAAATCAACACCCAAAAAGGAAATAAACTGAGACTAACAAAATAGGCTTTATCTGCAAACTTCAATAATGTTCAGTGTTTCCCACACATAGCAAGATTTTTGCGGGCCTCAAGTGTTTACTTAGTCCCGCCATTCTCATCAACTTATACTCTTAAAAGAATACATCCATCCATCCATTATCTGCACCGCTTATCCACAGTAGGGTCGCAGGGGTGCTGGAGCCCATCCCAGCTATCTTCGGGCAGTGGGCAGGGGACACCCTGACCTGATTGCCAGTCAATCGCAAGGCACACTGGAACAGATAATTTGCTTGCTCATTCACAACTAGGGACAATTTGGACCGGCCCATTAACGTGACATGCATGTTTTTGGAATGTGGGAGGAAACCGGAGTACCCGGAGGAAACCCACGCAAGCACGGGAAGAACATGCAAACTCCGCACAGGGGGTTGGAACCCACAAACTCAGAACTGTGACGTACACGCGCTAACCACTGCGCCGCGGTGCTGCCCTAAGAGAATACAATATTTCTTAGATATTCCTGAATGCAAAGTTAATCAAAATAACTAAAATATGTCATTATATAAATGAACAAGATACCCAAAATCTATAAAGCGAGGGTAGCTCAGCAATAAGTCCCCTGTATAGTCAGTTCATGAAATGATATTCTGCAAAAATTGAATTGTTACATCAGAAGCCTTCCAGTGAATCCAACCGTGTAAAATATTTACTCCAAAACACACGATAATGCCGACAGATAAAAAAAAAAATCTACCTAAAAGTATTTCTGCATCGTTGGACGTTCCTTGTTGCAATCCTTTTGTTTTACCTCATAGTTTCCGTTTACAAATAAACAGACGTGTAAAATTATTTCCAATATGGCCGTTAGCCTCGCTTTAGCCTATACAGGTAAGGGCCTGTTTTAATAAACCTATTGATAAAACAAGCTAGAAATAGCTTTAGCCAGTACTAACTGATTCAAATGATGATTGACACATTGTTTAGTCAATGAAATTCTGAAAAGAACGATACGGCAGATGTTCGGAGTTTATTTAAATTAGACCCCAGAATAGACATGCGTAATGCCACTCATGATTAATTTTTACGCACCATTATTACTCACAAGTGTACACAATCATTGATTGACTTCTGGAAAAAGAGCTCAAACATTTACAACTCTTTCATGATGTCCAAAAAAATGGCCAAAGTGAAATACACAGCTGTAGAGGTTTTATAGCTGTGAACTGGTCGTTCCCAAATGGTTCGGAAACCCATAGACCTACCCTTCGAAAAATGTGTTAAATACAATGTTTAGTTTTTTTCAGATTTTGATCACATTTCACAAGGTACCAGGTAAGGCTTCAAGCTATTGTCTCAGAGTGTTACCTTTCAAAAGAGACTAAAACCGTTGATGGCTCAAGAACAGCATTCCATTTACTGTGGGCATGTCTTAGATCGGGATTTTAGGCGAATTATACAGCAACGTTATGGGGTTGAATGGACTAAAAATAATACCATTCAGAAGGAAAAATGTAGTGAAATGAGTCATTTTTTTCTGTATAATGTTCATGTTGAACTGGGAGATAGCTTTTCCCTTTTTGACCAAATTTGAAGTACTTTTACACATTTAGCCTTTTTGATGTTTTTGTTGAGTTATCATTAACCTCCTAAGACCGTAGCTTCTTGTTTGTTGTGCATTTATGTCCGTACTTGAGGACAACAGGTTTCAAGGGGGTTAAAGGAAAAGCATAGAAGAAAAATCCATGGAGGTCATTAAAAGAAGCATACGGACGCTCCCCTACTTACGACCAGTGTTCCCTCTAAGCTGCGTGCGTGCGTAATTGCGCACTGCTCGCACATCCTCAGCGCACAAGAAAATCTAGCTAGCGCACAAAAATGAGGGCTCAAAATGACTAATTAAGAAGCGACTCAAGTCAAAGTTACAGTGCATGAAGGTAAAAATACACGGGTTCCCCTGACGTTGTGTCCTAAATGCGGTATTTTGAAGTCGAGTTGAAGGAGAACGAAGTGGAGTAAAGTTAGTAGAGTTTGTCGGGGAACCGGCCTCTTCGGCTCGGCTCACTAAAAGGAACCGGCTCCTTTGAGTCCTAAACGGCTCTTCGGGTTGTTTTTGCTTCTTTAATCCCAACATGACCAAATATTATGTAAAATTATGCACAAAATGTCTTAAAGGAAGGGGGGAATACAACAAAAAAGAGAAAAATACCAAAATGAAAATGT
Source organism: Urocampus carinirostris (assembly GCF_059441175.1). Classification (NCBI taxonomy): domain Eukaryota; kingdom Metazoa; phylum Chordata; class Actinopteri; order Syngnathiformes; family Syngnathidae; genus Urocampus; species Urocampus carinirostris. The sequence continues at coordinate 24,256,457 of NC_142364.1, read as the reverse complement.
AGTGAAAAGCTGAGAAAAAAAGAAACAAAAGGAAGAGAAAAAATAAGATTTTAAAAAAAAAAAAGCCAGAAAAAAAGAAAAGAAAGAAATGTCGGGGAAAAAGTAAATAGAGAACAAAAAGAAAAAAGTAACAGCACGGCCAACATTGCCAACATTGTACTTCCACTAAAAAGTGTGTAATTACAGTCCTGTATCTTACAACCGACTAAATAAGCCCCCAAAAATGTTAATATTGTGCGACAAAATATATCAGGAAATAAAAAGAAATGGATATCTTGTGAAAGAACTGTAAGAACAAACGACGTAGGCCGTACAACCTTTGCAATAGTACATGAGTCAATTCATTCAAAAAAGAAAAATAATTTTGCATTTCCGCAAACTCAGCAAAATGTAACTTGATGTCAAGTTTTGGACATGTTTGATAATTAATTATCTTGCCACACTTGGGATTATGGTTGCTCACTGTTGTTTCAAGCGCTGCTCACCGACTTTGTGTGAACGCTCAGACCCGTTGAAAATTAGAGGGAACATTGCTTACGACCATTCGACTTACGTAAAACTGTAGAGACAAACATTTTTTTCGCAATGTCGAAACATATCCGGACATTGCTGTAAATTAGATTTAGTATTGTGTACACCTTTTTCTGAATACAGGACATTTAATCTGTTAATAAACAACGGGGTAGACTGCTGGAAGTGTGAATTTCCCTACGGGGATGAATAAAGTATCTATCTATCTATCTGTCCATCTATCTATCTATCTATCTATCTATCTATCTATCTATCTATCTATCTATCTATCTATCTATCTATCTATCTATCTATCTATCTATCTATCTATCTATCTATCTATCTATCTATCTATCTATCTATCTATCTATCTATCTATCTATCTATCTATCTATCTATCTATCTATCTATCTATCTATCTATCTATCTATCTATCTATCTATCTATCTATCTATCTATCTATCTATTAGTGTAGTGCATCTTTCCGCCGCCACTGGCGTGTGGTGGCGCTATGAGAGGTCACCCAGCATCCACCCCGAGGAAGAAATCCGCTTCCTCTTCCTAATTTGTGTGCAAACATTCTATACTGTATCTCCAGTGCCCTAAGCACTTTGGCATTTTTTATTTCATATCTCGTGCATCCATGCAGTATTGTTGACGTAAAGTGTACAGAAGAGGCGAGCCGTTTTTTTTTTTTTTAAATAAAAGTGGAATAAGAAAGCTTGATGCGGTTGAGAAAATTGTTGGATCATGGAGGAGCAAGTCGCCTAACTGTTGAAGGTCATCTTCTAAAAGTAAGTTAAACTTAACTTTATTTATCTTTAGAGAGCATATTATTTTATGAAATATTTATTTTTTAGTACAAATCATGCAGGTTACTTGTATGTACAAGCCTTAAACATACATTTCATCGCACTGAAGCAACTTACGAACAAATTCAACTTACTAACGATTGTCTGGAACATATCTTGTTCGTAAGTAGGGCAGCGTCTGCATCTGTGTGGTAGCTAAGGTCCACACAACATGTTGAGCGATTGGAAGTAGGAAAAAAATATCAGAAATGAAAATGTAATAACAGCAAAATCATAGACATTCCGTGGTCAAAATACTTCGAGTGTAGATAAAGTTATTTCTAACCACAAGGGTTAAGTATAACTTAAAAATTAAATCATTCTTAAAAAGATTACAAATTCTACAACTAAATTATCTGCATTCTGCTGTATTCGATAATGTTGCTGATTTGAGATGAAATCATAAGCAATTGAGCACAATAAACGTATTAAAACGACCTCTTTTATGAAAACAGGTTGAAAATATATAGTTACTTCTTCAGATGTTTTATGCACCTACAGTGGAAACATTTTTTATTATTTTCTCAGCTTCCTCCCATAAAAAAAGCCCAATTCCCTAATTATTTTTTGATATTTCAAGGCACATTTATCTATTATTAAACCTAAATGTTACTCTTGGAGGACCGCAAATGCATTATCATGGGATTCCAGTACGTATAACTATTGCATCATTATCGCTATCGGCCAATCATGTTGCTGATCTTTGATCACCACACCCTTTAGCGCTGATCTGTTTTTCGTAACCTTGAAGATTTAATAAAAATAGGGGGCTAAGAGGTGGGCTTTAGGAAGAGATGGAATTTTCTTATCTGAAATCCCTTCTGCCAGTCCTCTTTGCAAGTTCAAACTCCATTGATTATATTCTCGCCTTATTTTGAGTGTCTAAAGTTTATACTTAACAATAAATGGGTTTCAAAGAGGGCAACACGGCGGTGCAGTGGTTAGCACGTGAGCAGCACAGTTCTGAGGTCATGAAATCAAACCTTCCTGTGTCGAGGTTGCATGTTCTCCCCCGTGCTTGCGTGGGTTTCCTACGGGCACTCTGGTTTCCTCCCACATTCCAAAACCATGCATGTCAGGTTAATTTTCCCGTCCAAATTGTCCCTAGGTGTGAATGAGCGAGTGAGGTGTCTGTCTCTGTGTGCCCTGCAAATGGCTGGCAACCAGTTCAGGGTGTCCCCTGCCCACTGCCCGAAGATGGCTGGGATGGGCTCCAGCACCCCCGTGACCCTACTGAGGATAAGCGGTGCAGATTAAATGATTTTATACATTTGACTATAAAGGATTTTATACGATTGACTCAGTTTAATGCAAGATTTTCACTGAGTGGGCTTTAGTTCAATGACAGGGCAGGCTGTTCGAAATGCATAATATTTTGTCTAGGTTTGTTGATAACAGAACGCGTGAGTGTGCTGACACAGAATGTTCCAGACATCAAGGCGCTGTGTTGTGGGAACGTTGGGCGCAAAACAACTGTTTGCCATGGGAGGAGCCGAGATGCCATCTTGCGGGGAGACGTGGGCCAATAAGAGAAAGCTAAAGGACTTTAGAAGAAGGCTTCCCACAGACTTCAACGCCACTTCTTCGGCCGTCTCCTGTTTTACACTTAGATCTGATATAGTGAATAAAGCCTCCCCTGTGTGAAAATGTCGGCTTTCCTGTTCATTTTTCTCTCAAGAAACGAGCGCGCATAAATTGTTGGATGAATGTAGGTTGTGTTTGGTTAATGGAGTCAGATAACTAATTTGAACAATTTGGTAAACTGTACATTCAGTTAAATTCAAACAAGATGATGGATGGGTTTTGAAGAGAGAGTCTCTATTATTTAACCCTTGAAGCACCTGAAGGTTTTTTTTACCTCCCAAAAAAAAACAAAAAACTGTTCTTCTACATTAGGGGTTACCAACCTTTTTCAAACTGAGACCTACTTTTTTGTTACTGACTAGCGCAAAGGGCTACCAGTTTGATATGTATTTCTAAAATAACATTTTTGTGAGAGCAAATATTGTATTTTCAAAGTCCCATATACAATAAGGCACACACCCACAGCATATATACTTTGCTTACCGCATTATGTGTATAACCGTTGCACATTCTATTAACTTAACTTAACTAAGAGTATGATTGATAAGTCAAAAAATGTCCCTGACCAACATCAGAAAACATTCTATACAATAGGAATCGAACCCATCTCGCGGCTGTAAGAGCGCTGTAACCTGACCTCTACGCCACTAGTGATGTGGTTGATAAATGAAAAGGCACTATATTATATCTTATCAGCACACTGTTTTTACTTACTGTGCCCGAAACAAATGTTAGAGAATGTATCTTTCTTCGCGACTTTCTGTTTTCTCTATTCTCTAACATACTAGGGCTGCACGATTAACCAACATCTAATTGATATTGCAAAGTTATGTCTTGCTATTGTGTAATCGCAAGACACTGCATTTTTTTTTTGAGGATCTTTGATATATTTTAAGAACCAGTCCACGGAGGACTCAGGTAGGCTACTTAGTGCCCATAGGCACCATGTTGGAGACCACTGATTTAGATAATAATAAAAATTACACAAGCCATTACATTAAATTTTTTATATACTTGTAGGTGGAGAGATTTACATTTATTTAAAAACCTGAGGCTCACCTAGATGGAGCTGACATTATTGTCTGCCATCTTGTTGCCAAGCTACCTGCTTAAAAAAAAAATCAAAAACCTTGTGAAAGGCTGAACAAACAGAAAAAACTAGAAGAAACATTGGCTTTTAGTACAGTGATAGCTAGTGGTTAAATAATTCACATTTTCGCTCTTAATATATACATTTTTTTACAATTCAAGTCAAGCATGACGTCACGCTCAAGCGCGACACGCCCCCACCCCACCCCGTGCCCCATTCCTCTTACCCAATGGGTTATGCCCCGAATAGCTTTACTAAAATAAAACCTGATTGGGGCAGTGGAAAAAAACTAAGTTGGGCATTGTTAACACTTACGTAATAGAGAATATTTAACATTTATAAGGACACCTCAAACAAGGCACCTCAGCTTTAAGAAGAACATTTTGATTTTTTTAGTCATTACAGGTATGATTTTTATTATTTTACTATATTTTAACTTACTTTCCGATTATAAACAGAATTTTCTGTCAGTTAAATTTTTAACCAGGGCCCATTTTGGCTTGAAGCAGCCCTCATTTGAAAGAGAACATTTTCAAAATTCAGCACCCGGAGCCAATTTCACTTCGGGAAAATGAAATTTAGTCGACATGTCTTTCTTGAGGAGATCCCCCCAAAAAGTCTGAAGAAGCTATTTTATTTTCGAGGAGCTATTTCAGAGTCATTTGGGACATTTTCCTGGGGTCTTTCGAATGGGATCTCTGTCTGATTGCGTCTGCAAAACTGGAAACCATGTACCCTTCAAGGAAAAATGATGCTAAATCTCGTCGAATTCAGAGTTTGAAAAACCTCTAAACCCATTTACACTTTTTTTTCTTTGATTGTCTCGCCCCCTGATGAGTATCTGGCAGCATTTTCACTCTGCTTCTAAAGCTTTGATTTTCTCTCCATGTTGTTTTTTTTGCCGAAGCCTAATCATCACGCTAAACATCTGGGTTGATGAATCTCAGCTTCTCGCTCCACCGCTGAGCCCGCGTTCGCGCTCTCCGACGGAATTCACAGGTTGCGATTCTCGTATCTGTACGGCGTGCCGCCACTTGAAAGGAGATGGCGGCTAATGCTCACTTGAAACTCTCCCGACGCTCTCCACTCGACATAGCTGCCGCCTGCACCCCGTGCTCATTTTGCGCAAACACCTCGCTCGTCTTCAACCTGCTGTCAATTACTCGCACGGGGCGTAGAGTCGCCTGCTTGACGTGATGTGTGAGTAACCTGTTAAACGGACCTGTCCAGGATTTCTTTTCTAAAAAATTCTGCCCACAGGACAACGTCAATGCTGCCAAAAGGCCATGTGGCACATTCTCAAAGGTGTGTGTTTCCTCAGTGTCCTTGAAAGCCATTACCAACATGTAACCTGTCTTGGTAGATGTTACCACCTGAGATCACGTTGTCTCGGTCAAAATGACTATTTCCTCTTTACTATCAAATCCTCCACTCTAAATACTCTAAAACAGTGGTCCCCTACCTTTTCCGTACCACAGACTGGTTTAATGTCTGAGATATTTCTCTGTTGGATACATCATTGTGTTATTTTTACCCAATTTTCTGTTTTTTTTTTTTCTGAAACAACCCTCTGAATTAATTGTTTTATCAAACTATAACATTTGGTTTTTAAAAAGTTATATTTTATTTGGAGAACTACCCTAATAAAAGCAGTCAATTGTTTTAAATAACCCAAAACTATGGGGTTGTTTCAAATGGCCTCCCTGGAATAACTTCTTTAAATATAAATGTATATTAATAAAATTGGGTCATATTGCAATACGCAATCCCTGAAAATTGTAACTTGATAGAAATTACAATTTATTTGAATTACCCAAAAGTATATGGTCAAAATAACTCTTCTGGTAACAATAACATCCCACATTTTTTTAGTTTTTCTTGGTTGAAAAAACACGGAAAGAAATGATTAATTCGTTAAAAAAATTGAAGTAATTAGGTACAATTGACCATATTTATATTGTGTCCTATTGTACAACGCAATGCACCACATTAAGTATTTCAATTAAAAGACAGATTTTTTTACACTAAGGTAACTCTTTGTTCTGATTAGTACATCTAGAAATGGGGTTATCTACAGTAGTGTGTGTTTCTTTTTTAATTTTAATTAAATAATTTCAAATTGTTTTGCCATCATCTAAACTTTACATATTTTGCTTTTCCATCAATATATCTACAGTCCGAAAAACAACATCCCAATTACTAATACTTGGGTATACTGACACCCCCCCTTATTTATTTATTTATTTATTTATTTTTTTACCGGTCAATTTGATTTGAAATTGGGCTCTGTTTATAAACATAACCCTGTCATTATTTGAAACCTTCTCAGAAGCCAAACACAAACAGAGTAATCTACTGTATTTTCCGTACTAAGCACACAGAAAAACCCTATTTTGCTAGAAATGTGAAAGTGCCGTTCAATCTGGTGTGCTTTATAGACCGAAAAAACAGTTAATAAAATTGGAAATGCAGAATGAGAACTAAATGCTTCTGCATACGGTAACCATTTCTGAAGGAATCAATTTATTTTAATTGTGAAACCAGATTCCCTAATATTTAGGTCCTATTGACCCTTTGCCTGTGACGTCATGTTGCCTTCCCTGGCTGAATGAGAGCCATGACGGACGGCAAGAGGCACCCTAGCAGACAGCATTTGAATGAGTATTTGAGTTGAAACACATTAAAAACCACAACAGAAATTATAACCACGACTTTTCTCGATTGTGATTTATTGCTGTGTGGTAGCTGTGCCAACGGGCAAGGTTTGAAGCCCGATTTAGAATTTCATCGTATTCCTTTTTGTTTAAGACAGAAGATGGCGATGTTTTTCAGAAATTAAACGGACTAACGAAGGAACTCGCAGCCCTAAAATGGTTGTAGGATTTACACCAAGCATTTCTACAAGGTGCATTTGATGTATTTTCGATCAATTATCTGTTAAGTAGGTACGAGTGTTGTGGCTAAATTCAACTCGCTTGCATAAGAATTTCTCTTTCCTTTACGTGAGCGCACACTCGTTTTTTTTGCTTCTCAGCGCTGCATTTCAGACAGAACGAGTGACACGATCGTAATCTGTATAATGTTTTTATCGAGGAATATTGATTGGCGTGATTAAAACAAAAAAACAAGTGCACATTCACATGAAGGGGGGTGAGATTCTGTATAGAGGTGGTTTTAGCCACAAGTCACGCCAAACACACTTAATGTAGCTACGGTAGCTAAAATAAAAATGATACAAATTTTGAGCAGCTTTCGGTTACAGTTGATTTAAGATTTGATGTAACACTGGATAAAACATATTAGCATACACAGCTAAACATTAGTGTTTTACCTTTCTAATAATGAGGATCCTTTGTGTCAGTGAGCTATGTGTGCCGGTAACCCAACCAGCTACGAAGAATTGATAAGCATCCAAACTTTCATAAGCTTTTAGATCAGCACCGGTGTATGGGGATATTCCATTTACAGTATAGTGGAACAGATGGTGTGCGCTGAAGTCGGATAAACTAGACAATTTTGATTAAATCTGTGAATATGTCAGGAGGAAGACTGTATGGGTGTAGCTAGCCCTGCTAATGCTATCCTCAGTTTCTCTAAATATTGCTCTTTGTGATTTCTGACAAGGTGAGCCACCTCATCCGACAGCACAATATTCGTTTGACTAGGTATGCAAAGGGTCAATCAATTTTTTTTGAAATTATCTCACTTTAATGCAAAATTCACTCTTACTGTCACGAAAATTTCAGCCACCATGTTGGTCTGCGTGCTTTGTATATTTTTAAAAGTGTGCCCTATAATCAGGTAGGCCTTATTGCCTGGAAAATATGGTTTTAAAAACAGAAAATTGAGTTTTTTCCTCCAAATTTAGATGGAAAAAAATATGAATGAAAAAAAAAACAATTACAGTTTTTCATGGCAAATTGAACCTACAAACAAGGCATGAACTCTTGGTTGGCTGATTTGGTCGGAAATTAACTCATTTTCCACCAAAACTATGCAAAAACATATATATCTATATATATCTTTTTTTTTTTGCCCATCTCCACCTGCTCTGCTTGCTGCCCGAAATGAGAGCCCGAGATGCGATTTTGATACTTTTCTCTGCAGGAGAGCTCAGGTATTCCACAAAAATACTTTGCATATTGAGTGTGTGTCTCTGCACGCCTGGTGTTTGTTCTGCATTATGCATGTCTGAACAGGAAAATTGCATTGCATGGGACGAGAGGGGAGGGTGGTGGTGGTGGGGAGACAACGACACCGTATATATAGAGAGATGTATTTGCGGTGAAGTGAGGGAAAGAGAGAGTGTGCGGTTGGAGCGAGAGGTTGTTGCTGGAAAGCGTGAAGACAATAATGCAATGTGACACTTCAGAAATGAGAAGCCGGTCGCCTTGGCAACAGGCCCTGGGCGAGGGGCTAGTGGGGTGTAGGGTAGGGGGTGTCGGGGAAGGGGGTGAGGGCGAGCAAGATAGCGAGTAAATGATGTTTGATCAGAAGCGCCGTTGTTGGACGAGAGAAGCCTTCAGGACGGGATTGCGGTCTCGACGGATGGTCGGACCCTCAGGAGGAGTTGGGGGGGGGGATTTTTCACGGCTGATGTTTGCCTTCGGGGGGAGCGCCTTGCCTACGGCAAAGCAAATTTGTCCTTTAATTGTGTTTTCATTCTTATATGGGATCAATATTTGTTCACACCTCACAGCCTTCCCTTATAAAATATCCATACGGCAACGCCATACGGTATTGATGGCGTTCATCCATCCGTGCTGCGCACACCGAACGGTTGCCTGTCAATCGCAGGGCGCATGAATTTAAGGCGAAAATACTCTAATTCACTCTTTTCAAGCTTTCATTCTGAAAGTTTTGGTTGTCCTTATATACCAGGGGTCTCCAATATTTCAAGCTGAGAGCTACTTTTTGTTACTAATTAGTGCAAAGGGCAGAGTTTGATATGCATTTCTAAAATAACTTATGTTGTATCCCAGTCGTTTTATGAGAAAATTATTACGACCCAGATAAATGAAATATTTTTAGAACAGGTCTGTAGGCACCTTAGCTGTCCTTAAGGGGCACCCTAATGCCTGTGGGCTCCACATTGGAGACACCGGAGATATACCATACAGGGTTTATACAGCTGCTTCAAATCCTTGGAAATGCTTGTTTTTTAATGTTGTGTTTTCAAGGATTAAAAAGTGCTTGACTTTTAGGTGCTTGTAAATACTTAAAATTGTTGCCATGTTTCACAACAAGTCTGCCTGAAATTGAAATACACGACAGACACGAAAACTTTGGAAAGTATGTTGAGAGTTTTCCCCATTGCAATTTTGACATTTGTCAAATGACCAATGCTCCTTATTTTCCGCACCCGAACATGCATTTTCTCTTCGTTTTGAACAAAACTGTGTTTAAATATTTGCGCATCAAACACCTTATGTCATTACTGCGTTTTTGGTAGTTCTTATGCCAAACGTTGCAAGGGTTCTTTTCATACATACAACGACAAAATGTGACTTTGTCGTCACATTTTTTTTTCCTTTTAACAGCAGCTGGCATTAGTTCATATGACATTGTCCTGTGAAGTGTTATTGCCACCGGATGCAAACTGCACGCAAACAGGGTAATGTGAAGTGTGTATTATTGTGTATTAGTATTAATATAGACATTTATTATCAGCTATGCATGGTGGCATGAAAAATAAATACAGAAACTGCCCTACTTACGAACAGTTCCGGACGATCGTTCTTAAGCTGAAATTGTTCATAAGTTGCTTCAGTGCTATATGTATGTTTAAGGCTTGTATAAGTAAGCTTCAGGCTTTTATAAGTAACCTGTATTGTTTTGTAAAAAAAAGTAAGCATTTTATAAAATAATTTGATCTATAAAGATAATTAAAGTTGAGTTTAACTTCGCACTATAGGGCGCACCGGGTTATAGGGCGCACCCCCAAAAAATAGTTTTTGGTCCTATATCTTCCATAGATAAGGCGCATCGGATTATAAGGCGCTACAATGGGAACGTCGACAAAACAGTTCGATAGTTCAGTCAAACTTATTATCCCCTTAACATTCCGAAAGCTTGCAAGGAATCAAATACGTGTCGTAGACACGTGCGGATGCGGTGTCCGTACGATGTCACTCAAATGCATCGTTCCAAATATCATTCGGAAGGTTAAAGTCTTGGGATTTAAGAAATGCCAACCATTTCTTAGTTTCTATTTTCTTTTTCGCTCGCAACTTTACTGTGCATATGAAAATAAACACTTGGAATTGAATTTAATTTAAAAAAAGACCCATCACAGAAACATCGATATCACTCTGAAACAAGATACTGGGAAAATATATAGCCGGAGTAGCTCACCGAAGTCGTTGTGTTCAATAATAATGTGCAACTATGGTCCTCTTATATCCGTGAGTGTAGTAAATCTAGGAGAATAAAATATTTACAAATACAGAATAGTAAAACATGCTTTCTCTATGCCGTAGACAACCAACCAAACTTGCTATTCACATTCATCTTTCTCGGCCAATTTCAGGCATTGTTTTGTCCCTTTAGCCTATGCAAGCCCGTAAATGATAAAAAGGATCCGCCCCCTTTACCTCCGAATAACTTTAGCCAATAGTGATCGATTCAACTGATGATTGACACATCTTTTTCGGCCAATTGCAGGGTTTGTTTTGCCCCTTTAGCCTATCCGAGCCTGTAAGTGATAAAAAGGATCCGCCCCCTTTACCTCCGAATAACTTTAGCCAATAGTGATCGATTCAAATGATGATTGACACAATGGTTAGCCAATGAAACGCCGGTATATAAATCCCATCATACACCGCGGATTACTTCACGTTCGGGGGAAAATCGAGTCGGCGGCTGTTGCATTAGTTGCAAGACTTTGCGACACACCATTGAGCCATATATAAGGCGCACTGTATTATAAGGCGCATTGGTCAGCTTTTGAAAAAAATTAAGACTTTTAGGTGCGCCTTATAGTGCAGAAAATACGGTACTTTTGGAAGATGCGCTACAAGAGGTCCTCCTCGGTGGTAAAAAGTGGCCGAAAAAAAGCGTTCCTACCAATTTCTCAACCGCATCAAGCTTTCCTTGTCACTTTAATTTCAAGAGAAACGGCCCGCCTCTTCTTTACACTCTACACACACCATATTGAATGGATACATGAGATATTAAACAATAAAAATATCAAAGTTTTTAAGCGCGCTGAAGATACAGAATAGAATGTTTACTCACGAACTAGGAAGAGGAAGCGGCGGAAAGAAGCACTACAGTAACGTCCCAAAAAACCCATTTGTATTCACTGTTTTTTGTAAGTCGAATGGTCAAAAGTAGGGGAGCGTCTGTACCTTTGAATTAAAACAATATCCTTCATAGAACATACCTTAATATTATGACACCTGGTTGCACAACCAAAATTACTAAAACAACTAAAACAAACAACCAACATGTGAACCACGAGAAGGCACTCGAAGACCACTGTGTATGTTTCTTAAAGGCAGAGCTGTTACTATATGCAGTATCATTTAACAACAACTCAAACGACATTACTCAATTTTCTTTGCAAAACATTACCATCAACAAGAATCCTTACTCAAGTAAGAACAATAAGTTTCATTTTTGCGGACAAATATCGTCCAAAGCAACAACAAAGCGTTCGACTGTTGGTCTCTTTGGTGTTGTTGAAGTTATTCGCTGCTCTCTTGTTACCTTTGGACAACAACTAAAGTGTTAACCACAAAAGGGCACTCAAAGACTTCTGTTTCTCAAATGCATAAATGTTACCATGCGTGGCATAAATTCATTGTAACTTCACTTTAAATTTTATCCACTGTATTTTTTAGTCAAAAACGTGTACTGGATAATAAGGGGCACTTTCAAATTTCTCGCCAATCTTTGGCTTTTAGGTGCACCTTATATATTGGAAAATACAGTGCCTGGCTTAAAATCAGGCATTGAAAAGTTTTGTGTTTGTTTCTTCTAATATTTAGAGCAAGAAACACTCAAAATCAACTTGACTTTCAAAATTCCTATTATTGAATAAATGGCCTGACCAAATGATCTAAAAATATGCAATGAAAGGCTGAAAAGTGATATTTGTTAGGTAATTATCTTAATAATCATGTCAAAGGTTCTTGTTTTGTTGGCAGATATATTTCCAAATGTCATTGGAGGTATAAATGCATGTATATTTTCCATTTTCTAAAGGAATTTATTTTAGTAAAACAAATCTGCACAACCACAAAAGATAGTGGTGGTGGGCCCCAATTGGCGTTTTGAACTGGGCACAAGTTATCACACATTTGTGCCTAATCATCCTAAACTGTTTAAAAGGAGATTTTTTTTTTAACAATCTCTGTTGGGTCATTGTCATTTATTTTAGTTCTCCTGTCATCCTCCACCACCACGCCATGTTTGTTTATTTCTGGTTCCTTTGTTACTTTTCTTCTTCCGCTTCCAGGTTATGGTTTCTGGTTTTTGTTTGGGCATTTTGTTAGTTTTTTTCTGCTCACTTGTTTGCAGCCAGATTATGTTAGGGTTTGGCATACCTCTGACTAGTAGACGGCCCCAACTGGTGTTTTGAACTGGACACAGGTTTCCAATTATCACACACCTGTACCCATCCTGAGCCCTTTAAAAAGTCATTTTTAGTGAGGCATTCTCTTTTGGGCCATTGACAGGTTTATTTATTTCTGTTTTTGTTCTTTTTGTTTCTGGGTTGTTGTTTTATGGGCATTTTGTTAGTTTTTTTGTGCCCACTTGTTTGTTTGCTACTTTTGTCCTAATTTTGTTTATAAATACAGACCTTGATTTGAGCATCTCTGCCTGCAGTTTTTGCCTCCTCAACATCGGTTCATCCACACCCCAAAACTTAACACTTCCTTTATCTTAGGGAAAAGGGTTACAAATATAGTAACATAAGTAGTAAACGTGCATGTGCATAAGTAGTACTAATTAGTTAACATATATATATATATACTGGACTGTCTCAGAAAATTAGAATATTGAGATAAAGTTCTTTATTTTCTGTAATGCAATTAAAAAAACAAAAATGTCATACATTCTGGATTCATTACACATCAACTGAACTATTTCAAGCCTTTTATTATTTGAATATTGCTGATTTTGGCTTACAGCTGAAAAAAACTCAAAAATCCTATCTCAAAAAATTAGAATCCAGTCCAGTATATATATATATATATATATATATATATATATATATATATATATATATATATATATATATACTCTGCACTTAAACATTACATTTGTGTATTTAGAATACTTTTTGATTAAATGTTTGCGGATAACGTTTATTTAAAAAAGTAGAGTAACTTTCCTTAAACATAAAAATCAAAGTGAATTTCATGAATTTGTACTTCTGAACAAAGCCTCAAAACAAAAAATCAAAAGCACAGTTAAGGGTATAGTGAAGAAGATAATAGCATGAAATCTAGAAGACAAAACTTACAGGAAAAGAAGAAAAATAATCGTAAAAATTAGCAAAATTAGCTCCCGTAATATTTTTTTGGGGTTGCGCTTTAACTTTACATTTCAATACCACAGATACTTTAGATATTTGGAGCTAAAGATTAGGAAGAAAAACTGTCTTAAAACATAGAAAGCAAATCTATATCATTTATTTGTACTGCTGAACAAAGCCCTAAAAAGATTCAATACAGTAGTTATTTTGTGTACCACCAGAGAGAGTGCAAGTGTTGCTCTTACCATACCCTAAGAAGCACTAGTCTAAAAATATATAATGCTTATAATACTTTTGAAACTTTTTGCCAAAACAATCTATTTTTTCTTTTTCCAGTGTACGGTTTAACTTAAGTTTAAAATTCATGCACAGAAGTTACCGGATTTATTTGTGTACAACCCGCACTTGCGTATAACATTCACTTCTAATTTTCGATAAAAAATCCTTATGAAATTTTGTTAGCCCAAACTAAGCAGTGTAGGTTACAAATGGCAATGATTAAAACAATTTATTGACAACGTAAACTATTAACACAATACACAAAGTTTTTTTACCTCGTCATGCTTTTTGCGTTTGTATCTTTTCATATGTTATTTACATCATTGGTAATCTAGTGGATAGGATTTGGTGCTCTCACGTCTTCGACCTGGGTTTGATCCCCGTTGTATCAAATGTTCATTGATACTTTTCGACCGATCAATCATTGCGAAAATACTGTAAGTAAAACTGGCACCAAAACTTTGAGTTCTTGTTTTACAAGTTTGTACAAGTGCTTGAAATCCTTGAAGATAAATTGTAATAATGTATTTTCAAGGATTGAAGTGTGATAACATTTTGGGTGAAGTACTGTGAATGACTGAAATTGTTGTCTTGTATCTTAACAAGTATGCTTACAAATGACGCTGACGCTGCTTTCGGAGACTTGGCTTTGCCATTATATTTCTTCTTCCCTTGTGGTTAATGGCAGCTGGCATTAGTTTGTATGGCATTATCCAATGAAGCGTCATCCCTCCCTATGTGTCGCGCCCAAGAAGACAGGTGCATCCTACACATAAACAGGGCACTATGAAACATGTATTACTGCAAGGATTACGAATCAAGTATGGACATGCAAAGAAATTAAGATCCCAGTGATAAATTTAAACGGGAAGAACTTCTTGCAACTGAAAATGTAGACTTCATATTTCCATCACCTATTTGGGGAGAGATTTGTCTCAAGGGTTAAATATTTACACATTATATGTTCAGATCCCAAAATAAAAGTATTTTCGATTTACTCAAGATCTAGAAATCAGGTTTTGAAAGATTAAGGATGAAATTGTAAAATTGGCTCTGAAAGTACTGATAAAGGGCCTGAATTTGGCCACAAAAAATGTGTACGAATACTGTCTTTAGGTTAAAAATAATGTGTGCTGTACACGACTAAATACGGTAGTACGTTTTGTCAAACACATTACAAAGAAAAAAAAAATTTTTTTAAACATAATTTACAAACATAAAGTATTTGAACATCCGTAAATGTTACGCAAAAATAATAGAGCAATACTTTTGTGCACCACTAGAGGTAGCTTACCATACACAAGTGGAGCTTATGCCACACTTTGAAAAGCACCAGTCTCAAAACTTCAAAAACAGATTTTTTCGTAGTATCGAGAGGGGTGTGCAGCTTAAAAAATTGGTAAAGTTTACTGTGGAACAACCCGGTGAAACCCCAAAATTCCATTCTCTCCACTTCGCCCCTCCCTCTCTACAACGCTGTGGATCGTGCTTTGCATAAATTGTCAAGTAAACACAGTCATGTGTACAAAGTTTATAAAGAATTGCCTCCACCAGTGCGGCACACATTCTACTACTGCACACACACGAGCACACACAGGCAGCAGCATTGAATGCGATAGGGAAGTGAAAAATGATTAACCCGAGGTCAGCTCTCAGCCTCAATCTCGGCAGCGCTCAAAGAACATCCTCGCCTGATTTACACTCGTCATGTTCCACAGCACACATTTGCATATATTTATTAAATTCGCCGCGCGGCAGAGAATAAAATATAAGGCGGGGGAGGGTTCGAAGGAGCGGCATAGGAGGGGGGGGGCGTTTATTTAACGGAGGCATGTTTGGGATAGATTTGCCTTTCATTCATATTCCCCCCCTCCCGAATTAACTCTTCTGTCTCTGTATTTTGTTCATTAGCGCAGAGGTCAGAGCTGTAGGCGAGAAAAAAACATGGCGACCACCACGCCCTACGGCGTTGACCTCGTTATCGCGGCAGCGCACACAGCAATTTATCGGTTAGTTATCGGAAAACCAGTCGCCGTTTTATTTTTTTCCGATGGCAATTGTAGCCTAGAGGGTTTTTCAAATTCCTCGAAATGAATAGAGTTCCCTCGGTTTTCGCGGTCTACAAGGATTTTCGGGGTGGCCTTCATTAGAGGGGACTTGCTGACTTACCACCTGGGAAAGAGGGAGGGAGAAAGCGAGAGAGAGAGGGGTAAACAGTATATCCTTCATATAAGTCAAAGAAAGGCATCATGTCATAAACAGGTTTTTTGAGGATTACCTGGATTATGACAATTTTACAACCCATGGGGTCATTTTGAATCCCACCCGTCAAAGGGTTAATACTAGTGACATGCTTTAAATAATAAGTAAACAGCGTCCTCTTCTGGGGGGCATTGTTAGGGTTGCTATTTATATATCTTCGGAGAAAAGGCAGTGTCTTGCGTTTACACAATTGCACTAAATCACATCACAATATTGATTGGATTTTGTTTTTTTCGGCCAGCCCTTATTGCGGTGTTTCCTCAGGATACTAAAATGACATTACTGTTTTTTTTAATGTTCGAGTGATTGGTAGAAGTGATTACAACTCACGGTTCACGGATCCCTTAACAGTATGGGTCGTCGGGGAACCAATGAGGACGCAACTCAGGACAGGCTTTTCTACTGTTGACAGTCTTTGGCCTGTTCTTTGGTCGTGGTAAAGTTGGCACCAGTCCATTCTTTAATGTTGTCAGCCCAGTTCTTTTTCCGTCTTTCTCTCCTCTTGCCCCCATGGACTCAACTCTGGAAAATTATCTTGGTCAATCCTGATGATCTTGTGACGTGACCATACCACTGAAGTTTCAGCTGTGGTTTGAGCTATCCTGGCCATAATATCATGTTCTGACCCCTCTTCTGATATGGAAGCTCCAACATATTTAAATTTGGTGACAGGTTGTAGCTCTTTTCCATCGCATACTGGGTTGACGCTTTGTCCAGGTGATTGACGAGATCTCTACGTTCCTGTTCGTCTCCTACCAGTCCGGCAATATCATCAGCAAAACGTACTGACTGTACCTTCATGTTGCTCCAGAGCTTCGGACATGATCCTTTCCAGGAAGATGTTGAATAAAGTTGGAGAGCGAATGCAGTCTTGTGTCACACTGACTGTGGCTCGAAACTACGCTCCAATGGTACCATTGATAAGTACCTGTTGGTATTGGCATACAGTTGTTCAATGGTCTGAACTAGTTTTGGCCTATGTTGTACTTCCGCATGGTGGCCCATAAAGCGGCTTGCCATACTCTTTTAAACACCTTCTTGAAATCGACAATTATGTGATAGAGGTTTCTCTGATGCTGTTGAAACTTTTACATATGATGCGCGGATTAAAAATATGTTCTTTGGTGCTTCTTCCCTCATGGAAACCTTTCTGCTCTTTGAATAGGATGTTTTCAGGACCTTTAGCATAACTTTACTTTCATGGCTGATAAGACTGATGAGACTGATGGTTCTGTAGTTAGAGCTAGTTGAAGGTTTCCTTTCTTTTGTAGCTTAATGACGAGCGATTTTGTACATGCAGATGGCCACTCTCCTGTTTGCCAGATCTTTCTGCAAATCTTTGTCAAAATGTCCTATAGTTGCTCACCACCATTTTGTGAGAGTTATGATGGGATGTTGTTTTGTTTTGTTTTTGAGGACTTTCCATTCTTCAGTGAGTTAATTGCTGCCTGTACATCTTCTCTGAGGATAGGGAAGTCGTCACTTTCCCCTTGGCCGGAATTCTTATGGATCTCAGGGTGGTTGTAGAGTTTGGAGCAGTATTCTGTACATCCATTCGTGATCTATTTTTCTTCAGTTAGCTTATAACCTGCATCATCCTGAATGCTCCTTTTGCCTGTTTTGTAAGTGTGAGGTCTTTTATAATATAGAAGGCTTTCTTTGAATTGTTCTTGTTGAGGCACTCTTCTAATTCCAACTTTTGTCTTTGATCCATTTCTCCTTTGGTTCTCTCAAGCTTTTTTTGATTTTCTTGTTGGCTACTTTATACTTGGCTGCTCCTCCAGGGCCTTATTCTTTCTTCTTTAATTTTAACCTTGTGTCTTGCTGTTGGAGGATTCCGTCTGTAACCCACAGCTTTATCTTCTTTCTGTGTTTTTCTACAATTTATTTTGCTGCTTAAGTCATTGTCTCTGAGAACTTGGTTGTCAGGGTTAAGACATCTTCGTCCAAGGCGAGCAAAGGAGCAAACTTCCCGCTGATAAAGGCCTCGAGGCTCTCGACCACCTGTGGGTCTTTCACTTGCTCAAGGTCAAACATCATCCATGGGTTCCATGACTTCTTGACCTTCTGGAGGCCAACGCGGAAGTTCATCATGACCAGGTCATGATCGCTTCCCACATAAGCTCCTGGATACAACTAGTAATTGTAAAACTGACTTGAGTAATACTCAATACTGATACCACTAGTACAGGGCTCAGCAACCGAAAATATTGGAAGAGCCATAACAGACAAATAAACAAAAAACTACAACTGCAAAAAAGAGAAAGCCTTTTTATTTTGAATCAAAATGAAAAAGGGATTTATACAGCAAAGTTACTCATTTGGTATATATTCGAAACAATGTTACAGTCTTGAAAAACTTTAAGAATGTTTGATTAGTGTTTTAGAGTGGCACTTACTGTAGGTCATGGGATCAAATCCAACTACCAGCCTTCCTGTGTGAAGTTTGCATGTTCTCTCCGTGCTTGTGTGGGTTTCCTCTGGGCATTCCGGTTTTCTCCCACATTCCAAAAACATGCATGTCAGGTTAATTGTCCCGAGGTGTGAATGAGCGAGTCTGTCTCTGTGTGCCCTGCGACTGGCAACCATATCAGGGTGTCCCCTGCACACTGCCCGAAGACAACTGGGAATGGCTCCGGCACTCCTGTGACCCTACTGAGAATAAGCGGAGCAGATAATGGATATAAATATAAATATATAAATATATAAATATATATATATATATATATATATATATATATATATATATATATATATATATATATATATATATATATATATATATATATATATATATATATATATATATATATATATATATATATTTTTTTTTTTTAATTTTTAATTTTTTTCTTATCCATATTACATGTTTTAGCAAGTTCAATTTTTGACTTTAATCCTCAATACTGATAGCCCTAGTACATCAAATTCACCTTTGGCCCATAAATAATTAAAGGAAAATGTTTGAGTCCCAACACATTTTTTCTTAACACTGATGCAGGTAAAGTCTCAGTCTTAGTCCTGCTGGATCTGAGTGCTGCATTTGACACAGTCGATCATGTGATCTTTTTGCAGAGGTTAGAGGACTGTGTAGGCATCTCTGGTCCTGCCCTGAAATGGTTCCAGTCCTTCCTCGAGGACAGGAAATATTTTGTTCAGATGAGTGGGTTCAAATCCAGCTCCCGGCCTTACTGTGCGGAGTTTGTATGTTCTCCCCGTGCTTGCGTGGGTTTCCCCCGGGCACTCCGGTTTCCTCCCACATTCCAAAAACATGGATTTCAGGTGAATTGGCCAGTCCAAATTGTCCCTAGGTGTGACTGAGCGAGTGAGTTGTCTGTCCCCGTGTGCCCTGCAATTGACTGGCAACTAGTCCAGGGTGTCCCCTGCCCACTGCCCGATGATTGCTGGGATGGACTCCAGCATCCCCGCGACCCTACTGAAGATAAGCGGTGCAGCTGATGAGATGAGATGAGACAAAAAAAATATTTTTTTAAGCACATTCAAATGTGAATTAAGAAATACATTAAATTTACTATGCCCCCATATTTTCCTAAAATAGTATACAGTAACAATACCTTAAAACTAGGCCAGTATCAGCACTGATAGCTGGTACTGTTTTTTTCCTGTAAATGTTAATATTTTCCATATTTTGATAAAAGAGGGTTTACTAATACTTTTCCTTGTTGTATTTTTGAGTGATTGATGGAAATAATCACAACTAGCAATTGTAAAGCTGACTTTACTTATCATCAATACTAAGACCAATAGTACATGAAATTCTCCTCCGCATCCATAAATATTTCATAAAAAAACGTTTTAATCCCAACAAAGTTATCCTAAAAATAACACTAAATACCTTTTAGTAACACTACCTTAAAATAAGTCCACTATCGGCACGGATACTGGTATAGTTTCTTACTCGCCTATTGCTTGTAAATGCAAATTATTGTTTAGCGCCTCCGAGTGGCAAAAAAATAGCCCATAATTTGTTTTAATTATAAGATAACATTTACGAACACTGATATAAATGAGCATTTCTTATTTATAGCTGGAGAAACTTTGTTTTCATAACATGAGGTTCACCTAGAAGGATATGAGCCATTGTCCACCATTTTGCTGCTACTGGTAACCCCAAAACCTTGCAAAAATCTGTGCGAGAAAAAAAGAAGAAAAATAGTGAGGTTTGGTCATGTTGACTTCCATAGTTATTATTCTATTCCAGACTCAGAGACAGTTTCTTCCCCTGAGCCATTACCACCCTAAACACACACCGCACAAAAAACTGAAAACTCCCACTACCTCATACGAACGTAAAATGGTACTCATGCCTATGTTTCTTGCACAATGTTGACTGCACAATGTTTACTGCTCACCTTGCACAAAGTTGACTTTTTTTTGCACTATGTTGACTATTTTTGCACCAAATGCATATTGCACGACCCTTGCGATACCAAACTGTATTGCGATACCAACTGTATATAACATCCTATATGCTGACATTTCTTTTTGTAAATATTGTGTAAATTATAACTATAACCTTATCCTCCTTGTTTTATAATCTTATCTTCTCTGTTCCTTTATCTTCTTGGTTTCTTTTATCCTCACTGTGAATATGTGGTCCTGGAGTGCCATGCCCAATTTCATTGTCACAAAATGTTAACCCATTTTGTTACAATGACAATAAAGGTGTATTCTATTCTATTGTATTCTATTCTATTCTATTCAATTCTATTCTATTCTCCCATCTCATCTCATCAGCCGCACCGCTTATCCTCATTAGGGTCGCGGGGGGGCTGGAGCCCATCCCAGCCATCTCCGGGCAGTGGGCAGGGGACACAATCAGCTGGTTGCCAGCCAATCGCAGGGCACACAGGGACAGACAACTCATTCGCTCATTCACACTTAGGGACAATTTGGACCGGCCAATTCACCTGAAATGTATGTTTTTGAAACGTGGGAGGAAACCGGAGTGCCCGGAGGAAACCCACGCAAGCACCGGGAGAACATACAAACTCCGCACAGGAAGTCTGGTGCTGGATTTGAACCCACGCAGGAGGTTCCCATGACATGAACTGTGCCGCACAAGCGCTAACCACTGCGGCGCCGTGCTATTCTATTCTATTTTTCCTTGTGCTGTTTAGCACTTACACTATACGGCAAAATCCATAAGTCGAATAATCCACACCGTCCATTTAAATCTTCAATTGTAAAAGAGGGTTTACAAATACCTATTTTCACTATATCTATTCAGCATTACATTTTAAGAAATTCGACAAACTGATGACGTCTGCATCCGAGCACCATATGGTGTGAAAAACGTAATACTCTTAAATTATTCCATTCAGCGTTAAGCGTGTACAAGTGGCACAAGTCCAAATCTAGCCGAGTGCCTGTTTCATTTTCAGAAGCGTTTTTGTGCAGGTTCTGATTTTATGCGGACCGGCAGGATCTCGGTCCTCGGGGTTTTCTGCTATCGTCCGACACTACAGAATAAATGAAAAATAAATTGGCTGTCTCGCCATGAGATAGCCAGTATGACATGTCTATTATTGTTTGGTGTACTTCTGACAGGGGAATATTATCTCGGATGATGAAATTAACATAATTATGCCAATAAATGCTGGAGGTTATGTTGTTGTTTTTTGTTATAGTGAGTGTGTTAATGTCACTGCTCTGTTTGTGTAACTGTGTAAAGAAGTGGGAAATATTTACCATCTGTACTATTTTTACGAGTGAACGCGTTATTATTTGCAAATTACGTTTTTCTTTTTTCTTATTAATTTCATTTGAATCACGTTCAGCACTCTCATAAGTCAGTCAACCGTGCTGCTCTTTCAAAGTGTCAAATCAAGTCAAGTCATGTGTATTTGTATCCCTTTTTTCCCTTATTTGTAGCCCTTAATTACTATAAATACTATTATAAATTAAAAACTATTATTACACCATCCCCTGATCTACAACCTACACGAGGGCAAGGAAAACTCAGAAACCTCAACATGAGGAAAATGAAACCTTTCTCTTTCAAGCTTTCTTATTCCACTTTTATTTCAAAGGAAACTGCTCGCATCTTCTTTACACTTTACACCAACCGTATAGAATGGATGCACAAGATATTAAACAATAAAAATGTCAAAGTTCTCAGCGCGCTGGAGATACAGTATACAATGTTTACACACGAACTAGGAAGAGGAAGTGGATTTCTTCTCTGGGTTGGACGCTGGGTGACCTCTCACAGCGCCACCACATGCCGTAGCGGTGGAAAGAAGCACTACAGTTATGTCCTGTACTCGGAAAAAGGTACACACAATACAAAATCTAACTTGCCAGCAATATCCAGAAATTTTTCGACGTCCCGAAAGAAATGTTCGTATCTACCGTTTTACGTAAGGGCCCGGTCACACAGCCGTTTGCGTCTGTATCGCGGGTAAAATTTTGCGGGTTTTTTTTGCCCGTGGTTGCCCGCGATGGAAAATGCGCAAAATTGGCCAACCCGCTGTTCATCGGCGACTGTTCCGCTTCCTCATCGCGTCATTTCCGCGTCATTTTCTCCTGTGGACCACGGGTATAAAAGCTGCCGAGCCGGCGTTATGCCGAGAAATGCATCCTTGCCGAGATTACTAAACCACTTTTACCTCGTTTTATCTCACTTTTATATCACTTTTAGGGAATTTAATGGCGAACATATAACCAAAACCACTTCGTCTTGCATTTGTTGGGAATGTAATACAACTTAAACCATTCCGTCTTTGTATTTGTTGTGAATGTAATCGAACGGTAATGCACGCCGTATACAAATCACTTTTGAGCAGGTAACACGTTTATTTTGCCTTTTTCCATTCAAATCGCTCGTATTGAAACTGTTATGCACTCTACCATAAAGCTTATTTTTGCATAATAAGCTTTACGGTAGAGTGTATAACAGTTCTCAAAAGTGATTTATATACGGTGTGCATTACCGTTCGATTACGTTCACAACAAAAACAAAGACGGAATGGTTTATGTTGTATTACATTCCCAACAAATGCAAGACAAAGTGGATTTGGTTATATGTTCGCCATTACATTCCCTAAAAGTGAGATAAAATGAGGTAAAAGTGGTTGTAGTAGCGAGAGGATGCAAATCTCGGCAGGGATGCATTTCTCGGCATAACACCGGGCTGTAGAAATCATAACCGCTCAAGACACAGTCCCGTGAAGATCAAGATTTCAAGCTAAGGCACCGAAGAAGCCATGTTATTATTGTAATAGTCTTTCATTTTTATTTTATTATCTTGTTATGAAATGAAAAGAAATGTCAAGAAATAAAAATGGATTAAGACGAGGTCACTACGGTGACGGGGATCCATGTCCACCCCTTGACGTCTCGAGCACAACTGACGTGTGCTCGGCAAATCGCGCTGTATATACGCGGAGAAAGGCGTTTGACCGTCACACGCGTAACACGCTAATTTCACGTAATAACACCGCGATACAGGCGCAGAACATGCCATGACCGTGCTCCACCCACGATTACACGCTGAAATTTCGCGTCCTACCCATGTGTAACCACGCCCTGGCCGCGGCCAGAGCACGTCGTTCCGCGTCATTTCCGCGTCATTACCTCGTGTGCCGCCCGCGGTTAACACGTGGTCTAAAGTTTTGAGCAGCGCAAAACTTTTTCGCGTGTGAATTTCCGACCGCGTGTAAAGCACTGCTGTATCTTGTCTATATGGCGATCTCAAAACGTCCAACATCGTCTGCTTCACGGGCAGAAATTTCTGGCCGTTATTCAGCCTCGATACGCCCGTGAAAGGCTTTGTGACCGGGCCCTAAAGTTTTGAGCAGCGCAAAACTTATTTGCGCTGCCAACCGCGTGTGAATTTCCGACCGCGTGTAAAGCACTGCTGTATCTCGTCTGTATGGCGATCTCAAAGCGTCCAACAGCGTCTGCTTCACAGGCAGAAATTCCTGGCCGTGATTCAGACACAAACGGCTGTGTGACCGGGCCCTAAGTCGAATAATGCCAGATCTCTCTACCTGTTCAGTTACCCAGCGCCATTTGATAGGGACCACATCTCCTTTATTTTGATTTTGTTGGTTTTAATTCCTTTTTCTTCTCATAATAATGGGTCTTAAAAGTTTAGTAAAAAGGGCGGGGAAAAGTGGAAAACTATGACAACAATGATTCGAGTGGAAGAAGAAAACGATTGCGAAAAAGGAAAATTGTGTTTGAAGCGCTGCTGGAAGGTCCAGTAAATGGTTTCAAAATATTATATTTTTAGCTTTTTCCACTACATATATTATTATATATGTATATATTAATCTCTATAAACTTTATAAATAGTTATTGATGTTAGGTACAAACTTTAATGATATTATGAATTTATTTTTACATGGGGCTCTTTTAAAGCAAGGGGTTGCTTATATGCAAGTGTAACGGGTGTAATAATAACTTTTATTTTATTGACATTCCTGCTGAAATATGTTGTATAGTTTCTGTATAAGTGTCCTGCAATGATGAGTCCAACAGTGCCACCTGCTGGTACGTGGTAAGGTTTGGTTTGGCTTTAGACTTTGCGACAGGAAGGTGGGGGGTTTTGGCAGTCTACAACGAGCTGCCAACTGTAAGACACGATCTTTTAGCGCCCCGCAAAAAGTTCATTTTAAACATTAAAACCACAGCTGACAAATCTCTCAGCATGCACAGTAATGTGATTGATGTTGTCAAGCTGTTTGGATTTATTTTCGTTTTGTTTCTGTCGCTTTTTATGTTAGTTTTGCCGGACGTTGCATGTTGTGCTAAAATGCTAATTCCCCTCATAGAGATCAAAGCCAGCAGAGAAGCTTACCACGTGTTGTGTTGTGACTTATTCATTTGCAGGTAAATTGTACCCGTTTTTATACTCATTATTCTTATTATTTCTATTTTCTCATATGTATAAAAAGGATGATGTTGGTTAAAATTCGGACTAAAAAAATATGTTGAATTCATTGTAAACGTTAAAAAACACACTATACTATCTCTTGTTAAAAGTATCTTGTTCAAATGGATGTAAAAATGTATTGTGATGGTTGATATTCTAAAATGTATTTTATGTAAACTGAAAACAAAGCTCTGTGATATGTTTAGGGCAGTCTACAACGAGCTGCCAATGAGATCAAAGCCAGCAGAGAAGCTTACCATGTGTTGTGTTGTGACCCATTCATTTGCAGCAACTATAATAAAAACCTCATCATCCAGTCCAGCGTTAATGTGGATCTTTGGTGGGACAGGTACACCGCGGTTACACAAGTTTGTACGGTACTTGAAGTCATTTTTGTTTTACTAGTCAGTTTTATTCTTTAAAAAATAGTGAATATATTCTACTATCTCAGTTTTAAACTGCACTATCCTTTCAATAGATACATTTGAGAAGTTTTTTTCTTGTTTTGGGTCCCAGCTTGTCATTAAAGTGGAATGGTAGATCAGACCAGTTGCGAACCATCCATCCATTATCTGGACCGCTTATCCTCAGTAGGGTCGCGGGGGTGCTGGAGCCCGTCCCAGCCGTCTTCAGGCGGTGGGGAGGGGACACCATGAACTGGTTGCCAGCCAGTCACAGGACACACAGAGACAGACAACTCACTCGCTCATTCACACCTATGGATACTATGGACTAGCCAATTAACCTGACATGCATGTTTTTGGAATGTGGGATGAAACCGGAGAGGCTGGAGGAAACCCACGCAAGCACAGGGAGAACATGCGAACTCCACAAGGAAAGGCTGGTAGCTGGATTTGAACCCATGACCTCAGAACCTTGCCGCGGATGTGCTAACCACTCAGCTTCCGTGCCGCCGCAGTTGCAAACCAGAGCTCTAATAAACATGACTTGACTTTCTCACGTTATTGAAAATGCAAACATGACCCCTTAGTCTGCTCCGTGTCAAATGTGCTCTGTGTGAAAGAAGATTCCCGAGGCAGTCGACGTTTTTGCTTTGTCGCTGTGTTAAATCGCCAAGAGATATGCCAATTTGTCCGAGTCTCTGCGTGAAAAACAGCCACGGCGCCATCGACTTGTTTTTGTTTAATGTTTCATCGAGCGCTTCGTAACGACGGGACGTGTTACTTAATCACCGCGAGCTTGCTAGCGGAAAAAAAAGCACACGCAACTCCCCCCCAAAAAACGTTGAGTGTGCAAACATCCCATCATGCATCCCTTCATCAACAACCTTCTCTCCCCCTCCTCTTCGGCAAACCACTGACGCTAGCAGCAAAGACAGCCGCGATCAATACGGCCCCAAACCCGTCCGCAACGTTCATCCATCAGCGACAAGACGACGGCGGCCATTACTCAAAGACACGGCGACGCCGAAACCTTCCCGCCTTTTGCCGCGGCCGCCTCGCTAAATGGGCTCCGGCGGAACATTAGCAGGCGGATGCCGCGTTACTTTACGGCTTCTCGCTCTTATCTTGCCCGGTAAATAATTCAAATGAGAACATAATAAAAAGGCGGGCCTTTAGCTCAAACGCTAATAAAAAACTAAAAAAAAAACGGTCTCTCAGGACGTTTTTTATAGAAGAAATATACTCCTGACTTTGCCGTCTCTTTGCCGCCGCGTCTTGATTTGCCGCCCGGTCTCAGAGGCCGTCCGAGTGCCGTGCTTCAGTCACGCGGGGGCCGCAGATATATCGTTCCGCATCGGATATAAACTGTATTTTGCCAACTCTGGCCATAAATCAGGTTTGTGTGGGTTTGAGAGCGAATGTCCACAGAAGTGCTAAACCGTGGTAAATCCTTCACACCGGGATTTCCCAGAGAAAATGTCACCAAAAAGTATAAGCGTTAAGCCAACGCATCTTTGCCATTCTTTCTGAAACTGTTTAGAATGTTGTGAGTTTTGTAGTGTTTAAAGGGACACTGTGTAATATCTAACCCAGGAGTCTCCAGTGTGGTGCCTGCAGCCCCTTAAGGACAGCTGAGGTGCCTGTGGACGTGTTCTGAAAATAGCTCATCAGTGCTATGTCATTGTGCTTTTCCAGTAAAATTATTTTATTTTATGTTATTTAACCCTACTTCCAATAATTAACCTGGTAATAGCATAGTAACGACATGGTTATACTATAATAAGTGGTTATTTTAGAAACGCACATCAAGCTGGGTGCCTTTTCCGTTAATTACAATCAAAATGCACCTCATTTAACCATTAGATGTCACTGTATTGTGTAGTGCAGGGGTCAGCAACCTTTTTATTGTGGAGTGCCACTTTCAAATTTCCTTGTAAATCAGTATGCCTATATGTTTATTCAGTGTGTTTTATATCCAACAGAGCTGTAATTTTACACTAGTCCAAATATACAACATGGATATACATTTTAATCATATAACTCAGTGTTTTTCAACCCTTTTTGAACCAAGGTTCACTTTTATTTATAAAAAAGTTCTGAGGCACCTCATCCGTCAAAAATGTTTGAAAATGAAGTCAAATGATTGAATGTCAAATATTTCACTGTACTACCTCATAAGCAGATAATTAGTGTATAAAAAGAAAAAATACTCAAAATAAAAAGAATTATGTGCTTTATGTTTTTATTTTTTACAGTGCGTTCTTAAACTGCTTTGTTAAACAAATTGTTATCAAATGTACTGTGCTACCTCAAGAGCAGATAATTAGTGCATAAAAGGTATATAAAAATCTACTGCCACCTACTGATATAGATGACTATTACAGTTCCTCGTCTGAAGATTGCAAAAATACTGAATAATGGCCTGATTTTTTGGAAAGATAAAATCGGGCAAATTCCAGCAGCACACTAGACAAGGTCTCATGGCACACTAGTGTGCCCCGGCACACTGGTTGAAAAACACTGCTATAACTGACCAATTTATCTTCCACTATTCTTGTTCATCAATCAACTAAAAAATGAATGTGAATAACAAGTGGAAAGGCCTGTACCCATCCATGACTTTTTGCCTCAAGAATTAATCAGAATCAACCATTCTTCATCAACAATGAACTACAATCAAAAACAAGTGATATAGACAGCTACCATACCACCCATCAATGAAATTTTATTGCAGAAAATATCAAAACTTGAAATAACAGCAGCATAGCAGAAGGCACACGCGCGCGTGCACACACACATACACGCACACAGGCGCTTCTTTAAAATATTCGCCATCAGTAAATGGTTTTCTGTGGTTTGCTATGCAGTGAGCAATGTGACAGCTTGCTTCAGTGGTGGTGTTTTTAGCAGTGACAAAGGTTGTCAGGGTCTGTGTTTGTTTGCCGTACCTGGACACAGCGCGTTTTAATGTCTCCGCCATATAAGACTCATCCTTGACTTCATGTTCATGTTTCGTCTCGTAATGACGTTTAACACTTGCTGTGCGAGGTACAACGCTCTCGAGGCATAATGCACAAAACAGCATGGTAATTTTTTGCACAAAGCTTCATCTGTCTGTCCAGCTGGGTGGAAATAACAATAAGTTTTCGCTCGAGGAGCCGTCATGATTCGTTCATTTATCGCGCGCGTGTGTGTTTTGTTGGCTGCGTTAAAACACGGATCTCTCCTCTTCGAGGCGCCGCGCAAGCATACACTGACACACGAAGCGAACGTAAAGCCTCTAAATAACATGGCGCGCAACTGAAAATGTCTAAATTTCAGGTAAAAATGCAAATTTTTAAAATATAATTATTATTTTGCCGCGCGATCGCGTACCACTTGTTAAGCCCTCGCGTGCCACTGCTGACCCCTGGTGTAGTGCAAACAAAAACAAGTACTACAAATCACAAGGAAGAATATATATACTACTCAGTTTTTTGCCATACCTTTCACAATGTTTTTGCTGTTTTTGGGCGTACCTGTAGCAGCATGATAGCTCCCTCTAGGTGAGCTTTCTGTCATGTAAAATAAATAAAATAATTAAACCAAAAAGTATATAAAAAAAGCATGTTTATATGATAATTCATGTATTTTTGATTATTATTTAAATAAGATTGTTTTTTTTTCTTGAATGAATCAGTTTTTTACTACTGGGGGCACAAATAATGTCCCTTTAAATCAGGGGTAACCAACCTTTTTGACGCTTAGGGCTACTTTTAGTTGATTGGCGCAAAGGGCTACCATTTTGAGATACATTTCTGAAATATAACTTATGTTATTACTATGTTATTACTAGGTTGTAATTATTAGAAGTTGAGCCATCTACTCAAACATCACGTCAGTTCAAAACAAAATTTAACAGAAAATTGCCATGACCCATCACTGATGAGCTTTTTTCAGAACCGGATTCTCAAGTGGTCAGGTTAATTGGCTGTTTCAAATTGTCCCTAGGTGTGAATGAGCAAGTGAATTGTCTGTCCATGTGTGCCCTACATCTGGCTGGCAACTAGTTCAGGGTGTCCCCTGCCCATTGCCCGAGGATGGCTGGGTTGGGCTCCAGCACCCCTGCGACCCTACTGAGAATAAGTGGTGCAGATAATGGATGGATGGAATCTCAGGTGTTCTTAGGGGGCTACCTCATGCCCACAAACACCACATTGGAGACCCCTGTTTTAAAAAAAGAGAAATTGTTATAATGGTGTAGTCCTTCCGTGTTTAGCAGTGCTTATCTAAAGATGATTTTTGGTGTTGGAATATTGAAATTTTCTCATTTATCACCTTTTTTTCTGATTTCAGTCGTTACTAACTCTCACCTATTTAGTCGCAATTAATGCACTTCATGATTGTTCAAGAATTAGGAGAAGGCCTTGTGTTTTATCAGTACCTGCCAGACCCGATTCAGGCTGATGGAAAGTGGGGATTTTCCACTACTTCTTTTTATCAATGTCATAGATCCACCCTCCTAGTATAAAAGAGAATGTCAGCCAATTTCGATAAGCATTTTGTGAAACCATACAGCCTTGTTCTGTAACTCATGCCCAGAATGTTCTGTCCTTAATATCTGTGGATTTGTTGGGGAAAAGGTGCAAAGTCTGTTTCTTTTTTATTTCTTTATTCCCGCAGGAAGCCTCAAAATATAATCACGTTGACTCTTTTGGAGACGGTCCTTTTGTTGTAATCTCAGTCATCATGTTCAGTGCCTGTAATGTCATTTGATTTATAAGACAATAACTGAATATTACGGTCCACTGTAAAAAAAAAACACTGTTGAATCCTATTATAATGCAGTGATATTACAGACCTTGTTATAAAATAACAGGTTCTAGTTTATAGGTGTTTAGTCTAAAATGACAGTTTGTTTCTCTAAAGCATGGAATCCTGTGCTTTATTTCAGGTATTTATTGTGCTATTACCATTTCAGTTACAAAGAATTCATTCATTCATTCAACTTCCAAACTGCTGAACCTCACTCGGATCATACAACCATTTACAAACACATCTACCTTGTCACCAATCGCGCATGTCTTTAGAATGTGGAGAAAACAGGAGTGCCCCGAGAAAACCGACACACAGGGAGTACATGCAAATTCCACACAGGCTGGTGGCGGGAATTGAGCTTGGGACCTCTGAACTGTAAGTCAGACATTCTAACTAGTGAGCAACCACTACGTACCAGTTGCAAATTGATGGTTATTAATTGTGGAATGGATTTAAACGGACACATAAATCTTTATTTTAACTTTCTTAGCTTAGAAACTACTACATGACTGTCTCAGAAAATTAGAATATTGTGATAAAGTTCTTAATATTCTGTAATGGTTTATATCATGGATTTATTGCAAATCAAGTGCAATTATACAAGTCTTATATTGTTTTGATATTGCAGATTATGGCGAAAACTCAAATATCCTCAAAATATTATAGTATCATGAAAAAGTATACTAGTGCGCTTTAAGCCATAATCAGCAATAATGAAATGAAAAAAGGTTTCAGTTGATTTGTAATGAATCCAGGATGAAGGCGTTTTTGTTATGTTTTATTGCATTGCAGAGGATATATTAGGAACTTCCATCCATCCATCCATTATTTGCACTGCTTATCCTCAGTAGGGTCACGGGGGTGTTGCAGCCCATCCCATTCATCTTCGGGCAGTGGGCAAAGGACACCCTGAACTGGTTGCCAGCCAGTCGCAGGACACACAGAGACAGACAATGTGCTCATTTACACCTAGGGACAATTTGGGCCAGCCAATTAACCTGACATGCATATTTTTGGGATGTGGGAGGAAACCGTAGTGCCCGGGGGAAACCCATGCCGTCAGGGGGAGAACATGCAAACTCCACACAGGCAGGCTGTGATAGCTCGACTTGAACCCTAAATATCCGCACCTTGGGGCTGCGCGCTAACCGCCCACCCACCGTGCCGCCCATATTAAGAACGTAATCACAATATT
This sequence comes from Urocampus carinirostris, assembly GCF_059441175.1. Classification (NCBI taxonomy): domain Eukaryota; kingdom Metazoa; phylum Chordata; class Actinopteri; order Syngnathiformes; family Syngnathidae; genus Urocampus; species Urocampus carinirostris. The sequence continues at coordinate 24,225,099 of NC_142364.1, read as the reverse complement.
CTAGTTTGAAAAAAACGACAGTTTTCTATGGTATTGATAGTTCTCCCAAATATTAAGAATACTAAGATTTTTATTCTCTTTCTAAGAATTATTTTGTGGGAGAAAAGGCCCGCGACCCACTAAAAACAGGTCTACGACCCACTTTTGGGTCCGGGCCGACCAGTTGAGAAACACTGTATTAGAGCACTGTAAACGATCACTAGTAGACCAGCATTTTCTGAGCGAAGGTTCCGAACAGGAACATAGGGCGAAATTTAATCAGAAAGATATGAGGGGGCAAGTCCATGCAAATTTTTGTATGATACCAACAAAACCTTAAAATCACATCTTAAACTGAAAGGGAGTTAGTGAGGGTCAGCTAAAATCGGGATAATTTGATCAAACTTTCTTGTCTTAGTTAAAAGCCTCACTGCAGCATTTGGTACCAGTTGCAAATTTTTGATGTTAGATTTCGGGGGACCAGAGAGTACTACATTACAGTAATCAAGACGAGGATGTAGCATAAGTTTGGTGTGCTGCTTCTTTTTAAGTGATAACATAGCGCTCTTCAAGATTACAACAAAATAATTTTCAAAATCTGGAAATTCACTTCATACATTCCGAAATTTTAATGTATGGCACCCCCTGTATTGATACCTGTCGCTAGAACTGATTTGTCAAAATCTGGCCTTGTAATAATATTGTTTTAGTATCATTTTTATACAAGATTTGTTTTAATTCCAAATACTCTATCATGGTTATCTGCAAAGGTCAGAGTTCATATGGGTTCTTGAAAATCTTTTGTATTTTCAAGGATAGAAAAGTGCTTGAATTTTGGGTGGAGTGCTTGGAAATGCTAGAAATTTGCCATGTCACACAAAAAGTCTGCTTAAAAATGAGGCAGACACTGCCTTCTGGTAGCTTTGCCAGGGCACACACGCCAATTTTCCCCTCGCCATTTGGGGCAGCTGGCATTGTCCTATGAAGCATCATCGCTCCCTACAGGTGCGCCCAAAAAGACAAGTGCATGCTACACCAAAACAGGGCGCTATGAAATGTGTATTAGAACAGGGAATACGTTTTATTATTGGACATTTATTATGAGCCATGCAAAAAGTGAAGGTAGCGTTTCCCAGTGGTAAATTGTAATGGGAAGAACTTCCTGCAACTGAAAATGTAAGTTACATATTACCCAACACTTACATGGGAAGAAATTTGTCATGAAAATATTCACACACAATCCACAAATCTATTCGCAATTTACTCGAGATCTGAAAATCACACGTCTTGATAAATACACACGGTCGATTGAAAATCCCATTTGCAAATTGCAGATACATTTGCGTATCTGCAAAATACATGATTCCCACCCGATTTGTTCTTCTCATGGTCCTTAAGAAATGGGAAATTGGCTTCGAAGGTCTTTAAAAAGTGACGAACCCTGAATTGTAAAAAGAAGCCACGAGACAATATCCAGTGAGGAACAGACTGAAATATTGTCCGCATTACACTCAATTCATGCTCATTTTCCTTGTCAGAGTAGATGTTTATGTTGCTTTGCTATGAAAGAACCCAAGGTTTTAACTTTTCCATTTAGTAGAACAATCCCACAAAGGAGGTCAACAACCTTGCCCTACGTTTTTTGTCTTTTACATTGCAAAAACAACCTCCGCCAACTTCATTTTCGAGTGTTTAAACAAGCTAAAACAAGGAAAGCTGTTGAACAAAAAGCATCAATTATCGGTGGATTACGTGGCCTTACGATTACGGGCGGCGTACTCTCGGGCCACCTTTGCAGCCGATCCTGCGCCGTCGTCAAGAGTCGCGTAACGCAATCTTTACGATCAAGGTTCAAGAGAAGCTGGAGGACTATCCGGTATTTAGTCTTTTATTCCAGCGCGTCCTTCAAGGCGAGCAGCCCCCCTCTGCGACTGCCCAGCGTAATAAACATCACGTTGAGATATTGGGCCTTCTTGCCGCGTCAACAACAACAAAAAATGACAGGGAAGTGGAATTTACGACGTGTGCTCGCCTGGAGAAAAAGAAAAGACCGCGTTTGTCTTCAATTACATATATTTCTTCGGGTTTACGACCTTCTACAGTAACCGAAAGGTGCAAAACCATTTTACATATCATAAAACAATTTAGGTTTTGCCTTTTTTGTGGTGAAAACATGAGCTGCTTAACACGGTTTCGCTTTTCGTGTCGTAGGTCCTTGGAGTAGGTCCAGCGTCTGTCTTTGAGCAGTCTCAAAGACAGACGCTGTCTTTGAGACTGCCCTACTTACGAACAATTGTTAGTAAGTTAAATTTTTTCGTAAGTTGTTTCAGTTCTATATTTTGTATGTTTATGGTTTATATAAGTATGTTTAAGCCTTGAATAAGTATCCTGTATTGTTTTGTACTAAAAAATATGTAGTAAAATAATATGCTCTACAAAGATAAATAAACTTAAGTTTAACTTACTTTTGGAAGATGAGCTTCAAGAGTTTGGCAACTTCCTCTTCTGTGATCCAACCATTTTCTCAACCACATCAAGCTTTCTTGTTCCACTTTCGCTTCAAAAGAAACGACTCGCCTCTTCTTTACACTTTACACCAACCATATTCAATGGATGCACGAGATATTAAAAAGTAAAAATGTCAAAGTTCTTAGCGCGCTGGAGATACAGTATAGTATGTTTAAACACGAACCAGGAAGAGGAAGCCGGACTTTTTGGGGTGGATGCTGGGTGAGCTCTCACAGTGCCACATGCCGGTAGTGGCGGAAAGAAGCACTACAATAATGTCCTGGACTTGGAAAAAGGTACACGATACAAAATCTAACTTTACAGCAATGTCCAAGTATTTTTTGACATTCCGAATTTTTTTTCCGTACCTACCATTTTTCGTATCTCCAATGTTCATAAGTAGGCGAGCGTCTGTACTGTCGCTGATCAGAGCGAGAAAATGGACATGCTGCAGCAGTCATAAATGGGAAAAACAACGCGTTCGCTGTCCATCTCCTCGCTGCTCGTGTTTCACCATAAACATTAGCCTCTCACCGTCACTTTCGGTTGATCCCTAAAGTTGGGACATACCCTCTCCAGTCAAATTAGAGATATAAAAGTGTCTGTTAAAATGTTTGTGTCTAGTCAAGTTGTTCTCTGAAATGTACATTTGTTTCAAAACTCGTAATTTTAACGTTTTTAAGTATTAACGTGTTTTCTAAAATGTAAAAATGTTTTGCACCTCTCGGCTACTGTAGCCTTCCTTTGAGTGTGTTTTAAATATGGCGACCAAAAGGAATTATAAGGGGTGGATTTGTACAGAGGTGGGTAGAGTAGTGCAAAATTTTACTCCAGTAAAAGTACTGTTAATTCAGAATAATATTACTCAAGTAGAAGTAAAAGTAGTCATCCAAATTCTTACCTTAGTAAAAGTAAAAAAGTACTTGGTGAAAAGGTTACTGAAGTACTTAGTATCTCTAGCAACATTGTAGTTATTGTTTTTTTTAAAACAACCAATCAGATCATCAAATTATCAAAATCCATCTAATCAACGCAAAATAAATTTAATTTAAGAGTAGATTAAAATAATCATTATACATTTGAGTGTTTTGATGAACAATGAAATAAAAATGGTACAAATCCAAATAACTAAATTAAGCACATGTAGCGCCAAGTAGCACATTCAAAGCCCCAATAGTCATCTTAAATGGCTCTACAAACAGAACAACAAGCTAGCCCATCAACTCAAACAAAAGGAGACATTGCATATTCCAGCTGGTGCTTTGGCCCCCTTTTTAAGGGGAACATACTTTTGATGTGAGGCCAGGGGTGCAGCTCCTCTTCTGTGTTTGCATAGTCGGTATTGCTAAGAGACATTTTCCATTCCTCCGTAAAACACAATTTTCCTGACTGAAGTTAAATATGGTCACGTGACAAGGCTGCTATGTTTGATTGGTGGAACATGGTAGAGCCTGGCGGAGATCTGCGTTATAATAAATGCGCCTTAGTGGAGACAGACAGAGGCGTACTTATGCGGAGGGGATTTATTCAGTAACGAAATAAGGACTTCAATGTTGCCCAATGTAGCGGAGTAAAAGTAGTTTTTTCCTCATAAATTTACTTAAGTAAAAGTAAAAGTATAGGGATTTACAAATACCCCTAGAATTACAAAATTTCCCAAAACTTACTCAAGTAAATGTAACGTTCATCCATAACAGTAGGTGGCAGCAGAATACATTCTTTTTCTTTTTGGATACAAATTATTTGCTCGTGAGGTCGTACTGAGAGATGACGCAATTTAAGATTGCAAAAAATATTATTTTTTAGACCCGGTTAATGGGGACCAAAACCACCCGCAAAAACTGAAAATCTGCGAAGTAGCGACGCCCCTTCAAAAAGGAAAAAAAAAAAAATCTCATCAAGTAAATCAAGTAAAATCTTGAATTTCATTTTGCTGATTTTAATAATTTTCTTATTTTTGTTATTTATCTCGAAAAAAAACAAGCTGAAAATACTGTACATCTTGAAAAACAGGTTAAAATGTATTTAAATTCCAAATTAAAGCAAAATGATTAATCAAAATGAATAACTTGTATCACTCCCTGAGCTATGGTGCTAAAAAGCACATGGAAGAATACATACTCAACTGAGGCTCAAAATGACCAGAACACAATATTATTTCCCCTCAATCTTTTGCGGAGCTTTTCGCGATGAAAGGGAAAGGTGAAGGAAAAGAGGAAAGAAGATAAAAGGGGAAATGCACAAAGGTAGGAAAAAAATAATTAAAAGGAGAAAAGATAAAACAAAAAAGGAAAGAAAAGAATGGGGAAAAGGAAAGGGGCACAAGGAAAACTGAAAAAGTAAAAGTAAAAGAGAAAAAGACAGAAAAAAAAGAAGGAAGGGGGAAGGAAAGATGGAAAAACAATAAAATAAAATAAAGATAAACAAGGAAAATAACAAAAATAATACTTAAATTGGGCAAAAAAATAATGTGGAATATTTTTTCACTATATTCTAAGTTTGTTTTTGTTCTTTGGGGAAAAATAAAATAAAATTATGTACAAAACACACCAAAAAATAAATAAATAAATACAATGAAATAAAAATAAAACAAAGGTTTTGAGGGTAGCTTTGTCAGCAAGATGTCTGCCAATTATGTCAGCTCCCTCTAGGTCAGGATCACCTTATGTCAAATAAAGGCTAATTTTTAAAAATACACGTTTACATGATAGATATTTTCGCTTGTAATTTAAATAATTACTGTTTTTGTTTTTTCAAATGAATTTATTTGTTTTGACCACCTCGAGGTGCTAAATAATACACACAATCCCTTTAATAATATCAATGACCTTTTTAGTGATAATGAAAATCAAAAAAGGAAAGTCCCCATAAACAGGCAGAAAAGCCGTAGCTCCGGCACCACCTGATGCCTCTCTGTGCACACCAGTGAAGAGAACCATATAAATGAAATGAGCTTATTGTTGGCAAAAGCTGACATTTAGTCGCATTCTTTGTACGGTTATCTTAAGCGTTAAGGATTCCGTTACTCCATTTAGGATAAACGTGGGCCAAACAATGACGACAACGACAAGAAAAATTGTCAATGAGGACACGTGTGGCTTTTTTTGTGTAGCCTTGCCACATTAGGCGCCTTTCAAGAACATCCATGACAATTGCAACCTTTTCAATAAAGGAATCGTCTGGCAAACGGCTAAATAGGCGACATGGCTACACGTAAAGAATTAAATGCTAATTAAAGCGCAAACAAAAGCCGCACAAATGACGTTTGGGGAAAAAGCCCTGGTTTACCATGGGCCGCTCGCCAGACAGACTGCTTTCCTGGGAACTGCACCAGCAAGTGAGAAGGGAAATATTGGCAAGCGGGATAAGCGCACACACACACATACACACAGGGAAAGAGCAGTGATGGCAATGGCCCAGCAATCAATGCCAATGCCAGTGGGCGTACTGGGAGTACTGGACATACTGGGAGCAGCCTCTCCAGTTAAGACTGGCCCGGCTTGATCGAATGAGAGACATGCACGCGCTTTCTACACCAAGGGTCTTGAAATGATAGTTTACGGCCCCTGTCTTTAATTTTCTTTTTTTTGTCGTACATTAGTCATTTTTGGGGGGGTCGTTTGCATGTTTACATGATAGTTCGTGTATTTTTGCTTGTAATTTATATGAATATTGTTTTTGTTTTTATCAATGAAGTGATTTTCTTACCAGCAGAGGTGCTAAATAATGCACATTGACCCGCTTGTAGCTTGTGGGTCGTTTTCCGAGGATTTTTGTTGTTGTTTTTTGATTGTTGTTTGGTCTTTTTTCATCCATTTTCATCCTTTTGAGTACAATATACATTTTTGGAAATTTTCAGTACTTCCTATTTTTCAGAAGTTTTAATGCTTTTCAGTACTTTATCATGCTATTTAGTTCTGTTTCAGTACCTTTTCACACTTTTTTCTCGCGTTCTTTGGATTGTTTTTTTGAGGGGGTCATTCTTTGGTCAATTTTCATTTTAAAGGGACTGTGTGTAATATTTAGTGCCTCCTAGTGATAAGAAAAAAACTTCCATCCAGTAAAAAGATATTTCAATAATAAGAAAAAAAATACCAAAACTATCATACCAATGAAAAATATCGTAGGTCGAGAAATTTGGATTTCTTTTACATAGTGGAATCCCTACCTGAGGCCGCTGCCATGTTTGTCTGGCAATTTGCTGCTACGGTGTGCTTTATGGCCTTGGTTTTTGTTCACAATAGACAAGACAGTACAATCTAGTAGTCAAATATCACACCCTGGAGCTTTAATGTCCATTTTCAATTATTTTTCAGGCGTTTTTTTTTGTCGTTTTTTTCTTTTTTATATGGTGTTTAATTTTATTTTTAAGACGTTTTTTTTTTTTGTTGTTTTTTGGTTGCTTTTCTGGACATTTGTCAGCGTTTTTTTGTGTCTTCATCCTTTTAAATATTTTTTCAATAATAGTAAAGTAGGGTGTATGAGAGAGTTTAGTGATGTTTGTGGTTGGGTATGACTGTGTCAAGTATGAGAGTATAGTTGCATGTGTGAAAGTACCTGTATGTTTTTATCTGTGAAAGCAAGTACCAGTATAATTTTCTTCTCGAACGGCCTCTCATATTCTGCCCACAGCGAGCAATGTTAAAAGATGTGCTCTCACTATGATGCCTATGATGTCTTGTTTTTACAAAACTTTATTAAAACGGGGAACAACAAGTTGTTCGCAAATTCAAACAATTTTTTTCATTGTATTACTTTGTTACATGATCAAATATTGACTACAATGTGTTTCCTATCAAATTTTAACATTTTATTTAACTTATTCAATGCCAGACATTTCTCTCAAATGGGAAGAGCCAGTGCCAGCCAATTTTTGCCATTTTGACTCATCTTTGATGGCCTATAAAAAATTTTAGTTTTGTAGGTACATATATAGGCACGGGACATATCAAAAGAAAGCTTGAACCCTCATCTTTTGTTAAAATAACGATTTTTCTAGCAACTGAACATTGTTGAGTTTCTTGAAAATACTTTTTTTGAGTATCTTAACAATGCTTTCCAAAAATGGGCACTTTTGCTCTCAAAATAACATTTTATTGCAAGAACACTGATCTGATGCATGAACTATGCATACATTTTCAGTCACAATGGCGATTGCGTTCCCTCGGGCGACCCTGTTCCTGCAGACGTGCACGAAACATCATCCCTCTCTGACCAGACGATGAGGATGGGACTGTCATATTTTTTGACAGGAATAATCTCTGTTGAAAAGTTAACTGCTTATTATTATTTAAGATTCAGATTCAAAGGGTTTATTGTCATAAACACAGTGAAGAACCACGATTCCTTGCACAATAAAATTCTTACTTTGCTGTCGACACAGTTGCCAGCGTAATAAAAATAAGAAGCTATATACATGTATACATAAAAGAATATCATGAATATTAAAAAGATAAAAATACAAGATTAACTCAAGATGAGTTGAGGCAAAGCAGGACAATAAAAATAAAATAAACACGGTTATTTGTCCTTATTTCGTATTTATACGTGTTGCAATCAGTAACAATACTTTTTTGATCGTACGTATACGTTATGGCATTGAATGAGATACATGTCAAATTGTACTTTTGTTTATTTATTTGTGACTCTCTTTTTATAACGCGCTTTTAAACAGGGGTTACACATGCACCGTGACATACGCTTTGCACACACACAAAGGCGTCTATCTGGTCCCGTGCCATGTGGCTCAGCTGTGCCACCGTCAGCCCACCCCCCCATGTTGCCAATACACACTCAGCTCCTTATACCCAACCACCCCTCAGGCCTGGACCTCCCACATATGCCACCCCTCTCGTCCACACCTCCTTCCTCCACACCTACCACACAACACCCCGCCGCTCGTCTTTGTGGGCTAATTAGCGGCGAAATTGGTGAATTGCAGGCTCGGACACTCGCTCGCTCACACACATGCACACACATGCACACATGTGCACGATGAGTGAATAGAAGGCCCGGTCACAGCCGCGAAGACACTCGAGCAGAGCCAAGCGCCACTTCAGCCCTGAAAAGCGCCCCCTGAAATGGGACACGGTGAAAGGGACGAAGAAAGAAGAATGATGGGAACCGCTGTAAAAGGGAGATGCTGGAATAGGATTTTCAGGACCACAAAAAACGAAATTATGATTTATACATACCGTATTTTCAGCACTATAAGGCGCACCCTAAAAAATAATCATTTCTGATATATTTCATTTAAAAGTTGCCATGGACTGACTATAAGGCGCATGGAATTAAAAATACAGTAAGACATTGGTTTGCAATAAAATCAATAATTACGTGCATTGTTAGAGGAATGCTTAAAAATCTGAAAGTAGAATATTTTCTCTATTGAGTATATTTATGTTTTAATTATGTGTTAAAAATGCCAAACTGAGTTCAAAGAGCCTATATAAATACTATTCTACCGTGCCTATCCGCTTTTATGTTTTAGTAACGCTGTTCCGGGCCACGCAACACATAAGGTAGAAGGAAAAGAGGGGCTCACACATCTTTGTAAATGGTTTTGTTTTTCGTGTTAAAATATCTCTGATTATTCTTAACGCTTTGATGCATAGGTCAAAAAATTCACCACAGGTTGCTATTCTTCAAAATCTTTTAAAATTAAAAAAAGGTCTAATTTTGTCAGATTCGAGGTATTCCTGATAAAACATGTTTATGACCAGATGTAATTGGTATTCTTATCTTTTTTCCTAAAAATGTTTAACCCCACATATGGAAGAGTATATGTATGTATTGGTAGGTCATGCATTCAACTCAAGTCAACTCAACTCAACTTAATTTAAATCAACTCAACTCAACTCAACTCAACTCAACCTAACTTTATTTATAAAGCCTTTTAAAATGCCAATCTACTGTTCACAAATAAAGCATAGCAAAAAAATCTTAAATGGACTATTTAATGAAAACACTTAAAAAGAACAAAATAGTAAAACGGGAACAAAGTCACATTTTCAAAAGCCAAGGAATAAAAGTGTGTTTAAAGACTAGTTTTAAAAGTGGACAGTGAAGGAGGCTGTCGGCAAGGCCAAAGTGTTCCAAAGTTTGGGAGCAGCAACAGAAAAGGGTATATTTCCTTCGGAGCTTCCTCTTAGACCTCACTACTTCCATGTCTAAGAGAGTTGAGAAAGTATTGCAAAGGCACATGGAGTAATGTTTTAATATTTTATTCTTATATTGTAATTGACATTTCAGGACAGTATTGGTTGTCTAGCATATTGTTTGAAATGTGTGGACCACTGGCAGTTATAGGTGTCCTATGAAGGTTTATAATAAACAGTTTCAAACCTCTGATACCTTGTAACTTAATGAATTCACGGTACCCAATGGAGCTATCCTCCATGCGACAACATTAGATTATATCCTGAATCAGTGGTCGGCAACCACTAGGCCACGAACCTGTACCAGGCTGTGCAGAAAGAAAAAAATAGCCCTATTTTTTGTTTAAACCATAAGTATTCATGTTTAAACACTTTTTTTTCCACCCACAAAAAATCTTAAAGTTTGTGTGTACGTTATTCAGAGGTTTTACGGTAGTATATCACCGTAATTAAGCGATAATTGATCAGTCAACTTATATCGCTGATTTCATTTGCTCAGCATTTGATGCAACGTGAATTGAACCTGTATCGCCGCGATGAGAGCTCTGAATCTTGACCACAAGTTCTTAAGATTGTAGATGACAACAGAAAAGGCATTCCATTTTATCTTATCATCAGACTATTTACAGTGTTTTAACGCTGCGGTATGAGAAAGAGTCTAACCAAAACAAGATTGTACAACGTGTCACCATGATTGAAAATAGTTTCATAATAACATAAAATGTAATGTCTTTTCCTATGTCATTTTGATCCCTAGTATTCTAGAGCAGGAATATTAAGCTCAGTTTGGCTCAGTTAAACAATGTCAACTCCGAATTGTTTAATTCATTTTTCAGTTTTATTCAACTTATATTAGATAACCTTCTATCTATCCATTATCTGCACCACTTATCCCGGCAGGGGTGCTGGAGGACACCCTGAACTGGTTCGCAGCCAGTTGTAGGGCACCCAGGGAGATGCAACCATTCACTTGCTCACTCATACCTAAGGGCAACTTGGAGTCACCAATTTTTGTGAATGGGAGGAAACCGAAGCGCCCGGAGGAAATCCATGCAAGTGGGAAAAACATGCAAACACCGCACAGGAAACCTGGTAGCTGGATTTGAACCTATGAGTTCAGAACTGTGCCGCGGACCAGTCCATGGTACCGAAAATATTGTCGCCCGTTGTCCCAAACAACATGCAATTCTCCCAAAAGGCGTGGAAAATTGTATTTCAATTCACGTCGGACCTCGGAAGTCCTCAGTTCAGGAACCCGGGGCGATACCTCCTCACGTGTGGCCGCAGGCGACGTCCTCCCTGGTCTTTGTAAAGACATGATGGACGAGGCTCGCTCCATCATCCCCACCCACGCCCCATAAATTACCCCCGTGAATTAACAGGCCGTATTAATACCGCGCAACGTGTTAGGGCTCTCATTTAAAATTAATAAGTGGTAATTATGGAGGGAGGAAGTCTGTTTGGGGGAGGCTGCTAACGGAGAGCGAAGGGATGACTGAGTGTGCGCCAGCCTCCCTCGAGGACTCTGTGTGCCACTTTTCACACTTTGCAGACAAAAGAGAACTTGCAGCTCAGTTTGACAAGGGCCTTCGCTTTTCTTTGTTTTTTTTTTTCCTGTGTCGTACGTGATATCAACGCCTCTTTAATAATGTCTTTAAGAGGTGCAAAGTTTAACGAGACGGGTGTTCATTTTGTTTTAAACTATTTAATGCTGTCCAAAGGTTAGCATATTTTGCAGACTATAAGGGCGGACCTGGGTTTGTACACCTTTTCATGGCTAGATTCAAGTACTTTTTAAAGACTTTCAAAGCCAATTTTCCAATTTCTCCAGTACCATTCAAAGGAGAAATCCATTGTGAATCATGTATTTTGCAGAGCCACATATATATCTGCGATTTACCGATGCGATTTTTAAATTTGCTTCTGCATTTATCAAGATATATCATTTTTAGATCTCGAGTGAATTGCAAATATCTTTGTGGCTATGACTATATAGATGCTGCCCTACTTTCGAACGAGAATGAATTTGTTCGTAAGTTGCTTCAGTGCTATAATTTGTATTTTCAAGGTTTATATAAGTATGGCTTGTATAAGTAAGTTGTATTGTTTTGTACTAGAAAATTAACATTTCATAAAATAATATACTCTAGAAAGAAAAATGAAGTTGAGGTTAACTTACTTTTGGAAGATGTGCTTCAAGAGGTCCTCCTCCATGGTAAAAAGTGGTCGAAAAAAAGCGCTTTGATCATTTTCTTAACCGCATCAAGCTTACTTTTTTCAATTTCATTTTAAAAGAAACAGCTTGCCTCTTCTTCACACTTTACACAAACCATATTGAATGGATGCACGAGAGATTAAAAAATAAAAACGTCAAAGTTCTGAGCGCCCTGGAGATTCAGTACACGTGGTACTGTTTGTTTACAAACGAACTAGGAAGAAGAAGCCGGATTTCTTCTTCCGTGGTGGATGCTGGGTGACCTCTTACAGCACCATACGCCGGTAGTGGCGGAAAGAAGCACTACAGTAATGTCCTGTACTCAGAAAAAGCTACAAAATCTAACCCACAGCAATGTCTGGATATATTTCGACATCCTGATTTTTTTTGTATCTACCGTTTTACGTAAGTCAAATGGTCATAAGTAGGGGAGCGTCTATACGTGTGTAAATATTTTCGAGACGGATCTATTGTTAGATTAGTCCTCTCAGAGATGAGATAGAAGACTTGAGCTGACTCTCTACATTGCTGTGACCTTCCCTCTATTTGCATCTTCCTATCTAAAAGCACATTATCCAATTTGAACCAGTTACCACCATTTAGTTTCACATAGGGACATTAAAGGCATTGTGTCGCCCCCTCACCCCCTGTGTGGGTGGGCGGCCAAAACAGTACAAGACTAGGCACTATCTTAGATAAGACAGACTTTTTCCACGTTGTGCTTAAGAAGGCTCCACAGCTGTGTATTTAATCTTTATGGAATTCAATAAATAGGTAAAAAAAGAATATGCAGTCTTCTGGTTCATATTTATATAACTGCGACATTTAATATAAGGGAATTAGGAGAATCTTTCACTCACCCCGTATAGGTGTTCGGTAAAAATGACAGTAATATGTAGCTCACATTTTCAGTTACAGGAAGTTCTACCCATTACAATTTACTACGCTACCTTAATTTTTTGCATGGTCCATGATAAATGTCCATTGATATGTGATCCTTGCTTCAATACACATTTGATAGTGCCCTGTTGAAGGAACCTTTAGGCCTAGGGGTCTCAAACTCTTGGCCCGTGGGATGATAGTTTGAGACCCTACACACACACACACACACACACACACACACACACACACACACACACACACACACACACACACACACACACACACACACACACACACACACACACACACACACACACACACACACACACACACACAAACACCGGACACACACACACACACACCTTCACTAAAAAAGAAGGCATTAAGTGCCTCCTAGTGGTAAAAATAAAATAAAAATGAAAATATTGTTTTTAAAAATAAGAAAAATACATGAATTACAATATAAGCATGCATGTTTTTAAAATCTCGTATGTAAGGAGTTTGTTTTACTTTTTTAAATCTCATAATCTTCACCTAGAGGAAGTTGACATAATTATCTGTTATCTTGCTGCCACAGGTACCCCCAAAAAAGCCTCCAAAACGCTGGCCAGAAGAAAAATGAGGTTACTTTAAATCTCCGTAATTTTTATTTTTCCTTGTGCTTTGCAGCAATTGTTTAAGATTCCACTACATCTGGTGGTCAAATAATACACACTGTCTCTTTAAGTTTAATGTAATTGCAGCCCACATAAATAATGGATTCATTTATTACTGAGTGATTTGATTTATTTTTATATTATTCTGGATTTTTAGATCTTACTTTGTGTAGCATTTTTTTAAAGATATTTGAGAACATTGGAATGTCAATGTGGAAAACCCGATTCGGCCCAATCGCATTATTGCACTGTACATATAAGTAACTTTATTATATTTTCACCAGGGAATAAGTGGCAGCTATTTTAAAAGAATCTTAGATATGTCAAGTCGTCAGTTTTGGTGAATAAGTAAGCTCCTTTCAAAATGCTAAAAAGAGCTTTGCCCGTACAGTTTATTTTTGATTTTGAAGGATTACTTTTTTCTTCTCTTAAAAAGGGTGTGGCGATAGGGGACAGGGGTGGGAAAGAACAACTGGAAGAGCTTGGTTGTCAAGGAAACAAACATAACAGGAGTGTAAAGACAAGATAAGCTGTCCTTGAGTTTTGTGCAACGGGGTCATTGGCATTAAACACAATAATTGTTGATTTTCTGCTTGCTACTTTGAGTTGATTGGGTGGGTGGGCGTATAGGGGAGGGCAGTTGCTGTGGTTACGGGAAACGAGTGTCAATTACAACGTTGAACACCGTCAAAGTGACGTGAAAGGGGCCGAGCGACGGCAACAAAGGAGGTAACGTTAAAAGTAGCAAACATCATTTGGAGACGTCACTCATGATGAGTCATTATGTTGGCCACAAAAGACCCCCGCTAGCCCCCCAGAGACACATCAGTCTCTTAATGCTTTGTCATCAGTGCAGGTTAATGGACCTCACAGCAGTCTGTTAAAAGTAACCCTGATCAATACCCTCAGTGTGCACTGAATGTGTGTCTGTGAGCAAAGTAGGAGCTTGCATTTCTTTTAAAAGCAAAAAAATGGAGATTGCAAGCGCCTTGAAAAGGGAAACCTGGTAGAGCCGCGAATGGAAGGACGAGCAAACTTTATCGGTTGCTGGTTGGGTGACGCTTGTCAGATGATATCAATGCATACGCTGTTTGCATTCTATCGCGTGACATAAAGCAAAGAGAGACAATGGAGAAGCGGCAGTTTTATCGTTCTAATGTAAAGTCCCTAATTCATATGTGTGTCGGAATTGTGCTGATGTTTGGAAAGTGAGAGGAATCCTAGTTATGTACTGTTAATTCCTGTACTTTTTTCCTACATTTTAAACTCTGTGTGATTAAATACAGCGTGGCTGGATCATTCTTTTTTCTTTCACATACTCACCTGGGCAGCACGGCGGCACAGTGGTTAGCGCCTGTGCGGCATAGTTCTGAGGTCATGAGATCTAACCTTCCTGTGCGGAGTTTGCATGTTCTCCCCGTGCTTGCGTGGGTTTCCTCTGGGCACTGCGGTTTCCTCACACATTCTAAAAACTAACATGTCAGTTTGATTGGCTGGTCGAAATTGTCCCTAGGTGTGAATGAGCGAGTGAGTTGTCTGTCTCTGTGTGCCCTGCGACTGGCTGGCAACCAGTTCAGGGTGTACCCTGCCCACTGCCCAAAGATGGCAGAATCATAGTTTAATCGTGAGCCTCCGTAACAAAAACAGCTGTTCAGCTAAGGCACACTTTTTATGCCATTAACTTACTTCTACTCTATAGTTTGTAATCTTCCTCGTGCTTTGTAGCACTTATTTTCTGTTGCACTACGCCACATAAGTCAGACTCATGGCCTGAGGGGCCAAATGTGGCCTTTCACATCATTTTTTGTGGGGCTGAAGGTCTCGTAATGAATGGTTGTAGACTGCTTGGACTTGTTTTTGGACTGTGTATTTCATAAGAGCTTGCTCGTTAGCTTGGCCTTTGATTTTTGCATTTCGGAGATGGAATATGAGCTTGCTCTGTCCACTCCACACATCGGCCCGGTATTGCAGTACCTCCGGGAACGGTGCATTCGCAATGATCGCAGCAAGGCTTTAGGGCTAGGACCTTAGCTTGGCCTTTTGGCTGAGAGTAAGTGTCCCGGCTCCTACGCTTTGTAGCGTATTATGAACTGACCGATAACGGATAATGGATAATGAATAACGAAGATAGATCAATAACCCTTAAAAACCCCAAAACCCCACTTGGACCAAAGACTCAATTTCCCATAATGCCCGTCGACTATGGTAATCGCAAAGTGACAGCTCAGCGCGACTCTACTGAAATGTTTCAATATAAATGAGTGGAATGAGTGTTATTTTGTATTAAGGAGTACCGTAAATTCCGGACTATAAGCCGCTACTTTTTCCCCAAACGTTCAACCCTGCGGCTTATTCAGTGATGCGGCGAATTTATGTAATTTTTCTAACGGCTGCCAGCGGCGATCGAGTACAAAATGTAGGATTTAGACCGGTGGAATATATGAGAAACTAAATATGTTGGCATGTGATGGGCTAGCTTGGCCTTTTGGCCGTACCTCTTGCCATGATCTTTGATTTTTGCATTTCGGAGATGGAATAAGAGCTTGCTCTGTCCACTCCACGCATCGGCCCGGTATTGCAGTACCTCCGGGAACGGTGCATTCGCAATGATCGCAGCAAGGCTTTAGGGCTAGGACCTTAGCTTGGCCTTTTGGCTGAGAGTAAGTGTCCCGGCTCCTAGGCTTTGTAGCGTATTATGAACTGACCGATAACGGATAATGGATAATGAATAACGAAGATAGAACAATAACCCTTAAAAACCCCAAAACCCCATATGCACCGAAGAAGACTGCAACTTCTTGGCTTGACTAGCGGCGAGAAATCTTTTCACTAAAACTGGCCGCATGCGAAAGGCAAGTCTGCGAAAGGCAAGTCTGCCAGTAAAACCTGAAAGCGTGGGGCAGCATAAAAAAATCCACCATCACCAACGGTTCCGAAAAGTCGCTCTGCTGCGTGTCCAAGAGGAGGGCATACAAGCGACAGTGACAGCGCGAGTGAGGCTGCGGGAGCGTGGGACGACGTCTATATGACACTGTTTCTTTCTGACACTGAGGAAGATGACTTTGATGGCTTTAGTTCAAAGGAGGAAGATGAGGACGGTTTACCGTGATTTTTACAAGTACGGTATGTTTGTTTAACAGACCTGTTTACTGTGTTGCGAGCGTGTTGCTAGCGTGTTGCTACCATTAACTGCCCAGATGAAAGTTATATTATTATTATTAAAGCTTTGAAAACTCTCTCGGTGTACCGTCTTTCTTTGTAAATATGTGTAACCATGTATGATATCTATTTGCAACTGTATATTTTTGTTATGTATTTATTTGTATTTATTTTGGACACTTATTCTGATATGTTTTGGATGGGCGAATTAAAAAGAAGGGGTGTAACAAACGCGGGCTGGCAGGAAGTGGGGACCAGTAAAGGTGAGTGTTTGTGGACACGGTGGACAATAGTGGATATATATTTTTCCCACCCTTACCTTTGAAAATATACACTTTTTTCCTTGGATTACTTTCAACAGGACCCGGACTCTGCAGGTCTGCATCAAACCTTAAGTACCAGTATCATTTTCCGTTCATTTTGCCAGCTGTGATTTTTGGACGGTGTACTTTAATGAAGGAAATTCAGTTACAATCGCGGGACTTAAATTCGGGTCTGGATTAATTTTGTGTTTGTGTTACATTTATGTAAAGTGGGCGCGTGCGGCTTATATACAGGTGCGGCTTGTGTAAGTACAAAATCGGTTTTCCTCTTAAAATGTGGTGGGTGCGGCTTATAATCAGGTGCGCTCTATAGTCCGGAATTTATGGTAGTTATGCTACACCAGGCCCCTAGAAGACAGCCGTTACACTGAAAAATAAATTTACACTGCTATGTAAGCTTTACACAGACTACTTTTCATCGTGTCAAAGCGATGTTTCTTCTTTCAATTAAACATTATGAGGAAATCTCTGCAGAAATGTGAGGGGTGTACTCACCTTTGTGACTGTTTCTTTCTGTGTAAATAGCTGAGTAATACGTACAATGGCGATCATACAAGTATGAATACAAAACACGATGGTGACGTCAGGAGCCATTTCTTTGAGAAAAAAGTTGCCAATGTTTTTGTCAAGATTTTCTGTATAACAGTGGCGAAGTGAAAGGTTTGAAAATACTTTATTTAATATTTACAACATACCCAGGGTATTTTGACATATGCACCCACAAATCAGGTCAAGTCAAGTCTTGTTTATTTGTACATCTCTTTGAGGCTTTTTGTGATTAACCCATAATAGTCTGTGGTTAGCAATAACCTGTGGTCTGTGCAGCCCTTTGAGACTCTGTGATTAAGGGCTATACAAATAAACCTGACTTGACTAAATCACAAAAAGTCTCAAAGGGCTGTACGGACTGCAGACTACTATTAAGCAAACCTCTGATCTAAAACCTACATGAGGGCAAGAAAAACCTTAGCAAGAAAACTTGATAAGGTGCCGCACATGAGGTGATTCACTGCAATGGATGTTGTCATCGACAGACAATAGGGAGACAAAATTGTAAGTCGGATATTTGTTGATAAGAGACACAGGCATCATTATTGTTTTTCTTTAACTGTCGCACAGTGAAATAAAATGCACTGAAGAATTACCCCTTTTCTGGACATAAGGTTTTGCAACTTTGTTTGATTTTCTCTTAAAATATTTAGGGTGGCTGTCACTGAAAAAAAATCTCAATATTTTGAATTCATAGCTCTTTGAATAAAAAAAAGGTTTTCGACCGCCGAGCTAGGGTAAGAAGAGGCGAAGTGGAAAGAAAAACAAGCCAGAAACCAATTTTTAGGAGGTGAGAATGTCCAACACGAAGTGGCAAAAAAACAGGCCAAAAATAAGATTTTGCAGAAAAAACAGAAGAGAAACCAACACCAGCTTAAAAAATAGCTATTGTGGATGTACAAAGCGTAAGAGGAGTTACATAATTCTGAAAACAGGCCGAAAATCAGATGTTAGGGCAAAGACCAGGTGAAGAGATAGGAGTGGCACCAAACCAGGGCAAAAACAGCAGTCGAGAGGTAAGGCACTAGAACAGCGGACAGAATTAGAACTAAATCAGGCCATGATTCAGTAGTTGGGTTGGGAAGGAAGTGGCAGCAAAGCTGGCTAAAAAAAATTGTATTCCGGACGTGAAGAAGTAGAGAAACGAAGAAAGGAACGGGGATGTAGCACCAACACAGATGAAAAACTAGTTGGTCTTATTGTCAAGTTCGAATGAGACCAGAGGTGGGTAGTAACGGAGCACAGTATCTTTACTCCGTTACATTTACTTGAGCAAGTTTTGGAAAATTTTGTACTTCTAGGAGTATTTTCAAATCCCTATACATTTACTTTTACTTGAGTAATTTGTGAAGAAATAAACGGTACTTTTACTCCAATACATTAGGCATTGAAGTCATTACTTCGTTAGTTGATAAATCCCCTTCACGTAAGTACGCGTCTGTCCGTCTCAGCTAAGGCGCATTTATTTTGAAACAGAACTCCGACAGGCTCTACCATGTTTAACCAATCAAACGTAGCAGCCTCGTCACGTGACCATATTCTACTTCAGATGGAAAATGTCGCTTGGCAATACCGACTATGAAAACTCAGAAGAGGTGAAGCACCCCTGGCCTCACATCAAAAGCACGTTCTCCTTAAAAAGAGTTAAAAACACCAGCTACACTATGCAAAGTCTCCTTTGTTCGGGTTCTTGGGCTTGCTTGTTGTTCTGCTTGCAGAGTCTGTTAAGATAAGTATTTTGGCTTTAAATGTGCTACTTGGCTTAATTTATTTATTTGATTTAGACTATTTCTATTTTATTGTTTATTAAAGCACTTTAATTTATGTTGAGTATTTTAATCCACTTTTAAATCAAATGTATTTTTTTGTTGATTTGGTGGACTTCATCATTTTTTGATGATCTGATTGGTTGTTTAAAAAAAATCAATAAATATGACGTTGCTACAGTTACTTAGTACTTTTTTTCACCAAGTACCTTTTTACTTTTACTCAAGTACCGTAAGTATTTGGATGACTACTTGTGCAATAATATTCGGAAGTAACAGTACTTTTACTTAGTAAAAGTATGGCTACTCTACCCACCTCTGAATGAGACACATTGCATATACTATCAAATCAAATTGCTTTCTGTTTTGTAGAGCATAGCCAAGATCAGGGGTGTATAACGTATTTTTATTAGCTGAATACTCTTCCTATATAAAGCTAAGCTATCTGCACAAGTACCAATGTAGATTAATCAAGTACATTACAGGTAACAAATCAAACAGCATTTCTGCTAGACTCATTATTTTAATTCAAGCAATTTTTCTCTCGAGATTTCTTTCTCCATAGTCCTCAGAAAGAGGTTATTTGGATGCCGCTCTTGTCCCCAGTGTCCCTTCATGTGGTCCCATATGCAAATGTGTTTTACATCAAGCATTTTTCATTGTTTTTTTAATCATAATACATAAGGAGCTTTTAAATGTACATTGTCCAATATTTAAAGAAAGGAACATAATATATTAATTGGCTTTAGTTCTCAGTGTTTCTTTCAAAACCAATTTGATAGAATTCATTTATACATAAATATAAACTTAAATATTCCATGTACGGAGATGTCTGCTTGTATATTTACTCGTAAATGTGTATGAGGAAAAAATGGATAGGTCTACATCACAAATGTCAAATTCATGGTTCAGCGCCAAATTTGGCCCGCCACATCATTTTATGTGGTCCCCAAGAGATAAAAATGGTTGAGTGTCTATAAACTAATTACTCAAGAGTCCTTAAAGCAAAAACTACTGATCAGTTTATAGTTTGGTAGAGACTCAAAATAAAAAGAGAATACATTGATGGATTTTGAACTTGCAAGGAGAACAGCGGAGGACCCAACATTCTAATGATAAACTCTAATCTTTTCTAAGCCCTTTGTTTTCATCAAATCTCCTTGGTTACAAAATGAGATTTGCCCTAAAAGATATGGAAAACCAAGGATGACAACTTGATTGTCTAATTGTGATAATGATATAAACAACGCATAACAGTCAACATAACTAACTGGTATCCCAAGCAAAAGAACAGTACGATTAACCGGCAAAGTTTCCAAGCAGAGCACCACCGACCTATAGTGAGCCTCGTGTGTGCAGGAACAACCCTTTCAAAGCTCCCTAGAAGAGGGCGCTGTTTCCTTAAGTTTAAAACATATCACAAAAAAAAAAAAAATCAAAGAAAATGCACTTTTAAAAAAAATAAAAAATCACATTGAATTTGCAATACTGGTCTGAATAATTGCAATTAGTTTTTTTCACAAAATCGTGCAGCCCTACTATGCAGTCTCCTTTGCAGGTGTCCATTATTAAAAACAGCCATTCTATTGATATGCCCTCGGTGAAATTTACTTTGACACTTCAGTTCTACATTCTATATTTTGTCATGCACTGTAATGCTGTGGTATCGGATCCAAGACTCTCTCGTCTGACAAAAACGGAAAATTAGTCACTCAATTTTTTTTCCTTCCCAACGGGGCCCATAAATTAAGTTTTCCCGATCATGGCCTGGCATCATTTCACGTTTAAGCAAAAAGGCAATGTTTGGACGCGTCAGTCTCTTCTGATGGTCCAATTCCTCCAAGAATGGAAGTGGTGCAGAACACGATATTTGGGCGCGAAGAATCTAGTTAACGCCTCTGCAAGGTCACACTCATCAAACGCCATCGAGGTTTCCAGGGCACAATCAACAGCGTCCAAACAAAACATAAACAAGACAACACTTGTACGGCGAGCGCACACACTCACACGCTTGGAGTGCACCTCGCATCATTATTTCTCCTTTTTCTCCTGGTTCTCCGGCAGGGGTTCCACTCGGTCCACTCCTGGGCGTCTGACACCTTCTGGCCTTGAATTGAGCTCTCCGGCAGGGGGTGAGGAAGCATGCAGACAAGGCGCTAACACCTTCTCAGACGCCACGCAACATCCAAGCTGTGCTTTAATTGTGAGGTATGTGTTCAAGTGTGTGCGTGCGTTTGTGTGTTTTGGGGTGGGGGACCGCATGTTTTGCTAGCCAACGCAGGCATTGGTGTCACACGGTCGCCAACACCCGAGGAAAATCAACATAAATCCTTTACAACACAAAAAAGTCCATTGGTCCATCCATCCATACTTTGTCTGCACCGCTAATCCGCAGTAGGGTCGCGGGGATGCTGGAGCCCATCTGTCCTCGGGCAGTGGGCAGGGGATACCCTGAACTGGTTGCCAACCAGTCACAGGGCAACACAAAAGAGTCCTTGCATTTAAATTGACTCTTTTTTAAAGAAAAAAATAATACATGTGAAAAGAAAAACATTTTTAAGGGACACTTATTTTTGACCACTAGATGTAGCTGTATTGTGTAGCGCAGGCATGTCAAACTTATGTTCACCGAGCCCAACAGCTGTCTACTAGGGGACTGGTGTAACATAACTACTCTTTAATACAAAATAACACTAATTCCACTAATTTATATTGAAACACTTCAGTGGAGTCGCACTGAGCTGTCATTTTGCGAGTATCTTAGTCCACGGGCATTATGGGAAATTGAGTTTTTGGTCAAAGCAGACTAAAACCATTCAGTCTTAGACTTTCAGGTATTAAACCCCCTAAGGGCCACAAAAAAGGATGTGAGAGGCCACATTTGGCCCTCAGGCAATGAGTTTGACTTATGTGGCGTAGTGCAACAGAAAATGAGTGCTACAAAGAACAAGGAAAATTATATATAGAGTAAGTAGAAGTGAATTAATGGGATAAAAAGTGTGCCTTAGCTGAAGAGTTGGGTTTTTTTGCGGAGGCTCGCGATTAAACTATGATTCAGGGATGTAAGATAGGATTATGAAACGATAAGTTTTCTTTCCTTCAATATTTTTTTACTTCGCTAAGATTTAATCTCATGAAGTGTTTATTAAGTGTGCGTTTTTTAAAGAAACACCTTTAATTCATTTCCACTACAGTTTATTTAACTCTCGGAAACCCATACGAACTAGAATGTGACAAAAATAGCACACTAACACAAATTTAAATGATTGATTTCATTGATTTTAAAGTTTTTTTAATTTGTTTGGTTACTCGGAGAACTTTACTGTTAGATTTCATATCTATTATGAGAAAGGAGCTAAAGCTTCTTTGGATTTCTGCAAAGACACCAGGTACATTCACAATTCTAAATTTATTGTATTGTTTTAAACAGCTTGTCTGTGACTTTGTTTAAAGTAAAACAACATTGGTAGTAGGAAAACCATTCTAAAGGGTTAGACTAAGACAAAAATTGAGGAAAAAACCCTTAAAATGGTTCTATAATTAAATCCTACACCTTTTTAGGCCATTAAATTAATGGCCTGAAAAGTGTGCCTTAGCTAGAGGGCTGGGGGTCTTTTGGAGGCTCTCAATTAAATTATGACTCAGGGATGTAGGATTTGATTATAAAACCATTACTAAGTTTTTTTTCCCTGAACATTTGTTTTCATACATTAAGATTGTATCTCTTGTAGTTTTTATCAACTGTACATTTGTAAAAAAATAAAATGAAAATAGCAAAACAACAATTGAAGATATTTCCACTACAGTTTATTAAACTCGGGAAACTTGTGCAGAATGGAAAGTGACAAAAACAGCATACAAACATTAAATAAATGATTGATTTTTTTTCAGTTTTTTCTATTTTTTATCAAAGTGTTTCCCTGAATATGGGAACATGGCAGTTATATTTCATGTCTATCATAAAAAGAGCTAAAGCTTCTTTAAAGTTCTGCAATGACACATTTTTAAAATTTTGTACTTTTTTAATATTGCCTTATCAGCATGTCGGTGACTTTTATTTTATATAAAACAACATCAGATGGGTTTCCTCAATGTTCTCTGGTTGATTAATGGAAGTCAGCTAATACGGCTACAGGGGGTGAATCGTGAATTTGAAATAAAATAGATTTTTCTTTCTTGACAATATTTTCTCTGCTGAGGAGAAAATGAGGATACAACTGTTGTGGTTTGGTCTCTCAGTCTCTGTTGCTTGTATTCTTCCTTGTGCTTTTTTAAACTCGTTTTCGGTTGCAAGACACAGTACAGCAACATCTGGTGGTCAAATAAAGCTCACTGTCCAAACATGTCCAAACCTAGCAATACATTTTTAACGGGCATTCAGTGAATACTTAAATTATGACATTTTGATTGTCATATCAGCAGGGTTAGGTAGGGTTTTTTTACCTGGATTACTTTCAATTACTTTTGGATTACTCAAATACCAAAAATGCTAATAAAAGACAAAAGAAAGTAAATATGAATAAAATTACTAAATTTTGAGCAGGCTTGGGGAGTAACGGAATACATGGAACGGCAAAAATGATGTTGGCAAGCTGTTTGGATTTATTTTCATTTTGTTTCTGTCGCATTTTATGTTAGTTTTGCCGGAGATCAAAGAGATCAAAGCCAGGAGAGAAACCCTACCACGTGTTGTGAGTCATAATTTTATTCATATTTAGTTTCTTTTGTCTTTTTTTAGCATATTTGGTCTTGGAGTAATCCAAAAGTAATTGAAAGTAATCCAGTTAAAGTAACCCTACCCAACCCTGCATATCAGGCAAAAAAACTGAACCTACATTACTTAAATGATTTTAAAGTATTTTTTTAGAAAAAAAAAGTATTATATAAGAAAAATAAAATCTATACAAGAACGATGGTCAGTAATAAATTGGAAAGTAATCAAAAGCCTTCTGTTTTCATTTCTTAGGAACAAATTCTCACCCCGAGCTACATCACTGATCTACATGGATTTTTTTGAGGGGTGGGGTGGGGGGATTCATGATGATAAATCATATCCTCTGTTCAGGCTTGTTTATCTCCAGCTGTCAGTGGCGCATGTGGTTTGCGATATCACACACATACACACATGCATGCACATTGCACATTGCATACAAACTCGCTTACCTGATTTTACTTGCCTTGCGCCCTCCATGGGGGCTGCATAGGGGCGGCATGGGGTCTGCATGGGGTCCAGTGATAGACCAGTGAGGCTGCCACCCTTTTTAAAAAAAAATTGCAGTGTGTGTTTGTGTTGATTACTACTTCATTAATAAACCCTCAACTGGCCCAACCCCCAACTGCCCCCTTATTCTCTAGAGCCGTGATTTCAAATGAATGAATGAACGAGAGCGTTCACCCTCTGATGGACAAATAGGCGGCACGTCCTTATTTGCATTTTCTCATTAGCGCCCGTGAAAACACAAAGCTAAGCATTTGCTTTTATTGCAATTGCGGTTTCAGTGATGTTTTGTTGAACAGAAATGCATTAAAACGGAACACAATGATTTTGAACCTTTGTTTAATTGAATGAACTCCAGAACTAGATATTTCATGTTCAAACAGATAAACTTTGAGGCACAGTGTGTATGATATGACCACTAGATGTTGTTCTACGTATCTGCCAACACTTCTGCGTCCACTACCCCTTAAAAACACTTTTCAGAGCCCCGGTGTGTTATATTTGACCAATAGATGGTATTGTGATGTCTTATGCCAGTTGTTCCCACAGGGGGCGATGAAAAGATCTGGGGGGACGGTGAGGAAGAAGGGGGCGATAGGAGGGCGGCAGTCTGAAGTCGAAGTCTGAAGTTTGAACGTTGGTTTGACGATTTGTACACAACACGTTAGGGCTGCGTGATTAACCGAAATCCAATCGACATCGCAATGTGACGTATCGCGTTTGTGAAACCGCAAAGCACTGCGGTTTTTCAAGGTTTTGTAGTGAGTGATTGAGTTTTGGCCAACCACAATAGTTACTTTTAAAGTTTTAAAAGTGACAACCAATCAGAGGCAAGTTTTAATAATAGCACAAGCCAATAAACACGATTCAAAGTCTGCAAGGACCACACTATGCCACACCCACCGTGTGAGCTCATTGAGTGTCATGGCGGACTCCGTAAACATAGTCCCAGAGTCAACAAACGAGAAGGAAACGAAGCCTGCACCGAAAAAGGGTGGTATATCACTTGTTTGGACTTATTTTGGTTTTGATGAAGCGGACGTGGAACAGAAGAAAATGCCTGCTGCAGAATTAGCTGTCGCTAGGTCCAGAGGAAACACAAGGAATTTGTACCAGCACCTTAAAAAAAAGATCACATATTGCAATACACGGCATGTCAAAAAGGATTTCAAGTAAAAGACGAAGAAGGTGCATCTACAAGTGAACAAAAAGTAATAACAAAAAGTAATCTTAATTTACAAATATTTTTTATAAACAGTCAACCAATAATATTCACGACCCTTCATAATAAAAGACCAACTTTATTCATGTCAAACTCCCCCAAAAATAATCATTTTGGAAGTAAAAAGTTTGGACATCTGTGATTTATTGGCTTTTTGGGAAAGCCCATCTTTTCAGAAATTATGACCAAGTAAATCTGTTAAACTAAATGATAAATAAAGCTTTAAAAAAGGTTAAACAAGGTAAATCTGAAAAATTGTTCTACTTATAACACAGACATTTAAATAACACTTTTACATACTCACCAGCACAATTGCCCTGCGCGTTAGACAACTGGTTTTCTCCCTTTAAAAACACCTACCGATTAAAAAAAATAACTTGACCACTTTTTCATATTTAAACACCCCCAAAAAATGTTTCATTAAAGACCAGTATTTTAGTCTACGGCTGTTTATGTTGAAGCGAGACTGAGTGTGTGTGAATAAACCGCTCCAGATTTTCAATTTGGGAAAAATTTGCCACTTCCAGTTTTGAACAAGTTAATCCGTTCATTTTTGCAGAACAATACTCAAGTCTACTATCCCATTTGTAGATGACCCCCCAAATATTTTTGAATGTGTTTTTGGATCATTAAACGATTCAAGATGGCGATTACAAAGACGAGCACATATTTATTACTGAATCGGAAGAAAACGCAAATGATTCCTGCGACGCGTAAAATCTTATCCCTATGTTTCTAGACGACAGTGCCAGGGAAACCATACTGTGTAGAAGATTGTCCTTTTATGTTATTGTCATTGGAGTTGCTGCGGTAATGGACCAAATTGCATTTTCTTGTTATCATTCCATGAGGAATCAAAGAAACTTCAACGACCTGGTGATAAGGAAAGAGAAGTGTAGCGATTTGATAGATAACTGCCACTGCTGTTCAATTTGGGTGAATTGTGTGTGAAAACAGTTGCATATCGTGGGTATGTTGTAAATATCGAATAAGGTACTGTCAAACCTTCGTTTTGCTTCCGTTATGTGTTATATTAATATTTTGGGGCAAAAACACAGGCTTATTTTTCTCGAAGGGTGTCATACATTTTTCCAGACGTCACTGTGGTGTTTTGTATTTAGAGCGCATGCGTTGTGGAAAAGAGCAACTTGTCGCCTTTTTTCGGTTCCGTCACCGAAAAAATTAAAGACAATAATCCGCACTGTATATAAGTGTTTAAAATAGAGAAAAAAAGTAGCAGCCTGCAGTCCCGCATTTACAACTTGTGAAAGACTAATTCTATGTAAAACACTGAGGTCAATGATGTGTCATCGTGTGTGTTTTCATGGCAACTCAAGTCCACGTTGGCCCACTTCTTTTCATAGTAATATGCCAAATGCTCAAACTTTTCCCGAAGCTCTTCTCACAGCCGGCTTTTGGACGGTGCTTCTCTTACAAAAAAACAGTCGACTATGGGTTGCCCCTGGGCATGCACGTGTCCGAGGCCTTTTTAATGGGAAATCGCGACCGGCGGACGCTAAGCTCCAGGTGGGCGGTGGGCAGCCATCTGCCTCGACAAGCTGTGTCGTCACCGAAGTGGCAGTAGTTTGGGTATTTTTCATTCAAGTTATTTGTTCAACAGCTATTATATTAGCATACTTTTGTATTGTTCAGTAGTACCTCTTTAATCGAGGACCTCTAAACAAAAGATTTATTTGAGAACACCATCTTGCTCGCCTTTGGGTATACCTGTAGAGCAGGGGTCAGCAACCTTTTTGGTGTGGAGTGCCATTTTCAAATTTCCTTGTAAATCAGCGTGCCACACCAAGATCAATGACTCGCACGATATTTTTTTAATATCCATTAGAGCTGTAATTTTACACCAGTCCAAATATACAACATGGATTGACATTTTAATCATATAACTCAGTGTTGTTCAAGCCTTTTTGAAGCAAGGTACACTTTGATTTATAAAAAAGTTCCGAGGCACACCGTCAGTCGAAAATGTTTGAAAATGAAGTGATGTCAAATAGTTCACTGTACTACCCATAAACAGATAATCAGTATATAAAAAGAAGAAAGTAATACTTAAAATAAAAAAGAATGATGTGCTTTATGGTTTTATTTTTTACAGTGCAAACTTAAACCACTTTGTTAAACAAATTACGTTATTAAATGTACTGTACTACCTCAAGCGCAGATAATTAGTGCATAAAAAGTATATGAAAATCTACTGCCACCTACTGCTATGGATGACTATTACAGTTCCTCGTCTGAAGATTGCAAAAATAATGGCCTGATTTCTTGGAAAGATAAAATTCCAGCGGCACACTAGACAAGGTCTCACGGCACACGAGTTGAAAAACACTGGTATGACTGACCAATTTATCATCCACTATTCTTGTTCATCAATCAACTTGAATGTGAATAACAAGTGGGAGGGCCTTTAGCCATCTAGGACTTCAACTTTTTGCCACAAGAATTAACCAGAATCGACCATTCTTCATTAACAATAAACGACGATCAAACAACAAGTGCTACCATACCATTCATCAATGATATCTTGTTGCAGAAAATATAAAAACTTGAAATAACAGCAGCAAAGCAGAAGGCACGCGCGCGCACATGTACACACACACGCATACACGCACACACAAACTTCTTAAAAATGTTCGCCATCAGTAAATGGTTTTCTGTGCTTTGCTATGCAGTGAGGAATGTGATGACTTGTTTCAGTAGTGGTGTTTTTAGCGGTGACAAAGGTTTTCAGGGTCTGTGTTTGTTTGGGTACCTGGACACAGCGCGTTGTCATGTCTCCGCCATGTTGGACTCATCCTTGAATTCATGTTCATGTTTCGTCTCGTAACTAGGTTTAACACTTGCTGTGTGAGGTACAACTCTCTCGAGGCATAATGCACAAAACAGCACGGCCATTTTTGGCACAAAGCCTCATTCGTCTATCCACGCTGGCTGGAAAAAACGAGATGTTTTTGCTCGAGGAGCCGTCATGATTCGTTTATTTATCGCGCGCGTGTGTTTCGTTGGCTGCGTTAAAACACGGAGCTCTCCTCTTTTGCGAGGCGCGGCGCAGACAAGCACTCACACACAAAACAGAAAGGAGGGGCGCTACCGTAAACACAGCGCGCAACTGAAAATGTCTAAATTTTAGGTAAAAATGCGCTTTAGAAAAATCATTATTTGTATTATTTTTCTGTATGCTTGCATGCCACTGGTTAACCCCTCGTGTGCCACTGCTGGCACGCGTGTCTTAGGTTGCCGATCCCTGCTGTAGAGTATCTGTGTTCTGCACCAAGTTTTTTTTGATTGCATCTTTATAATCTCCTCTTTGTGACTTCATGTGACCCTAGCCATGAGTTCCTGAAAGGGAGAAAGTTATGTGTCTGATAAAGAAAGAAGAATTATAAAGCAAAATATAATAGAAATAACTAGAGCGCTGTGTTTGTGTGAGTGACCGAGCCAAGGATTACAATAGGCAAGCAGCGAGTGCTGATCACAAAGCCCCGGATAAATTTAGGCAGCGCTTCGCTGCAACAATTTCAGATGGAGGTTATGTTCCTGTTGCAAAAAAAAATAAAACAGCAAAGAAGAGGACAAACCAGAGAAGCTAGTGTCTCCAAAGGAGAATAGAGAAGGGCTGGCTAAATGGGGGGGAAGTTGCTGCTTGACTTGAAAAAACATCCAGAAAAAGTGGAAACTGGTCATGTGATGGCTCTCTTTAACGACACTTGCCTTATGCACAAGCCAGTGGAGTAACAGAATACATGTAACCTCATTACATAAACAAGACCCCAAAAAATGTAATTGCATTCTATTACAGTTACAGGAAAAAAGACGTAATAGAATTACAAGTATATTTTGTAAAAATAAGGATTACTTTGCAGAATTACAATTTTATTTAAAAGCATTTATATTCTGCACACTACTTGGGGCAGTATTGAAGTCCGGTGTGCGTTACTTTTAACTCTTTTTATTCTTTTACTTGTTCGCATTAGCTTTGTTTACATTCTCCATGTCCGGTCTGTTTCTCTGCCGTCTCATTTATTCCACACACACGCAGCACATTCAAGACCCCACCTACTAACAAAGCAAATCTTATCCCTCATGTGAAAGAAAGTTTTCTCTTTGCTCAGTACACTTTACTACGTGCTTAAAATATGAGCAGTTTTTGTTGTACTACAAGCTACTACCTGATATTGGTTTCCTCTGTTTCTTTTTCAAGGTTATATTGATCATTTAGCTTCAACAAGATGTAGTAATTGTATTAATATTTGGTTTAATTTGTCTTTTATTAGCATATTTGGTATTGGAGTAATCCAAAAGTAATCCAGTTTCTTCTATATTATGGTATTTGTATTATGTGACTGATTACATTTTTCAACAGGTAATTAGTAACTGTTTCGGATTACATTGTTAAAGATACCCTCCCAACCCTGCATACGCATTTCCGTAACATTTTGGAGGGGAGGCTGAGACAAATCTCTGAAAAATGTATTTTCAAATGACCTGTAGATAGTGATAGTGTTGCAAGTCCATCTAAAAAGACAAAACAAAGTGATGAACAAAAACTGAAACAATAAAATTGTGATGTAAAAAAAACGTTCACGTTTATTTAAAACTACAGTAACTTTAATTTTAATTGTGCGGCAAGTAACCTTCGTTACAACAACGTCCTTCGTGGTAAGTGTTAATAATAAACTCACTTTTTTTTCATTAATATCACCCCAATTATCTTATCTGTCATGACTACTGATGTGACTCAGCTCTGCACGCTCATTTGGCGCCAACCGCTGCGGGTTCTGATTGGCTCCCTCTCAGTATTTGAACCTAGTCCTGTCTGTCCCCTGTTGTCAGTCCGTCTGCGGACCTCAGTGAAGACTAGGCAAGCCTATTTCGACCCTGACTCCTACCTGTCCCGTTTTTGCTCCCGTCTGTACAACCTGTTTTGATCATGACCACGTCTGCTCTCCCGTCCCGGCTTATGACCCCTTTTTTGTCCCTGACTACGTCTACTCTCCCGTTCTGGATTACGACCTGTTTCCGACCCCGACCACGTCTTGCTCTTCCAGTCCCGGCTACCGACCACCCTGACACCGCCATCGCTCGCTTCGGAAGATCCACTTCCGTGTTCGGATCACAATCCGAGTAAGAGAGCGACTTGCTTCCCACGTCCAACGAACACTGGATCGTGGCCGCAGCCCTTCCTCTTTCCTTCAGTAAAACTTGTGAGAAACGTAACACAATTGGCTCCTGTTTCCGTTCTGGTACTGACATTATCACTTTTTTGAAAATGTTTAATACGAATGTGTTTTTATATGTATTTTATAGTAATAAAGGGTTCACTTTAATGATTTTGAGAGGTCGTGAAGGGGCCAGTTAATTTTTAATTATTTCATATCTGCGAATTCTGTAACATGAGCAATTCAAGCTACGAGCATAATCCTGGAGCAAATTAAGCTTGTAGGAGGAGGTACAGCTGTATTTCGATAACTAATCATCAAAATTTGCTTTCAGAATAAATACAAACATTTTAGTGTTTGTGGAGTCGCATTGGGCAGCCTTTTTTTTTTTGGCCTTAAGCGCAGCTAAAATCAATATTTTACTATCGCCGACCAATCGCATGGTGATGCTTGGCTGTGGAGTGCTCACTTGACCGCCCAACTTTGCCTGCTGGCGGCTTTTAATCGGCACTTGAGCTAATAGCGTTTAGCCTTTTAACTCTCAATCACAAATTATGCAAAAGAAAAAAACAATTTGTGCACAGAAATAATTATTATTGCACACGCACACACATAATTCTTTTAATTAACAGTTAAATATTTTCATGCAATAAATCTCATTTTACTAAACTCAGCTTGTGTTATTTTCAATTATTAAAAAATGTCAAAAAAATCAAAATATTATTGAAAATAACACAAGTTTTGTTTTCAGAATTTCTCAGAACTTTTGATTAAAATACTTTAACACATCCGTCAAACTTATCGCCCACAAGTCAAATGTGCATCAGGTCAAACAATGACCTTCAGTTTCAAATATGTCCGCTGGATGTCGCAAAAGCCAGGTGCCGTAGCAAAGCACATAATTTGGTTGCATTTGCTGAGTGTCATTAATCAACCAGAGAACATTGAAGAAACCCATCCCGATGTTATTGTATTAAAAATAAAAGTAAAAACTTACTGATAAGGCACTATGAAAAAATACCTAATTAAAAATTGTGTAATTTCAGAAGTTTAAAGAAGCTTTGGCTCTTTCTATAATAAGTAAAAAATCTAACTGCCATGTTTCCATATTCAGGGAAACACTTTTAAATCATTAAATCAATCATTTAAATTAGTGTTTGCTGTTTTTGTCC
Organism: Urocampus carinirostris; assembly: GCF_059441175.1. Taxonomy (NCBI): domain Eukaryota; kingdom Metazoa; phylum Chordata; class Actinopteri; order Syngnathiformes; family Syngnathidae; genus Urocampus; species Urocampus carinirostris. The sequence goes on along the minus strand of NC_142364.1, from coordinate 24,193,116 downwards.
ATTTCCAGTCAGCATGAGTTTCCCGAGTTTAATAAATTGGAATGGAAATAAATTCAATCGTTGTTCTGCTATTTTTATTTATTTTATTTAATTCGCAAATGTACAGTTGATAAACACTGCAAGAGATAAAGTCTTAATGTATAAAAACAAATATTGAGGAAAAAACCCATAATAATGGATTTATAATTAAATCCTATATCCCTGAGTCATAATTTAATTGAGAGCCTCCAAAAGACCCCCAGCTCTCTAGCTAAGGCACACTTTTTATAGGCCATTCATTTACTAGTACAAGCCTTTGGAATAGTTTTCCTAACATGTGGCCCCCAAGCCAAAAGGAGTATGACACCTTATATTATAATGAAAAAAAAAAAACAGGAATTGCAAAAAATGAATAATAAAAAATAAAAATGAATAAATTAAGAACAATTATACCTAAAATGAGAATTACATTCTACTCATTGTGTAAGAATGTATTTAATTATCACGTTTGACTACAAAGACGAGAGAAATGGCTGACAAAAGAAATATATTTAGTCTTTTGTTAAAGAATAAACGTTGAAAATGTCGAGCCGTCTGCGGCTACGTCAAAAAACATGAAATGAGCGACTACTCGTACCCTAAGCTTGTTACAATAACTTGTACACAGAAACTTACTTACTTTTCAATTATATTTAAAAGACATCAAATATTAAAAGGGATCTCAAATTTCATTGTTATAATCCATGACCAATGGGTTCTTTGTGCATCGAAGTAAACTTTTAATACATCAAAGAGAAAAAAAGGGAAAACTTTCCAATACTCATCTAGATCGGCTTTTTCATCTACAGATGCTGCCCTACTTACAAACGACAGTATCGTTCGTAAGTTGAATTTGTTCGTAAGTTGCTTCACTGCTATTTTTTTATGTTTAAGGTTTATATAAGTATGTTTATGGCTTGTATTCGTAACTTGTATTGTTTTGTACTGGAAAAATAATCATTTAAGAAAATAATAAATTCTAAAACGATAAATAAAGTTAAGTGTGACTTACTTTTGGGAGATTTGCTTCAAGAGGTCCTTAGAGAGTGCCCAAAAAAAGCGATCCAACCATTTTCTCTACCTCATCAAGCTTCCATATTCCACTTTCATTTCAAAAGAAACGTCTCCCCTCTTCTTTACACTTTACACCAACAATATTTAATGGATTCTCGAGATATTAAACAATAAAAATGTCCAAGTTCTTAGCGCGCTGGAGATACAATATAGAATGTTTACACACGAACTAGGAAGACGAAGCGTGGATGTTGGGTGACCTCTCACAGCTCCACGTGGCGGAAAGAAGCACTACAGTTATGTCCTGTACTCGGAAAAAGGTGCACACAATACAAAATCTAACTTACAGCAATGTCTGGATATTTTTCGTCATCCCGGAAAAAATATTTGTATCTAAGTCAAATGGTCGTAAGCAGGGGAATGTTTGCATTGTAAATCACACCGTCACTGGGTGTAGTCAAAATGATAGATAGATAGATAGATAGATAGATAGATAGATAGATAGATAGATAGATAGATAGATAGATAGATAGATAGATAGATAGATAGATAGATAGATAGATAGATAGATAGATAGATAGCAGCTTTTTCAGTGCCCGTCTCTCAGCTACATTTGTCAGGCTGTCCAGCTCTGTGCCCACAACAGAGCCCGCTTTCCTCACCAGTTTATTAAGACGAGAGGCATCTTTCTTCTTAGCGCTGCCTCCCCAACACACTGCCGCATAGAAGAGGGCGCTTACCACAACAGTCTCATAAGACATTTGCAGGAACTTTTTGCAGATGTTGAAGGACACCAACCTTCTGAGGAAGTACAGTCGGCTTTGTCCTTTCCTGCATAGAGCTTCTGTGTTGGCAGTCAAGTCCAGTTTATTGTCCAGCTGCACACCCAGGTATTTGTAGGTCTGGACAAATTCTACACAATATCATTTGATAGTTACAGGAACTGGGTGAGTTCTAGTTCTCCTGAAGTCCACCACCACCTCCCTGGTCTTGGTGGTGTTCAGGTGCAGGTAGTTAGCGTCGCTCCATTGGACAAAATGGAAACAAGGAAAGATTTCCTAAGGAATGTCTTGCCAATAATTGCTATTGATGATCTCAGGTCCTATCCATCGTCTACGCTGGCGTGCATGTTCTGCCCGCAGCGATCAATGATATCTTTGATGTCTATTTCTGAATAATGCTCATGAAACATGTATGGAATAAGCAACCATTGTGCACTGGTTAAAATAATTTATTTCATTTGATAATTTAGTATATTATCAGATATTTATGGCAATGTGTTTCCTATCACATTTCAATATTTAATTTAAATGACAAATTATCCTTTTATTTATTCATGTCTAACTTGCTTTTTAAAAGAGGTTACAAGGAGATCAAAATTGAATTTTCATCTGGCGAGTTGCAAAATAATCGCATCCAAACAGCTTGTCTTGATGCTCTTCTTACATCTTGTCATTTTTTTTTTTAGATTTACATGCAGGGTGTGACAGTGACGTGTTTCTGCATGTTGACATTGTTCACGCCGCAGCTGATATGCAATGTGCACCTGCCACACGTTTACATACTAGATGACACGCTAGCCTCTCACATCGACTGCTGTTTGATGGTTACACGTGTGTCGCTGACTTATTTGCACAACCTTTCATGTATTGCAAGGCGAAAAAATATAGATTTCATGATTATATCTCAAATTATGCTTAAGAAGATAGTCAACCATATGAAAAAAATGCACTAAAAAATATTTTTATTACTTGTTCCAAAAGGTTTGTTTTTACAATAAACATGGTGTTCATATTCTGATAAATATGATCAGTGTTGGTATTGTTTTGATCTATACTCAACTCTGTCGTAGTCATTGGTACTCGATACCAGATACTGATACCATAAGAGAAATGTAAAGATATATATGTAACTCCCAACTTAAACATTTTCCTTGAGGGACAACGTGCTTTTATTAGCGTCTTCAATTTCTCTAAATGTCCGCAAAAATGGCTTAGTTACATCAAAACCAATCGACAGAATCTAACCATGTGAAATATTTACTCCAAAACACACGATTGTCAGAGCCAGAACAGGAAGAGGACCCAGATGCGTAACGTTTACTCACAAGTTTATTGAGATATAGAGGAAAAACAAACGCCAGCGATCCGGTGCTCTCTGGACGAGGGGAGCAAGCCGCTCACGGGATTGGAGCGTGTTCGGAATGCTGAAGTGGATCTCCCGGAGCGAGAGATCGTAGGGTGGTCAAACGGGAAAAATGTGTCGATAGCTGGAGCTGTCGTGATTACCTAACCGGAGTCACCTGAGGTAATCAGCTGGTGTGCTGGAACGCGATCTCTTGATTGGTGGAAGTCTACTACATAAGCTGTCAGCGTCCAGAGATGGACGTTCGAGTGTCTTCCTCATTTCCTGAGTGAACCTCCAACATTCAAGGTACCACAAGCCCATGTATATTCCAAGTCTGATTCTCGTTGCCTGACCCTTGTCTGTTAAAAGTTTACGATCTACTCTTCCGCCCCGGCCACCGACTTACCTGCTACGTTTCGCCACGCGTTTTCACCACGGAGTTGCCATATCGTCCCAAGAGGCTTTCCACTGCCAAGGCTCGACGTCCCAAGCCTGCTCCACCGAATCTTGTCACAATAAAGCCTTTAACTGACGCTATTGGATCCGAGTCCTTGTTCTGTTCCTTGACAGAACACTCGAACCAAAGCATGGATCCAGCGACAGTTCGTCCCACCTCTGAGAGATGCGGAAATGCCGAACAGGAATCCGCGCTACAGCGCCTACAACACACCGAAGGCGCAATACAACAGATCGTCCACGACGTATCCACACTAGTCCGGCAAGTACGACGTCACCAAGAATTTTTTGAACAGTGCGAAGCTCCCCCGGCAACACGAGCACAAGATCCAGTTCCGCCCCTTTCTGATCAGGTCGGCAGTGTTGAACCACGAGTAGGTTCGCCAGAGAGATTCAGTGGAGAGCCCGCCCAGGTCCGCCCCTTTCTTATAAATTGCCGACTAATTTTTGATCTACAACCGCGAGCCTTTGTGAACGAAAAGGCGAAGGTGGCTTTTGTGATAAATCATCTGACTGGCAGAGCCCGCCTTTGGGGAACGGCAGAATACGAACGGGGGGCGACAGCATGCACCTCTTTTAATTTGCTAAGCCAGGAGATGATTAAAGTTTTTGATTCTGGAGCCTCATCAGTCGATGCTGCTCGTTCAATCTTGAACATTCGCCAGGGGAGACGCTCCATTGCCGACTATGCCATTGACTTTCGCACACTAGCAGCCCAGAGTCACTGGAACGAAGAGGCGCTGGTCGACGCCTACCTCCATAGCTTGTCCGGTTATATCAAAGACGAATTGGTTTCCCACGCTCCTCCGGTAACTCTTGACAATGCTATCGAACTGACCGCCCGGATCGACCGTAGGGTTCAGGCAAGACGCAGAGAGAGAGAAGATCCCAGCCAACCCATCACCCGGCTAAGTCAAGACATTAGTAAGATACCGAACCCCCCAACCAATTCTACCGCACCTCATGAGATGATGGAGGTGGACCGCACCTTTCTCTCCGTCGAAGAACGCCAGCGAAGGCGTACTGAACGGCTATGTTATTACTGCGGCGGCCAGGGACATAGGGGGGTCAATTGCCCGTTAAAAGCCAACGCTCGTCGGATATAGGGGACATCCGATTGAGCTCAGCTTTAGTATCGTCCCCCAAGACTGATAGACCTGTTCTCCGGGCAAATCTCATTATTTCCGGTACATCTCAACCCTTCCATGCCCTCATCGATTCTGGTGCTGAAACAAATATCCTGGATTTGTCACTCGCACACAAGATGGGGATACCTGTTGAAACCCTTCCTAACCCGGTATCAGCTCGGGCTTTGGATGGCCGCCTATTAGGCACCGTATCTCAAATAACGGAACCCATTGAACTACAATTGTCTGGAAATCACAGAGAGAAGATCCGATTTCACTTACTCCACTCCCCTAACCAACCCCTTGTCCTGGGTCATCCTTGGTTGGTGCAACACAACCCCCATTTCGACTGGCGCACTGGGTCGATACTTGAATGGGGCATGGACTGTCACCAAACCTGTCTGCAAGCCGCTCCTTACCCAAATCATCCTGTTTCCACGAGGGCTCCACCCAATCTGTCCAAGGTCCCAGCCTGTTACCACCACCTACAGGAGGTCTTCAGTAAAGCTAAGGCCTCTTCCTTGCCCCCTCATAGGCCTTATGACTGCGCAATTGATCTCCTGCCGGGGTCTGCTCCTCCTCGGGGCCGCCTCTACTCCTTGTCCGTTCCCGAGAGGAAGGCCATGGAGGAATACATTTCCGATGCCTTGGCGGCTGGTATCATTCGACCCTCCTCTTCTCCTGCTGGGGCGGGGTTCTTTTTTGTGGGAAAAAAGGACGGGTCACTCCGGCCCTGTATAGATTATCGGGGCCTTAATGAAATCACGGTTAAAAATCGCTATCCCTTGCCGCTGCTTGCCTCTGCTTTTGAGCTTCTACAGGGGGCCACGGTCTTCACTAAACTTGATCTGCGCAACGCCTACCACTTAGTCCGAATCCGGGAGGGTGATGAGTGGAAGACGGCATTCAACACACCCAACGGTCACTACGAGTATCTGGTAATGCCGTTCGGATTAACCAATGCTCCAGCTGTTTTCCAATCTTTGGTAAATGACATTTTACGAGATGTGCTTAATCGTTTTGTTTTTGTGTATCTGGACGATATCTTGATTTTCTCAAAGTCCCTCGATGAACACCGAAAACATGTCCAGCTGGTTCTCCGTCGTCTCCTAGAGAACTCTTTATTTGTTAAGGCAGAGAAGTGCGAGTTTCACGCCAAGACAGTCTCGTTCCTGGGCTACATCGTGGCGGAGGGGACCCTTCAGATGGATCCTGCCAAGGTATCAGCAGTCACCTCTTGGCCTGTCCCTGAGTCTCGGAAAAAGCTCCAACAATTCCTTGGTTTTGCCAATTTCTACCGGAGGTTCATCAGGAACTACAGTTCGGTGGCAGCTCCCCTCACGCTTCTTACCAGTCCTAGAGAGCCATTTCGGTGGTCTTCCGAGGCTAATGCAGCTTTCAACCGTCTAAAAACCCATTTCTCTACGGCCCCCATACTCCAGGTACCGGACCCTGCACGCCAACTGGTAGTGGAGGTGGACGCCTCAGATGTGGGAGTGGGTGCTGTCCTGTCCCAGCGGTCGGACAAGGACCAGAAGATGCACCCGTGCGCCTTCTTTTCCCGGCGGTTGTCCCCGGCCGAACGCAACTACGACGTGGGGGATCGTGAGTTGTTGGCCGTCAAGCTAGCCCTGGAGGAATGGCGGCATTGGTTGGAGGGGGTAACGGTGCCGTTCATAGTTTGGACTGACCACAAGAACTTAGAATATATTAGATCGGCCAAGCGGCTCAATCCTCGCCAGTCACGTTGGGCCCTGTTTTTCACCCGCTTTAACTTCACTCTGTCCTACAGACCCGGATCTCGAAATGTGAAACCCGACGCGCTCTCCCGACAATTCCAGAATTCCAATGACACACCTCAGGGTCCCGCAACGGTCCTTCCAGCTTCCTGTATGGTGGCAGCAGTCTCCTGGGATATCGAGTCCCGAGTCAGAGAGGCGATACCCGATCAGGCGGGCCCCAGCTCCTGTCCCGAGGGTCGACTATTCGTCTCCGAACCCTTACGGTCCGAGGTCCTCCAATGGGGGCACAATTCTCACTTTTCTTGCCATCCGGGGTCGGCTCGGACTCACAGTTTCTTGTCCCGACGCTTCTGGTGGCCTACCATGGCCAAGGACGTTAGGGAATATGTCTCCGCCTGTCAAGTGTGCGCCCAGAACAAAACATCCCACCAACGTCCGGCCGGTCTGTTACATCCACTTCCGGTTCCCCGCCGCCCATGGTCCCACATCTCCTTGGACTTTGTGACGGGGTTGCCAGTATCCGAGGGGATGACGACTGTACTAACTATCGTGGACCGATTCAGTAAGATGGTCCATTTCGTGGCACTACCGAAGCTCCCCTCCGCCAAGGAAACTGCAATGATAGTCCAGCAGCATGTGTTCCGCCTCCATGGCATCCCTCTGGACATTGTTTCTGACCGTGGTCCCCAGTTCTCATCCGCGTTTTGGAAGGAGTTTTGTCGTCTGTTGGGTGCCTCTGTCAGCCTCTCATCAGGGTTCCACCCTCAATCCAATGGGCAGTCTGAACGAGTGAACCAAGATTTGGAAACGGCACTTCGCTGCATGGTCTCTAGCGAACCGTTGTCCTGGGCTCGGCAATTGGCATGGGTGGAATATGCTCACAATTCCTTGGTTAGCTCGTCCACTGGAATGTCCCCCTTCCAGTGTGTGTATGGGTACCAACCCCCTATGTTCCCTAGTCAAGAAGAGGAAGTAAACTGCCCGTCAGCTACGGCGAATGCACGTCGCTGTCGGCGAACTTGGGCTCGTGCTCGGGCCACACTCCTTCGGGCTAGCAAGACTCATGCCGTTGGAGCTAATCGACGGAGGAGTCCTGCTCCGAAGTACCAGGTGGGCCAGAAGGTGTGGCTAGCATCAGCTGATCTTCCACTGAAGGTTGAGTCGAGGAAACTGGCTCCTCGGTATCTTGGCCCATTTCCTATAGTAAAAATTATCAACTCCTCAGCAGTCCGTCTCCGTCTACCAAGATCTATGAGAGTGCACCCCACGTTTCATGTTTCCCGAATCAAGCCCGTCAGCCAGAGTCCGTTGGCACCCATTCCACCTCCTCCTCCAGCTCCACGCTCCTTGGACGGGGAGCCTATCTATACAGTGCGCCGCCTGCTCCGCTCCCGACGCAGGGGTCGGGGCTTCCAGTACTTGGTCGATTGGGAGGGATATGGTCCGGAGGAGAGATCATGGATTCCCAGCAGGCAGATCCTGGACCGATCTCTTGTGGCAGAATTCCATCAACTGCATCCTGACCAACCAGCACCACGCCGTGGTCGTCGTCGTAGGTCTGACGCTGCTGCTCTTCCACCGGCAGACCCACCCGCTACCACCCCTTCAGATGCGGACGAAGGGGCCTCTATCCACTCGGAAGAATTCTGAGGGTTCATCGGACGACCTCTGGGCCCTCCAATTTTGGATTATTGGTGATATTTTGGGTTTTGGGGGATTATTTGTAGCTGGCCTGTGATTTTTTTTTTTTTTTCTCTTCCCTTGGATTACCGGTGTTGCCATGTGACGTGTTTGGATTTATTTTTATTTTTCCCTGGGGGACTTCTGGAGCCGTCCCTTGAGGGGGGGGTTCTGTCGTGATTACCTAACCGGAGTCACCTGAGGTAATCAGCTGGTGTGCTGGAACGCGATCTCTTGATTGGTGGAAGTCTACTACATAAGCTGTCAGCGTCCAGAGATGGACGTTCGAGTGTCTTCCTCATTTCCTGAGTGAACCTCCAACATTCAAGGTACCACAAGCCCATGTATATTCCAAGTCTGATTCTCGTTGCCTGACCCTTGTCTGTTAAAAGTTTACGATCTACTCTTCCGCCCCGGCCACCGACTTACCTGCTACGTTTCGCCACGCGTTTTCACCACGGAGTTGCCATATCGTCCCAAGAGGCTTTCCACTGCCAAGGCTCGACGTCCCAAGCCTGCTCCACCGAATCTTGTCACAATAAAGCCTTTAACTGACGCTATTGGATCCGAGTCCTTGTTCTGTTCCTTGACAGGAGCGGGGGATCAGAGCGTGGTTGGTGGTCAATAAAGGGTCGTTAGCCAAGACGGGAGATCAGAACGTGGTTGGTTGTGAAAAATGAGTCGTTAGCCGGGACGGGAGATCAGAATATGGTTGGTGGTCAAAAACGGGCCATAGCCGGAGACAAACGGGGAATTAGGAACAGACGAGTGGTAAGAGTCAAAGTGCTTGCCGTGCGTAAGGAGAGGTTCACCGACAGACTGACAAAAGGTGAGTGAGAGCACTGAACTTAAACAGGAGGGGGAAGCAACCAGGTAACCAGCAGCCGCTGGCGCCAAACGAGCGGGCACAGGCGAGTGCAATGAGTAATCATGACAACGATAACGCCAACAGATAAACAGGAATCTGTCCTAAACATTTCTGCTTCATTGGACGTTGCTCCCTGTAATCTGTTCCTTTCGTCACATTATTTCTGTTTATACTGTAAATGAACAGACTTGTGAAATATGGTAGTTAGCCCCAGTCCTTTCGATTGACACATTTTCCATGATGAGGGTCTGATCATGCTAGTTTTATTCATGCGCAAATCGTAAAGTTACATTAAACTTGCGTTTTCTTGTCTCACTCTTACCTTTATTGCTCGGGTGCCCCTGACGGCCGTTAGAAAAAATGCTTGGGTTAAAAGCTTGGGAAAAAAGTGGCGACTTGTAGTTCAAATTTTACTGTATATACTGGACCCTTTATAATATCAGTGCTTATTTGGCTTTGCATACACAAAACTTGTCTTGCACGCATCTGAACTAGAACATTAAAGAGAAGATTAGTTTTTGTGTATTTTGTCTCTGTGCCAGATGTACTCATTAAAGGAGCCATATATGGCTCACGAGCCATAGGTTCTTTACCCCTGCTCTATCATGTAGTGACGCACACCCATGAATACTGTATGCATTTCCGGTATGCATTTCAGGTTTTAACTACCCTATTTTGCAGTGTATAATGCTCACCGGGTTGTACGGCATGCTTTAAATCTCGTGCCAAGTTGGGTTTTTTTCAGTGCGCCTTAGAGTCCAGTAAATATTGGATGTGGTGCCAAAATTTTGAGGACAAAAGTCACAATGATTGAAGCCAAAAAGGCCTAATAATAAATACGAGCTGAAGGAGGGAGGCGGCAGTGCCACGGCAACAGGCCGGCCAAGGGGAAGAGAGACAGATTGCATTTTAACAGCCATCGCTGTCATCTCCAACAGCTGTCCTCTTCCTGGCCGCCATTCACACGGCCCGTGTTTGCATTGTCTCCCTCGTGACCTCGCCTCCGAGAGACGCTCCTGACGTGGGCTAAGGGAGGCGGGGATGGAACTGCCTCACTGGACAGCAGCGATTGAAAAAGAGGGAAATGCAAATGAAGAGAAAGGGAGAGTAAGTGATAGAGAGGGCGGTGAAAGTGGTGTGTGTGTGTGTTGGGGGGGGGGACACTGGGACTTTTTGTTGCGATCCCATCCAAGTAAATACAAGGTAGTATCAATCGATACCGATCCAATACTGATACTATTTTTTCCGAAATGTCCTGATCATTGAAATATTGAACCATCATCCCCAAAAGTTGGTTTATAATTAGATAAAAACAGCACATGTATATTAGGCCCGAATATTCAATATACTGTTTTTTTTTTTTTCCCTTTAAATTACACTTGTGCTGCCGCAATCCATTATCCTTGATTGCATATTGCTGCGAGCGGGTACCGGCAGAGCGCACTTTTGATGACTCTTTTTTTTCCATTATTCAAATGGATGAATGGTTGTTTCGATTTCAAATTAACGGCACTCATGCGTCCGAGATCTATTATCCTCAATCACGTATTGCTGGGAGGGATGACAGACAGAAGTAAAAATTATTGGGAGGCGTTCTGTTCTGGTTCATCTAAAATGAATTGCAGTGTTTTGGCCACAATCCTTTATCCCCAGTCAACGATTGCTGCGGGCAGGGGCCGCCAGAATGCATCTTAAAAATTAGGGAAGGGGGGTTACTTTGCATAGCGCGGTGGGTTCTTGTCAATAACCAGCTTTCACCATTGTTTATTAAACAACAGTTGAATATTGATAAGACACTCGAAAATAACTCATTTTTAAGAAAAGGTTTGAAAAAAACAGCTTTTTGTAGGAGGATGCATTTCAAGCAGAACTTTTACTTCTATGGTTTTTTTTTATATTGATCATAACTCCAATATCTAAACAATGCTTTCCATAAACACAAGGGCACTTTGCTTGCAAAATAACATTTTATCGCCAAAACACTGAACTTATTATGCATGAATGATGAATTTTGTAAGAACTTTTCAACGCCCCACATTTTCAGTGACGTGATCACACGATTTTGGTCACCATGGCAATTGCGGATGTGCACGAAACTTCATCCCTCTCTTCTCCGACAATGATGAAGGAACTTTGTCATCTTTCTTAGAAAGAGAAAGGCACCATTGAAGAATCTGTCGGTCCTTATCCATACAATCGCTTTTCTCACCATACTACTTCATGCCTACTCGGGGGCCGCCTACATACTCTCAATCACTTGATACAGGAAGCAACACGAGGAAGTGAGACCGTCCTCGATGTGTGGACTAAGAGCTAATCAAAACCACTCACTAAAATCATTCCCAGAGGCTTGATACATACAAGCTGCACCAAACCCTCTATACCACATCAAACAAAAAATAACGTATTTTTACGTTTTGGCCCTCAGGGAGAATGTTTCTCAAAACATATTTAAACATTATGGCATTAAATGAGTACAAATGGTAAGACAGTATCGATCTTAAGACAATTGAATCAATCTCATCCAAGTACACGCTCAGTACCCACAATATCGAATGAAAAAAAAGAAAAAAATGCAAATGAGGGAGAGAAAGCGAGAGTGAATGATGGAGGGGGCGGTGAGAGAAATGGGGGGGAGCTCCTTCCTGCACGGCGGCGGTGGCGTGTTGTGCGTTATCAGGCGGCGCGACAGATAAGGCGGCTATCGGGCCCCGGCAGGGCGTTGACACGACGCGCTAATGCATAAGAAGTTCACTCTCGCTTCTAATCAATGCGGCCAAATGATGCGCTTTTTTTTTTTAGGAGATGGGGGTTGGGGGAGGGGGTCGGGGGCAGGTTAACCGTCAGCCCCTGGCAGGTGTGCTGCAACAAACGGCAAGATAAGGTGCCGGACGGGCATTGTAGCCTGCTCAGCTCGCCGGGTGGATATGTAAATGAGGTGCTAGGCCCACCCCTCAGAAAGGGGAATGTTGTAAATCAGTGTTTCTCAACTGGTGGTTCAAGACCCACTTTTGGGTCGCTTACCTTTTTCAGTGGATCGCGGGCCTTTGCATTAGCAAAATAATGCTGAGAAGACAAAAAAAACATTCTCTCTTAGACTCATTAACAATAAATGGCGATAATGCCCTGCACGATCTTTTCTACATGTTCAGAAAATTGGCACCATCCCAATTGTTTGAGAGGGACCTTATCTCATTTCATTGTGATTTTGTTTGTTTTTTTTATTTTTTCTGCCCCTAATAATGGTTCTCAAGGAAGTTAGTGATAAAGAGAAGGAAATATGGACTGTGAAAATAACAATTAAGTTGAAGAAGGAAATGATTGCAAAATCCTAAAATCATGTACATGTGTCTGCAATTGAAATGCTGCTTGAAAGTACAGTAAATGGTTTAAATGTTATATTATACACTTTTTACCAATATGTTAATCAGAAGACGTACCGGTGTTAGAAATCCTTAAAAATGCTTGAATTTTAATGTTGTGTTTTCAAGGATTGAAAAGAGCTCACATTTTAGGTGAAGAAGTTAAAAATGACTGTGATTCTGCTTTCTAGTGACTCCGCTTCACCGTTGCTTATATTCTTCGATCGTGATTAACGGCAGCTGGTCTTAGTTGGTATGGCATTTTCCTATGAAGCGTCATCGCCCCCTACCGTTCGTGCCCAAAAGTACAGGTCCATACTACACGTAAATAGGGCACTATGAAATATGTATAAGTGCAAGGATTAAGGATTAATTATGGACATTTACTATGGGCCATGCAAAAAAAAAAAAAAGAAAAAGAAAAAGGATGAATATATTCTACTATCTCTTAAATCGCACATTCATTTCATTCGATACATTTGAAAGGTGGACATTTTTTCTTGGTTTGGGTCGCGGCGTGTCATTGGGGTGGAATGGTGGATCCTCAGGTCAGACCAGTTGAGAACCACTGTTGTAAAGGAAGACAAAAAAAACAGCAATTATATCAAGGGTGAGAAAACCTTTATTAGTGTGCTAAATTGTGGCAGAGGGAGCTGGCCAGAATTAAAACATTCATTTGATGTTTTTTATATATGCCAATACATAATCTCCATCCAATACATGAGGGATAAACATAATGTTGACCTACAGTATATAGATTTTCTAATATTTATATAATATGTAATTGCTGTTTCAAACAGACGTGCCTCTCTTCTTTGTGATTTTTTATCTTGACTAACCATATGTGTCTGTGTATAACACACATTTTTTAAAACCTAGAAAGATTAAAGTTATGGTGCACTTAATACAAGCAGTTTTACTAGTATTCTTTCATAGTTGTTCAATCATTGATCAGTCAAAAAACGGACCAATATAATAATCTACTGTGTTATTATTCATAAATATATTTTGTATAAAATATACATTATTAATAATGTTATTATTAGCGCTTGTGCGGCACAGTTCATGTCATGGGAACCTGTCGTGGGATCAAATCCAGCTCCAGACTTCCTGTGCGGAGTTTGTATGTTCTCCCCGTGCTTGCGTGGGTTTCCTCCGGGCACTCCGGTTTCCTCCCACGTTCCAAAAACATGCATTTCAGGTGAATTGGCCGGTCCAAATTGTCCCTAGGTGTGAATGAGCAAATGAGTTGTCTGTCCCTGTGTGCCCTGCGATTGGCTGGCAACCAGTTCAGGGTGTCCCCTGCCCACTGCCCGGAGATGGCTGGGATGGGCTCCAGCCCCCCCCCCCCGCGACCCTAATGAGGATAAGCGGTGTAGCTAATGAGATGAGATGAGATTATTAAAAAAAATCTACTGGCTAGCACTAGTAGTGTTACTTAAAATTTGTGCACCCATACACACATCAGATGGACATGATGTTTTTGCAAAATGCAACACCATAACACAACTTCACTCACAAATCTTCCCTCACTCTAATCAATGTCATACTGCTACTCTCGCTTTTTCTGGTCACCAATGCGCTTGCATAGAGGTGTGATCCTGAGCTGACTTAGGCTGGAAAGGCCTCTATATGTTTCTCAAAGGCAGAACAGTTTAATTGTAACTACGCCTTTCCAATTCTATCCACCATATTTTCCAGTAAACAAGGAGCAACAGGTTAAAAGGCGCTCTTTAAATTTTTAGGCCTATTTATGGTTTTAAGGTATGCTTTATTGTACAGAATATACGGTATTGTATTCAAAATTTTGGTAAAAAATATTTTTGGTTAAAAAGCCTGGCAGTCTGCATGTGTCCCACAGGCTGTAGTTTACTCCCCCCTGAATTAAATGAATCCAAACATGAAACTTTGTCCTCCTCCTCCTTCCTACCTACCTTCTCTCACCTCCATCCTTCCTCATCTACCTTATCCCCTGTCCCCCTCCCTCTCAAACTCACCCGGGATGCAGAGTTCAAAGGTCGGCCGAGTGACAGGGCCTGAGTCGGGAGATAAGAGGTGGCGAGAATGGCTTTATGGCAAGCGACACTGTGAGGGGAACGATGGAGAGAAGGGAGGGGGCAGACGAATGTAAGGACCAAGGAGAAAGCTATGGGAAAGTGGAGACGCAATTGAGGAGGGGTGTTTGGGGGGGCTAATCTGCCACGGTTTGAAGTAATAATACATTGCTGATAGTCATCATGACACACAGGCCGAGAGGGAGGGTGAAGTTGGTGAGGGGGGGATTGTGTGGTTCTGCTGTGTTCAAAGACATCCAGAAAACACAAATTCAGTGGTTACTTTTAATACGAGCACCTCGAACACAAGAATCAAATTTTTTTTTCTTTTTTTTTAAAAACAAGAATCTTTCTTGCTATGCAAAGGAGAATCAAATTCATGAGCAGTCCTAGAGGCTACCACTAGAGATTACTCACCATAAGTGACTGCTTCCTGCCAATATCAGCTCATCCAGTTTGCACATGCAAACTACTACAAGCAAACAAGTAAAAAGCAAAAAAATCTTTGGAGTGTATATTTATTTAACGTTACAGTAACTTTAATTTTAAGTGTACAGTTAGTGCTTATGTATCATCAACAGTCTCTCCATATCATACCTGTCAACCTCTGCCAGTTGTTCCCCTTTTTAATGATTGTAAATCCTCCGTATGACTTAGACATTTTCCCCACATGCTTCCCACCCCGGACACCACCTCTTTGACATCTTGCCCTCTGGTAGGCGATAGCGGTCCATCAAAAAAAGGACAAACAGGCTCAGAGACAGCTTCTTTTCCAGGCACATCCCCACCATAGACGAGTCTTCAACCAACTTGAAGTGTCAAGCTACTTTTTGTTAGTAATTAGCGCAAGGGCCAGTTTGTTATGCTTTTTTTTTTTTTTAAATAGCAACTTGGCTTGATGGCTTGCTAAGTGGCTAAAAAAGTAGTTTGACGACTGGCTAGAAAAGTAAACAGGTTTAGAAAAACATTAAAAGGAAGCTAGATAGCTAGCTAAAAGAGTAAATAGCCAGACAGAAAACTAAAGAAAGCAAAATAGCTAGATAGAAAATTGTCTAGAATTTAGCTTGATGTCTACAATAAAAGGTAAAAATTAGCTAAACAGCCTGTACGAATGTAAAAAGCTAGCTAGATAGCTTGCTAAATAGCTAAAGAGATAGAAGGTAAATAACTACAACACTAAAAGGGCAGCCAGATAGCTAGCTGCACATTATTTGCTCATTCACTTTATAAAACCCAGAAATTGGGATTTAGTTTGTAACTATTTTACTATTTGTAAAATACATCAATCAAATAATTAATAAAGTTATTTAATACATGAACAAACTTTAATTCTCTTAACTATTTGTTTAAAAAGAACTTGAATAACATTTTTTGTCGATGAATCCAATGAACTAGTTATTACCACGTTGGAGACCCATGCTATACAGAATACCGCAACAATATTAGCAGTCTACGATGACATTGTCATATACTACCACTGACAGAGACGATCTGGATTAGAGCCAAAATGGGCAAGAAGAGATCTGTGTTTGAAAAAAATGAAAATTACCGTATGGAAATTGTTATACGGTGTACACAATGTGGAATGATTAAAAAAACATGTTAAATACGGGAAAACGTATAAGTTGATAGGTATGTTATCTCTGTCACTCCTCCTTGCAAGGGCGCTAATAATAAACTTTATTTGATGAATTTCATTTTGTTAACATTATATTTTTTTATCTTGTAAATGCATTTTTTCGTGTTCAAATTACCTTTTGAAAGTGCTTTTAGTCATCAGAAGGATGTGTTTTATGGCTTTTCAGAGCTGTATGCTTTTGGGAGTCCGGGAGCGGACCATTTAGTTTTTAATTATTTCTCATCAGGAAAATTCACTCGTTACACGAGCCCTTTGAGCTACGAGCACGATCCCAAAACGAATGTAGCTCGTAAGAAGATCTACCACTGTACACAAGCATGGCTCATTCTTATTCCTGCGTCGTCTCGCGCTGTAAATCTGGCCCCCTCCACTCCAACACCACCATATAACTTCCCCCCTCACTCTTCACCACACCCCGCTCCCACTCAATCCAGCCTGGATATCAGGCCTCTGCAGAAGTGCTCGGGCTGGCTGATAGCGGGTCCTCTGGGGGTTGAAGGGGTGGGGGGTGAGAATGGTCCTGGGAGGGGTGGTGGGGTGAGAATGGTCCTGGGAGGGGTGGTAGGGTTTAGGGGGAGTGGGGTTTGGTAGGGGAGATTGCTAGGTTGAAGCTACGCCAGCTTAGCGTGCACCCCGAGATATACAGTTCAAGGGTCAGGTGGATGGTGAGCTGCCGACCGACACGCTCGCCGTTTTTTCTTCTTGTATGATGGGGAAGGGGTGTCCATCCGTGTGCACCTGTGTGTGTATCTGTGCTCACGCTTGAGTGCAAATGTGTCTATTGTTCCAATTTTGTGCTATTGCAACACAATTTAGTTAAAGGACATTGCACGAAAAATATACATCGACGCATACTATCGGTTTAGTTTACCACATTTTCTGCACTATAAGGGGCACTGAATTTTAAGGCATACTCCCAGAAATATAGTCTATTGTGATATTTCATATATTTAGCGGCTATAAAGGGTAAGGTTGCACACAAAAAAAATAAAGTTTCATATACAAAATCTGTCAGAATATATAACTGCTCACAATTTAATGCAGTTGCATAACATTAGATACAACAGGAACCAAAACTAGATAGTGCGCCGGAATCCCACCAGACCACAAGGAATACATAGAAAAGGCATGAGATCTTTTCATCACACTGTTTTTAGTCACGTTGATGTTATTATTGGGCCGGGTCGCGAGAGTATTGTCAGATATTTAACCTGTCTGTGGCGCAGCCGACTCGCTTCTGAACTGAATGACAATTAAGGCATTGCTGGAAGTCATTTGGTCCTTCTGAACTGAATGAAGAGAACGACATTTTGGGAGGTATTTCAGTTGTCCTGAAAGATGTAAATAAACGCATGGCCGCATCTATTTAAAACTTTTTTCACTTTCAATGCTTGGTTCAAGCAAGGAAAAAACTCTCTCTACTGTAACATATCTGACTAAAAATAGTGTGATAATGTTATGAGACCAAATGCATTTTCAGACATTGTCTGTGTACCTGGCGGGCTAGTGAACAGGACAATAATGATCCGACAGCTTTTGCTGTTGGCACGGTCCTTAAATACAGTGTCCTTGATTGAGTGAGGTGCGGGTAATGAAGAGCAGTTTTGAGGTCCTCCAGCTTGTCTGCATGTTGGGGCCCTCTGGAGGGCAGTGGCGAACTTGATCTCAACCATTATTTATGTTTTCCAATGCTTTAGAATTATTTCATATTAAATGACCAACTTTTATATGTGTGAATCCCCTTTACAGATTCAAAACAATGTTAATTTGAAGTTTTATTTTTTTTGTTATTCATGACATTTTACTTTTTTGCGTCAGTGGTGGCTCTTTCAAAATGCTGAGTTACCAACCCCTGACCTACAGCGTTGGAGTAGTTTCCCTCTATGGCTTCTGGCACAAATACCCCCCATTAAAATCAAAGCACTACCCAGAATAGACTACCACATTTTATGGACTATAATTCTCTTTGGAGTATAAGTCGCACCAGCCAAAAATGCATAATTAAGAAGGAAAAAACATGTACAGTATATGCCACATTCGTTGTATAAATCGCATTTTGGGGGGAAATGTATTTGATAAAATTAATCACCCAAAACATACATGTCTTCTTGAAAGGCAGTTTAAAAAAATACTAAAATAGAATACATGGTATACGAACATTACATGTATGTGCATACCTTAGACACACTCATACAGTATATGCAAGTAGTGACGTAACATCCATCCATCAATCCATTATCTGCACCACTTATCCTCAGTCGGGTCGCGGGGTAGCTGGAGCCAATCCCAGCTATCTTCGGGCTGTGGGCAGGGGACACCCCCTGAACTGTTTGCCAGCCAGTCGCAGGGCACACAGGGACAGACAATTCACTCGCTCATTCACACCTAGGGACAATTTGGACCAGCCAATTAACCTGACATGCATGTTTTTGGAATGTGGGAAGAAATCGGAGTGCCCAAACATGCAAATTCCACACAGGAAGGTTCGATCTCATGACCTCAGAATTGTGCCGCACACGCGCTAACCACTGTGGTGACGTAACATATTAAGGGTTATTAAGATAACTCTAAAACATGCTTACCGACCTATCAGCCTCACTCCAAATCATTAAGACCACTGAATTATTCATTCTCAGTGTCACTTTAACCGGTAAACAACTCCCCCCACTCAAGAGGTAGACAAAAGCTTTCTCCTTCCGCTTGCACGTCGCGGTCAAGGTTGAAATTATCAACACATGCCTAGAGCGCCACCTTGCAGTTTAGTTTGAAGACAACATTTGAAGTGATATACAGTTCTGGTAATAAAAATGTAAAACTCAATGACGTAAGAATGTGTTAATAAATTCACAGATAAGTCTGACCAAAGTATAAGTGGCACCCCCAGCCACTTTATAAAAAAAAACGGTGACTTACATTCTGGAAAATATAGTACTTATTTTCTTCCGGTTTAATGATTCTCACTACCCACTTTAACTAAATTCAGACAATGGTAATATGGTAATTATAAGACAAATGGCCATTTAAAACTAGCGATAAATGCATTGTCTATTTCTTTCTGGTTTGAAATCTTCGCAGATAGTTACGAGAACATACTCTGCGTGCGTCCGTCAGCAAGGTGGCGCGTAATGTTTGTGTGCGCTTGTAAAACCGAGCCATCATGGGACAAATGATCTTCCTCCATTTCTGCGTGATGCTAGCGTGACGTTTTTTTTTCTTTTCTTTTTTTGCGGGGGTGCACTCGGCGTGGCGGCAAAGTGACAATTTGCCGCCCGCCGAGAAGCTCTCCGATGAGAGCGACTCGTCTCAGGTGCAAAAAAACCCAAAAACAAACCCTAGCAAACCACACGAGGCATTAACGAGGAAAAAAGCAATTTCCCTTATTTAGTTTCTACTTTGATCGCGGCGGAAGGGGGAGGTAAAAAATGTTATTTGTCTTGAAATCCAAAGAAGCTGGATGACTTTCTGAAGCCAGTCGAGTTAGGTTTTGGCTTTTAATATCCAATTACGCTGCGGCCTATTACGCAGTAATTGCCTCCAATCACATTTTTTTTTAGGTTGCAGAAAGTAAATTGTGCTGTGATTGGACGCTTCCCACCAGGAAGTGATGTGATTGCAGGTAATCGCCTCTGACTTCTATGGTTTGTGAGCTAACATTGCATCAAACGTGAAATAAAGATATGATTATATATTTAAAACTTTTCTTTTTTAACACAATAATAAAAATCTAAAATTATTAAAATAATCCACTAAATGATAGCTGAGTATTATGTCATTTTAGAATGATTTTTTGTTCTTGTTTTAATAAAAAAATAGGCTTTAAAGTCTTTTACAAAGTGTAATTTTTTTTCTTCTTTTACAATACATCTAGATAGATTGTCATGATTGCTAATTCGGGGCACCTGCGAATGCCCCGTTGGCGCCAACAGCCCTGGTCGCTGATTGGTTCCCTGACTCTTTTTAAACCCCCGGCTTTCAAGAGGAAGCTGTCAGAGCGTCCTGCGAACCTACGCTTTCAGCTAGGCAAGCTCTGTACCTTCCGACAATCTCCTGCCCTGTTTTCTCCTGCCTGATACCTATTGCCGACCTGTTTCTGGACCCGTTTCTGCCCTGCTCTTTCGTCCCGACCATCGACCTGTTTTGCCCTGTTTTCTGCCTGATACATGTTGCCGACCTTTTTTCTGGACTCGTTACTGCCCTTGCTCCCCCGTCCAGGCTATCGACCAGCTTTCCTGCAACCCACGACTATCCTCGCTCAACACGGAAGTGCCACTTCCGCGTTCCTGCCATCAGCTTCCCGTGCCTGACGATCATCGGATCGTGGAAGCAAGCACTGCTCTCTTTCTCAATAAAACTGAGTAAAAACGAACGCTATTGGGTCCTGTCTCCATTTCTGGCTTGTGACATAGATGGTTTTAAGCATTTGGGTTCGTACGTGGCAGCAGGTGGTGGTTTGGAGGAGGATGTGAAGAAGAGGGAGAGTGAAGGGTGCAAGGCTGAATGGATTGTTCAAATGTAGAGATCTGTGAATGGATGCAAAGTGAGGATTGAATGATGGTGTGGTTGTACCAACAGTAATGTATGGCTCAAAGGCGTGGGTTTTGAGAGTAAATGAGCGATATAGGTTACCGTATTTTCCGCACAATAAGGCGCACCGGGTTATAGGGCGCACCCCGAAAAAATAGTTTTTGGTCCCATATTTGACATACATAAGACGCACCGGATTATAAGGCCCTAAAATGGGAACGTCGACAAAACAGTCAGATAGTTCAGTCAAACTAATTACCCCCTTAACATTCCCAAAGCTTGCAAAGAAGCGTATACGTGTCGTAGACACGTGCGGATGCGGTGTCCGTACGATGTCACTCAAATGCATCGTTTCAAATATCATTCGTAAAGTTAAAGTCTTGGGATTCAAGAAATGCAAACCATTCCTTAGTTTATATTTTCTTTTTCGCTCGCAACTTTACTGTGCATATGACCATAAACACTTGGAATTGAGTTTAATTTAAAAATAGACACTCCATTCCATCCATTATCTGCACCGCTTATCACAGAAACATCGAGTTCAGTCTGAAACAAGATACAGGGAAAATATATAGCCGGAGTAGCTCACCGAAGTCGTTGTGTTCAATAATAATGTGCAACCATGGTCCTCTTATATCCGTGAGTGTAGTAAATCCAGGAGAGTAAAATATTTACAAATACAGTACAAAATAGTAAAATACTGTTTTCTCTATGCCGTCAACCCAACTTGCTATTCACATTCATCTTCTTTGGCCAATTGCAGGCTTTGTTTTGCCCCTTTAGCCTATGCGAGCCTGTAAATGATGAAAAGGATCCGCCCCCTTTACCTAATAACTTTAGCCAATAGTGATAGATTCAACCGTTGATTGACACATTGGTTAGCCAATGAAACGCCGGTAAATAAATCCCAGCATACACCGCGGACTACTTTGCGTTCGGGGGAAAATCTAGTCGGCGACTGCTGCATTAGTTGCAAAGACTTTGCGACTTAATATTGATCCATAAATAAGGCGCACTGTATTATAAGGTGCATGGTCAGCTTTTGAAAAAAATAAAGGCTTTTAGGTGCGCATTATAGTGCGAAAAATACGGTAAATATCTTTGAAATGAGATGTTTGCGTATTTTGTGTGGAGCGACTGGATAGGTCAAGGAATGCGGAAGTAGGGAGAAGAACTGGTGTGGCGAGAGAGCATGCTGAGACGATTGATGAAAATGTTCTGAGATGGTTTGGACATATGGAAAGAATGGATGAAGGCCGTTTGACTTAAAGAGTATGAAGTGCAGAAGTGCTGGGAAATAAGGTTGGATGGATCGGGTTAAACATGCTCTGGATGTGAGGTTCATTATTTTAACAGATGCAAGAGTGTTGAAACCGGAGTGCCCGGAGGAAACCCACACAGGCACGGGGAGAACATGCAGACTCCACACAGGGAGGCTGCAGTTGCTGGACTTGAACCCTGAACCTTCACACCTTGGGGCTGCACGCTAACCACCCATCCGCCATGCATCCTAAATGAGTATTATAAATAATTAAATACTTAAATTCTATTTTTTATTTTACCATATCGGTGTCTCATTCTAATTCGCCAATATGTAAATTACCAAATCTGGAGACTTTTCTCTGGCCAATTAGACAAATAATACCTAGAATGAGCTAAATGATCACAGATAATTTTACATATTTAAATATTAATTTTGTTTTACTTGCATGCAAAATTCCAACAAGACCCAATCTTGTATTATTTTATTAAACCATTCTGCTAATTTCCCAAAATGTCAAGGAAATAAAGCAGATGTTAAATAATTTTGCATATTTTAAGATGTATTTTTAACTTTTTTTGCATGCAAACTCCTAACAAGAATCAATTTTTTCATAAATAGTAGTGTAGTCTCCCATTTAACAAAAAATGAACTTTGTGGTGGTCGTATTCCCACCAAAAAGCCTATGACGACAAGTGACTTTGAAAGTGCAACTAAGAGCCTTCATTTCAAACCATCTTCATTTGGGTAAACTTAAAAGGCATTACGACTTTATTTTTCTTCTTTCAGAAACATTAAGAGAGAGAAAACATGTATTTAATCCTGTTAGCTTAATTTTTTCCCCAGAAACTTTATGAAGTAACCCCTGGGCCCTGACACAAATTATAACACTTCCCGTCATTCCGTCACTTTTTCTCCCCCTTTTTTTTTCCCAACCTGTCCTTTCTCCTCCCTCTTTTCCGTCTCTCGCTCTTTCGCTCGCCATTTCAGCTGCCTCGTTCTTATCTCGCTGTTGCCGTCCTTAGTAATTATTATTATGTGCTGCTGAGATAATTCGCAAGCCGTGAGGATGGTGAGCGAGAAAGAGAGAGGGTGGAGGGTGGGGGCAAAAAAAAAAGAGGGTGGGGGATGAAAGAAACAGTGGCTGTGGCTTCCTGGGCTGTGCTTCTCTTATCTGACCTTGGGCAGAGCCACTTATTGTTAGGCAAATCGCATGTGCAGGAAAATGGAGTGGAGCGAGGTGCTAGCTGGGTGCAGAGAAGGGAGGAAGAGGAGGCGGAGGAGAAGGAGGAGGAGGAGGTGGTGATGGATGGAAAAGAAAGTATAGAAGGAGGAGGCGACGATTGGGATGGAGGTGCACAGGCAGGCAGCACTCGGGCGAAAGGAGATAGGGAAAGGAGAAGGAGGCGGGAGCAAGTTTGTTTGAAGAAGAAAAGCAGTGAAAGCAAGAAAATGGGCTAAAAAAATCGTTTTTTACAGCATACCAACCCCTCCACCTCGTAAAAAAAGAGAAAGAAAGAAGAGGTATCCCGTTGTCATTGCCCAGGGAGGTAGACAACGTCTGCAGTCATATCAAATCAATTGAAACGAGGCGGCTCGCTCGATTCTGCTTCCCAGTTCATTTTTCAAAGTCTTTCAAAGTCTTGCATCGCATTTTCTGCAATGGGCTATCCCTTCACCGTAAAACCCTCATCAACAAAACTGAAAAAATACTGAACCTCTTGGAACTAATCGGAGAAAATATAACACACTTAAAAAATTTATATATTACTTAAAAAAAAAAAAAACTCAAAGTTTGAATGCACATTCTCCACAAGGTTTTAGTAGATTAACATATTTGTGCAATGAATAAACGGTCCAAGAATATCGCTAAACACAATCGCAAATCATTGGCTGCAACAGGAATGAAACTCGGGTCGCGGCGGTGAGCGTGCTGATTGCTAAACCCTAGACCACCAGTGATATCAATGACATAGGAAAGACATTATCGCACTCTTTTTATTCACAGTACCAGAAATGAATGTTGAAGAATAGAGGAAATAGAAAATCGTTCTGAAAGATATTAATGAACGTAAAAAAGCACGACGAGGGAAACAAGTCTTTGGTGTATCTAAAGATCAATCAGACTTTGAAGGACATTAGACATATACGTTTTTATGATGGTATTGTGTTCAGAGTTATTTTTTCAAATAATGATTTTGATCATGGCATAGAATTTCCTGTGGTTGTGTCTTGGGCAAGGA
The DNA here is from genome assembly GCF_059441175.1 of Urocampus carinirostris. Taxonomy (NCBI): domain Eukaryota; kingdom Metazoa; phylum Chordata; class Actinopteri; order Syngnathiformes; family Syngnathidae; genus Urocampus; species Urocampus carinirostris. Next base: position 24,169,001 of record NC_142364.1, on the reverse strand, counting down.
CAGCCGGAAAGCGCCCATCCCTTTCCAGGACAGTTTTTTGGGATGGGGGTTTGCTCCACCAGATAAAACAGAATTGTTAACAGTAACAAGAAAAACCTCCTGATCTGACTCAGGTACAGGAGCTTCATCATCTGGTCACCGTTTTTGTTGTTGTGTCATCCAAAGCACCTGAGGATTATGTTTAGCCGTCTTCCATGTCACCATCACATTGGCGGTACAGACTTTTGGCACTCTTCCCCATCAGGTGCCGCCACTTTCGTAGAGCTGTGAGATGTCCTGATCGGAACCATATCAGATTTGGCATCCTCAGTCGGGTTGGGGTGGTGGGAATGAAGGGTGATAAGACGGGGATGTTGGGGTTTGAGAGGGACGCAGGATCTGAAGATGAGCGCATGTCTTGTTGATCTGTCCAGTGTTAATTCAGGTTGGGGGAGAGTAGAGCTGAGTTTTGCTTGTTTGCCAGCAAGGAAAGGTTGCAGTTCCTGGAGACGCAGATGATTTGGGTAGTCTTTTTGGGGGAGACTTTGGATCAACTAACGGACTCCAATTATTGAAAAGTCAGGGCGGTTTGGATTGCTGATTGCTTTGACCTGTGATATTAAATCAGTGACGATGGTGACAGTTAACCAGTTGTGGTTAGAGTGAAGCCAGGAGACAGCACCATTCAAGACGACCTTCTCATCATGAAAAGAGCTGCTTGGGAGGGACAGAGTGATATCACGTGCAAGATCGTGGTCTTCTTTTGTTCTAGGATGAAAATGGTGAAAGTAATAAAAAAACTGTTTCAAATACGGTCCAAATACCAACCCAAATCCCAAAAATTATGAAAAGGGAAGAGATGGTATAAAAATAATAAAAAAACTAAAAGTAAAAAGAGAAGGAGAAAAAGAAAAAAAAGGAAAAAAAGGAAACTAAAATAAATGAGGAAAGAGGAAAAGGGGAAAACATATTAAAAAATAAAATAAAACAAAAAACACCTGAAAACATATAAAAAACTAACAATATTTAATACTTAAAATAGGCAAAAAAAATCTCACAGTTTATTCCACTATATTCTGTTTTCCGTGTTTTTGTCAAATAAGAAATATTTCAAATGATGTGCAAACGAAAAAAAAATACAGATTTGAGTGTAGTCTTGCCAGAAAGATGGTAGCCAATCATGTTAGCTCCTTCTAGGTGAGGATCTGTTCATGTCATATAAATGCTAAATTTGACTGCCAAGTATTTAAAAAAATGCATGTTTACGTGATAGTTCCTATAATTTTGCTTATCCTTTAAAGGAATAATGTGTTTTGTTTTTTTTAACTGAATTTTTTTTAATCACTAGGTGGCGCTAATTAATTAACACTTTCCCTTTAAGCAACAAAACATTGGAATACGTTTCCCCAATGTTCTCTGGTTGATTAATGGTAGTCAGCAAATGCAGCTACAAAGGGTGCTTTGCGAGTGGCGCCGGGCTTTGCTGACATCCAGTGAACATATTTTTAACTGCAAGTCATATTTTTAACTGCAATGCTGTGCCTTTCTCAGCATTGTCCCGTGGGCAACAGAAAATGATGTTGTGGGCCACATTTGGCCTGCAGGCCATGAGTTTGACACGTGTCATAGGTGTTCCTAGCGCCGAGTCCTGCAACCGTCCCGAAACTTGCGTGGCCTTTGGGCACAGGATGCGAAACGTGAAGCGACAGCGAGTCATTAAATCAGTCGTCTAAGTGCACATTAAAAAGCAGTAGCAGTACTTCTGCCAGAGAATAGTCGAGTAATCTTTACAACTCTGAACGAATAAACGCATCTGCGCAATCAACTTAATGGCGCGGGATGCCTGATGTTCCCCGTCGTGAGCTTGGTCCGTGGAAGTGTGTGGTAGTAGAGGAGGGCGGGGCGGCTAAGGTCTTCGTGCACAGAAATAGTGTTGTCGTCCGTCCGGTGTCTGATGTGTGGCCTTTACCGCTGTCTCCAAAAGCTCAGCTCCTTTTAATTACAAAGCCATTTTGCAGCAACAACAAGCCGTCCCTCCGCCAGATTTAAAACCAGACCAATAATTAATCGTTCTCCGAGTGCAGGGGGGAAAAACTATTTGACTAGCAGCCCGCATTTGTTTTTAAAATCTTGCATAGGAAGATAAATTCTAACCGGTTGTGTCACAGCCTGGTATGGTAACTGCTCGGTTGTTGACTGGAAGGCCATACAAGTTGTGGTGAAAACCGCCCAACGTATTACTTCCTGCCGTCGGGGACATCTACAGGAAGCGTTGTCTTAGGAGCTACAAACACGATAAAGGACTCCTACCACGCAGGCACTGACTGTTTGCCCTCCTGCGCTCTAGGAGGCGCTACAGGAGCCTAGGAACTAGAACCATCTGGTTCAAAAACAGCTTCTTCCCCTTAGCTGTCTTCCTGCTGACCTCTGTCCTCAATGCCCCACACCATCCCTCCATCCACACGCCCTCTGCTGAACTTGTAGCCTTATATTTGTGCAATAACAGTTAAATTGAATCGGATCTAATCTAGAAAATAATGATTGATTGATTTGAAGTATCTGATAGTATAATATCTTAATCAAACGCATGTTATTAAACTGTTTTTGAAAGAATAAGAATAAAAGAAAAATGATACAATAAATTCCCTTTATTCTTTTTATTCTTCTTAACTGTTACCAGCAAGTGGCCGCGGACCATAGTTAGCATGAATAACATTTAAACAATAAATATACAATTCCATAACACTGAAATGTGTAATAAACATTGTTGGTAGTACATTGTTAACATTATATTTGTACTGTTTTCTTTTGACGGGCCAGATTCATATAGAGATAAAAGTAACACAATATAAATACGAATTACTACATGTTAAAGATATATATTAAGTTGAAATTTGAGTAGACACTCAGAATAGGGAGAGAAAACATCAATGGATTTTGAAATTACAAGAAGGACAGGAAGAGAAGCCTTCAAATGAAGAATTTCAACCCAATTTTAATGCCCTGACTACTTTCAAGGGGTATGGAGGTCAAAGAACAGCAACATGATTAGCAAATAGTGACAATGATTCAAATAGTGCATAATAATCAAAACAACGAACCGTGGTGCGTAATAACAGTCAAACTAATGAACAGTGATCAAAATAAAAGAGCAACTGTGCGCTAAAACAATAGACAAAATTCGGTAGTTGCGTCCAACCTTTGCAGGTGTCCAATATTAGAAACAGAATACATTCATCAATGTAATTCTCATTATTAGCGGTGTTTTTAAAACATTATATATTGACTATTGGTTAGCGCTTGTACGGCACAGTTCATGTCATGGGAACCTGTCGTGGGTTCAAATCCAGCTCCAGACTTTCTGTGCGGAGTTTGTATGTTCTCCCCGTGCTTGCGTGGGTTTCCTCCGGGCACTCCGGTTTCCTCCCACATTCCAAAGACATGCATTTCAGGTGAATTGGCCGGTCCAAATTGTCCCTAGGTGTGAATGAGCGAATGAGTTGTCTGTCCCTGTGTGCCCTGCGATTGGCTGGCAACCAGTTCAGGGTGTCCCCTGCCCACTGCCCGATGATTGCTGGGATGGGCTCCAGCCCCCCGCGACCCTACTGAGGATAAGCGGTACGGCTAATGAGATGAGATGAGATGAGATATTGACTATTTTCATTCAGTGGGCCAGATTCAAAAACTTGAGGGGCCGTTTGTGGCCCGCCAACCAAATCTTGTACAACAGAAATGCAAGACACAAAATTAAAAAATGTAATGACAATAATTAGTTGTACTTTTTTAATGTTATATTTTTACTTTTTTGGGTGCCAGACTTAAAAGCTCAACTGTCATTGCGGTAGTTTGCCCATACATTTCCCAGTTTGTATTTGTGAGTGCCTCTTTTTTATTTGACTGCCAAATTCCATCTATTTTGACAGTATTTTTCTTCACTCGTTAAACCGTCATTGACTGCAGTAGCTGTCAAACATCAATTTTTGAGCGGCAATTGACGTGTTAGGACAAACAAACTTTTGACGCGATTTAATTCGGGTCAACTCTGCAGTAATTTGTGTTGTAAAGTGATTTTCTATTGTGGCAACACCACAGATTTACATACCATAATGGAAAAAAGCTCACACTACAGAGAGCAACGAGCTGGAACTATACATGTAAACATTTTACTGTTTCTGAACAAAAACCTGTAAATCACGACGGCAACAGAGCCAATGAGAGACAGTTGACACTTTATTTGGATTTCTGACTTTTTTTCAATATTGTGCAAAGTAAAGTATTGTTATACAGTATTTGTATTTATGTTACATTGATGATTTTTTTGGTTTGACTTTGGTTTTTGTTCTGAATCAGTTGTATTATAAATATTTCTATTTGATTATTATACTGTAAAATGTAGTTATTTGATGAAAAAACACAACATCTGTAGTGCCTAAATCCTTGTGCTATGTTCATAGTAATTTTATACTAATTCAATGGGGGGAGAGATCAATTACTCAATCATCATGATATTTCCAAGAAAAAAAGTATCAATATCAATCGATACTACCGGGTGTTTACTTGGATCTGCTCGAGACTAAAGTTCCCAATATCGCTTACCCCTAATCATTTACATTTACCAGTATGTAATTATTTTTCCAATTTCCCTGAAAGCAGCATTAGAATTGTGTTGAACTCAGTCCTCAGCTCCATATCACCTCACCCCTGTAACCCTAGCTAGCACACCCCACACCACTTGTGCCCCCGCACCCGTTTTTTTTCCCCCCTTTTTTGGTGGGGTTAGCTGCCTGCTGCTCAATTGAGATTTTTTTTAAAGAAAGGAACAAACAAACAAAACATCTCGGGGCTAATGAGGCCACCTCCATAACACGAGAACTAAAAAAGAGGCCTTGTGTACCGACGTGGGATTGAGCTTTACTGGGGAGAAAAGGGGGAAGAAAGGGAGGCAAAGGGGAGGATTTGCAGGGATGAGCTGTGATCTGATGGAGTGGATTGAGTCGTCTGAGCCGCGTCCACTGAGGAGAAAATAACGTTGTGGAGACAAAAACCCGATCAGTGACTCGGCCATGATGACTTTTTTTTTCCTTTCCTTCTCCTGCCAGGTCATTCCCACACTGTGATGGCTGACCCGAGTGGACCATGTGATGATCATCGATGTGGCATTGTGTTTCCTTTAGGCCCTCACAGAAAGTAAAGCAATTGTGCAAAAAACCTGCAGGAAAATCAAATCTGCACTCTTTAAAAGAGGACAGTTAGCATTCTTTTAATTTACACAAAAAAATATCTTCTAGACCAGGTGTGGGGAAACATTTTCAGCCACGGGCCACATTGGGTTGAAAATTAACCATTGCCAATACCATTTTTACATCATCTCTTGAAATGGTGTGTTGTGCAGATGATAAATGCTAATGTTAGCCTGTAGCCTTTTTTAGCTAACTTGTAAATGTCAGCAAAGAAAGTTGTTTTAACAAGATAAACATTTCATTGGGGCAGCACGGCGGCGCAGTGGTTAGCGCTTGTGCGGCACAGTTCATGTCATGGGAACCTGTCGTGGGTTCAAATCCAGCTCCAGACTTCCTGTGCGGAGTTTGTATGTTCTCCCCGTGCTTGCGTGGGTTTCCTCCGGGCACTCCGGTTTCCTCCCACGTTCCAAAAACATGCATTTCAGGTGAAATGGTCGGTCCAAATTGTCCCTAGGTGTGAATGAGCGAATGCGTTGTCTGTCCCTGTGTGCCCTGCGATTGGCTAGCAACCAGTTCAGGGTGTCCCCTGCCCACTGCCCGGAGATGGCTGGGATGGGCTCCAGCCCCCCCGCGACCCTAATGAGGATAAGCGGTACGGCTGATGAGATGAGATGAACATTTCATTGAACTTATATCAATTTAGCTCCCAAATCCTACTTCCTTTCCATCCATTATCTGCACCGCTTATCCTCAGTAGGGTCGCGGGGGTGCTGGAGCCCATCCCAGCCATCTCCGGGCAGTGGGCAGGGGACACACTCAACTGGTTGCCAGCCAGTCGCAGGGCACACAGAGACAGGTCAGGTTAATTGGAATGTAGGAGGAAACCGGAGTGCCCGGAAAAAACCCACACAAGCATGGGGAGAAGATGCAAACTCCACACAGGAAGGTTTGATCTCATGACCTCAGAACTGTGCTGCACACGCGCTAACCACTGCACCGCCGTGCTGAAATCCTACTTTATCAAGTCAAATCTGTATCTTCATAAATTGAAAAACAAGTTTAAAAAAACCCCCAGGAAAATAGAGAAAAAACTGCTATTTTTACATCATTTTTGAAGATTATGTTAGTCTCTTTGTTGTGGACTCAAAAAGTGATACAATAAACTGAAATGAAATGAAAACAAGTCTAAAATCTTATTACCATATTAATTTGTGTGTAACGCCCATTTTTTTTTAACCTAAAAAGAACTCAAAGTTCGGTTGCATGTTATACACGAGTTTTCGAATGCCTTTATTTTCATTTGATCAGTCAAAAAAAAAATATCCCTGATTACAATCACACAATATTTAATACAACGGGAATCACACCTGAGTTGAGAGGGCCAAATTGTAACCACTAGACAACCAGTGGTTCAGATAACATGAAAAGTGCATTGTATATATTTTTTTCATTTTCACACTTGATTCATGGTACCAGAAACAAAATGAATAAATGAACACCCAAAAATCACAATGAGGGAAGAAACTCTTTGGTGTAACTGATGATGGAAGGACATTAAATAAAAACATTGTACATTTTATGTTGCTATTGTGTTCATAGTTTACATTGTCAATAAATTATTTTAATCATATTCAACGTTTGTTGTTTACAATCTTTAGTCTTAGCTGAGAAAAAGTGAAACAACATTTTATACTGATTTATAAACGAGAAAAATAAAGGTGTGTGTTATTCATGAGTGTAGAATAGAGAATATACCTTTATTGTCATTGTTACAAAATGGGTTAACATATTGTGACAACGAAATTGGGCATGACACTCCAGTTTTACACATTCACAGTGAGGTATGAGACAAGAAGATAAAGGAACAGAGAATATAAGGTTATAAAACAAGGGGGATAAGGCTATAGTTATAATTTACATGGTATTTACACAAGAAATGTCGGCATGTGGGATGTTACATACAGTGTTGTCGTGATACCGTTGGTATCGTAAGGGTTGTGCAATATTGCATTTGGTGCAAAGTCATCATACAGTTATATACAAATTACAAGGGTAAATGACGTAATACTTAAATACATGACATAGATGTAATTTATTCATTTATTTATGTATTTTGTAATTTAATTTGTCATTTATTTCCTGGGGTATTTTTCTGTATTATTTTGTGTATTTTTGTGAGAATTTTGTCTTGTATTTGTTTTGTCGCTACAAAATTTTATTGAGGTGGATGAGGAGGTGGACCAGTTGCCTAAGCTTTTCACGGATTGGTTGATAAATTATGAAGAATGGCATTGGAGTTAATGTTTCTCCTCGTCGATCAACCAATAGGTGAAAAGCTCTGCCAATTTGACCCGCCTCCTCATTTGAATAACATTTTGTTATGACAATATGCAAGGCAACATTTTCCAATTTTGAACACAAATTAGGGGTGCACGTTACACACAAGTGTGTTTTTACACAAATAAATAATGTATTTATATTCAATACAACACTGTTCTTTTTATCTGAGGAAAGAAAGCTTTATTTGGAAACTGGTGAACTGACAGTGCTAAAGCCAATTTTAGCCAGCCCTTCTTTAGAATTTCAATTAAATGTGTGCACCTGCAGTCAACTCAATTAACATAATTTGTAATAAAACAAAAAAAATTGATTTTATTCCATCAATTTTACTCGTCAAATTTCTACCGTTCATTCTTGTTCTGATTGTCTTTATAAAACACACTAAAGAGGAGGTCAAAGGCAGTCAGGGATAAAACTTGGTGTGTTATTTTAATCAAATACAAGTGATGGAATAATTGTTTATGTCGCGGTATCTTCACTATCCACGGCTGCCAAGCTAATTAACCTCCTTTCGTGGCGGCGCTCCCCCCTCCGCCTCCCCTTCTTTTTTAATTCCTTACGACCGCTTCATCCCTCGTGGGTGAGAGAAATCGTGCTGTTCTTTTTTTAGCATGTAGCCTCTCGCACATCATTTAGTACTTTTTGCCCATTGGGAATTAAAAAATATATATTTAGGAAATGAGAACAGAATGTCGGCAGTAGCTCAGTTGGCCTCGGTTTGCAGGATGTTTCTTCCCCTTTGTTAGTAAACCTTTAGCGGAAATTCTGAAATCGTGTTGAGACAAAGAAAAAGCCGAACAATAAGACGTGTTGCGACTTGGTTGAGAACCTTGGGACAAATGAGGAGGAAACGTGAGAGCAGAGAGCGACAACAAAATACAACAGCGGCAAATATTAACAACAACAACATCTGTCGGGTAACTTGTGACTCTGCGGGGACGGCGACATGAGACGGAAACAAAAACACTCGCTATATAATTGAGTTCAGACTTTTAGAACCTACTGATTAGAATGAAGGACTATAGAGGACCGATCTTGCCATATGTAGTAATACATTTATAAATATATATATATATATATATATATATATATATATATATATGCAGTGACGCATAACGCACACCCCTAAATTTCACCTTTAGTCTGCTCACACTAAGCATTGTGACAAATATGTGCAGCCATGATTAAAATAGTTTCTTGACAACGTAAACTATGAAAAAAAAAAACAACAGAGAAAATGTTTAATGTACAGTGGTACCTTTACTCACAGATTTAATTTACTCTGGGAGTAGCTTTTTAACCTGAAAACGTCGTAAGTAGAAACACTTTTTGTATGTTAATGCGCTAATCCGTTCTAAGCCCCGCAAAAGTACATCCTGATATTTTTAAGAAATCATAAGAAAGCATCAGAACATGAAACAAACACATTATTATAAACAAACACTTTTTTAAAAATTTAAAAATTTGAAAACTTTTTACAAAAAATTAAAATTTATTATTGTAAATAAACACATTATTAATTAAATTAATTAATCAATAAATTAAAATTTTAATACCTCACAATACACATAAAACCAGAGGCACCTTATGTTAAAAAAAAACTTCAAGAATAAAGTAAATAAAAAATTCATTTTCCTTTTTACCTCTCATTTCTTGAAAACCTAATCCAATCACATCTGCTTTTGTCAATGCGTCAGAAACTTGCCAGACGAAGCGCTTGCCTGACTTGTCAACGCTTTTTTCGGGTCATTTTTTTCCACAAGTTCCCCAACCTCATGGAATTTTGCTTAAATGTCCTTGCTGGGAGCATGCATGTTGCCAGGTAGATTTTAAGCGATAGCCAGTTTGTTTATGTTTGGGAAACTCTGGGAGCGCTTACTCTACTGTATTTGTGACTTTGTATACTGAAACACCCTTGTAACTAGAGGCAATATTTTCATGTTCAGGTAGTTCGTAACCTGAAGGCTTTGTATGTAGAGACACTCCTAAGTAGTGGTACAACTGTATTTATTAAATGTCCTTCAAAGTCTGATTGATCAGATACACCAAACAGGTTTTTTTACCTGGTTGTACTTTTTTGCGTTTATGTCTTTCAGGAAGATTTTCCGTTTTCTCCATTGTCTAACATTCGTCCCTGGTAACGTGACTTACAAAAGAGTGATTAAAAAAAAGAACAATCTATTTTTACATGTTATCTATATCATTGGTGGTCCAGTAGTGGGGATTCTGCACTCTCAATGCTGGGTTTGATTCCTGTATCATCTAACTTTTTGCAAATTGGTCCATTTTTCGACTGATCAATCATTTCACAAATACAGAAATATACTAATGTGAAGCCTAGTCTAAAACGTATTTTGAGTTCATCTTTCGATAAAAAATGTGCACAAATAAATAGAGTACTAATAATTCTTATTACATGTTTCTGTATTTTATAGTTGTATTTGTACTGTACGAATTGTATTCATACAAGCTATGGTTCACAGACCATAAATAACCCCTCAAGGTTAGCCTGCTGAAAGAAAATAGTAAAACTGTAAGCTTAAATGTGGTGTCCGTAACTTTAAAATATTCTACTTGCTGACGCCATCTTCTTCCCCAAATCATCATTGCAGTCTCTGTCAAGCTCCGTAAATTGCGTGCGCAAGTACAGTTACTTTATTAGACGCACTCGGATAAACTTTTTTGTTTTCATCTGTTTTGGGGTTGGGGTTGGCATTTGACCTGTACTTGAAACAGTTCTTTTCTTACTTTCACTATTTTCATCATAGAATATAGGAAAACCATCAGCACGCGCGTGAAGCTGTTTCATGTGGTGGAGCAAACACGTAACCAAAAAATCGGCTTGGGGAGGGGCGGGCGCCGACAGGCAGCACTTGCTCAAGCCACTCTACAGGAAGTGGTTCCCCGACAGACCCTGGTAGTTAAAGAATCCATGAACCGAACCGTGAACTACCAATGTAAAACAGTTTCTATCAATCCCCTTCGTTGTTCACACTATCAAATTTCATATTTTCAATTATACTGACACTGGTGAGCTATTTCTGGAACTAGCTTGCGGTGTACCAAGCTTCTATTTAGGGGTTACCTGGACCACGTTGGTTATCTACTTGTAGACATTAGAGCCAAACAGGAATGATTTGCAAAAGCTAGATGAGAAAAGGCATCAACGATACCTGCTGGATTCAAACAAGTAACCAAAAGTATCCCAGTGGCCTAGGCTAATATTAGCATGTTTATGTAGGTCGATTCTCTCAACGTTGTTAGGGTTTTGACGGACTCATAGGGGACCGTTTGTTGTCCCGCTCGCTTTTCCCGGCCGCAATCATCTTCAATAGGCTTGTTCCAAACCTCTTCATTGTGGAATGACTTCATTAATTAGCTGTTTCTGCCACGGGATAATGGCGAGAGCGTGCTAAATAGATTAGACCCCGGAACTTGATTTATCGCCGCCGCTTGGTGCGGCCCCCCCATCTACTAGTTTATCACAGCCCCCCCCCTCTACTTTAACCCCCCTAGGCACTTGTCAGTGGAGCCTCTATAGAAGGCTCAATGAAAACCCCACACGGGACCCATCAAAAGCCGCCGGGCTGATAAGGTGCAGAAATTCCCGAGTCTTATGGGCGTCGTTTACAACCGACCGCTTTTATCTGGAAATTAAAAACGTCGTTGTTTGGGTCAACTGCTTTTTTTATTTGCACCTCTCAGGATTTCTCTTTTTATTTGATTTCCAAAACTTCGGTGTAAACATGGTTCCTACTCCCAAGAATAAAAAAGAATCCATGCATATGTTTTTCACTTTTGCTAACTAAAACCGCATCTCATAATTTGGTATGGGATCCTCTCAGGTGGTAGTACGCTAATTCTTGGAACAATTATCTCACGCTGTCTGTGCCGCACAGAGAAACCAAATAGCGATGATTATCTTGAGCGCCACCCGCGCAACGACACAAATGATCCATAATTATGAAAACGATTGAAAAATGAAAGAGTGCATGTCATGTAAACGTAACCTCTTATCAGTCGTTTTACCCTATAACAGCAGTGTTGCGCTTTTTGTTTTCGAATGAATAAGAAAAGTAGCTTGTTTTCATGTGGAGTGCACAGCCGGTATTTACATTCCAAATCATTCATGGAAGCCTGTCTTTTTAACAAAACCCCTATTTTTGCAGAATTTCCAGATAAAAATAAAAGATTTTGTTTTGGGGGAAAGATAAAATACTGTCCCTTTAAATGTTATGTATCACTCACATTATTATTTGACTATTTTGTAGGCTATGAACTATACTACTGAAAAAGAATTAACCCATTTGCAGAAGATATTCTTAATTTCAAGTTTTGCTTTCTTGTTTTATTGTATTTTATTTTTCTTACTGTACTCTATGTATTTCTTTTTCAATCTTGTTTATCTGTTGTTGTTTTTCCAAATACAATGTGTTTTTGATTATTTAAGTCTTATTTTTCAGATTTTAACTAAAACAAAAATGTTTTAAACTTTTTTAAAGATATTCAATTAAAAAATGTCTTTTTAGTAATATAAGATAATTTTGCTTATTTTAAATAGTAATTTTATTTTGTATTAATATTGTATCTTTCTTATTTGCTGTATTTTAATAAAAAAAATTGTTGTTGTTTTTATTTGTTTTTAATGTGTTTTTAAGAGCAATAACTTCATATTGTTTTAAGTCTTATCTTTCTGATTTTGGTAAAAATAATTCCATCTAAGTGGTTCTGAAAATGAATGAATTAATTATTTCGTTCTATTTCTAGTATTTTTTCTGATATTTTTAAAACTTGATTTAATATAATACAAATAATCTCCAATTGGCCATAGCAGACATTAAAAAAAAATGAACATGATATATTTCACCATATTACACCCCTCTTAATTAGCTATAATCTAATCTCATTTTATTGTTTTTATCTTTTTTGTGTGTGTGTTTCTACCTTTTACGACCCAACACGATTCTAGAGGCATTATTTTGATGTTATTAAAATTAATTCCATTCAATTTTATCGGTTATTTTTCTAATCTTAATACAAATTTTGAGGATTTTTTCTGATCTTGGTTAAAGGAATTTAAAATGATCATTTTAATCATTTCAAGAATGATTTTGCTCTCTTTTTTATATAAATCATTTGAAAAGTGAGAGTGAAATAATTTATCTGCAAAGGGTGTATTTTATTGCAGTGTGTTAAGAATTATGTACCAACATACCCATTTTTTGAAAGATTATTATCATGATCTGAAATAAATCTATCTATCTATCTACCTTGGTCATATCCCTCAAGAGGGGTGACCGACAGCAAGACAAACACATACAATAACAAAGAAAATAAAAGGGAAAAAAATAGCAAAAAAAACACACACAAAATTTTTTGGACCATGGCCAATCCAATTGCCCAAACACCCAAACAAGTTAGGCACCTCGGCACCTAAGTTGGTCATGCTTTCGTCCCTCCAGATGAAATGGGACACCAGGAGGGTCAGGGTGACACAACACACTATTTTGTTCAACAACAGGGCCCGACAGGTTTCACTGGTTTACCCCTGCCACATCATAAGGGTGCCCAGCCCATCCTTAAGAACACCTCCACAATCCCACTATCCTTTCACAACACATCTCCACTCCTTTCTATCTGAAATAAATACCACATACAATCATATTGTGCAACTCTGGTGAACTCTGACAAATAGTGTCTTCTCAGAATTTGATATCAGGCTGTGATTAATTTTAATTTGTCATTATCTGCATCTATGAATACTGACTCTGAGAATATTCTGCGTCCCAAAAGTTGAGTAAATTTAGTTATCTTGTGTGTCACTCAGCTGCACCTTGATGTACATACAGGTATACAATGCACAATATACAGTATGTGCTTAGTCTTTTCCTTTTTGGATTTCATGTTTTTATTTAATTGTATCCTTATTTTAAACTTCACTATAAACATGTACATGAGGTTTGCAAAGGCAATTTCATTGGTATGTTGTATTTTTGACAATAAAGACAATCTTGAAGAAATAAAAGCTTATTTTAAAAGAACTCTGCAGGGATGTCACATAATGGACCTTGCCAAAACGTGACAGAAATCCCCTACAATCCCCTTGCCCAGAAATGTAAACTTTGTCCTCTCTGAGTGACATTTATTACACGCGAGTGCCAACAGATAACAAGTGACAAAAGCGAAAGTACGGCGCTTCTGACGGATTACCGTTTGAGTTTTTAATCAAGTCAAATTTAGGTTAGTCGTGTTCAGGCTTGTTAGCGGTGCTACCTTGTCAGTCTGAAGATGTTAGCCGTGTTTATAAATTTGAGGGGGGGATTATAGTGCCATAGAAGCTGCAGGACTCAGTTGATTAATCAAGAAAGAGAAGCACAACCCTCCAATCAAAAGAGGAGTGACGTAAATCCCCTTGTTGCTCCAGCAGGGGCGTGAAAGCCACGAGGGGAGTCGGCTTTTGCGCGCACAAAGGCGACCCTAACGTGCTTTCAGCACCACGACAAATGAGAGCTCTGATTTTAGGGAGGGGGCTTCAAAATTCGGGGTCTTGCAAAACAGCCAACAAGAGGTGCGAATAAGATGGCCATTCATCTCCAGAGCCTTCCGCTAATTCCCAACGCCGTCTCCTTTTCTTGGCCGGCAAACAACAAACACGCAAAACAGTGGCTTAGATCCCATGTGTAATCCCCGCCACTTCTGACCCGCCATCGCCGTGTAAGTCCCCGACCTCCCCATTCAGGAGCCGGGATGTGTGACTAAAGGACGGCTGACCCCCTCGGCGGCTCGCATTCGGACCCCCACACTTCAGGCCCCTCCAAAGAGCTGAGCTGAAGGAATTTCAGGCGGAGCTGAAAAGGAGCGAGTCTCTAAGTAGGGCCGGGCCCGACCGTGTTTCCTTTCTCCCACCATTTAATTCGTCTTTAGAGGCCATCTCGTTAACACGATCTTCTCTGGCAAGACCCCCCTCCAATGCAAGATCCCCCCGCAACACTCATCCGCCCTCCCGCCCGACTTCAAAGGTCCCCGCCAAGCACGCAAAGAAAGTCACCTCTTTCTTCCATTCAGATGTCCCTCGCTCGCCTCTTCCCCAAAGCGCCGGCCCAGAAATCATCTCACTTTCTGCCGCTGCTTTGCATTTGAAAAAGGACGTAATTAGCCGGAGGCTGCGTGTAAGGGAAAGGGGGGAGGTGATGGGGTTTGCGGCCAAGGGCTCAGAACTGGCCCCTTTCCCTTCCTGTCACATGCGAGGTTAGTCGAGCAAGGACCTGTCCACACCTTTACAGTATCCCAGACAAGTCTGACCTCAACGAACAGCAAAATTGAGAACGGCAGAAAAACTCGAGTCTGTTCCACAGATCTGAGACACAATGCTAGACGATGCATTTCATACCTAGGCCTTCAGTAGTGCTACGTCTGAATCAATCCAACCCTCATTAACTAATTTATAGCTATTCAACCTGTACTGTAGGTACTGCTGCAACACATACAAAAACATAAGTAAATCAATAAATAACCTCATAAAATTGTAATATTATTTAGGAATACAACCAGATTTCACTCCCCCAAATTATTTGTATTTTTACACAAAATCCATCCTCCTTTTTCACATATTAGTGGACAGGTGGTAATGTACATATGGGTTTTACTCAGCAATTAGAGAAAGAAGCTCAAGAAAGTTCCCATACCTCTAGGATCCCGCGCTTTCATCGTGTACCAGAAATGAAAGCTTCTGCTTGCCCTGTTTGTGACAGACCTGCTAGCTTTAGAGTTATCCAAGCTTTCTTCATGTTTTCAGCTTTTCTTGAAAAGCCCATCTTGAAAATGGCTTTGACAATAAATCTGTGAACAAATGTATTTCTTGTCCTCCTTCAGCCCTGGTGGTTTGACAAAGCCGCTCTTAAATAAACACAACACTAATTCAGCTTTTGCAGCTCTCTACTGATACAGTTTGCTACCTCTGGCAAGTGCAATCTATCACTAGTCAATCATTCTTCTTCGTCCTCTTCCACTTTAACGGCAGTTGGCACCATCAATTGGTGCATTACCACACTCTAGCCAATTATAATTTGTGCAAACCCTGACATTTCCCTACGCCAGCTATAAGAAACTAGTTTTGACAACTCAAAATCTGATTGGTTCAAGCAACAGCTTTATCGACACTTATGTTATGCTACAGGGCCTGGAGAACTGATTGTGAAGGCCTCAAGGTAGAACTCTGACCATGGTAAAAAGTAATGGCTAAAATGTGATTGGTTAAATGCTTGAATAGGAAATCGCGCCTGTGGTAGCTGGGCAACCAGGGAAAAAGCAATTAAAGGAAGCTGACGGACAATTTGAAATTGTTCAATAAGTATTCATGGACCAAATATAATCAACATCACATGATTCAGACATTTTTTAAACCAAAAAAGAAGGCCTTGCAGGCCCTAACGGGCTACCACTACTGACATGATCATAAAAAGATGTAGTGGGAAGTTGAAGAGATCATGCTACAAATTGTGATTGCTCTACATTGAGATGACGATTATAGGCAGATATTATGTTTTAATTGCTTAACTAGCGGGCAGCACAGCAGCTGGGTGGTTTTATATATATATATATATATATATATATATATATATATATTTTAGGTTTAAAACATTTGTGAAATAATACAGAGAGGTCTTGAAATGGGCAAAGTATTCTGTCAATTGGGGAATTGAGTAGACATTTCAAGCACGTCTTGTTGTATCCAAATTTAAAAGCGACTCAAAAATTTACGAGAATCGTAACATTGCGACAAGTTACGTCAGTTGGCAGGAACTACAAGGCGTTTTTCGCAGTAATGGGGACAAAAACCCTTTACGATATGTAAAAAATCCCCCTCAAAATTTCACATGTGTTTTGCTGGCCCTCACTCACAGCAAAAGTCGACCGGGGATAATGGATTGCAGCTGCACTGGTGCTGTTCCTTTAAGGCAGAAAGAACTGGTGGGGAGTTGGGGGATGCCACATGCCACATGCCACACAAATGTGCTCTCTTGGCCCCTGCACTCAGCATTATTTGACTGGGGATAATGGATCCCAGCCACAACCGTGCATTGCATTAAGGCAGACCACATTGACCCATTTCAACAGCCCAAACCTGAAACAAATGACCTAAACACAGCCAAAACTGTATTTTTTGTTTTAGGCCTGCAGTTCTCTGGACAAAAGTGCTTTCTGCCAGTCCCTGCTCACAGAAACAATATGGGATTGGGGATAATGTATCCCAGCTGCATGAAATTCTTTTACTTTAGGCGCAAATAACTGCAAAAAATAGACGCCAGGCCCAACAAAAAGTGCGCTTTTACAAACTATGCTGAGTCTCCGTCTTTTTCTTGACTTTGTATGAGCACTTGGACTCAATCCTAGAGAGTACCGTAAATTCCAGACTGCAGAGTGCACCAGATTAGGAACTGCATGCTCTTTTGAGAATGAAACTCAATTTTGTCTTTATACAAGCCGCAGGCATAAACATTGAAAAAATGAACTCATTCACATCCATTTCTTACATTTTAAGCCCAGTGCCAACCCCTTGGGGAATTTGGCGTGACGCTTTTGGCTACAGAACACCATCAGCACTGTACGCCTTTTAGCTATGCCTTTTTTCAATTCTGCTCCGAGTTGTTTACGCCACGTGATTTCAAATCATTTGACCATTCAAGATATCAATTATAACTATAAAAGCAATATGGCGGCGCCCTGTACGGCTGCGGCTGCATCTGCTCGCTACAGTTTCTTACATTTTGGTCAAAAACCCCAGTCTTCGACTCAGTTTTTGAGGGCGAACAAAGACAACTCTAACTGCAGATTAATATACGATCGCAGTTTTTTGCTGGATATGCGAACATCCAGAAATCCAGCGCTCTGGAGTGTTTACTTAGCCTCGGAGTACTACGTCAACAAGACCCAGCGGCCTACAAAGCAGCGAAGAAAAGTGGCAAGAGGAGGCGCTGTGACCGGAGGAGGAAACGAGGTTGTCGGGCCGGGCTAACGGCTAGGCTGAAGGCTAAACCCTTCAAAACGCCTCTCCCATCCATTTTCCTCTCCAACATTCGCTCCGTGAACAACAAACTGGACCATTTACAAGTGGAACTTACATCGAACCGCGAGATGACGAACTGTTGCGCTATAATTCTGACGGAGACATGGCTAAACTCATTATAAAGACTAGCACATATTTACTATTGCGCTGAAAGAAAATGCAAATGATGGCGTTTTCGCATAATGTGAGCCAAACATTTCTAGACGACAGCGCCAGGGCACCCATACTGTGAAAAATAATGTCAGATAGCAACACAGACATGTGCTTTTAGGTTTTATCATTTGTTGTTGCTGCTGTAATGGACCAAATTGCATTCACTTGTCATCGTTTCTCGAGGATTAAAGGCAACTTCATCAACAAGGGTAAAAGCAATTAAAGGAAGCTGATGGACAATTTGAAATTGTTCAATAAGTATTCATGGAAGGGCAGCACGGCGACGCAGTGGTTAACGCTTGAGCAGGCACAGTTCTAAAGTCTTGGGAACCCTCTGTGTGGGTTCAAATCCAGCTACCGGACTTCCTGTGCGGAGTTTGCATGTTCTCCCCGTGCTTGCATGGGTTTCCTCCGGGCACTCCGGTTTCTTCCCACATTCCAAAGACATGCATTTCAGGTGGATTGGCCGGTCCAAATTGTCCCGAGGTGTGAATAAGCGAGTTGTCTGTCCCTGTGTGCCCTGCGATTGGCTGGCATCCAGTTCAGGGTGTCCCCTGCCCACTGCCCGATGATTGCTGGGATGGGCTCCAGCACCCCCGCGACCCTACTGATAAGCGGTGCAGCTAATGAGATGAGATGAGAAGTATTCATGGACCAAATATAATCCACATCACATGATTCAGATATTTTTAGGCCATCAGAGAAGGCCTAGAAGGCCCTAACGGATGCCGATCATACGGAAAGAGAAGTGTAGCGTACAGTATATGATGGATAACTCCCACTGCTGTTTAATTCGAATGTATGAATTGAGGACTTTATTTGTAGGTGAGTTTGTTGGAAATATTCAATACAATAAGTACTATCAAACCTCCTGTTTTTCTTCTTTTATGTATTAGATGAATAATGATGACAAAAACTAATGATAAATGGTATGCATTTATATAGCACTTTTCAAGTCAATGAAGACCTCCCAAAGCGCTTTTTAATGTGCTTCACTCTTACCCATTCACACGCACACTCACACACCAATAGGGAGTCAGCCATGCAAAGCTCCAACCTGCTTATTGGGCACTTTAGGGATTCAGTGTCTTGCCCAATGACACTTCGACATATAACACAGAGGAGCCGGGAATCAAACCTGCGACCTCTTGATCCCAAGATGAGCGCTCTACCTCCTGAGCGTTTCCAAATGTCATCGCGGTGTTTTGCATGTGTTGTGAAAAAGAACAGCTTGCCATTTTCTTTAGTGAAATAATAATCCTTTATCTTCTTGCTCATACCTCACTATGAATGTGTAAAACTGGAGTGTCATGCCCAATTTCGTTGTCACAATATGTTAGCCCATTTGTAGCAATGACAATAAAGGTATATTCTATTCTATTCTATTCTAGTGCAGCTATGGAAAAAAAAGCAAAACAATTCTGCACCATACACAAAGCTCCTAAGTCTAAACTGTAGCAAATAATTAGCGGCTTTTAGTTCGTAATTTACGTTGCTTGATTGTGATTGGCTAAGAAAATAAGATTGTGTACTTAATTTACACTTTAGAAACGGGGCAACTCGTTCCGATTAATATTAACACAAATTATCAGGTTTTCAGACATATGATCAAAATTGATCTTTTACCGCAAATTAGCTTTCCCGACCTAGCATCCACCATATTACATTTGATCTGGAGCTTTTGACATATTTTCTCAAAAGAGCACTTTCGACATCGGCGGAGGCGTTCTTTTTCTGTATATATTTTTTTTAAGATGCAGTTCTTTCTCAACAATGTCACAAAGAAATCCCATCACGGTTATCCTGGCGTGCCGCGTTTCATTGGCCGCGCCAGTGGCGTCGTTCCCCATTCCTTCGTATTTTGCCGTATTTCAATAATCTACACGCGTGTCGCCCGAAGGCGCAGCTAGGCTGAGCCAGAGCGTATCTAAAGGTGCGGTGTAATCCCTGAATATGCAGAGTGGCGGGGAAAACTCATTCTCTCCTCACGCCCATCGGGATCTTAAGCCCCCTCCCCGATGCAGCTGATAGGGGTCCCTTATCTCCGCCACACAGAAATATCCACGCATACGCGCATTTAACACACAATCTCGCAATTCTTTTTTTTTTCTAATAGCAGGAGGAGCAGCCGTTCGATCACTCGATTGTTAGCGCCCCCTACCTCATTTATCCTCATTTAAGCCTTCGGGTCAGCTGATCACCGGAGAGATAATGTGCTGCGTTGTTTACCTACGAACGGCGATCTCCACGACCTTATGCGTTTGTTTTTTTGTACCACGTGCGCTCTTATGTATTAGTGCGTACAATTTGCATGTTTGTGTTTATTTGAGAGAAAGGCTTGCCATTGAATTTGCACCTATTAAAAATATTGTATGGTACACTTGGTGTAATTTCACTGTTGACCACTAGATGGCGGCACACTTCTCAGTTTGACGTTATAAATTTGAGAGAAAGAACCAAAACAGGGAGCGCTGTGTTTTATATCAAATCATTGTTGCTGAAGAGTGTCGAATTCTCTATAATCCTGCTTTTTAAGCAGAACTCCCACTTACTTCAACTGAGGCACACCCTTTCCACCCCTGTGTGGCCCAGCTTATTCAACCCTCAAGCGGAAATCGGAACGCTTGGAACCTTGGTTTAATTGTCATTATACAAAAATAAAACTGAATTGGAGGCTTCTCCTTTCAGTGTAAGAAAGCAATTTAGAGAGCCTCTGCGCACTAGCATTGGGTGTCCTCGAATAAAGACAGATTTCTGTGTTGACGAAAGTAAAACCGGTTTTCCACAAGCTGTGGCTCCAAGTCATCCATTTCATGGCTAATGGACCTGGCGTTGGCAAGATGCATGGTTCGTAGCGGTGGCCTGAGAAGGTTGTTATCCTAGCCATTAGCAGTAGGCCGGACCAGCAACACTCCTCTTGCATTCTCCCAAACGCCGCCTGAGTCACTTCCAAAACCTGATAATAATCCACGGAGCACCCGCCGGTGATCGAGATTTCGTTGCGCTCTTCTGACTTTCCTTTGAGTTCGATTTAATTGCTGAATTTCTTTTTAATGTAAGGCGCTGCTAAAACCAAACTAGCTGTTGCCGTGTGCCGAGTTTGCTCTTATTCACAGACGTAAGGGGGTCTCTGTAAATGTATGTTTATACTCTATGTATATACTGAATGTATATACTGTGTGTAACTATGCTGTATGTCTATACCGTATGTCCTCTGTCCACTGCCCGAAGTCTGCTGAGATGGGCTCCAGCACCGCCGCGACCCAACTGAGGATAAGCGGTGCAGATAATGGATATATATTTAAGTATAAATTTTTAATGTAAAATCCCAGTGCAATTTCCCCACTAATATTTTTTTTCCTTTGGCCAATTCATCTATGCAAATTTGTATTGTTTTCATTTCACATTATCTTCCAAAACAAACCTTTTTAAAAATGAATGATGCCCATTTCTCCTTCTTTCTTTATGGGAAAAAAATAAACTTCAAATAAGGTTTGGAATTGACAAGATGAGAAAAGGAGTCGAGGGACCCCCAATTTCCCTCCCCGTGGTCCCGCTTGTTGGTTTAGTCTGGCCCAGGCATGTTTGCGCTGTCTGCAGCTTTACGGCGGCTGTGTACGCAAGCTTATGTCAGCCATAAACGTCGCCTTTACAGCGAGCTAGGTTTTGTGCTGGCCTTTCCCGCTCGGATCGATGCCGATCGTGCAGAGCTGACCTGATTGGGCTCACCAACGCGAACTCTGCTATGTTAGCATCACCCCCCTACCCTGCTCCTCAACCCTCCCACGCTGTTAAAACGCATATGGCGGGCTTATTGTCAATACAGTAGATGGCGCACTTGATAGTGTGCGCTGTTGACTCTGGAGAGGCATCGGGACTTGTTTGCTTGGCTGCTTGTGTGCTGTCAAGGCCTCCAGCAGTGGTCTGGTGTGATGTTGGGTGAGGGGGATGTCGGATGGAAGCTGCCGGGCTGTTTGTCTGCTTCCAAACATATTGATCTCCTGCAGAATGGGGGGAAACGTTAGCGATAGCGCCTGCATAGCCCGGGCTGGAGGCAGCTAAATAAGCCTTGTCGCGTTTGCCAAGACAGATACCGTATGAATAGCGGGGAAGGCTAAAGGGCTTGCATTCTGTACTTAAGCTCAAGAAAAGATACTCTTGTAGCCGACTAAAATCGCGAAACATTGTACACAACTGGAATCGAAACCCAATTTGCGTCAGGGAGAGACACAAACCTAACTATCCAACCCGTGATATAGATAACATATGAAAAAGCATTAGAATTTATCTCATTATCAAACTACTTCTAGTCACAGTGCCAGGGACGAATGTTAGAGATTAGAGAAAACAAGAAGTCGTCCTGAAACATATAAATAAAGTATGATGAGGAAAACAACTCTTGAGTGTGTCTGATAATCAATCCGCCATTGCGTTCATTAATATCTTTCAGGACGACTTTATGTTTTCTCCATACGCTAATTTTTGTCATTAGTAAAGATAGTATGGTAATGAAATAAAAGCTAATGCCTCTTCTTAGGTTATCCATACCACTAGTGGTTACCTTTCAGTGCCTTAACGCTGCTACGTGGGTTTGTGTCCCCTTGCATACATGGTTATGTGATTAAAGGCAGGGATGTTTTTCGATCGCTCAATCATTGGGCAAATTTGGTAATATAGTATACAATAGAACCTCGTGTAACAAGGGTCACCCAAATTTAAAGTCCTATTTTAGATTTGCATCATTCACTAGTAAATTCATATATTATCCGCCCTATTATTTCAGAGAGCCCTCAGTTTTTGCAGTTATAACCACCCGCAAAAAGTACAAATCAGAGATGCAACATCGCACCTTCATAAATGCCCACAAAACTTACCCCGAGATGACGTCATTACCGATTAAAGGTATATGACCGTAACAAAAAACAATTAGAGATACTGTATATAAATAAGAAATAATAGCAGTTGGATGGATATTTTAATTCATTATAAAAATGTAAAACGAAACTGGAGGGCTCCTCCTTTTAGTGTAAGAAAGCAATTTAGAGAGCGTCCGGCTAGCTGCGCGCTAGCATCGGGTGTCCTCAAATGATAGAACTCCACATTGATTGTATTGAAACTGTCCTGAATGTAGCGGTTTCCAACAAGTTGTAGCTCCAAGTCATCCATTTCATTGCTAATGGGTCTGGCGTTGGCAAGACAGAGGTTTCGCAGCGTTGTCTGGTGAGTTGTGTTGGGAATTAAATTAAATATCAAAATGTACCGTTTACCAAATTGTTCGAATTAATTATCTGACTCTATTAACCAAACACAACCTACATTCCACAAACAATTTTTGCGCGCTCGTTTCTTGAAGGAAAAGATGAACAGGAAGCCTACATTTTCACACAGGGGCAGATTTAATTTCATTAACAATTTAACTAATTGTACTCCATTGGAAACGGCCAAATTAGCGACTTTTGAGTCTGTGGGAAGCCTTTTTCTCAAGTCCTTTAGCTTTCTCCCTCTTTTTTGGCCATCTTTTCCCCGCAAAATGGCCTCCCAACTCCTCCCATGGGCGTGCGAAGGAAGCCCCCTGGGCTTCACCATCTTGTAAAAGAGTCCCGATGTCTGGGGTACTCAAAACAACACCGAGCGTATCTACGTCATCAGGGCCTTCTGGATGTGCTGATTATCTTATCAGCCGCACGTCCCGTTCTCGCCGTTCCTGTAAACAACATTTTCTACCAGGGTGCTCTGACCTCGCATCACAGCCCAGTAAGTAAATATCTTTTGCATTAAATGTAATAAGTATTCAATCGTATAAAATCCTTTATAGTCCAATGTATAAAATCCTTCAGTTGTTAGCTTAACCGTTAGCAGTAGGGTAGACCAGCAACACCGCTCATCCCTTCCCCTAAACACCGCCCGAGTCACTTTTGGAACCTGATAATAATCCGCGGAGCACCTGCTGGTAATCACAATTTTGTTGCGCTCTTCTTACTTTCCCTTGAGTCC
This sequence comes from Urocampus carinirostris, assembly GCF_059441175.1. Taxonomy (NCBI): domain Eukaryota; kingdom Metazoa; phylum Chordata; class Actinopteri; order Syngnathiformes; family Syngnathidae; genus Urocampus; species Urocampus carinirostris. Next base: position 24,145,289 of record NC_142364.1, on the reverse strand, counting down.
GGTTTAATTGAATAATTTATTTTTAATGCAACGAGCCGCTATAGGTTGCTATGATGCCCAAGTTTGTTTACAGAGGCAGCGTCTGCCCGCTGTTTGATTGACAGCATACAGCAGCCTATCGAGGCCGCATACACAGTCACACCCACCTAACACTAAGCGCCCTACCTAATCTTTCCCTGCTGAACACAATGCAAGATACAATAATATCAAAGACAACAAAGACAAAATCAATTAATTCAAAAATCCACAAAGGAGTGAACGAACAATAACCGAAGCGTGAAGTAGTGAGGGGTCTCTGTCTAAGGCTCATCCGGTTTCGAAGCGCACTTTCAAATTTCTGGTCAATTCGGGGTTTTTAGGTGTGCCTTGTAGTCCTGAAAATACTGTAATATAGCTTTGTTCACGGGATATATAGAGGATATATTTTTAATGAATGCGTTTTTTACCCTTAGGAGGCTCTAAATAATACACAATGTCACTAATATTAGCAACGATAACTGAAAAAATAAAAATAAACAAGGAGTAATCATGTTTATATTTGAAGTTTGAAGTAAATATTGGTGGTAGTATCACTGATGTCGGTACCAAGAAGTTAGAGGTTGATCAAATATTCATTAACAGGACATATTATATTAAGTAGTGCCTCCTAGTGCTAAAAAACTAATCTACTCAAAAAGCAATATTCATTTCGATAAAAAGCAATAATACATAATCTATCAAATAAACATGCATTTTTTAAAAAGAAGAAGTTTGTATTTATTTTACATAAATTACTGGTGACCTTGAGGGAGCTGATTTGATTGTCGTCCATCTTTCTGCTACGGGTACTCCCCAAAACCAAAGACCTTGTAAAAAGCTGGGCAATTAAAAACTGAAAAGAAAAATGGTACAGTTTAGTTACTTTGAGTATTCGTGGTTTGTATTCTTCATTGTGCTATGAGCATTCGTTTTCGGTTGCACTTCAATAAGCAGCAAAACCTAGTGTTCAAATATTACACGGTGTCCCTTTAAGCTCGAGTAAAGATACTAATGTAGCCCCCTCTGAATAATATAAAAAGAACTGGTAAACTGGTGATTTGAGTCTTATGTTAAAAGTCACATTTGCAAAATAAATCAATTAGTGTTACCTGACAGTAGCATGTAAAAAAAAATCCCTCTCCTTGTACTTCTAATTTGATTTTCTACAAAAAACACCATCCCTGAGGAAAAACAACCAATCATAGAGGGGAGATTTAATCTACGAGGCATCAGTGGTTTGCTGTGCACTTGCGAGCACACTCAAAGAGCCCCCACCCCAACCTGACCACCCTGACCTCACACTGACCTGCTAGCTTAAGCTTTTGAGCGCTTTGTTGAAGACTGAGGTTTGACCTCGAGCAAGATTCATAGGGTTACACAGACTTGGCAACATTTCAGATTTCTGGGTTCATTCTCGCCCTTTTTTTCCCTTTTAGATTTAATTATATTTATTGGCCTTAGTACTTTGACTATTTGATATGATTAATAATTGATTAAGTATTTTTTTTGCAAACTCCCTATAAAACATGTTTTTGTGTAGAAAAAGTATGTATATATTTTAAGTAAATACGCTTTAAAACACAATGGATCATAGATGGTCCCCATACCATAATTTGGACACGACTATATATGAGAGGGAGCTGGCATGCTTGTCCGCCATCTTGCTGGTATGGGTACCCCGAAAAACAAAAACCTTGTAAAAAGCTGGGCAAAAAGATAGATGAAAAATTGTGCGATTTTGGTCACTTTAAGTCTCCGTAAGTATTATTCCTTCAGATATTTATGCACTCGTTTTCAGTTGCACTACACATAACAGCGACATCTAGTGGTCAAGTTTTACACAGTACCAATGGAGTAGCCCTGGCGGATTAATAATGCAAATGCTAGCTTAGTTTTGCTACCAGTGCTGTTTGATTGACAAATTTAGCGCAGTTTTCTCATTTTTCAAATTCCAGACGACAAGCCGCTAATTTTTTGCTACATTTTAAACACCGAGGATTTCAATATAGTGTGGTTTATTTTTCATCTCATCTCATCCCATTTGCTACACCGCTTATCCTCAGTAGGGTCGCGGGGGTGCTGGAGCCCATCCCAGCAATCATCGGGCAGTGGGCAGGGGACACCCTGAACTGGTTGCCAGCCAATCGCAGGGCACACGGGGACAGACAACTCACTCGCTCATTCGTACCTAGGGACAATTCGGACCGGCCAATTCACCTGAAATGCATGTTTTTGGAATGTGGGAGGAAACCGGAGTGCCCGGAGGAAACCCACGCAAGCACAGGGAGAACATACAAACTCCACACAGGAAGTCTGGAGCTGGATTTGAACCCACGCAGGAGGTTCCCAAGACATGAACTGTGCCACCGTGCTGCCCGTGGTTTATTTTTAATTTTTATATTTAATGGGAACACATAAGAAAAGGATGAGTAGCTCTTTTCCACATGCGCTCAAAATAAAAAATACTACGGTAATATCTTGTAACTATTATGTTACCCTTCCAGAGAAATTATTCGATGTTTTTGCAAACATTACTCAAATAATACATAACTACATAACAGAAAAAAAATGACAGTACAGTGGGACCTCGCGGCTTCGCGGTTCGACGTTCGCGGCTTCAGAGCTTCGCGGTCTGTAATGGTTTAAAAAAAAAAAAAAAAAACTTCACTTTTTGCGTGTTTTTTCGGCGGAACGTCAGCGGACGCGGGACAAGGCGGCCGGCTGGATGGGACGGGGGAGGAGGGGGTGGGGGAGGAGGGGTGAAGTCGGCGGAGGTCACTCCCGGGCCGCGCGACGGAGCGAGTTCGGCAGACGCGGCGTCACCCTAATACGTATAAGCGGTGCAGATAATGAGATTAGATGAGATTTTTTTTGTTTTTGTTTTTTTGAAGGGGCGTCGCTACTTTGCAGATTTTCACTTTTAGCGGGTGGTTTTGGTCCCCATTAACCGCGATAACCGAGGTCTTACTGTAGTGTATTCAATATTTACAATGTAGTCACGATATTTCAACTTTTTAACACACACATCAAGTCTTCATTATAATTTAACATCAGTGGAAGTTGTCTATCAAAAAACACTTCCCTTCTCTTTTCGTATCATTGAGGTCAATGTCAGGTTGCCGAAGTTTCCTTTAATCCTCAAGGAACAATTACAAGTGAATGCAATTCGGTCCCTTACCCAGGGAACTGTCGTTGACAACAATACAAAAAGACACGTCTGTGTTGTAATCTGGCACTATTTTCCACAGGATGGTTGCCTTGGCACTGTCGTCTAGAAATATAGGGCTTGTGAAAACACAATGCAGGCCTCATTCGCATTTTCTTTCGAAGCAGTACTAAATATGTGCTCGCCATTGTAATCGCCATCTTGAATGGTCATATGTTTCTAAAACATGTAATGTTATGTTATGTTGACGGCAAAATCCCCACTAGAATTGCGCCAGGTGTACGCCGTTTTTAATACGACAGAGAGGGACATGAACTCCATCCATCCATCCATCATCTGCAGAGCTTATCCTCAGTAGGGTCGCGGGGGGTGCTGGAGCCCATCCCAGCCATCTTCGGGCAGTGGGCAGGGGACACCCTGAACTGGTTGCCAGCCAGTCGCAGGGCACACAGGGACAGACAATTCGCGTGCTCAGTCACAACTAGGGTCAATTTGGATCAGCCATTTAACCTGACATTCATGGTTTTTTTTGAATGTGGGAGGAAACCGGAGTGCCTGGAGGAAACCCACGCAAGCACGGGGAGAACATGCAAACTCCACACAGGAGGTTTGATCTCACGACCTCAGAACTGTGCCGCACACGCGCTAACCACTGCGCTAACCACTGCGCTAACCACTGTGCTAACCACTGCGCTAACCACTGCGCCGCTGTGCTGCGGGACATGAACTCATACATTATTATTGCTGTTTAAGCCTGCGGCCTTTAATATGG